>NC_054878.1:8057307-9257307 GCF_018320785.1 Cheilinus undulatus
GTTCTGTCTGTCACATTCATTACCAGCCAATCAGAGGGACAAGAGAGAATGAGGTAGTAGATTTCACAGCTGTGGTTGAAAGCTGAGCTCCACAGCCCAGCACTGCTGTAGTTTATAAACAGCTGAGGCAGGGGAGGAGAAGAGCAAAAACAAGTTCTCTGCAAAGAAATGCTTTCAGTGTGGCTCTTTAAATAAATGCTGTCCAGGTCTGATAAAACTGTGGCTAAAGCTAAATCCAAGCTAATCACTACACTGGCTGCAGTCACTGGCAGTACAATCAAATCTCAGCCATAACTTTCTTAGGTTTACATTGTCGAGAGGAGAGGAGTGTGTCTGCAGGCTTGCAGGCAGAAGTTTCAGTTGCAGATTCAGGGCTGTATAACAAGGACCCTGCTCACACACATTTATGATTTTTTATTTATTTTTTTCCCCCAAGGATTGTTAGCTAATGCTATTGCTAATATTAATGGCAGTGATGGACAGAGTCCATACTCAATGAGTAAAGTTTGATCTATTTACCGGATATACATTTTGGAGTAAAATGAACATGTTGCAGCACTGGATTGTGTAACATTATTGATAAGACAACAATACTAGTATCACTAAATTTTATATATATATATATATATATATATATATATATATATATATATATATATATATATATATATATAACCTTCGGCAGGCCCTGTCCCCAGCTTGTTCCCCTGTTCTGTCCTTAATTGTATTTAGTGGAAAATAAAGAAAAGTTTGGTAAAAGAGTCATCAGATTCAACGGGGATCAAAGACTTTGATCCATTCATCCATCCATTTTCTATACTGCTTATCCCACAAAACTCTGTGGTCCACATTAGCTGATTTGAAAAGCCAAAAGTCCAGCCATCCATTTTTTATACCGATTATCCCGTTCTTGGTCGCTGGAGCCTATCCCAGCTGTCATTGGGCGAGAGGCGGGGTACAACCTGGACTGGTCACCAGTCAATCACA
Source organism: Cheilinus undulatus (assembly GCF_018320785.1). NCBI lineage: Eukaryota > Metazoa > Chordata > Actinopteri > Labriformes > Labridae > Cheilinus > Cheilinus undulatus. The sequence goes on from NC_054878.1 coordinate 8,058,295, forward strand.
GGGCTGACATATAGAGACAGACAACCAGGCAAAGTCACATTCAGACCTACGGCCAATTAAGAGTGATCAGTTAGTCTAACAAGCATGTTTGTGGTGGTGGGAGGAAGCCGGAGTACCTGGAGAGAACCAACGCATGCACGGGGAGAACATGCAAACTGCACAGAAAGGCCTTGATGAGGAAGTGAACCAGGAACGCTCTTGCTGTGAGGCAACAGCGCTAACCCCTGCACCACCGTGCAGCCCCCAGTTTAACAATTCAATAAAATGAAAATAAAACACTTAAAACATCACAAAAAGTACTTTAACTTTAAATTCCTGCCTATCAAAGTCATCTCAAGCAACAGTTTTTATTGCAATGCTCATTCACTGTGCTGGGTGGCGCTGCTGCAAAAAACATGGGTCCCAGTTCAACAGTCCTGAATCTGCAGTCCTGAAACTGCTGCCTGCAAGGCTGCAGATACGTCCTTTTGGTCAGGAGGGGAACTACAATATCTGTTCCATCATGAAGAGCATTCAGTGCTGTTATTTGCTCTTTATTTAATTAAAATATGATTAAATTATAATTATTATAGTAATAAAAATGTGGTCCAGTTCTGTTCAATCAGGACAGACGTGAATGATTCGAAATAACATTCATTACATATAGATGTGATACTGAATTATGTATGTCTTGCATGGAAGTAATATTGAATTTTTATCAGAGAGTCTTTTGTGCTTGGACTCTGTGTTTACCTCTGAAGGGGTTAAAAAGATCGGATAAAGAGGCTGACTACTCTGAAGACTGGGGTTGATGGCTGGTGATGACACCTTGAAGACATGGAGGTGATCAGGAGGTGGAGGGCCGCATGCAACCATGTCATCAATGAACTGGTGGAGGAGAAAGCCATCGGTGTAACCAAGTGTTGTGTTATATATTTAACTGCCACTATAGATTAGTTAAATCCAAGCTAATTGCTATACTGGTGGCAGCCATTGCTACCGTCTTATACAGCCAAACCTTGCTCGCAGCTACCGCCTTGTTCCCTTCAAATGATACTGATTGGTCAGGTACGTTCTCAGACCTGACACGGTTGTTTCAGATTGGATTCTTGCAAGATGGATGTGTCTGATGGCAGACGTGGAATCTGGCCAGTCCATCCTATGCATGGGTAGCTCTAGCTCTGGGCCTCTGCACTGTTCAGTCTTTGCAGAAATGTAGCTTCCTGTGTTTTAGCTTCACCCACTGAAACCATGACAAGCTGTTTTCATAGTCTGAACAAACTCTTGTTTACAAGCTCATCTTCATTCTGCAGCCTCTTCTTCTTTTCCTTATCTATCTCTGCCTTCCCCCTTCTATGCCTTTAATTTAACATCATCATTCCAAAAATGCCTCCATGTCTTCTTTCATGCTGAATGTCGTCAGATTCTCAGTAAAGTATGACAATTTCTTCTGAGAGCTATATTTCACCTGTGATGAGCTCTGAGCCCCGGCATCTCCTCAGAGCTCCATCCCTCTTCCTCATGGAGTTAATAACATCTGTGTGTGTTCTGGTCGGGGTGAAGGTCAGCGCCGACATGATTTCAGCGCTGCTCTATTTCGAGTTATCACTAATAAGAGGCAGCAGCAGCAGCCACATCTCACACTCCGCTGTCACACTGACACACCTGATCAGCCGTCTGTTCCTGAGAGGGCCGGAGCTGTTCAAGCCTCAAGGTTATGAAACCTTCACAGACCAGCTGGAACAGGAAACTGCTCGTGTTTAGAGAGATGGCAGCACTCTACGACATCTGGGAGAGTATGGTAGTGTTGACTGCCTCAGTACGTGTTGGCATATTTAAACCTGGTGTCTATTTTACATATGGTAGGGTATAAATCAGTGCTTCTGAACCTGAAATGCAGAGCTTAACCTGAAATATGAGGGTTGCCTGGAAAAACAGATTGTAGCAAAAAGTCTATGATGAAGAGAATGACCAAGTGGACGTGCAACCGTATATTTTTTTTCTAGCCATTTAGGTATTTTTTTATTTTATGAGATTTTGTCTCATTTTTCATCATCTAGGGCAGTGTTTCCCAACCATTTTTCCTTGGAGTCCCCGCTACAGGTACGCAACAAGAGCTGAACCCCCCCAGGACCCAAAATTACACACTGCTGCCAAAAATCAACATAGATTTGAATCATTTCAGTGATAAAATCCTAACAAAAGGCTTATTCAAGCTTTTCTTATCATAAGATCCTTAAATAAACTACTTGATAACTGCTTTTTCATGGTTTTAGTCAATATTCACAAATCTTATTCTAGCAGCCTTGTGCCCCCCCTAAGATTTTTGTTGTCCCCCCGGGGGGTCCCAAACCCCAGGTTGGGAACCAGTGTTAAACCACTGATCCGGTTGGGTGACCTCAGAATTCCATCCCTGCTTTTAGCTGATGATGTGGTTCTGGGGACCTCCAGCAGGCATTGGGACGGTTTGAATGTGAAGCAGTCGGGATGAGAATCAGCACCTCCAAATCAGAGGCTGTGGTTCTCTACCGGAAAACAGTGGATTGCTCCCTCCGGGCGGGGATTGAGTCCTTGCCCCAAGTGAAGGAGTTCAAGTATCTTGGGGTCTTGTTCACAAGTGAGGGTACAAGGGAGCGTGAGATTGACAGGCGGATTGGCACAGTGTCAGCAGTACTGCGGGCGTTGTGCCGGACCGTTGTGGTGAAGAGGGAGCTAAGCCAAGAGGCGAAGCTCTCAATTTCTACCTCCCAGCCCTCAACTATGGTCATGAACTCTGGGTAATGACTGAAAGAATGAGATTGCGGATACAAGTGGCTGAAATGAGTTTCCTCTGGAGGGTGGCCTGGCTCAGCCTTAGAGATGGGATAAGGGGCTCAGCCATCCAGAGGGAGCGAGGAGTAGAGTTGGTGCTCTTTCGCATCGAAAGGAGCCAGTAGAGGTGGTTCGGGCATCTGATCAGGATGCCTCCTAGCCGCCTCCCATGGAGGTGTTCTGGCACATCCGGCTTGGAGGAGACCCAGGGGAAGACCCAGAACTCACTGGAGGGATTATGTATCCTGTCTGTTCCTAAAACACCTCAGGATCCCCCAGCAGGAGTTGGAAAGTGTCGCTGGGGAAAGGGATGTCTGGGTGGACTTGCTTAGCCTGTTACCCCCGCGACCCGGCTCCAGATAAGCGGATGAAGATGGATGGATGGATGGATGACTGGCTGGATGGATGGATGGCTGGATGGATGGGACCTGAAATTATGCTTGAAATAATCAGCAATGTAAGGTGGCGTGTTAGTTCGTTCTGGTGCAGCTTTTGAGGTCACACAATAGGGGCAATGCTTCAAAATGAGAGAGTGAGGGAGGGCAAATCTGGTGACAAAGACGAGTAATCCTCTGTCTCATTTCAGATCAGCTATGAAGGCTAGGTCTAATGAGGATATTACACTTAAATTAGGGCGTAGGCACATTGTAAGGACAATCCCTTAAATCTTGTATCTCCTATTGACTGTACAAATTCCAAATGCAGCCCAAAAATGTATTAATTTGGTGGTAAAGATGCAAATTGTTGAATATTAGGCAGTCATTTGTCCTCCTCAAGCACTGCAGACTTTTTAAACCAACAAAGTCGAACATGCTTTATTAAGACGCCTTTGCGACTGAGGGTCCATGACCTGGTTACCTTATAAATCAATATACAGGAGACACATCGTGCTCAGTTTGAGTGAACATACTGTATGCTGTTTAATGTTCTCCCATGCAGAGGCTGCAGCCTCCCTCACCATCTAATCAGACGCTGGCTCGGCCTCAAATACGCCGCGTCCTGACTGAGGCGTATTAATAAAGCAGACGGTATGTTCAAGGTTATTACTGCTGATATATTCCTGTGACTGAGAGGCAAAGTCAGTGTAAATTGTTGAGGGAGAGAAATATTAGATTCACATATTACTTCTCTCTCATCATCCACGGCTTTAACCCCGCTGTGTGATATCATGAAACCCCCTGAACTGCACCTCTGCTAGAGAGCAGCTACAATACTGTTTATTATTTATTCTCATTCTGCTTTTTTCCATAGAAAATAAATGCAACACGAGTCTCATCTTTCCACCTGTGTTGTGACCTAAATTCAAAGATCCAAGTAAGATCCTTCCAACACCCCCAGTCATTTAGTAGGTTAAAGACTATTCACATGGGATTAGTATTACCTAGAGACATCTGGTAATTTGTAAATTAACCCCTGACGTCAGTGTTAGTGGCAGTGAATTAGAGAAGTCTGTAATTGAATCCAATCGACTGACTTTTCTGAGGTGCTGCACTACAAAAACAATAGATAGCATTCTGTGCATTCTTGTTTTTAAATTCCATACAAAAAGAAAAGTAGTGCACCTTGCATTCTGCAAGTGACAGTGCCTTTATGTACTCATACTGTTTATCAGAATCTACTTTGGATGAAATTTGTACACAAAACCATGTACACTATATTGCCAAAAGTATTCACTCAGCCATCCAAATAATTGAAATCAGGTGTTCCAATCACTTCCATGGCCACAGGTGTATAAATCAAGCACCTAGGCATGCTGACTGTTTATACAGATATATTTGAAAGAATGGGTCGCTCTCAGGAGCTCAGTGAATTCCAGCGTGGTACTGTGATAGGATACTACCTGTGCAACAAGTCCAGTAGTGAAGTTTCCTTGCTCCTAAATATTCCACAGTCAACTGTCAGTGGTTTTATAACATAGTGGAAGTGATTGGGAACGACAGAATCTCAGCTACCAAGTGGTAGGCCACATAAAATGATGGAGCGGGGTAGTGGATGCTGAGGAGCATAGTGTGCAGAGGTCGCCAACTTTCTGCAGAGTCAATCACTACAGACCTCCAAACTTCATGTGGCCTTCAGATTAGCTCAGGAACAGTGCATAGAGAGCTTCATGGAATGGGTTTCCATGGCCGAGCAGCTGCATCCAAGCCATACATCACCAAGTGCAATGCAAAGCGTTGGATATAGTGGTGTCAAGTACGTCGCCACTGGACTGGTCACTGGTTGTTTTTCAGGAGCTGGGCTTGGCCCCTTAGTTCCAGTGAAAGGAACTCTGAATGCTTCAGCATACCAAGAGATTTTGGACAATTCTAAAATCACTAATAATATCACTTAAAAGAAACCCTGCATGATCAGACAAGTTCATCTTGTCAGATAGATATTTGTATCTCTTATATGTATATTGATATAAATGCGTATTTCTGCATTTCGAGTAAATTTGAGTTTAAAAACTCACCAGCAGGCTGCAATGATTAGGTCCGCACTGGTACTGTGACGTCCCTTAGAAAGAGCGCTCCTCACCAGTCCTATGCAATAACCATTTTTTCAGGCTGGCGTTTTGCTGCTTCTGTCATAACAGGCATGAGTTTGCAGCATGTTGGCTTTGTCTCCCTGCTGTCAAAGCCCTGTCTTACCTCAACAGATCTCCCTACAAGTGACTCAATTTAGTGTATACTGGAAGCATGCAGGTAGCTTTTCAAAATAAAAGCATGATGTACAAATGAAGGGAGTTTCTCAAAAAAATGCTAAAGTGGGCTTTTACTTTGAAAAGTGCAAACCAGCTGTGTTTTCGCACTGTGTTTATCTTTATTTGCAACATTTTGAACCGTGTGGAAACACAAATCTTTGTAAATAGTAGGACTTTGGGAAACAAATTTATCAAGCAGATGCATTTTAGCTGGTGGCCTTCATCTGGTTCATCAAGAAACTGATTTCAAACCTATTCTGTGGTCATAAATACTTGCTACAAGAAGGTAAATATGGCTCTGTATTTATCATTTTTCTGTCTAGTCTGACCGCTTGTGGTGCAAGTAAAAGAATGGGAGACCTCAAATCTCAAATTTCCTGTGTATGAAATGGCAACATCTCACTTTTCGGCACCCTTCCATAGGGGTGCCAATCTTACCTAACCGTACCAAAAAGGTGGAGCTACACACAACGATAGGGGCTGCACTGACATCACGTCAGCGCGCAACTCAGCTGCTCGCCTCCGGTCTTTAAACACGGAGGTCTGAGCTGTGAGAAGCGGGCGAAAACGGGAGAAACATGGACCAATATCTGCCTAAATGGGAAATATTTGGACTTGACAGACATCCAAACTGTTTCTTAGTCTATGGATATTGGTATCTGGCCACAAATCAAGTTTCCTGATGTTTATCTGGATGATTTTAAGTACACAAAGCAGAGCCCAAAGGCTCGCATCAGCCTGGTCTATCCACGATGGATGAGAAACTAAATTAATGCAGAAGTTTAGTCAATACAAAGCCTTTGAACAGGTCATTCTCATCTGTAACTAGTTATTAATCTACTCCTTACGTTAGATAACCTGTGAAAACATCGCTCTGTTGTTGTTGAACGGGCTCGTAAAACTTCAGGCTGCAGACTACTTTAAAACAAGATCAGTGCACCCCAGATTTCTAACTTAATCTAGCTTTATTTTAACACCAGCTGAACTTTTACTTTATTTGTAATGCAGCGAATTCTCACAGTACAGCTCTAAACTTTCATGTTTTGTCGAATAAACTGTTCTAGACTAGATATATTCACATATTAACGCAGCATTACGACTCAAACCGTCTCTGTACACGTATATTCCATCAGCTGAGGATCTTTACTGACAGCGGTTAACATCATTAAAATGTAGTTATTTTTTTAAAAAGCACTTTTAGCTGAAATAAAGCTGTTTACTGCTTATTCCCTACTGATTTCGGTCACTCATCCTTTCTATAACTCTGCAGCTGGAACAGCTGACTGGCGCTGTCTGACTTCACATGCAACTATTTGGGGGTTTAGCGTACCAAACCATACCAAACCGAACTGAATCAAACCGGACCCCCTGATGGAAACACGGCTTAAGTGCCTTATTGCATTGGTCACATCCATCAAAGTACTATGTTTAAAGACTTATTATTTTGTGCTGGATTTGATGTCATTTTGAATCATGTTGAGAAGCTGTGATTTTACTTTTGGGATAAAGGGTCCTTCCCAGAAACATTTTGGGATAAATGAAATCTCTTTTAATGCTATTCTATTCACTCTTGAACTGCTCTTTGCAATTAAAATTCATTTCTTTACCAATAAAAAAGTATTATTAGAAGTATACTTCATGTGTGGTGCACACCTATCATGACTCTGTCTTGAAGCCCCAGTCAACTGCCTTCCTTTGCCTAGAGGTGAAGCAGCCAGTGGTTGAAGTGCTACCAGGACTGTTTTTCTTCTAGTGGACAAATATAATATTTTCAGTTTAATAAAAGCAGCATTTTAACCACAATTTGGCTCATTAAGTTGCTTTGAATAAATACAATGTTTTTTGACTTTTGGCTTTTCAAATCAGCTAAAGTGGACGACAAAGTTTTGGACTAAAATAGGGTGAAATACATTAACATTACTTCAGTTGGTTCACCCACATCATGCTCAAGCAATCTTCAGAGTACACCTTAAATCAGAACTTACCTGTCCACCTGTCTCTGTAATAACAGCACATACATGTGGTTCTTAGGCTCGCTGTAGCTTGGTGTCCATATGCTTGCTTTCTGGCAGATGACCTCAAATTAGACCATCTCTTTATGTGGTCTGAGCGACTAGATATCATAATATCTTTAGTATTAATTGAAGTGCATTCACACCTACCACTAAGGATTACCTGAATGTCCAAAAGAATATTAATGCATGTTAAAAAAAAAAAAAATGAATGAACAGATTTTTAAACCATAAATCCAAAGTATTTCCCAGTCCTTTTTTGGATGTATTCGTGTTTCAGGCTTAGTTCCTGTTAAATAATGTATAGAGCAGCGGGAAAGATTTAAAGAGCTCTTTTTGTTACGGGTCAGGTCCCTCCCTGTTCCATCATGACACTGTAATTAGGAGGATTTTCAGTTTCCTATTTGATTCATCATAATTACACTGCAGCAGATCATCTCAGGGACATAAATGCACAACCTCACTGTGATTTTTTTACTGGCCACTGGCTATAATTGACCTCAGTGGCTTTTCCAGTCATAAGATATCCATGAATTAAGAGATAGTTAATTGCATCATTCGGATCGACTGGGGCCCCGGGGCCTTTATTCTCTGCTCCAGCGCTATCAAGACTGGGCTAAAGCTTTACTACAAACTCCTGCAAAGTTACACTCAGCTTCAATCAACTCTGAAGTTCATTTCAGAGGAAATGTGCGCTGTCATCACTGCACGGGTGCATCCATTAGATCCTCATACATTTTTTAACAAGCTCTGTTCCCAAACAGTGTACTCTTGCAAATACAAACAAATACTCCTTTCACCGTGCTGTTGAGCGACTCCTGATATTTAGACTTTAATTAGTGACAGCTTGCTGAGGGCGTAGAAATGCTGGGTCATGATGTGCTGAGCAGACTCTACCTACAGGTCAATAACTGGAGAGGGGTGGGTTTGGTTTTCTTGTAATTCATTTACATAGCTGGCTAGCTTTAATCCTTAATTTCAACACCGATTCTAACAGTCAATTACTATTTTTACCCATCAGCACTTGCTACAAAGTTTGGAGAGCATACCTGGGCTTTCAGTTGATGTGGGGGATGACTGACCCACAACGGGAGCCAGCATTGGTAGGGTTTCACTGTCTGAAGACAGTGGAAGCTACTCATTTAACTGAGATTTTCATTGTTGTTTGAGTCTGTAGGGTTCAACAGAGACTACAACAAACTGAACTAAAACTAATTTCAGCTCAGTTTTCCAATTCGAAAGATGAAGTAAACATATGGTAAATGGACTTGAGCTTGCATAGCACTTTCCTAGTCATCTGTTTACTCAAAGTACACTATATTGCCAAAAGTATTCGCTCACCTGCCTTGACTTGCATATGAACTTAAGTGACATCCCATTCTTAATCCATAGGGTTTAATATGATGTGGGTCCACCCTTTGCAGCTATAACAGCTTCAACTCTTCTGGGAAGGCTTTCCACAAGGTTTAGGAGTGTGTTTATGGGAATTTTTGACCATTCTTCCAGAAGCGCATTTGTGAGGTCACACACTGATGTTGGATGAGAAGGCCTGGCTCTCTGTCTCTGCTCTAATTCATCCCAAAGGTGTTCTATCGGGTTGAGGTCAGGACTCAGTGCAGGCCAGTCAAGTTCATCCACACCAAACTCTCTCATCCATGTCTTTATGGACCTTGCTTTGTGCACTGGTGCACAGTCATGTTGGAACAGGTAGGGGCCATCCCCAAACTGTTCCCACAAAGTTGGGAGCATGGAATTGTCCAAAATCTCCTGGTATGCTGAAGCATTCAGAGTTCCTTTCACTGGAACTAAGGGACCAAGCCCAGCTCCTGAAAAACAAGCCCACACCATAATCCCCCCTCCACCAAACTTTACACTTGGCACAATGCAGTCAGACAAGTGCCGTTCTCCTGGCAACCGCCAAACCCAGACTCGTTCATCAGATTGCCAGATGGGGAAGCGCGATTCGTCACTCCTGAGAAGGCATCTCCACTGCTCTGGAGTCCAGTGGTGGCGTGCTTTACACCACTGCATCCGATGCTTTGCATTGCACTTGGTGATGTATGGCTTGGATGCAGCTGCTCGGCCATGGAAACCCATTCCATGAAGCTCTCTATGCACTGTTCCTGAGCTAATCTGAAGACCACATGAAGTTTGGAGGTCTGTAGTGATTAACTGCAGAAAGTTGGCGACCTCTGCACACTATGCTCCTCAGCATCCACTGACCCTGTTCTGTCATTTTACGTGGCTTACCACTTGGTAGCTGAGTTGCTGTCATTCCCAATCGCTTCCACTTTGTTATAATACCACTGACAGTTGACTGTGGAATATTTAGGAGCGAGGATATTTCATGACTGGACTTGTTGTACAGGTAGCATCCTATCACAGTACCACGCTGGAATTCACTGAGCTCCTGAGAGCGACCCATTCTTTCACAAATGTTTGTAGAAACAGTCTGCATGCCTGGGTGCTTGATTTTATACACCTGTGGCCATGGAAGTGATTGGAACACCTGATTTCAATTATTTGGATGGGTGAGTGAATACTTTTGGCAATAAAGTGTATTTTTACACCACAGATCCACACATTCAAACCCTTCCATGCCACTCACTCTGCATTCACTCACTGATGACAAAGGTCTGATAATCGGCCTTTAGTATTAACTAATCCCATTCAAATGAATCCATACCCATTTACACGCCAGTGTTAATTTGTCGACAACTACTATGACTAAAATAACTCATCGACGACCTTTTTTCCATGACGAAAACTAAACCAAGACTAGCCAAAGATAGATCTGTGATGACTAAAACTGACAAAAACTAGGTTTAGTTTTCGTCAAGATGGCTAAAACTAGGCTAAATGTAATTTAGTTTTCCTCTGACATAAATATCCATGATATTTTTCCCCTGTGGGTAAATCTGTCAAAAAACAATGCATCTTTATCTCCTTTACCTCTTAGCAGAGAAAACAGGGACCCCAGGTTTGGCAGGGTGAATAGAACACACTATCATGATTTGGTACCAGATTTAAGCAAGAGAATAAATGCTTGAACTAAAAGTAAAGACTAAAACTTAAGGACTTTTTTTTTAACTAAACCTAGGCTAAAATTGTTTAAGTTTTTGTCGACTAAAAGTAGACTAAAACTGAAAAGGGTAGAAATGACTAAAATGTGACTAAAACTACAAGACGTGATCAACAGACTAAGACTAAAATTAAATATAGCTGTCAAAATTAAGACTGTTACATGCCAACGACAAAGAAGTGGGAGCAAAGTGTCTTACCTAAGGACACATCGGCACGTCACTGCAGGAGCTTGGGATCAAATTTACAACCTTCTGATTGTAAGACAACTTTTTCATTTATCTACTGCATGGATTTATGTCACATTCATTGGGGGAAGCTCCCATAGGAATCTGTTGGGAAGGGCAGCATTTTTCAAAAAAACATTCTTGAAAGCTGATTGGAGGAATGTTCCATCTGTCACACTCGTGATGGGCCAATCAAATGGTAAATTGTAAATGGACTTGAGCTTGTTAAGTACTTTTCTAATTATCTGACTACTTAAAGTGCTTTTACACCGCAGGTCACATCTACTCACTTAAACATTCATTGTTTAATGGAAGAGGTTGCTATTGAGAATTGGCCATGAGTATTAGCTAATCCCATTCGTATGCTTCCATAATTACATGTCACTGATGCAGCAGTGGAAGCAAACTGGGGTTAAGTGTCTTGCCCAAGGACACACGGACATGTGACCGAAGGGGCTGAGGGTCAAACCCACAACCTTGTGAAACAATGACACTACCTGCTGAGCAACAGTTGCAATCAGAGCACCAAGATAAAATAGCAGACATGCTGCTGCTGCTGTAGTTGTGAGTGGTGTAAATAAATGGTGGTGTAAATAAACTGATGCCAAGTCTGGTCAGGAGATGTACAAGAACATCTATGCCAAGACAAGCTTTCAGTGTGATTCTTCGTTCTTGTTTCAAAGAAAAATGTGGTCCGGTCTGGTTAAACTGCCACTTTCCTACAGCAGCATCTGAGCCAATACCGCAGCAGCAGCCATTAGGATACACCAGCAGACCCCACCTGTAAAGATCACAAACCCATGCTGAAGCAAGCCAGGTGCGGAGTGAAAACATCTTTTCTGTCATGAAAAGCTTTCACAGTGGCTCTTTTCTCTTCATCAGAAATATAGTCTGACAATCGGACGCTGTGGCTAAATCAGAGCTAATTGCTCCACTTGCAGCTGTTGTTAACAACCACTCACAGAACAATTAACCACCACCCTGTAACAATCCCAAACTCATGCCGAAGCAGGTCAGCAGAAGAGCGAAAACATCTTTTCTATCATGAAAAGCTTTGAGAGATGTTTTACTCTTGCTTTCATGCAGAAATGTTATCAAGTTCTGATAAAAGTGTTGCTACATCTGAGCTAATGATTGCACTAGAGGCAGCCATTGCATTCAGCTAGTATAACTAAACCCCGCCCATAGCTAACGCCTCGTTCTACTCAAATGAAGCTGATGGGTCCGAATAGCGTGCTGTATGGTACAGACATTGTGGATCGGAACTTTTCAAGATGGATTTATCTAATGACAGACGTTGAACCTGGCAAAACCATCTACTTTGAAAGGTTAACTAACTCTACCTGCTGAGTCACAGTCGCCCTGTGACTACGCCAACCGTAGCTTATCTAATTATCAGACATTAGATGAACTTACTTGGGTGAAAAACTTCCTTTCAACTCTTCTAGTCAGGGTCGGTCTCTTCAATATATCTCTGTAGAGATGAAGGAGGTCAGTAAAACACTGGTTTTTGGTAAGGCAGGGAACTCGGGGTGGGGAGTGATGCAGGCTGCAGGCGCCTGTGAGTCGCATACATGTCCTGAACAAGTGTGATTCCCACTGATGACAACATTAGCTATCGTGTGTCACAGTTTTCACACCTTGACCACCAGGTAACTTGGGATCTCTCCTGCTAACCAGTCTCCTCTAAATTTTCTCTTCTCTCATTTTTCCTGCTGACTTCATCTGTAGAAGCTCTTCTTTGTGATCCCAATCATAAAATAACTACTAGTTTCCACAATAAATGGCACCCAAGTGGAAACCATTAAGTTTTGTTTTAGTTAAGTTTTTTGTTATTTCATCTGACAAAGCCCACGGACCCAAACAGCTGATCAGATGACGATACACTGAAGTGGAAGAACACAGAAGGCCAAAAGTTGCATTGCAAAATAGCCCCAAACGCAGAGGCCAATGTTGTTTTTTTGGCCCATTTTTCCCTGTAACTTGTTAAATTGTGCGGATCAGCTATACCTGATAGCCTAGCATCCCTGCCAGTACTCTGAGCCCTTCTTTTTAAAAGGGACAGTGCTCACTGAAATCTCTAGAGGCTAATGCCACTACTACTGCCAAGTACCTTATTCAACCCAACTTCAAAAATACTGATACATCTCTTTCAGGAATCCATAAAAAAAGTGTCACAGCTCTTTTTATTTTACAGAAGCACAATGCTGACCCAAACATTTTTATTACTGGTCATTTGTACTAACAACTACTGTTTTTGTTTATCATAGAAGGATGATTTGTAAGTCGAGAACCTTTTGAACTGAAAACTGACCATCTGTTGTTGTTGGTATATGCTCATTTCAGAGAACATTTGCAATCCCAAGAGGTAGATTTTTTTTATTTCTACCACCGTCTGCTCATCTTCACCTCCCTGAAGAAGGCCGCTGCGACAGAGCTGCTCATACACTCGGCTCCTACTGCTCCTGCTGCTGGTGTGGATCAGCCTTAAGAGACGCTGGCTGCCTCCCTTAACAATGCTGCCCCCTGAGCCCTGTGTGGATTATAATGAAGATACAATATCCACACTGCCATGGACCTGCTGGCCTCTCCTCTCATCAGGCCTGTTGGCTGATGTTCCAGCCGTGCTGAACACCGCCAGTTTGAGTCGGCCCTAATCACCCTCTCCAGAGGCCCCGCATGAAGGTGAGAGTGAGCATCAAGAGTGTGTTTTTTACCACCACGGTGCCTCGACACAGACAACAGTCATTATCCTCAGTGTCTCACAGCTAGTCTTTTTTTTTTTTTCTGCAGATGAGCAGCGGAAAAAGACATCTGTTTTTGGGATGGCTCCATCCACTGGGACTGATATTTGGAGAGAGGTTGAAAGACTTTGTTTCTAAAATGACAGAGCCTGTGGACTGCAGTTTTTAGCCATGTACAGGACTAAAAGGAGCAATAGAAAGCAGTGTTTCCCCTAGGGTTGCGGTGTGTGTGGGGGTGTGTGTGGTAGTTAGTTTTTATTGTCTTTTTTCGGTTATTTTTGTTGTATTTATTATTACAAACTTGTTCTAACCTCAGCGCTGCATGGCGGCACAGGTGTTAGTGCCGTTGCCTCATAGCAAGAAGGTTCCTGGTCGCTTCCAGGTCAGGGCCTTTCTGTGTGGGGTTTGCATGTTCTCCCCATATATACCTGGGTTACTCCAGGTACTTCGGCTACCTCCCACCACCAAAATCATACTCGTTAGATTAGTTGTTGACTCTAAATTGCCCGTAGGTGTGAGTGTGAGCGAGCCTGGTTGTTTGTCTCTATGCATTAGACGTTGCAGCCCGTCCAGGGTGTACCCCACCTCTTGCCCAATGACAGCTGGGATAGCCCCCCCAACTCCCGTGACCTGAACATGTAGAAAATGGATGGTTGATAAATGTCTTAACCCCCATGGAAGTTAGGGAGCAGAACCAAAAGGTTCTATTGATGGAGACAGGGCAAAAAAGGGCTGGTAAACTAATATCCAGGTAGGTTTGACAACCTCCACATGGAAGCAATCTAATCTTCAGACTGCTTCTGAAGGGTGCATTTCTGTCTGGGTTCATAACTAAAAAATGTTGAGACGGACAAATCCTACATAGAGCTAGAAGTTTCTGCCTGGTCAGAACCTCTCTAAATTGTCCGTTGAGACTTGTGCTGCTTTCTTTCATTGAAGGCCAAGCTAGATCATCCATCTATGATCCATCCTCCTTCCTCAATAAATGTGGAAGGGTTAATGCTCGACAAGGTGTCCCATATTCAGGGATTAATGGATGATGTCGGTGCCTGAACTGTCTGATGTGCAATCATATTTTTGTGTCAAAGCAGTGGACGTTCAGATGGCTTATGGACCAACAGATTCCTCTCTTTTTATGGTTCCTTACTACCAACCAATGTAACTCTGACAAGTGTTTTAAAGCAAAAGTAACGTCTTTAATGTTTTACACTGACTTTTTTGCATTTGAAGCTATGCATCACATATAAATTAATTTTATAGTCTGTGATGTAAACCTGTCTGCCTTTCTCACTCAATGTGGACTCATAAAGAAAACATAAAAAATACTGAGACCACATGCCAATACCATACAATGTATAAATACTGAGTTGTGGAAACTTAAAAAGATAAATATTTCAATGAAAATCTTGGATGACTTGTATTTCTTACATTTTTGCTTGAAACTAGTGGCTATAGATGGCTACTATAGCCCTTCTATCTGAATTAAACAAAAATGAAATTGGGCATTTTTATGTTGTTAATATTTCAATCTTCTATTCACATTTGTTGGAGGGAGGGCAGTTAGAGTCAGTGTCGACACATTTGACATGCACGTGTGTCACTCAGCAGCCAAGGTCGAGCTTAACAGCATTTCTTTTGTCCAGGCCTTTGCACCCCTGGTAATACACCCAGCAACCACCAACAGCTTTCAGGTGCTTAGAACATACACACGACAGCCAGGGGGTTGTGGCAACCCTCCTAACCGCCCTAACAGTACCCTAGGCTATGTTTAAGCACCACATCTACCCATAACTCCACCCTAAAGCTGTGGTTTTTGTTTAATTTTCATCAGATTAATTTCCCATGCCCTTGGTAATGTACAAAGACATCCAGAGCATGACCTGGGTTGTGTCAATCCACCTTCCTGCCCAATGGGGCCCTCAGATGGGCGCACTCGCCATTGCATGCCTTACTTCAGCCTCAAATTTTGGCCCAAACATGCCTAAAACTTCTGCACAGTACTGTACATTGCATAATAGAAATCATTATTATATGTTGAAGCCACACCATAGCATACACCAGAGGTTTTCAATCTTTTTTTGCCCAAGGCAAACCTGAGAACAAGACAAAATTTTAAGGCCAACCAAAACCATATCTCTTTCATGTTACAGTAAATCCGGGCAGGCTAGAGAGTCAAGTGCTGTCATATAACTGAGATCAGCTGATCTCGCAAGCCCTCATCAGCTGACAGCAAGCTGATACATTTATTCAGCCCGCTATTAGCAAATCGCACTCATGCTGCCATATTTAAAGTGTTCTTGCCTGGCTATGCTTTGCTGCTCCTTCTGCAAGCCACTTTTTACAACCCTCCTCCACCCCAGCTCCTCCTTTATTCTGCCTCTGTCTTTATGAGTGTCATTATTACCTCTGCCAAGGAGGTTATGTGATTGGGTAGGTTTGTTTGTTTGTTTGTTAGTTTGTTAGCAACATTACTCAAAAAGTCATGGACGGATTTTCATGACATTTTCAGAAAATGCCAGGAATGGCATGAGGTAAAACTGTTTCGATTTTTGGACTGATCTGGATCACTGTCTGGATCCAGGAATCCAGGAAAAGGATTCTGTACTATTGGGAGATAGGGCTAATGGCGGAGGTCTGTGCTGTTACAACTTTAGACCAGGATATGGTGGACATGAGTAACTTCAATCTCAGCAGCATGTTTTGGTATGTTTCTTTTCAAAGATTTGGAGTTTATAGAGTTTGAAAGACGCACACCCGATTGAGGAGACGAGTCGGAGCGTAACAGAGAGAAAGACAGCAAATTGTAGCGAGAATACTTACAATGCTGGGAGGAATAGAGGAATATTCACCCTCTGCCATGACTTTCTGTCGCCCGGTGAGACCATGGGTGCTTCCACCATGACAGTCCACGCATAATGAAGCCAATGCTTTGCCTCACTGTGTCTACACCCCACCGGGGAGGGAGTAATCAGCAAATTAGATTTTGGGAGTGATCCAGAGCACTGTCTGGGTCAGGAATGTTTTTAAAGGATTCCTTACTATTGGGTGATAGCGTTAATGGCAGAGGTCTGCACTCTCTGAGTGCTTTTCTAGTGCTTTCATGAAGCCTTGGTTTTTTTTTTGCTGCTTCTCTTCCTGCCCCAGGCTTTCCTTGTAGGCACAGGAGAGGCAGGGACATGTGGTGTTCTTGCTTGATGCTTTCCATGTAGACTCGTGGAAGTGTCATACCATTTGAGAACCACTGGCATACACCGTAGCTACACGTAGCCCTACACAGAGGCCTACACTCATAGCAGGCCCGCACCTCCTCAAACCCTATAATTGGTCAACTGTGTACCATTGGGTGGCGTCAGTCTCTGAGAATGTTAACAGGCATATTGTGTGTGCTCTAGAGTGCAATGAATGGCTGTAGACAGCAATACTACCATAGATAGATATAGATAAATACTTTATTGTGATTCAAAAAATACACCACTGTGCAATTGAATGAAATTTCGTTGCATCGGCTCCAGAATTACTATGGCCTACAACACTTAATTACATGACAAGTTAAAAATAGCTGTAAAAAATATACAATAAATACTATATCTAAAAGAAACATGATAAAATGCGTTCCTGCTGCTGATCTATTTCACTAAGATGCACCCACTGAAATGCCTTTAAATAGTGCAGGCCTCAGCTATTAGAGTTTGTGGTGTGGAGTTTAAAGTCCAAAACCATTTGAGTTTAGCAGTCTGATTGCGTGGGGAATGAATCTGTTGCAGAGCCTGACCGTTCTGCATTTCAGGCTGCGATACTTCCTGCCAGAGGCCAGTAGGGAGAACAGACCAGGATGTGGGTGTGTGCTGTCCTTGATAATGTTGTTCGCTCGCAACAAGCAGCGTTTGAAACCAGTGTCCTGGATGGAGGGAAGTTAGGTACCAATGATTTTTTCTGCTGTCCTCACCACTCTCTGAAAGCTCTTCCAATCTATAGCTGAGCAACTGCCACACCACACAGAGATGCAAGTTTTCATAATACTCTCTATGGTGCTTCTGCAGAAACTGTACCAGTCAAAGCTCCTTGTTGACATTTGAAAATATCAGGCATATATTTCTTAATCCATGCCACGTCTCTCTCTGTGACCGACCAAGTAAAGCAATTCCTCTCCATCCTCTTCCTCAGCTGATTCAGTAGCCTTGCTCTCCCTCCCTTCCTCTCTTTGCATCTTTGCAATTACAGTAGTATAATCAACTGCTGCTCAACATTTATTACCTCCAACTCCAGCATAATAGTTTCAGCTGCAATGATTTCCTGAACACAGACGGACAGGGAATGTGGCTATGAGACCGAGAACCTGGCATAAAAGTCACACTGGGTGAAGTACTGGACAGAAACATGGTGACACCAATGCACGAGTATGTAGAGCTCATAACAGCACAGACTCAACACAGAAGCATTAACCAGGATCAAGTGTGGAGACCAGGACTGTGCGTGGAAGTTTTACTGAATGGTTACCTTGTGTGTAATCCATAATGCTGTTTACAGCCATTTCCCGTTCTTAACTTTCTGCACCTTCAAACACCTTGTAAACTTGTTTTTAAGTGCACTTTAGAGTAAAGTTTACTTACCTCTGTATTGTATACAGGCCTTTTGGCTAATGTGATCAGCTGCTCAGCCTTTCAAAAGCTTTCATACATCCCTGAATGTACACAAAGGTATCCGCCGGAATCCATTAGCAGACGTCTCGTCCCGGTTTTAAGAACAACTCAGCGTCCCTGCAGGGTAATGAGCAGCGTCCTCAGAGAAGCAGGTTAATGTGTTTTTATTGCCGTGTTGAAGCTTGTAGAGCGGTGATGACTCACTTTTATTTACCCTCCAGATGAACTGCTTTTTATAATCTGGATCAATCTGAACGCCTCAAGTCTTGCCTCTTCAAATTGTGTCCCCATGTTTTCAAATATCACACTTCAATAAAAATGATGGCTGGAAGAACAAAAAAGTTGAGATGTATCATAAATACCTGGCATTAAATGAAGGTCAAATTGATTTCTGAAGGTATTTGTATGTCAGACGTCTGATTGTTCCATGCAAAAACATCTGAGAGGAGGAAAGCAGGAAGTCAAACATGGCCGTATCAACACTGGGGTGAGAAATTAAAAGAACAACCAAATGTGTTTCTGTGGAGTGTCGGGTTAATTTACTCCACCTACCAGAAAGTTTGACTTGAGCTCAGCACAGCATGGACTTAGAGCTCTTACAACAAATCTACCTGTTAAGGTGGGTTCTACATGGTGGGTCTTCAGTCCAGGATGACTGAAAGAGGGCTGTGAGTTGTTTGAAATTGACATCCGGTTTAAAACTAGGTTCAGGAACCAGAACCGGCATGGAGCCCTGCAGGTCTGAAAGGCCTATATGACGGATGATTGACTGGCTTGAGGTGGTGATGGATCAGCTAAAGGAATTTGGAAGAGCCGAGACCTGGATGGAGGAGTCAGATGATGGTGTCTGGGTACATGAATGAAGATGTATGTACCCAGTACATATACATATGTTTAGAGGCGTGGTCTTTTTTCCTGAACCAAGTTTATAAAACTGGAAGAAGTTATCTGAATACAGAACTGCTGCTGAGTTTAGCACCAAGAGCTAGCTGATCTGTTTGGCCTAAAAAACATCATTATACATGAAACAGGACCTAATAGCACATCTAGTTACTTTACATTTCCATCTAAAGCGGCATTAGTTGCATGTGATGTACATTCGAGGAGTTGTGTCTCACTTTGCCTGCTCAAATCTTTTCTCCACACCATGCCAGTGAGTTTTCACAATCATAGGTCATTCTGATCAACTCTAGATGGGACAAATGTACTTGCACTTATTTTGTCTAAAAATAACCAGACCCAGAGTAGGGCACTCAGCTTTCAGTTTCTGTTTTTTGTCTTGAACTGAACTTGCATCACAACATGTCAACTTTTATTTTTTGTCTGTATATTTTCATTGCCCTTATGTGCAATTGTTTTGCCCCTTTTTTGCCACTTTTAATCAATTTATGCTGCTTCAAGCCGTGTTTTTGCTACTTCTTTTTGCCATTTTCTGACAATTTTTGCCACTTTTATTCTGTTTTTGCAATTTTTTCACCAGTTTTTGCCTCTTTTATCCTGCCTTTGGCAATTTGCCCCCTTGCCATTTCTTGCCACTTTCCACCCATTTAAGATGCCACTTTTTCCATTACTGCCACTCTTTGCTGCTTTTTGCCCACATCAGTCACATTTCATTCATTTTTTGCTACATTTTTGCCACTTTATTTTACCATTTTTGCCACCTATTAGTCATTTTCTGTCACTTCTCACTCATTTCTTCCACTTTTTCTCCCATTTTTGTCTCTTTTCACCCAGTTTTTGCCATTTTATGCTTATTTTACCCATGTTCACCCATTCTTTTGCCCCTTTTTGCCACCTTTAATCATTTTTGCTGCTTTAAGCCTATTTTTTGCCTCTTCTTTCTGCAATTTTCAGTCAATTTTTGCCACTTTTATCCTGTTTTTTGCCCTTTTCACCAGTTTCACCCAATTACCTACCTTCTGCCTTTAGTTGCATGTGATGTACATTCGAGGAGTTGTGTCTCACTTTGCCTGCTCAAATCTTTTCTCCACACCATGCCAGTGAGTTTTACAATCATTGGTCATTCTGATCAACTCTAGATGGGACAAATGTACTTGCACTTATTTGGTCTAAAAATAACCAGACCCAGAATAATGCACACAGCTTTCTGTTTCTGTTTTTTGTCTTGAACTGAACTTGCATCACACAATGACCCCAAAACTGAGGTACAGCCCAAACCATGACCTCTCTGCACCGAGATTTCTGCTCCAACAAAAGATGACGCACAACATTGCCCCCTTGGAGGCCGGTGTACCGGACGCGCGGCTTCAGCAGGCTCAACTGTCTGCGTCAAGTTTTCACAATGAACTCTTTACCCCTCTCGGTCGCTCCCATTGCGCTCTGACTGTGTTAACAAGCAATCATTTAGAGAGAAAGGCTGCCAAAATGTTGCCCACTCAGGTGAACATCCCTCTGCAATAATGCATCTGGGATTCACGTGGGTGGAAATACATCCCGTATCTGCTGGACTCATTTTCTCCCACTAACTCACGTTAGGGAGAAATGTCTAAATTAAACTGCTTTGACCTTTAGGTAAAGTGAAATACCACTGCTCTCATTATTCTCAAAGATAGCTGCAGGCAGGAGGAACATATATATAAGCTGTTTTGTTGGTCACACTTTATAGCGAGTGCAGAGGCCTGCTAGGCTTATATGACATGCCTTTGTCATGACGCACTCTCTCTGGCTTAAATACAGGCAGCTTTGCTAATGCATTTCTGCTATTAACAGCACACATATGAAATAATGCAACCTCTAAAAGCCTAGGTGCTGTTTTACAAGCTGCATTCTAAGGACCTGAACAAATATTACAAATGACTTTTTTCCATGCTAAAGGCAGCAGGACACGTCTGGTCACCTTGGTCTTCAAATATGTGATCCAGGGGATTTCTCATGACTTCACTGTGAGAAGGATTAGCTCTTAACAAGAAGAATAATATGCAGGACAAAGAGGAAAGCAGGCTGAGTTTTAATACAGGAGCCACAGCTGAGACAGCCAGCAGCGGTTTGACAAAGATTTTCCTGTTATTATTCACTGGCATACATATTCATGGGCTGAACTCACGGGGGGCAGGCTCATGGATCTACCAGGGATGAGGTCATGTTATTATAATAGAAAGACAGAGGACGGCGGGGGGGTGAAGTTTGGAGATCCTGGGCCCGTGACTGGAACATGTCCTCGAGGTGTAAGACGATCGTTTCACTGCGGGCTGATGGCCAAGAAGTAAACACGGCCTCGGTCCAAACTTTTCAAATACAGCAGCACTCTGAAATACAAGGAAGCCCTCTTTAAGTCTGTTTGGACTTAGAAATAAAGATAGAAAGAAACAGGATCAGCTCTAGACTGCTTTGACCTGTGGGGCATAGCATGTTAGAAAAAGCTGAGGATGAAAAAAATGAGAAGAAAAAAACTATCAAACAAATAGATAAGATAGAAAAATAAGAAAGGAAAGATATTGGACAAAGAAAAATAAGACAAGACAGTGTAACAACAAAATGATCTCGAATTAAACCAATTCCCATATTTGGCAGGTAATTTATGATGTTAAATCTTGAAAAAACTGATGGGTTGGTCAGATTTCACACCTGTCATCAGGATCCATCTTGCTTGTTCCCAGTCTGAGAATAAATGGACCAATCAGCATCATCTGAGTGGAAGCGACACAGGTGTGGTTTAGTTGAAGTTACTGCGAGTCTTTAACCCAGTGATCCTCCATGTCTGGCTCTTTTTCTGATGATCTGTGGCTCTTTTATGTCCTAATTTGAAATATTATTCCTTAAAAACTATTTAAAAAGGGAAACTTTGACCTCAGAAATTATCCGTTGCAAGTCACATTGATCAGTTTGTTTTCCAGGCATTAATTGTCAGATTTAATTGTCAACCTTTCTTTTTTGTCACCCAGTTTTTTTTCTCTTTTTTCCTGCTTTTGCAGTTGCCCCCCTTTGCCATTTTTGCCACTTTTCACCCATTTAAGATGCCACGTCTTCCCATTGTTGCCAGTCTTTGCTTCTTTTTGCCCTTTTTAGTCATGTTTTATATATTCTTTTACCACTTTTTTCAACTTTTTGACAATTTTTGCCACCTCATTTTTTGTCACTTCTCACTCATTTCTGCTGCTTTTTCTCCCCATTTTTTTGTCACTTTTCACCCAGATTTTGCCATTTCATGCCTATTTTACCCCTGTTCACCCATTCTTTTGCTTCTTTTTGCCGTTTTTTTAATCAATTTATGCTGCTTTAGCACATTTTTTGCCACTTCTTTTCTGCCATTTTCTGCCAATTTTTGCCACTTTTATCACATTTTTTTGCCTTTTTTCACCAGTTTTTGCCTCTTTTATCCTGCTTTATGCAATCCCCCTGCCATTTTTTTTGCCACTTTTCACCCATTTAAGCTGCGTTCTGCCATTAAATTTCAGTTTTTACCATTTTAGTCACTGTCCATTCAATTGTTTTGCAACATTTTTGCTGCTTTTTGACCCTTTTTTCCACCACTTAATCATTTTTGTCACTTGTGTCTGCTGCTTTTTCTCCCCATTATTTTTGTCACTTTTCACCCAGTTTTTTGCCATTTTATACCTATTTTACCTCTGTTCACCCTTCTTTTGCCCCTTTTCACCACTTTCTCACATTTTTGCCAGCTTTTACTTATTGTTTTTGCCACTTTAACCCATATTTACCACTTTTTCACCACATTTTTTACCATTTAGATCATGGCTCTTGCAAAGGCATTTTCCACTCTTTTGCTGAGCAGGGTTGAGTAACACTGCTTTACCCCTTAAGCTGACTGTGGCATATTTAATACACACTTTCATCTAACACACTTTTAGACCTCTATCTAATCAACATGATTGATAAACTTTTCAAAAACCTTTTGAGTACAATCAGATAAATGATAAAAATGTCTCCAGTAGTTTATCCATTACCAAAAACACCTAACACATCAAATGTGATAGAAAAAAATATATGTGAAATTTGTGTCAATTTCTCTTCATTGGATTTTTGTAGAGGGTTAAATAAACATCTCAGTTCCCAAAAAATGAAATCTTTCTGGCTTTTTTTTTAGTTATCAGGCTTTAAGGGGTTAAACAATGGTAATCAGTGAAAAGGTTCTTGTGGGTTGAGCTATATTGGTGATTTTCACAGAACTAGACAACATTTTTTTTATTTATTTAAGAGCAAAGAAAATAAATAACGGCTTTTCATGGTGGTAAAGACATTTTTGCTCTCCTGACCGGCTTTGATGAGAGAATGATTTACGGACTGGCTCCACTGATCGTGAACATTCATGGATTGGCTTCCTGTCAAACATACATTATGTAGCTGACTTCTCTGCCAACTCTGATGACCTGATTAGCCTGTAACAAATGTGGAAGAAAAAATACACATACAGTGACCCTCTTAGATTTATATTTTTCTTGTTTCATAGGTTCTGGCATTCCCAAACATCCGTGGGGTGTTACCCAGATGGATGTGGCCTTAAGGACAATTTCAGCTCACACCTTGAGGGGATATAAACCTTATTTTTCAAACATCAAATTCAAGCTTTTGGCTTTTTATTGCCTAAAGAAAAAAGAAATATTGAAAAATTCGCCAACATTGCATAAATAATTACTGTGAAGAAAATTAAGAAGTGAATTCACCTGAAAGTCCCAGACTGCATCATCACGCAGAACGATACTAATGATTTTAAATGAGTGAATTAGGCCTTTGAGTATTACGATGTGGCAGCTTTACTGATTAATGAATGCTCTGAAGTGCAATATTATTTCAGTGAAAAAAGCTCTGTGTCTCTTTATCACTGCTTTAGCTAATTGTGCTTCTCTTGTAACATGATTTCTACAAATGAGTGTAAGAGGAGTGGGGTTACGTGCCAGAAGATGCATTGTCTTCCTTTAAATGCCCCATTAGGCTCCAGCTAAAGGATTATGAGAGTCCTCATTAGTTAGCCTATTCCTCACCCTGACATGCCATCTCTTCTGGGTATCCGTGCCGTCAGGGTGCTCTGAACTGTGTTTAAACAAGGCCGGGGCCGTGTACCAGCGAGAAACCGAACTATGAGCAATGTCTGAGAAGTGTTCAGTGAAAAAAGGAAAGTACAGTGTTCTTTCTGTATTCAAGGTGTCAAACTCAAGCTGCTCTACCTGCCTCTTTTTTCTCTGTTAATCCAAAACGGTTTTCCTTGATTGGAGGTGTCATTTCTTCACCAAAGCAGCACTCGGTGAAAAATCTGGCAGAGAGAGAGGATTAATGACTAATATGCTCCCTGTAATAAAGATGTCTGCTTCTATTTTTGCTCTCTTAATTGGAAACTGATCCTCACAATGGCAAGTTTTCATGAAGATGTTGCAAAAGAGGCTTAGCTTTCAAACAGCATCAGAGGTTGTACAGCTTAGCGGGCCTCCACGAGTCATCCAGAGTACAAACGTGTCGTCATCAACAACGCAAGGCTCGTTCAGTGGAGGTGGAAGATTTATGATTTAGCTAAGAAAGCGTGCCCTACCTTACATTAGTTCAAGGATGAAGAGCGACTAATTAGACCATCTTTGGTTGTTTTTACAGAGGAACTCTGGTATTCCTAAATCTGGGCCCTGTTTGAATCTAAATGAGTTAAAATACTAAAAGTCTGGCAACTGCTGCAGGAGATCGGTCCAGTCTGAAGCCATAAAACAGGTGATAATGACTCTGAAACAATCCTGAAAGTAAGCGTGTCCAAAACAAGCTCTTCTGGCAAGCACAGTTAGTTTCATCATTCTGAGAGTCAGCTTTTCATTGACGAGGAAGACCCTCATTGAGATCCAGAACCACTTTCTACACAGCCATGAGACTGCATGTCCAAAAGCAATGATTTTACTGCACAGATGTTTATGCCTGGACTTGTCTTGTTGCATTGTGTCAGATAAAATTGACCCTTCAGTGGTGTTTCTTACACCTTAACTTGCCAAAAACTACCAGGGTCTAATTATTAACCGCCTTTAGATCCAGCCATAGCAAAAAACCAGTGTTGGTCAATGACGTACCTTAACTTTGCAATGCTCAAAGCTGGTAAAATCAAGCTAAAACCAACAGTTATTTTATTTTAGACTTGAGAAAAAGAATTGAAGATGCTCACAAACCAGAAGAAGGATATGCCAAGTTATCACAGCATTCCCAAGAGTCAAGAACTGGAGTGAGAAGGATCATCAAGAAATTCAGAGAGCCACACAGTCCAGAACATGCCTGGCAGAGGTAGTAACAGAGATGTGTCTAAAGACTTGAGAACAACTGCCAACTTAGCCAAGTCAGGACCTGTAGTCTCAAAGAAGAGCCCTGCACAGGAAGTGACTGAAAGGTTGCAGACCAAAAAAAAAAAAAAAAAACCTCTTTCAAGCCATAGTGAAGTATGCTTAGGACAACCTGGAGAAGGATTATGAATACTGGGAGCGTGTCCTTTGGTCAGATGAGGCCAAACTAGAACTTTTTTTCACGTTGCTTGTGTTTGGAGAAAGAAGGGAGAGGTGTATCAGCCAAAGAACAGCGTCCCCACAGTGAAACATGGTGGAAGGAGGATTATGCTGTGGGGAAGCTTCATTGCGTCTAGAGCTGGAAACTTTGTCAAGGTGGAAGGAACCATAAAGAAAGAAGGATATGTAGAGATTTTGAAAGAGAACCTGAAGCAGTCAGCAACAAAACTGTGTCTTGGTCATCTCTCTGTCTCCCAACGCGACAATGACCCAATGACATACGTCACTCCTGGTGAAGAACTACCTTCAGAAGACCAAAGTGAGTGTTATTAAGTGCCCTGAATCCCACTGAAAATCTGAGATGAAGATGAAGGTCCATGACAGAAGACCATCAAATCTGGAGAAGCTTGAAAGATTCATAAAAGAAGAATGGACTGGGATTCCTCGGATGTCAGAGACCTGTTGAAAACTACAACAAACAGCTGTAGGCTGTTGTCCAGCAAAAAGGAGACACTATTGATTATAATCTCCAATTTCCATATACAGTGTGCGCTCCGTGGAATGAATCATACCGCAGAGCACATCTCTCTCTCTCCAATCTATCAGAGCATTTCTGTAGCCGGCACTCCAAACTGGCAGTGACGCGTGCCTGGAGGGCCACTCCGGTCCGCTTCATTTCGATACACTGCAGGTCTATTTTCAGCACTGGCTGCTGCCAAACCTCATAAATTCACTGTCATTCAGAAAGCACCAACCATGGAAGTCACAAGCGTAGAACGTCCTGTACTTTCAAAATAAAACACAATGCATATACTCCCGATCGTAAATCATCTCTATATCAACATTGCGTCTCATCCTGCAGCGAGAGCAAAGGGTCACTGAGAGGTCAGTGGGTCACAGAGCTACAACAGCGCCATTGACGAGAAAAAGTTAACTTTTGGGGATATATAGCCGAAGAATTGGTTTGTTTGCACACGTGAGGCTTTCAGTTGCACCCCGGTCTGGACCAAACAAGTAAGACTATTTGACAATTAGATGGGCCTCGCTATGCTTTGTTTCATTTGGACTGTGGTACAGTTTATTATTGGCTGACTGCTGAGGTGAGCCGTTCATGATAGTCTGACTGTGACTGACTGCCTGACCGAGTGAGTGAAGATACTGTCAGAGTCTTACTTACTGAGTTGCGCTATGGGCTGGGTTTAGTTGCACTGGAAGCCGTCAGTAATGGCTACCTCGGAGGTATCTTTAGCATGGCATTAGTTTTATGTTAGTTTTAAGTTAGAAGTTAACCACTTTTCTGTATTCAGCGCTGTGAAAAAGTATTTGCCCCCTTTCTTATTCCTATGTTTTTGCATATTCCAAACCTATCTGGCCCTGTGTGACAAAGTCATTGACCCCTAATAACCCTAATATCTGGTTGTGCCACCCTTAACAGCAATGCAATGCAAGGCACAGAGGCCTAAAAAAATCTAAACTATGTTTGCAAGTTCTGCTTGTATAAAAGATGTTGAATCAGGCATCTATTCCTCATTATATTTCAATGCAGTGATTAGGGCCTGCTGCTGGATATAGAGATATACCAAAGGTAGATGAACAGTTTTAGCATCTTTCAAATCAGTAAAAAATATTGGGCATGCATTCAAAATGCTAAAATGCTATTAAAAATGTCCATTTAGCCAACTCTGATGGTAATCTCACTTCCACACCATGTAGCCAGAAGTAAAAATGCTAAGATTCCGCTCAAAGCGGTGAATATAGCACCAGTAAAACCTGCAAAAAGCTGCACACTTTTATGAGTTCATGAGTTTACTACATCATAATTTCCTGAAGCAGATACAGTAAATCCTCCATCCAGGCTTTTTTTAAAGCCTGACCCTACGTCCCCCCTCACAGCACTCTGATTTTAACATCCACATCATTTCCAAGTCTGCAGAAAAGTTAAAACGAGCGTCTCTATTGCACCTGAGTAATCTCAGAATCATCAAAGATACAAATTGATCTCTGTCTTGGAGGGAATCTGAGTAAATCATTCAGCCAGGTAGGCTACAGATAGCACAGACCCCCCCCTAAGATCCACCTCTCATCAATAAAGAAGCAGGGCGGTCGATGGCGTGAGGCTAAAGCACTGCTAACTACACGGCAGTGCCCACATCGGCTGCCCTCGCCCAGGATGCTTCTTTGTGTCTTCTGGGGAGCACAGCAGTAATCAGGAAAGCAGAAAGACTTAATGAAATGGGACCACTCACCACATTTCATCCCCATCAGTGTTAATACGGGCCGCAGATGCAGGAGAGGATTGGTTCTCATGAAAATAATTTCAAATAGTCACATGCCTGCTCTGCACACATTACTTCTTACATTAGTCTGGGTCCATGAGGGAATGAATATTGGATTTTAAACTGTGAGGACTTTGTAAGACAGTTTGTTCTTCCACTCAAAGTAAGTGAAGTTTTTAGGTTCTTTACAAAAGAGGTAAGAGGGTTGAAGGTCTTTTTTTATCGGTTAAGGCAGGGGAAGTGAACTCAGATGTACAGTGAGCGGTTCCAAGGACATGTTTCTTCACTTCTGCTGGTTTCTGTGGACAGACGTGTCACAGTTTCTGCTCTTTGTTGTTCCTGTCACACTGAATCCCACAGAGGATCTGGAAGATGCATTTCACTGGTACAAAGATGGTCTTTTCAGCAAATGTGGCTGTCTAGTCAGTGAGATATACAAACCCCAATTCCAAAAATGTTGGGACACTGTGTGGATGTGATGAAAAGCAGAAAACACTGATTTGAAATCCTTTTCAACCTAAAATAAACTGAATACAGTAGAAAGACAAGGCCTTGCATTCTTCATTTAAAGCCAGTGACTCATTCCAAAAAAACTGGGACAGGAGCATTATTGCCGCTGTGTAACACCACCTTTTTCCTCTAACAACACCGAAGACACTTGTTAAAGTACCTAAAGGGAAATTTTTCCCCATTCTTGCTTGATGTGCATCTTTAGTTGCTCAATAGTTCCCGGTTTCTGTTGTTTGTCGACATCAGCCTTGTCTTGGAAATGTTCCATTCCAAGAACCACACAAATTCCCTAAAATTTCCAAGTAATTATCTCAAATGTCAGTCTTAATCAAAAAACTTATTTCAAAGTATCCCATAAAATGTACCCAAAATGTATTCAGATATCCCCAAAATGTTTTGGTGAAACTTTCTCATAAGAATAGCACCATTTACATTCCTGAAAACAAAAAATTATCCAAGATTTCAAAGCAAATTCCTCCTGAAGTTTCCTGGCAAATTTCCAAGTATTTGCAAATAAATTCCCTAATTTCCAGGAATATTACACAAAATTCCCTGAACAGATTTCCATAAAATTCTTTCAGATGTCAAATTCTCAATCAAATTCCCAAAACATTACAATTAAATTTCCCAAAATATACATGGAAATGCACAAAACGGCCAAACAAATTTCCCAAACGCCCTTTAAAATGCTCTTGAACTTCCAAAAAAATGCCAAAATAAATTCATATTTCCCAAAGCCTCTCAATTAGACTCTTGAAAATATATAAACATATCCCTTACATTTCCATGAAAATATATGAAAATGTTCAAGTAAATTCCCCAAAATATCCTCACAGCAAATTTTGCGACAATTCAACCAAATTTCTTGAACTTTAATGGACTTCCTGGACAATTATCTTAAAAAAATAAATAAATAATAGGTATGTCCTGTCCTCATATGTACACGCAGGATCTTGGGAGAATAATTATCAATCCATCCATTTTCTTCATCACCTATCATGTTCGTGGGGGGGCTGGAGCCTATCCCAGCTGTCATTGGGCAAGAGGCGGGGTACACCCTGGACGTACAAAGCCAAAAAAATCAAGCACTCTTACTCTCACACCTATGGCGAGTTTACAGTCACCAAATAAACTAACGAGCATGTCTGAACGAGGAAGCTGGAGCACCTGGAGGGAAACCAAAAGTGCATATTCCATACAAAAAGGCCCTGACCTGGAAGTGATCCAGGAACCTCCACCCCACAATTTTTCAGGAACTCATCCAACAGAAGATGAACGGTCTGAGTTAGACTGCCTTTTGTATGAACATCAGCCACCAACTACTGCTGAGTATTGCTTGCCATACCTTCCCCATCTTTGGGAAAAAGCGGCATACTAATAAATGATCCACATCAGAGGGTTTTTTGAAGTGGGTGCACTCCATGGAGATGAAGACAGAAATTTTGTATTCCTGCTTATATGTTGCTCTAAAACCTGTATGTACCCCTTAGTGTTGATGGTGCCATCACAGATGTGTAAGTGACCCATGTTACAGGCACTAATACACCCACACACCATCACAGATGTGTAAGTGACCCATGCTACGGGCACTAATACACCCACACACCATCACAGATGTGTAAGTGACCCATGCTACGGGCACTAATACACCCACACACCATCACAGATGTGTAAGTGACCCATGCTACGGGCACTAATACACTCACACACCATCACAGATGTGTAAGTGACCCATGCTACGGGCACTAATACACCCACACACCATCACAGATGTGTAAGTGACCCATGCTACGGGCACTAATACACTCACACACCATCACAGATGTGTAAGTGACCCATGCTATGGGCACTAATACACCGACACACCATCTCAGATGTGTAAGTGACCCATGCTACGGGCACTAATACACCGACACACCATCACAGATGTGTAAGTGACCCATGCTATGGGCACTAATACACCGACACACCATCTCAGATGTGTAAGTGACCCATGCTATGGGCACTAATACACCGACACACCATCTCAGATGCTCACTTTTGAACTTCACCATGATAACAATCTGGATGGTTCTTTTCCACTTGAGCCCAGAGGACCTTATGGGCATTATTTCCCCCAAAAATTTGGAATGTAGACTCATCAGACCACAACACACTTGAAGTCAGTCCACTTCAGATGGACTTGGACCAGAGAAGTGTTGTTGATATACTGCTTTCTCTTTGCATGATAGTCTTAACTTACATTTACAGATGCAGTACTATGTTAACTGACAGCAGTTTTCTGAAGGGTTCCTTAGTCCACATTTTAATATCGTCACAGAATGATGCTAGTGGGGGTCAAAGGTCACAGATATTCAGTGTTGGTTTTCAGCCTATGGGCAGACATTTCTCCAGGTTGTCTGAATCTTTTGATATTATGAACTCTAGATTGTCAAACCTATAAATCCTTTGCAAATGCATACTGAGAAATGTTCATAAATAAATGTAGTCTTTTGCAGAACTGAGAACCACACACGGTTATCGATTGTGGATGACTGGGCCTTTTGGTAGAGCGCAGTCAGTACTATCACCTTTTATTATTTAATCTACTTATCTATGGCGTGTTTCAGGTGTTTTTCTAACAGTACATAACTTTCCTAGTCTTTTCTTGCACCTGTTTCAACTTTTTTGGAACATGTTGCAGGCATCAAATTGAGATTGTCTGTACATTTCCTACAAAAACAATAAAGATAATCAATTTTAACACTAAGTATTTTGCCTTCGTGCTGTATTTTGTCAAATATAGTCTGAAAAGGATTTGCCAATCACCGCTGTTTCTGTCCTTCCACATTTTCTATTGTGTCCCAACTTTTTTGGATCATGGGTTTTTAATTTTAATTGTTCCCGGTGCATGTTGGACTCCGCCAGGGCTGCCCTTTGTCACCGGTTCTGTTCATAACTTTTATGGACAGAATTTCTAGGCACAGCCAGGGCGTTGAGGGCATCCGGTTTGGTGGCCTCAGGATTAGGTCTCTGCTTTTCGCGGATGATGTGGTCCTGTTGGCTTCATCAGACTGGGACCTCCAGCTCTCTCTGGAACGGTTTGCAACCGAGTGTGAAGTGGCTGGGATGAGAATCAGCACCTCCAAATCTGAGACCATGGTCCTCAGTCGGAAAAGGGTGGAATGCCCTCTCCAGGTTGGGAATGAGATCCTGCCCCAAGTGGAGGAGTTCAAGTATCTCGGGGTCTTGTTCACGAGTGAGGGAAGAATGGAACGGGAGATCCACAGGCGGATCAGTGCGGCGTGAGCAGTGATGCAGTCTCTGCATCGGTCTGTCACGGTAAAGAAAGAGCTGAGTCGAAAGGCGAAGCTCTCCATTTACAGGTCGATCCACATTCCCACCCTCACCTATGGTCGTGAGCGGTGGGTAGTGACCGAAAGAACGGGATCATGGATACAGGCAGCTGAAATGAGTTTCCTCCGCAGGGTGTCTGGGCTCTCCCTTAGAGATAGGGGGAGAAGCTCAGCTATCCGGGAGAGACTGGGAGTAGAGCCGCTGCTCCTCCGCGTTGAGAGGAGCCAGATGAGGTGGCTCGGGCATCTGGTCCGGATGCCTCCTGGACGCCTCCCTGGTGAGGTGTTCCGGGCAAGTCCCACTGGGAGGAGGCCCCGGGGAAGACCCAGAACACGCTGGAGAGACTATGTCGCTCGGCTGGCCTGGGAACGCCTCGGGGAAGAGCTGGACGAAGTGGCCGAAGAGGGGGAAGTCTGGGACTCCCTGCTTAGGCTGCTGCCCCCGTGACCCGATCTCAGATAAGCGAAAGAAGATGGATGGATGGATGGGTTTTAAATTTCAACTACATTCAAAGTTCTGACTGTTACATTTAAATCTCAAATGCTAACTCCACTAACCAAGCATAAAAGGTTATCAATTAACACTTTTAATAAAGTCTCATTATGAACCAACTTTAGAAGAATATCTTGGAGAAATTTCTCCCATAGAGCAGTTCTATGAAGTGTTTCTGTAAACTGCCATCAGAGATGATTATCTGCTTAGATCAGGGTTCAGGTCAGGACCGTCTGCCCTCCCGTCTTTGAGCTGTGTAAACTTCAGACCCTGCTGGACCCGGCCCCATTCATTCCCATCACTCTATTAATCCTCTATATTCTTCTCATTATGAACATAGTTAGAAACCAATTAATTGGAGTGATTAAAGTGTTTCCAACTCAAGAGAAGTTAAGGAGATTGAGGTCAAACAGTGTTAATTTATTTGAGTGAGTGTTCTGCTGCTGCCCCCACATTCACACATTATCAGGAGCAGCCTGATTAATTCAGGACGTTCTTGTTGTGTCTGGAACAGCTCAGGGTGTGTTAACGGGGCTGTCCTCCTCTTCACTGCAGTGTGTTAAGGTGACGTAACACAATGTGAAACAAACAAGGCACTGGGATCCCTGCGAGCTGATCAGATGTAGCATTTAACAACAGAAGCTTTAAAAGTCAGAGGAGCAGGGCGGTACAAAGCTGTGTTCAATCACAGTGAGGTTTATCAGCTGTTTACAAAGGGCAGCTTAAAGTTCTTCTAAAAGGATGTCAGTGGCCTGGAAAAATCTGCAGACATAATTTAGAGTTTAACTCTTGTTCCTGTAATAAAATGGAAGTCTTATATGCTTCATCCTCTCCACGGGTGGAGGTCAGTGCTATCAGACAGCCAATCAGACTTTAAAGGATGATTTATTGGACACCATCAAACAGGCAAATTCCACAGGAAAAAACGAGCTCATGGGTCAATTAAGGCAATTTATTCAAGTGCAAAGGACTAACATTTCCACAAGCACAGAGTCGCATCTTCTTCAGAGTCAAACAGTAGAAGTCTGATTTGAAAAAGTTAAAAAACAGCAACGTAATGTCATCAAACTGGCATTTTAAGGGTTAAAATCCCAAACATATGTAGTTAATCAAGAACATTGGGAAGATCAAAAGCCCTGGCATTAACTTAACTACAGGAAAAATAATTTGTTATGGATTGGAAAGGAAATAAGGGAACAGTAAACTGGTGATGACTCATCCACTGAGCTGTCTGTGAGTTTTCTGCCGACTGTAGCTCATCTAATTATGAAAAAAAAAAACAAAGCAACAGCCATAAACTTACTTGGATGACAAATTTCCATTCAGCTCCCATGGTCTGATTTATTGTTGAATTTGAAAGTCCACAAAACGGCATTAAGTCAGGCAGGGAACTCTGGATGGGGAGTGATGCAGGCTGCAGGCATCTGTGAGGTGCTATCCTCTGATTCAAAGCCTTAGGAAGTGTTGTAACCACAGTGCATTCAGACAGTATTCAGACCCCCTTCACTTTTCTTTCACTTGTGTTATGTTGCAGCTAGGGCAGAACGATTCGTAAAAATAATCTAATTGTGATTTTTTTCCCCAATATTCCAATGGTCGATGTAACATGCGATAATTTTTAGGTTCTTCATCTTTGTATTGTTCAACAAATGTGGGTAGTAAATAATCCTATATTACAGCAAGCACAACAGTAGATAGATTAAACTAGGGATGAAAAATGTTGAAAATATATATAATTGCGATTTTGGCTCATATAGCAAATTTGATATCGATTGCTAAACTGAAGGAATGATAATTTTTTTATGTTACTCTCGTTTCAATTAAGAAACATACATAGAAAAAGTACGATTTTTGTAAACTATTCTAAAAAAAAACCTCTAAATGTATGCATAATGTAAAAAGTCTCTGCTGCATCAAAATGTAATCAAACTGGTATTTTGACACATTTCAGGTTAAGGAAATATTGCATTGTCTGTGATTTAAAAATTGCAGCATGTCATAATTTATGATTTAATATAATTGAGATTAATTGCCAAGCTCTAGTTGCAGCCTGATGCTACAGTAAAAAATAATAAGAATTTTTAAACTTAATAATCTACACTCAGTACCCCATCATGACAGTGAAAACAAAATTTTTGAAATTTTTGAAAAGTTTTTAAAAATAAGAAACTAAAATTTCACATTGACAGAACTCAGAGACAAGGATGCTGCAAGGCACAGATCTGGAGAAAGCTATGAAAGAAAATCTGCCACACTGAAGGTTCCCAAGAGCATGGTGGCGTTAAATATAGGAAGTTTGGTTCAACCAGGACTCCTCCAAGAGCTGATGGGAAATGATGAAAACTGGTTAAAATTTGGCAATATTGGTGTAAAGTGGCAACAGCAGAATTTGAAAAAGTTTTTTTTAGGGAATCTGGAGACTCCCTCTCAGTGTCTCGCGACCCCAAAGGGGGCCCTGACCCCAAGGTTGAGAACCACTGCCTTATACAACCCAACTTGAAAAATACTGAAATATCCCTTTAACTTTATGTGTGTTGGACCCCAGGAAGAATAGCCCATGCTTTTGCTCGTGGGATCCTAATAACGAAAGAAAGTAAGAAAAGAAACCTCTGTGGTAAAAAAGTTGCAGAAATTTGGACTGAAATGACTGAAGGCACCATGAGCTGATCAAATCTGGGTATGCTTAGGAGACTTCTACCGTATGAGGGCATGAGAGGAGAGGAGCTGCTAGCAGGAAATGAATTAATATTACAACTTCTCTTACAGCGGCCTGTTTTAAGTCTGTGTTAGAGGGTTAAAAGTATTTCCTCGCTGTTTTAACATTTGCTTTAGGTTGTCTCACCGCTTTGCTTTGAGCATAAAAAACATCTTTTAACAATGCTGCAGCTATTTCCCCTTTATGTAGCAGACTGTTTCAATGTTCCCAGGAAGGATAGAGGCAGAGTCTCCCACACCCCCGAACATTTACACACAAACATTTACCCACAAACAAGCACACACTGACTCCAAGGCCAAGGCAAAAACAACTTGTCGTAAACTGAGCGTTTCGGTGTTTTCCTCATCCGGCGCTTGTGTACATGAAAAACAACATTTCCATGAACCTCAAGCACTAATTATAACATAGCAGAGTGTGTATTTATTTGTTTAGCTCACAGTGCTACAGTAACACACTCTCTGGCTGCAGTATAAGCTTCATTATCCCTCTGCTTATGGAGTGCTTTTGGAAGTGGGTTAGTTGTCAGACGGCTCTGAAAATCTGCAGCTTTTGGCTGCTCTTGACACTCCGGTTGAACCCTTCCTATTAGCGCTGGATTACTGTGGAGAGGCCGTGTTTCCTTGACAGGGGAATAGAGCCCAACACTGGAGCGCGGATGATTTCATCTTGCAGTTTTTAATTGCTCCGGCATCTATTCATGCACTTTCAGGATGCGCCAAGCAGCTTTGCAGATTCCCAGGGAAAAAAGTCAAGGTTCAGCAGAAATATCTGCTACCAAATGCAGCTACATCAAAGTTTCATGCTCTCAGGATAAACAGATCTCTCTCCAGCTATAATGTTTTTCTTCAAACATCTGCCAAATCTCACCATTTCAAGGGAGCTTTTGTTGTCTTTGTGTTCATCCAGAGCCAGCGTGAGCTTTACAGAGAAATTAAATGTGTAACTAAATGAGCGCGCTGATGATGGTGATCACTGAGCAGACAGAAGAAAGTCAACATTAGCTTCTCAGCTGGTGGCAACTTGATGGAACAAAAAGCGTAAAGGCTGATTATGCAGACATTTCCTGCTAGTGACGCTGCTCTCATGGTGTGAATATGATTCATTATGTAAGAAGAGGCGGAGCTGCAGCTGATACTTCACTTTTACATGTGACTGTGTGATGCTGGGCCCGGTGTGAGCGTGCCGTCTCTTTGGGCCTCATTTCCTCTTAATGCACCCAGTCCTGTTTTAAAAACGGCATCATTAAGCAAACCCCCATCATGTTAGCACTAATGAACTGTTGGCACCACTGCTATGTTTGTCTGTAGTTCTTCAGCTCATTTGTACCATGAGGAAGAGTAACTCTGTGTTACTGGGAGGGTTTCATGTTTCCATGTTTGGTCGATGAGATCTTAGTGAGCTGGCTGCTGTCCAGGGTGCTGAATCCACAGCTGTTCAGTATCACAGAGACTTCTTTGGGTTCTGCTTGATTAAGTGTATCAAGTTCTTTATTTTCATTTTTCTCTGCTCACTTTTGATTTTTTTAGTCATGTTTTTACATGAAGATTTGCAGTAGTCCATCCAGGATAACAGTCCTGCAGCCTTGCTGCAGGGGTGGAAAGTAACTAATTACATTTACTCAGATTACTGTAACTGAGAAGCTTTTGTGTGTACTTGAACTTTTTGGAGTAATTTTAAAAATTCACTACTTTTACTTTTACTAAACCCTTAGAGCTCATGCAGCACGGATCCATGCTGCAGGCACATCCTTTTATGAATTTATTTTATGTATTTATAATTTTTTTTTATAAGTATTTATATA
The DNA here is from genome assembly GCF_018320785.1 of Cheilinus undulatus. NCBI lineage: Eukaryota > Metazoa > Chordata > Actinopteri > Labriformes > Labridae > Cheilinus > Cheilinus undulatus. Next base: position 8,095,042 of record NC_054878.1, read on the forward strand.
CTTTCTTGTTTTTTATCTGAAAGCTCTCCATTATGCTTTTCTGATTATGTTCTCCGTTCATTCGTAGCTCTTATAGAACATTTTTTAGTGAGCCCTGAACTTTGTTGACTTTCCGGGGTCTCTGAGGACGGTGTTCTCGTAAATAACAAAAAGTGACAAGTTTATTAAAATGTTGATAACTTTTGAACCATAAGTCACTGACATTTACTCTTTTTTCCCCTGAAAACTCAATTTTCATATTGTTTGTTTTCTACCCTCTATGTCTCCGTTTCCCTAAAGGACGCCGTTCTAGCAAGCCCAGAACTTTGGTGACTTTTCAGGGTCTTTACGGATTGAATCCACATTGTTTGATCCAATAATAAGCGTCTTCTTATCCTCTTTTAATCCATTTTCGATCATTTACTGAGGCTTATTGCCCAGGGCATTGCCATGTTGTTTACCGAAATGCATTTTGGGAGGGGCAGTCGACCACTACTGCTAAGAGGAATGGCAGGAATGAATCTAACTGCAGAAAAAGCACACAGACTTTTTCTTTCTATGTAGATATTTTGAAAATCATCCGTGACAAAATGTTTCTTTTTTCACTATTGCAAGTCTGTGCAAAGAAAAGGCTTAGTCATTATTTTTTCCTGTGTGTTATCATTAAAGATCTCTGAGTTTCAAATTCCAATTTGTTTTTTTCTTTTGTATGTACAGGATAAATACAACTTTAACCTTTTAAAAATTTAAGGGACTTTACTGTAGTAGATATATTCTTAAAGCCCAAGTTGTCCTGAAAATAAGGATGTACAGAGCTTGACTGTGCACCACAGAGTCGATGTTTTATAAGCTTTTTAAGGCAGACAAGACATGATTGTGAAAAAAATAGCTAAGGTTTAGTATATTTTGAATGAAGTATTGTACTTAATTAATAATTTTTAATTCTTTTTTGCCATAGTCAGTAAGCTTCTTGAAAATGTTAACCCCTTCTCTTGAAAATGAACTTAAAATAGGTTTAAATTGACAACAAAAAAATGTTGAAAAAGGTGGTAAAATGTGATTTTGAATGTAACAGAAATGGTTTAAACTGCCAAAAGTTGGATTAAAGTGGCAAAAAAACAAGTAAAAACTTGCAAAATTTTGCACAGTGGCAACAATTGGCAGAAAATTTGATGAAATTGGAAGAAACATTTGTTGAAATTGCCAAAAATGGGTTAACTGAAACAGAAAAATGGCAAGAAAAAAAATGGCAGAAATAGGTGCAAAAAAAAAAAAAAAATTGCAACATCTTAGTGCTTTAATCAACAAGTTTGAATAAGGCAGATATAGCTGAATAGTAGTTTATTCTAGTTATTCTAGATTGCATTTGTGTACTCATGTTTCTCCCAAATGGTAAAGGCCAGGAATATCTAGGTGTGTGCTGTGAGTGTGAAAAAAAAACACATTTTTTTTACTGCAACTAAACATCAAATAAAGATGCAAATTAAGACAAGTTTAAGAGAGAATTTTACATGAATATGGAGATAGTGAGCCTTGAGATTTTTGCAGCAGTGTTGATTTTGGTGACTTTTTAAAATGTTAATTTCAGTCCTTTAATTTAATGTCTTTTAGTTTTAGTCACATTTTAGACATTTCTACCCTTTATAGTTTTAGTCTAGTTTAAAAAAAATCAACAACATTTCAGTCCAGTTTTAGTCCATTTAAAGTCCTCACATTTTAGTCTTTACTTTTAGTCCAAACATATATTCTTTTGCCTTAATCTGGTACCAAGTCATGTTAGTGGGTTCAATGCAACCTGCAAAACGTAGGATCCCTGCTTCCCTTAGCTGAGCGGCAGAAGAGCTACAAATACGCCCGTGTTCTGACAAATTTACCCACAGTGGAGACGTATCATGGATTTTGAATGTCTGAGGTAAAATTTTGGTCTCATTTAAGCCATCAGCCTCTTGACTTTCACATGGGGTTTTTAGAAAACTCCAAGCAGGTTTTCATGTTTTGTTGCATTGAGGAGAGGCTTCAATAGCCACTCTGCAACAAACCCAGATCAGTGGAGGGCGACAGTGATGGTTGTCCTTCTGGAACTTCATCCCATCTCCACACAGGATCTCAGGAGCTCAGTCAGAGTGACCATCAGGTTCTTGGCCAAGTTCTTAGCAAGGTCCTTCTCCCATGATCGCTCAGTTTGGTCAGACAACCAGCTGTTTTAGAGTCCTGATTGTGCCAAACCTCTTCCATTTGAGAATTATGGAGGCCACTGTGCTCTTGGGAACTTTCCATGCAGGAGAAAATTGTTTGTAGCTTTCCCCGTATCTGTGCCTTCCAGCAATCCTGTCTCTGAGCACTGCAGGAAGTTCCTTTGACCTCATGGTTTGGTTTTCGCTGTGATATGCACTGTCATCTGTGAGGCTTTCTATAAAGAGGTATGAGCCTTTCCAAATCATGTCCAATCAGATTTACCACAGGTGTACTCCAATCAAGGTGTAGAAACATCTCAGCAAAGATCAGGAGAAATAGGAGGAACCTGAGCTAAATGTCAAGTGTTTTTGCTAAGGGTCCAAATACTAATGTCAATGTGATATTTTGGTGCATGTGTTGAAGGATTAAAACATTGATATATAGTTTAACAACTGATAAAGATTTGAAAATCATAATGTTAGCCATTATAACTCTAGATCTCTGCACTCAAAATCCAGTTCTTTGTCTATAAAAGTGGTGAAAACGCTCCTTCTAACACCGACTGATAATGACTCAGAAACAAATGGCACAAAATGCTAAACCCCCCCGCAGTGGGCCTTTATTCTTCACATTTTGTCTGTTGGAAAAACATTATTGACTGCAGCCAGAGCACAATTACTGAATGTTAGACTATTTCTGTCTGACCCTAATGCACGTTTGGATGAAAACCAAAAAAATACTTGTTTAGGGCTTTCAACTTGTTGGTGCCCTGGGACATTAGCTCCTCAAACCCCCACTCTCTGAAGCCCCCCGGTGTGGTGTAGAGATAATTCACCCTTAACACACTGATGACTAAAAATAAGCTCTTTCCACTATGAGTCATACAATTTTTCAATTTTCCCCTCAGACTAACAACCACTGTGGGGCTGCAGGTTGATTATCTCACATCACCAATAAAAATAATGACATCAAGTATGAGGGATTCAATTATGCTGCTCATGATTCATTTGTGGTTAAATGATTAAAAAAAAAAGCCCAGTTAAAAACCACTGAAGCTCAAATGCAGAGAAACTAGGAGGCGGAATGATTTCCCCTTGACGATTAGCCGAACTATCATCAGTTTTTATTGACATGAGTCGTGTTGATTCTGTCGTTCTCAGAGCGGCAGCGATTATCTGACACTTGTTTGCTCAGTCGCTATGTGAAATTCAATCATTTACTTTTTATGTTCCCGGGTGAGCTCTAACTTTGCTTGATATCCCATCAAACAGAAGAGAGTCTCTTTTATTTTCTGCCTCACTGTGCTGTAAACAGATATCATCATTTTTAATTTTTAAAAACAGTATCTAGCAAGACTTATGGTGTGGAAAAATAAAGCTGACACCAAAAAGTAAGCAGACCCATCAGATGTCTTACTGAAATGTCCACTTATACAGCAGTAACATGTTTACACTGTGATTCAGTCATTGTTATCTGTAAGTCTGGAAAGGATAAAAAAAAAAAAAAAAACATTTCCAAGGCTTTGAGATTTCAGCAAACCATGGTGAGAGCCATTATCCACAACTGGAGAAAACTTGTAACAGTGGTAAACCTTCCCAGGAGTGTCCGACCTACCAAAATGACTCCAACGACTCATCCAGGAGGTCACAAAAGAACCCAGAACATCTAAAAACCCTCAGGCCTCACTTGACTCAGTTAGGGTCAGCTCTCATGATTCAACAATAATAAAGAGGTATTTCTGGCTTCTTACAGTGGATGACGCAACAGCAAAACCATAAAAATAACCTTTGAATGTGTAGCTGGGCAGACCTTAATCATACACGTGAAATTTGAATGAAATCAGATGTTCCGTGTGAGAGTCATCCCAACTACCTGTGAAAGTGGCGAGATTATGAAATGCTTGCTATCACCAGGGAGTCCTCCATTAATTAAAATGTCTGGTGTTTAATCCAATACTGAGGACATCAGTTCAAAATCTTAACTTGATAGGTTCATCACAGTCAAAAGAATAAATAAATGACCTATTTGTGTCACTACCTGTTGCTTGGATGAGATGTTTTCATGTGGCCGTGTTCAGTGTGATACTGTTGTCTTGTCAGAGACTGTAGAAGAACACAGAGCAATGTTTACAAAAGTTACAAGAGGTTCAAATCATTCGAACAAAATTTAGGTGAAGCTGGTGGACTTTCTCTTGGGATTTTGGTATGAGTCCAAGGGGCTTTTTTGCAGGTCTTATAATGACCTGTATGCAGACAAAATAATCATAAGTCTAGGTTGAACGGTTTTGTTGAATGAATAGTTTTTTCAGAAGAAAAAATCACAGTTCAAACTTTGGAGCCCGATTGTGGCCCCATCCCAATTTGAAAACTCACAGTTTGCACAACTTTAGATATCTAAGTTGTCTTGAAAAATTGAAACAATTCTGGAGTCAATCAGATAAAATTCTTGGGTGGAAAATGTGAGACCTGTAAAAGACCTTAAAAACATCCAGCTTTTACTTTTATCCTTCATTATCTTATGTCCTACATATCTTTAACTCACTGAGTGCCAGCCCTTTTATAAAATGGAAAGTGGCTTGTGCCAGCATTTTTGGCCAGTTTGAGTCATCTTTCAAGACCCACAGAATTTTTTGTTCTATGACTCTGAAAACACAGAATAGCTCAAACGAAAGAGCAAACTCTCTATTTCATCATGGAAAAAAAAAAAAAAAAAAAAAAAAAGCGTTTGTTTGCAGCTTGTTCTTGATTTACCTGAAGTTGAATAGAGGCTAGTTTCACCAAAGAGACCACTTTCTTTCTAGAAAGCTGAGAAAAATGCATTTTTGTGAAAAAGAGTCTGTCAAGCAGAACAGTGATTTGAATGTTATAATTTGCTTTCAATGACATAAAAGACATCTGAAAATTGTATTACAAATGTGTTTTATTGTAAAATAAAAAAATAAATATGAAATACAAATACACAGGACCCCCAATATGCCCACGTCCTCACCTGCTTGTGTCCCCTGACACTGCCTGTAAATTATAGAAGTAATATGATATAAAATATGTTATATATAATAAATATATAATATATAATCTATGATATAGGGAATTGTTTGTTCTTACCTCTTTTTCTGGCAACAGACGGTGTTGTAGAACTGCATGGGGCTTGCTCTTCTCTCAAGTCTGCTTCTGAAATCACAGGAGCATGAGTGATGGTTTCATTCGATAAATTTGGCTGAATAATCAGTGGGTTCCTAATGTCAACTTAACTCCATCGCTCTGGGACGGAGAACAAGATCCACTCCTCTCACTCTGCAGCCATTCCTCAGAGTCTGGGTCGGAAAAGTCCGTCTCTGAAGTGTAATCGCCATATGTATCAAGCTGGCTAGCGGATGCCTTTTATCTCCAACACATGGGGGAAACCTGGCGGCATTCTTTAGCCCCTTGGCCAGCTGAGGCAGATGAATGACCGCGCTGATCCCTGGATTCGTTGTCGCTCAGATCATTGTGGGTTTCAGTGAGCAACTGATTTCTCACCCAAAAGTTTAAAGCTTCTTCCAGTGTCCGCTGACTCCTTCAGTGTTTTTGAGGGGCATTTTTTTAATATTATATAGGTTTTAGCTTAGATTACCTCAGTTCTGATCGCTCTGCTCTCTGTGGCGTTGATCCACCATCTCTTCTATGTTGCGACTACGTATCCCAGAAGCCCCAAAATTACTCACAGGGAGCGTGAGAGCACAGAAATAAACACTTTGACATATATATACGTCAGTGGCACTCAGTGAGTTAAAAGACAATAGATTCAGTTTTGTACTACTGGACATGATATATATTTGTACCAGTTTTCATGCATTTAGCCCAAACTTTGTGGACGGACCACCAAAAAAGGACTTTTTCTGACACACATACATGAAAACTAAAATACATCATTTTTCATCAGGACTGCAAAATTTGAGCATATTAAATCCCCCTTATGCGTGATTGTTTAAGACGAACGCCTACAGATTTAAGAGGGTCCCTACTCCGAGGTCAGTGCTAAGGTCCTTCTTTCTCATCCAACATAATGAATGGCCCTCTATCAGTGGCTGCTGGCACACTCTCAACTATAATTGAAAAATTGCAAGAATATTTGACCCTGAAATCTTAGAAATTTACAGTAAAGTCTGACAATTTGTGGAGGGAAGAGAGTTTTTTTGAAGGAGAGATTACGTTCACCAGGATGAATGGAGCATGTGTTTTGTCTCATTCCATACACACCATGTTTGTGCCTCTTCATTGCCTAAAATTTTTCATGTTTGTGGCAGTAAATGAAGTCTATTTTATTACCATTGATGTCCATTTACACTTTAATAGTATTAATCATAAAGTTTTCCACTGTCAGACTTGCCTTAAAGTCTCTTTGTGTTGCAAAAACCAAGATTAGACTTCCCTTCCAGGCAAACTCCAATCATTGTAAGCACTCACTATCATTCAGGACTTGCAAAAATGTTTTGACCCTTGCAGCAATAGTGGAAACATGCAATCCCATGAGATTTGCATTGCAATCCCAATGCAGTCCTCTAATTTGGAGCTAAAAATGCATTTAAATAAGGAGTGAATCTGCAAAAAGGTTTACTTTTTAGGAAAAAGCTGGCTCTGAGCCAAGCGCTGTATGAATCTGGCAGTGTTGGGAAGTTCTTTCATTAGTCAGAAAAACAAGAAAAGCATTACAGAAGTGCCCTCTTAGTGATTTGCATACCAGCTTGATGGCTTTATTTTAAATGTCTTTCTTGAGTTTGCATATTTATTATTGCCAACTTAACCTCAGGGCATTGCATCTGTCGGATGCACACTAGAGCGGTCCCTTGACCGTCGTATTTTGAAGCTTAGGTCCAATAATCAAGCTGCTCTATCAGAGAAGATGGTAATGAGAGTGCTTTATCTGTGACAGAGCTGCAAGTTTCTGAAAATTTTATTGTTGTTTTATTGTTTGTTACCCAAAGAATCAGGGAAGTACATTTGGTCTGGAAGCAGAATGAGCACTCTGGTGTATTCCTCGGCTTTGCCTTTTTATTATGATATCATCATAAGTGATAAAGACTTCCTTGTTTTAAGTGCTACTCGAGCTTAATCTGAGCTGTTTGTCATTCCACAGCCGACACAACACAACCTTGGCAGAGGCGTACATGAGATACGAGGGAGATTGCGGAGACAGAAGTTTTAGTGAATTGGGTGACATTGAGCGCAGCTTTGAGCCGAGGTGTTCACTGAAGTGGAATGATGAGAGTCTTTAGTGTTTCATGTGCTCAGACCTTGTAAACAGCAGCCGGACAAAAGAATATCTGATAAGAGAGTGGATGAGGGCTGAGAGCAGCGCAGAGAGTGGATTTCGTTCTCTATTATGTTTGATTTGCTTCTTTGAGCTCACTAATACCTTCTGTTTACTACAACACTGCACTTATGAAGGGTTCACATGCTTGTTTTTCCTTTAGCTAAGGTTGGTCACATCAGGGACCCAGGCCTGGATCTGAGTACACTTGACCCCAAAGTCATTTGACCTGTGTGAGTGGAAGCATACCATGCCTGAGTCTTTAAGAGGAGGTGGTCTCAAGCACGATTCATGTGTACTTAAGCACGGTCCGCAGTAGATGTGGACACAACCATGGAGGAGTGCAGAGTAATCTCTTCAAAAACCACTACATCTATGCATTTCGTCCACTGAGCTGCAGAGTTGATGTGGACATTAGAGGAAAAAAAAGAGGGGGAAACAACCAGAAAATTTTAAACATTATCCCTTGTAAAAATCAGAACCTGCAAGTTGAGAGATGATGCCATAGATCACTGATCATCAACTGGTGGCCCGGGGGCCAAATCAGGCCCCCAGAAGATCATTAAATTCAGAAAAGTAGGGAAAGAAGATGTTGTGGTTTTAAGAGTATCTTTTGGCTTTAAATGTCTGCAGCTGTTTAATCCGAAAAATGTTTAATACTAAAATAGTTTTAGAATGACTCAACATTTTATCTGTTTTTACAGAAATTCACTTGTCAGCAGTTATTAGTAAATATTTTTTTTTAAATGAGGTAAGACTGCCAGAAGTGCTGCAAAAATGGCCAGATTAAGTGATAAAAGGGGTTAGAGAGTGGCAATAATGGGCAATGAGATCCAAATGGGTTGTGGAGTAGAACAAAGGGACAAAAACCTGCAGGAAACATGATGAGAAGAGGATAAAATATGGCAATCCATTACTATTAAAGGATAAAAGGGGCAAACAGTATATAAAAAAAAATTGTGAAAAGTGGCCAAAATGATGACAAAAGTAATGAAAAGAGGCAAAAATAGACAAAAAGGGTCAAAAATGGAAAAAGGAGGGATAAGACAGGCAAGAAAAGTGGTTTAAAGGAGTAAAAGAATGGCAAAATGTTGGGTTAAAGAGGCAAAAATGGTCAAAAAGTATCAAATATGGGTTAAAGTGGCAAAATGGTGCAAAAATAGCCAATGGCAAAGCAGTAAAAAGGCAGGAAAGTGGGTTTAAGAGTGATAAAATCACAAAAAGTGCCAAAAATTGGTTAAAAATGGCAAAACGGTGAAAAAAATAGCCAATGGCAAAGTAGTGAAACTGCAGAAAAGTGGGTTAAAGAGTGATAAAATGGCAAAAACTGGTTAAACATGGCACAGAATGTCGCAGAAGTAGCAGAATGAAGCAGTGAAGTAGTGAAAAGTGTTAAACATGAGTTCATACTGGTGCTACATCATAACTATGAGGGAAAATTCTCTGGGATTTTCAGGAGCCCAGCCAATTCTGTGGGCATGCCTGGCTCCTTGTGGTCTACAGCATTATATATTAGGATAGATCTCACTGGTAGTGCCTAAAAATGTCCTGCGTTTTGAAAGAAAATACTAATAAAATAACATAATATCAGAACAAAATATAGATTTAATTTTGCTTTATTTGGAAGTCTGGCCCTCAGAGACTCTGTCAAGAATAAATCTGGCCCTTGTGCAAATGTCCTTGATGACCCCTGCTGTGGATTAACCTTTATTAACCTTTATGAATGTTGGATTTGGCCTCAATCGTCCCATTCTGTATTTGTGAAAAATTTGTACAAGAAAAATATACCCCAGTATGTTCTTAGTATGGGGGCTGGCTGTGACTCAGTGGCGGAGTTGGTCTTCCCTCCTCTGGAATGTCAGGGGTTCAATCCCCAGCTCCTTCAGGCACATGTCGATGTATCCTTGTGAAACACACCGAACCCCAGCTTCTGCATCAGTGGCATGTGTGCATTAAAGCAGCCTTCGCCATCAGTGTGAGAATGTAGAGTAAATGGATGAATGAGAAATATGGCCTGTCTGTAAAAAACACTTTGAACTAGAGAGCGCTACACAAACTCAAGTTCCTTTACTGCTCACCAACTACAATGTTTAGGTCATTCTTTTTCCTGGACATTGTTGTGCAAAAGCACTACAGGAATAAAAGTATACATCAAATCTTTTCATGTATATGTTGTGTCCAAAATCACTCATTTATTCCCCACTCTCTGTTTCCTGTATAATGAGATGTCTATTGTGGACGAGATAGGACACTCATGCACAGTAAAAACAATGATTAGGACACTATTCTTGCCACAGACAATGACCTCATTGCCATGGAACAATTAAAATGCAGCAACAATGGCTTTGGATGGAAAATAACAGTAGAATTTCCCTGAAAACAACAGAATAATGATGCATATTTTAGTGCCACATCATTTGTTTGTGCATACAGATAGCTCTGTCATCATCATCACTAAATACCTTACTCTGACATAACTTCTTTCACTGTACGATTTATTTTGATTTACTGATTAACCACGATAGCAGCACGAGGATCAAAAGTTACTACTGTCACTGAAAATAAAATTTAGAACTCAAAAATGTTCAGGGAAACAAAATGCAAACAAAATGTGCACTTTTTTTCTGTGACAGTTCCTGAAAATTCCTTTTAAACTATGCATGTAATATAGTACAAGGGTTAAATGTCATAATTCTGCTTTTAAATATAAAGTATGTCTAAAATAGTTTGCACGCCTATCAAGAAGGAGCAATTTTAGAACAAAAGAGATGGTTAATATTGAATTTACAAACCTGCTAATGATTGCTAATGTTGTGTAAAAATGCATCCTTTGCCAACGAATGTTTCCTTCAGAACCTCGGGACGTCTGATAAATCTGCACAAATGAGAAGAAAAGAGACTCCTTATTCTCCGGAACAGGTTACATGCTATTGGCATGTATTTTAATCAGACAAAGCACCGACATCTGGGACAGAACTGGCTCCTTTCTTTGCAAATTAGCCTCACTCTAGAAACTTCTGATTCATAAACAGCAGATCTAACAGCAGCACACAACGGAAAATTATCACTGCCTTCACAAAGTTGGGGAAAAGAAGGGCACGAACTTTTAATTTGTTTCAACTTCCTCAAAGCTCATTGTGTTTGCAACAATGGTGTTTAAATACATTTTCAGTAATTATTTTCCTAAAGCTTATCTTAAAGGAACATGTAAATATGGTTCAGCCCTCAGTTTCCACAGAGTGTGTCCATGTCAAAGGTTTTGCTCCGACTTAGGAAGCATGCCCGCCAGAATTTACTGGATTGTGCCCAGTTTCAGGGACAGATGTTGGGCAAAAAAAAATTAACGCCCAAAATGTCTGTCTGAAAAATATGCTGCTGTGGTATGGTAGCAGCTTATTTGCTAATGGGATAATTTAGAGTTAATGGTGCTAATGTGAAGCTGAGGATATATCTGTACTTCAGCCTTCCTTCAACCCTGACTAGTCTCCCAGTCCCTGCAGCTTAAAAACACCCCCACAGCATGATGCTGCCACCACCATGAATCACTGTTGAGTGTACAAACTCAAAGCAGGCTTTCTTATGTTTTGCGTCGAGGAGAGGCTTCTGTCAGAGGCCAGGATCGGGAATGGCTGCAGTGATTTCTGTCTTTGTCCCATTTTCACACAGGATCTCTGGAACTCAGTCAGAGTGACTGTTGGGTTCTTGGCCACCTCTCTTACTACACCGCGTTCCAAATTATTATGCAAATTGGATTTTAGTGTAATAAACATAAACACAGAAATGACATGAAGACTCATCTTGTTTACTGATGAATGCCGTGCAACCCTGGATGATCCAGATGGAGGAGTAGTGGATGGTTGGCGGATGGCCACCCTGTCCCAACAAGGCTGTGACGTCAGCAAGGAGGTGGCGGAGTCATGTTTTGGGCCGAAATCATGGGGAGAAAGCTGGTGGGCCTCTTCAGGGTCCCTGAAAGTGTGAAAATTACCTCAGTAAAGTATTTCGAGTTTCTGACTGACCACTTTCTTCCATGGTACAAAAAGAAGAACCGCGCCTTCTGTAGCAATATTATCTTTTTGCATGACCATCTCATGCAGCAAAGAATACCTCTGTGCCATTGGCTGCTATGGGCATAAGACACTCAAGCAAAAACTCTCCAAAAACTCATAAGTTCAATGGATGCAAGAATTGTGAAGGTGATATCAAAGAAGGGCTCCTATGTTAACATGTAACTTGACCTGTTAAGATGTTTTTGACTGAAACAGCTTTTGATTTCAGTAAATATATGCTGCAAATTCAACAAATGACCATTTTCAGTTCTTTACAACCTATACAATGTTTTGAATCTCTGTTGTGCATAATAATTTGGAACGGTGCACTTTACATTTTTTATTTTTGAAAAAAGAGTGACTTCTGCTCTAATGGTTGATGACTTAAAAATTATACTGACTGTCATTCGCATCGAACATTTAGGAAAATCAGAGAAAAATATCTGCATCATAATCTGGAACACGGTGTGAGGCACTTCTCCCTCAGTTGCTCAGTTTGGCCAGGTGACCAGCTCTAGGAAGAGTCCTGGTTGTATTAAACTTCTTCCATTTAAGAAAAATGGAGGTCACTGTGCTCTTGGGAACCCTCAGTGCTGCAGAACCTTTTTTGTAGCTTTCCCCAGATCTGTGTCTTCTAACAATCCTGTCTCTGAACTCTGCGGGCAGTTCCTTTGACGTCATGGCTTGGTTTTTGCTCTGTTGTGCATTGTCAGCTGTGAGGCCTTCTGTAGAGGTGTGTGCCTTTCCAAATTATGTCCAGTCAATTTAATTCCCCACAGGTGGACTTTAACCAAGGTGTAGCAACTTCTCATCAAAGATCCACACAAATGGGAACCTGGGCTAAATTTCACATGTTTTTGTAATCGATCTGGATACTAATGTCAATGTGATATGTCACTTTCTGAATGCACTGCATGAACCATGCTAGAAACTAACTCTTTAAGCAGACTTAGGTATGGTGCTGGATGATTATAGTATGCTTTTCTTCACACTGACCAAATAAGTCAAACTTTAGGGTCTGGTGCATTCTGATACAGGACCAGCTCCCTAATATGAAACCACCTGAAGTCTTGCTTTGTTTTCAGGTCATGAAGACTCAACAGTTTGCTCCATAACCTGAGAGAAACATACCAAAACAAAAGGAGCTTTAATGAGACTATATTCTCTAAATATTAAAATATAGAAAAGCTGATAAACAGTTTCAACTTTTACAGATGAGAGAAACGTGTATGAACAAAATGATCTCTACCATCCAGTGTAATAGGGTCCAGCATTTCAAACTGAGGTAACTAATTAAATGCATGTAAGTCAGTACACTTCAACTTGTAATAAACAAATTGTGCAAATCCTAGAGAGCCTTCTTTCAAAGATAGATAATATTAAAACATTTCAGTTTTATGTTGATCCTGCCTTATAGGATAGAAGGATTAACGACGATGAAATACTGGACTAAGACCCATCTCCTCCATATGGTACTTAAATCTTCCTTTAAATACTGAAATCTGTGTGTTTCAGATACCTGCAGATTTAGAAACATCCCTGTCAGACTGTGTTTAATTGCTCAGATTAATGACGTTGTATTTTCTCTGTCGTGAGCTGACAGTTTCCTCCCACGCTGACTGCTGACTGTTTCACCAAAGACTTAAATCTTTAAGAACCTCCAAATGGGCATGCTTTCAAATCCTAATGAGCTTCTCTAATTAGTATGTGTTTTATTTATTAAAGGCTGATTCAAGTTGAACTATCACAGCCTCTATATGTCACTAAAATTACTCAGTCTGTGCCAATATTGATATTCAGGCCAAATTGCAAATAGAGTTTGTTGTTGATGAGCTTCATGATTAATTTGAATTACTGAGCCTTATTCTAACTAACTAAAGTGAACAGTCTATAAAGAATGGTGCAAACTTTTAGGGGCATGTCTGATGACATTTTTAAAGTTAAAGTCAGGCACACACTACAAGATAATCATGTGAATGTTGGCTCAGATTTCCCCGTCTGCCCGAAGTCAGCAAAGGCCGGATTATCTCGCATCAAACTTTCCCAGGCAATTAGTTTATTGGTCTCTGCAATGAACTAACTGCCAATAACACCTGATTATTTTGCTCTATGCTCTAATTTAGTATGAATAAGGAGTCTGTGTTTGTGCAGTTTATGCGGGGTTGCATAACTGCAATTCATCCTCTACCTTCATCCTTGCCTGGTACTCACTCTGCACCATCGTCAATGCCAAAAACCTGCACTCACACGGCCTGTCTTAGTCTTTACAAGGCTAAATGTCTCAGCTGCTTTCAGTGAATGCAATTTCTTTAAAGACCCTGTGAAGCAAAATCAAAAATTTGTGTCTTAACACTCTAGACATGTTGGAATAAGGTTGCTGTAAACATGTGAAAACACTGACATCATCTACATGTGACTGAATTTTGGATTTAGACTATTGGAAAGTTTTTCCCCTCTTTCCTGCCTTGGTTTAATTTGGGCAGGGCAAAAATATGGACTCGTATTTCTCCTGAGTGGGCGTGGCTTCAGCTTATTCAACGGACACGCCCACACCACCCTGAAGCAGATATTACTGCCTAATTTTTCAGGATTTTGAAGCTTAATTTTATAAAAATAGAGATGTTTTATCTGACTGAAATTTGACCTGGGGGTTCATAACACAGTAGCTATGTTTACATGGACCACTTGTAACCAGAGTAAGTGCCTCATCTGAATAAAAATGCTTCATACACACACTTCATTTGGAATAAAGTCCTCCAATTCGGTTCATTTGGAAAGAAATTAAATTTCGATCGAGAGGGATGTTTAATGCCAATAGTCATTCAGATCAGCGTCCATAAAAACATTCTGATCGTCTCTCCCTGTTAGGGGGGAGTTTTATGGACAAGACAGAAACATACAGCATTTTTACTAGAAACTTTAAAAGAGCACCAAATTGTTGATCAGATTATATAAGGTGCAGACAGCAATAGTAGAGCAATCCAATATTCTGTGCCAACAGGAGTTGAAAAAAAACGAGCGAGTGCCGGTGGTTTTTTTCACCAAAGGCAAAGAAGAATTTCTTCTTCTTGGGCAATTTCAGGACATTAGGGACGATGCTTCACCTATGTGTATGTAAGATACATGTGCACACAAATCTGAATCGTGCACAGAGATGTTTAAATCTCTGATCAGAATAAATTCAATTGGATCGTAAAAAAAATGCTCATGTAACCGCAGCTAGTGACCAACCAACAAACCTAAATACGGATTTATTTTCACTTAACAGGGTCTCTAACTTAAAGCCATTTTTACCCACTTTTGCCTGTTTAACCCATTCTTTCCACTTTTTAACTGTTTTTCATGTTTTTTCCACCCAGTTTTGCATTTCTCTAACCCATTTATGCCTTTTTAACCTCTTTTTGCCATTTTTTTTTCACCAATTTTCTGCCACTTTTAACCCCACTATTCCAAATTTTTGCAATTACTGTATTATTTTCCCCTTATTTTTCTCAGTCCCTTTTACTTTACTTTTTCCCCACTCCTGTTGCTGCAACCAAATTCAAAATTAGCTAATATTTTTCTTGAAATAATGACATTTCTCAGTCTCAACATTGGAAATGTTTTTATATGAATAAAATTTGGGTTTACAAGAATTCCAAATCAGTGGATTGTGTTTATTTATATTTCACAGTGCCCCAACTTTTTTGGAATTGGAGTTGTAGAGGATTCCTGTCCTGTCCTGGGAACTTCCCCCATAACAGGGGCCACCTTCTGCCCCACCTCTTCTTGATTTGGATTGGCCAGGAAGAGAAAAGTGAACCGACATGAATTGCTGTTCTTAAAGGTGAATTTTTTGCAACTTAGAGGAATTTCAGTAATGCAAGAACTAGTCTTCACCCCCAGATTGTTAAAAGGAGAAAAGATTATGTAAGCACAAGGAAATAGTGGTACACATGCTCCTGTCTCAACTTTGTTGAAATGTATTGCAAACATCAAATTGAGGATGTGTGGAAAAGTTTTGAAGTTTAAATGTTGTCGTCATGCTGTTGAATAAAAGTTGTAAGTGACTTGCAAATTGGCAGCTTTTTTTCACCATTTAAATCATGTCCCAGCCTTTTTGGAAATGAGGTTTCATAACTGATATCCAATAAAAATGTAATTTCTGATTTAAATAGCTTTAAAAAGTCAATTTTGCTCTAAATTTAAAAATGATCTTCTAACATGTGTCTATGTCCCTCTGATCGATGACTGTTGAGTCTTCCCGGCTCTAGATGTGATAACCTGGACGCTTTGAACCTTTCCTTTGAAGATCGGTATCCCAGGCTGAATAACAATGTAATCACATCTAAAGCCGGGGTCCTCCTGCTGCATGGCGAGCGCCTGGAACACCTCGGCTCGAGCGCCTTTCTGTCGCCAAGGTTTCACATGACTATTTCCTGCCGCATCAGTGCATACTAATAACACTGCGGGGGAAGTAGACGGAGGTTTTATTGTGACAAAAGTGAGCAGGAAATGTGTCCCCCTGTGGCTGATTGTCTCCTGTGTTATTGCTCCGATCAGTCAGAGACACCACC
This sequence comes from Cheilinus undulatus, assembly GCF_018320785.1. Lineage (NCBI taxonomy): Eukaryota > Metazoa > Chordata > Actinopteri > Labriformes > Labridae > Cheilinus > Cheilinus undulatus. The sequence goes on from NC_054878.1 coordinate 8,111,090, forward strand.
TGCCTCCTTATTATTGTCTTCATATTCAGAAAAAGTAAAGAAACCATTGGAGCGTGCAGCCTCCAGCCGTCCACGCTTCTGTCCACTTCCTGACAGATTCTAACATTTAATGATTGTTTCATCTACCAGAAACCATAATCCCCTAATCTCTGTCTGTCATATCTATTATCTCCCACTGTTCTGTGCACAGCGCGCAGAGAGAAGCCACCTTCAGCTCAAGAACAACTAATCCGCTTACAGTCACACGCCAAATAGAAGAAACTGTTGTTTTTGTTGCACAACGGCCAACATGAGGGGGAACTAAATGAAATGGCAGGAGGTGATTTTTGGCGATGACTCACACAGATGTCTGTGAAAAGGCGACAACGGTGGAAGTGATTAAACACCGAAATGAGGGCGTTCATTTGACAAAGGGTTCATTTAGTCATGGCGCCCTGGTGGGCCAGCAGGTGGCGCTGCACACGGTGTTATTGTCACATTAAAGGTTACCTTCATCAGTCTGTCGCAAGTCATCTCTCCTCTCACCCATCAGTCCTCTGTTTCTCCGCTTTGTTTGAAAATGGAAACAAAAACAAAACAAATCCCTCCTAACAGATCTTATTGTGCCTCACAGTCAGACCGGTTTTCGGCATTTGGATACCAAGGGGTAGTTCTTAATTTTAAGTGTGAATGCACCTTAATATGGACTGAACTGTTCTCGTCCAGTGTGTAGAAACTCTTGACTAAACACCAAGTTAAACCAGTGTCAGTGAAGACAGAGTGGTAGTAAGGTTTCTCTCATTTACTAAGACTTGTACATAAAACAAAACATAAAAACATATTCCAATAATATTTTATAAAACATACTGTCTAACATTTCAACATTAAAGTAAAATACTCACAGCGTTGCCTGTCTGATGTCTCTCAGTGGATGGTAGTAGTGGGCGTATCGATATTTATAAAGTACTTATCTGGTATCAAGTAATTTTTAAAAGTATCAATGTTAAATAAATACTTTGATAAAATGTCTAACCATGCACCTCATCTGATTGTTTGCAGTCATTCTCCTCTGTCTGTTGAGCCAAAAGTCCGCCGCCGCTGCACTGCCTTCCGTGACTGTGGCGGCCAATCAGATGGAGCAACCATGCACAAACACACTCAAGGCATCAGCACACACATGGTTATTCAGAGTCAGAGTCAGTACTGCCCTCGTTGCTGATTGGTCCTGTCACTTTCTAACTGGGCCCAAACGGTTCAGACGGGAGCTTTGCAAGATGGATTCGTTAGTGAAAAACAAGGAAATGGGCATATCCATCTGCTTTGCAAGGTTAATGTGGACTAACTTGTGCCACCATTTTCAACAATGACTGTTAGTGACCCGCTGAACCAGTAGTTGATATTTCATAAATGTCAGTGTGCCATCCAACATTCATTGACTTTAATAACATTAATATGACCCCCTATGTAATTGAGACAACAACTTTACCCATGGTGCATTTCATTTATTTTACTGAACCTTTATTTAACCAGGAGAAAACCTCTTTGAGATTTAAAACCTCTTTTTCAAAAGTGTCCTTGCCAAGACAGCAGCAGCAAACAGAGTGCATAGAGGTTTAGTGCCCAAAAGCATTCTGGGAAAACTGCAGATTTGTCATAACTCAAATAATTTGAGTAATAACAAAACTACTTCACTTGTTTGAGTACTGTACTTAAAACTAAAATGAGTTCTATCAGCTAATTATAATAGTTGAAATTGCTGTTTTGGATTTTTAAGAAAACACAACTTAATTTGTTTAAACCAATTAAACTAAAGCAAACTGAGCCCTTTAGCTGTTATGGCTGAGAAGTATAAGTATTTTAGACAGGTTATAAAAAACAGTTAATTCAATTCAATCTGAGTAAAATGGATGTTGCGTTTTACAAAGAAAAGCAACTGGCAACAAATCTAGCAACTTTTTCTGGTGTTAATGGAGACTTTGGAGACTCTGACGTGAAAGCATACATCATTGATACGCCTCTCAGTGAGCAGTGGGTGCTGCCGTGGGCCCCACCCCGTCCCAAAGCACTCACAGGCCGCCCAGTCCTCACGCAGCAGTCTGTCTCAGCTGCAGTCAGAGCAGGAGATGTTCACCCCTCCATGTCCAGATTGCAGGTTAACCGCGCTGTGAAGGCGCCTTGACAGATTTTCTATTGTCTCCTTTTGGTTCATTAAGATTGTTAATGTAGGTTGTACACAAAAAACGCCACATAGTATAAATGTTATGGTTAAAAATGTTCATGTTTCACCGTGATTTGTTGTAGGTGGACCATACGGTTTAAAACTACACCAAACTCAAGAAAACTAAACTTAATAAATTAAAAAACATAAATAAAATCTGAAGAACCTCTGCCAGAGTGTCTCTCATTTTTCCCAGTCCTAGACCCAGAAAAAGGAGGAAGGTTGGAACTGTGACGTTTTAAGAATCGACAGAAGAAAGTTCATTTGTAGTTCTAAACATATTAAGGGTGTTTTCTACTAAGTTTTAGTATCTCTCCTGATGTTTTTCCTCCATCCTACAGTGTCCATTACAAATAAATGCATACAGACAATTATGCAAAATAGGCGATGACGTCATTTAGCGACTTCTGTTGACTTTAGGGTAGCCAATAGTGACTTTCCTTACTGAGGAGTTGTAACACTGGAGTCCTTGTGTCGGTATCAAACTGTAGAGGACAGCAGAAATAAACTGCTGCAGCTTTGTGGGATAACTTTCCACAAAAATATAAAGGTGAGTCCAAATCTCTGATGTCTAACAACTTCTCATCTCAAAGTTAAAGAAAACAGATAAAGGAAGAGGATGTTAAAAAATAGTCTATACAAACTTCATCAGTGATATTTCACATATGACTTGAATGCTCTCCATTTTCTATGTATTTAATCAATCACATGACTCACATCCTCCTTAGCTACAGGATTTCCAGTCTCTTCCTCTACTCTGCATTTGTCTTTTTCTCTATTAGTTCTGTTGTGGATTCAGCCCTTTAGACGTTTACGTTTTTACCACAGTGAAAGGTGAAAATTCAGTCCAAAGCAAACAAACTGTAGGTGTGAAAGCACCCCTAGAGTAGAACATATTAGTACAAAGAGAAATAAAACAGATTTATCTTCATGAAAGCAGTAAATTTGCACAACTTCCTAATACAAGGAATAAATTCATTGTCGGCCAGTGAATATCATGTTAACTCCCAAACACTGGAGGCTTAGACACGTCCAAAAACAATCAGATAGTCAAAGAAAAAGCATCAATAGAGTACAAATACAACGACCAATCACTGATGAGAGATTAGAGTTTAAGTTAAGGAGGAATGAATAGAAATGTATGAGGAACAATTCCTCATAAAGTGACACAGTGTTGTGAAATAAAGCAGTCCTCCCTGAAGCTCAAGGTGACGTTCAAGGTCAACGCTCCCACTTTCACAGAGAAAATAGATGTGCTGCAACACAGAAACCCAATCATGGGACACCTGCACCAACAGAGCAATCTACATGAATACAGATACAATTGAATGCATACATTAGAAAATGCATACAACCAAAATAGATGTGCAGAGCTGAGGCGTTGAATATAAAACAGCATTCAATTTAAAAGGAGAAATACCATTCTTTATGTTCAGGAAACTCATTTTATTCAATAAGTACCTTATTTATACACAACTACTACTTGATATTTATGCATTTTTTTTTTCTTTTGTAATGTAACAAACACAATTTAAGATTGCTATTTTTTAGATTTGGCTTTGAATTGTTAGTTGGCTGTCAACAATTTAAAACAACACATAAATATGCAGGAGTGCATGTACAAAATGTCTCTGCATTTCAGTTTTCAGGAGTTTTGGTGGCTTTCTCTGAGTAAATAACTCAGTTATGCCTCATAATTGCACAAAGATATTTTTGCAACATGTTATGTTTTGCTGTGAATTTTGTACTGACATAATACTTCCTGTTACAATATTAACCACAGCAAAAAGGAGCTTGCAAAAGACTAAAATCAATCAATCAATCTCTCTATCTCTCTATCTATCAATCGATCAATCTCTCTATCTATCAATCAATCAATCTATCTATCTATCTATCTATCTATCTATCTATCTATCTATCTATCTATCTATAATTCGTTGTTTTTTCAGGTCATTTGGGGCAATTAATCGAAAATAAGATTAAATTGCAACATGGCCTGCTGCAATATTCAAATTGCAGAAGGTGCAATATTTCTTTGACCTGAAATTTGAGTCAAAATACCAGTTTTAAACTTTTTTTGCAGCAGAGATGTTATGCATGACATATGCAACCATTCAGGTGCCATGTTTTTAGAGTATTCTGACAAAATCATGTCTTCTTCATTTTTTAACTTTTTTCTTATTAGATATAAGAATGACAAAATCCCTTCAATGCAATAATTCATATCCAATTTTCAGTATGAGTCAAAGTCATCAGAACTAGATTTTTAAAAGAATTGTTCAGGCCTGGTTAGGAATAAAAGAAACTTACGGAATAATCGCATATCAAATGAAACTTGCAATACTGGGCAGAAAAAAATCGCAATTAGATTATTTTCCAAAAAGGTTCAGCCCTAGTCCTTACAGTGATGAAGAATCCAGTGTTCATTGCATAGACTAAAACTACGGTTAAAGATGTTTGTCAACTACCTTTTTTCAACAAGAAAGACTAGACTAAGCTTAGCTGAAAATAAATGCTATAGCCTATACCTTTTCAACTCATCTTACAACTCAAAGCGCTTTTACTGCTCAGGTCACACAATAGCTACATCACCTATGTAGCTTACCTAGCTACCTTTGCTTTAGCTATGTTTGCTTTAACATGCTAACACTTAAGCTACCATTGCTATGTTGGCTAACAAAGAAACAAATATGTAAATAGCATGGCTACATTAGCTTTCACTACATAGCGTAAGCTAACAGAGCTACTGTGAGTGCAACTAATTCAAAATGAAAAATAGGTTGTACCAGCTAATAATATCACAGTCGTCCTGACAGAGGCGAACGTGATATTATCTGTGTAGTGGTCTGTAAGAGGGACATCTGAGAGCTGCTGTCTGTGGACAGACCACACCTCTAAATACTGGAATTTTGGTGATAATGACTTAAAAAGTAGGTTTAGTTTTCATCAAGGAGACTAAAACAAGACTAAAATGTTAGTGTCGTCTGATGGACATTTAAAATCCATATTTCTTTTCCGTGCATATGTCACTTTTTAAGCAGTGTATTTTAAATCAGTTAGTTGACAGTGCATAAACTTACTGTTATAAACATATCAATGTTGCAGTGATGCTGATTAGATTAGAAAATCACTGCTGAGACTAAAAGTTAAGAATAAAATGTAAATTCTTTTTTAAGGACTTAAAGTAGACTAAAACTGGACTCAAACTACAAAGGTTAAAAATGCCAAAAATATGACTTAAAGTAAAAGTCATTTTCATCATAACCCTCTGAGTCTAAGCTATTTTTGACCATTGTGTCTCACCTGAACTTTTTTTTCTTATTTTTATCATAGTTCTGTCAGATACTTCAGTGTACAGCTGAATAAAAAATGTTAAAGTGTACACTATTTCTTTAACAAAAGTAATTTTGATCATAAGACCAAGACTAACTTTAAAACAGCGGCCAAAACAACAATCAGTCAAAATGTGAGCTGATGTGCCCACACAGTCCTAAGGAATTACCTAAACCAGGGTTTCTCAACCTTTTCAGCCCATGACCCCCAAAATAAAGGTACCAAAGACCGGGGACCCCCACTGTACTGAAGGTGGTTGAATGGGTCAACAGAGGCAACAATAGGCTTAAGTGGCAAGAACTGGTTTAGGAGTTTCAAAAACAGGCAGAAAAAGTAGTGGAAAGGATTTAAATTGACAAAAAAAATAGGTGTTAAATGGTAAAAATGTTTTGAAATTGGTGGAGAAAAAAAATGATGAAAAGGGGGTAAAATTTGGCAAAATTGGTATAAAGTGGCAACAGCGTAATTTTAAAACTATTATTTTTTTCAGGGAATTTCGAGACCCCTTCTCAGTGTCTTGCATCCCTCAAGGGGGTCCCGATCCCAAGGTTGAGAACTGACCTAAACTACCACAATAAACTTTGAATGTTTTCAGTCAGATTTTGGAGTCTTAATGACTCGTTAAATTTTACTATAACATTAAAACACATTTTAAGCCATGATTTAAGAGGCTTAAGAGGCTTGCCCTTATCCACAGGTGTCAAACTCAAGGCCCTGGGGCCAAATCCGGCCTGTGATGCATTTATACTTGGCCCACCAGATCATATTTTTATTATAACTGGCCCACCAGTATGAGGTCTGCAGATTTCCTCCAGTATAAAAATGAAAACTTAACCATGATGGTTTATATTATTGTTGTTGAGTCATAAAAATTAGAGAAAAGTGAACAGTAAAGATAATCAGATAAAAAGTCAGGAATGTGGCGAAGAAATTAGTGTTTTCTCTAGATTTTCAATTTTTCATCTCACAGTTATGACTAAAAGTTATGGTTTTGACTTTTAAGTTCATATTTTAACCTTTACACCTCATAACTTTGACTTTTATCTCATATTTTTACCTTTCACATTAATAATTTTAAATTTCAAATCCTATTTTGACCTTTAAAAGTCATGATTTTGACTTTAATCTCATGTTTGACCCTTTTCAACCCCTAACTTTAACTTTTATCCAATTTTCTTACCTAAAAAACGCATGATTTTTAATTTTATCTCAGGTTTTTGACCTTTTGAAATCATGATTTTGACTTTTATCTCCCATTTTGACCTTTTTCAACTCCGAACTTTAAATTTTATCTCATTTTTTATACCTTAAGAATGCATGATTTTAATTTATTTCATATTTTTACATTTGAAACTCATGATTTCAATGTTTACCTCATATTTTGGCTGTTATTATGATTTTGAATTTTATCTCAGTTTTTGACTTTTAAAATTCATGGTTTCAATATTCTGTCTCATATTTTGCTGTTTAAAAACATTATTTTGACTTTTATTTCATGTTTTTACCTTTTAAACTTATAAATTTGACATTTTATCTCAAATTTTCAGTTTTTAACTTATGTTGACCTTTTAATCACAAAATCATTTATCATCAGTGCCAAGTTTTCTACCCCCATTCGTTTCTGTTGAAAATAAGTTGACATTTTATGGTTAAATATCGACCCTGTTAGGCCCTCAGGTTAGACCCAAGTTCAGAATCCGGCCCCTACTGTGATTGAGTTTGACACCCCTGCCATAATCCCATTGTAGTAACGTTTTAATGCTGTCAATACAGCCTTAAAGCATTGTCTGATTACATGTAAGAGACGTCTAATGGTACGTTCACTAAAGTGTAGACCACCATGTTGATAAATCTCTCCTCTTTGTGTTGCATTTGTTGTTCCAGGCTGGCTGTTGAAGGCAGGTGTTTAAACATGAAGGTGCTGCTGTCAGCTAAATCTAGATTAGATTTGTATCCTGCTGCCTTCCTCTCACTATATTTTAAATTATGCTAATGTTCCCTTTAATTGTTCACTCAGGGGTTCGTGAACGTGACTTTGACTCGGTACTGACCTTTCAGTCAGCCAATAAGACATTTCGCCCGGTCGTATTAATACATCAGATTTATATTCTCATAATGGAGGGCCTCCACCGCGGTATTACTCACTGTGATTAGTGACTAATGAATGACTGCCAACTGGTGTTGTGCTAATGCATTCCTCTGACTGATTGCGGCCGATCTAGCTGGGATGGCAGCCAAAGAGAAAAGTTTATTAGTAAAGCCACATTAATTAACAAGTTACAGGAAATTAATCTACAGAGGGGAGTCCATTACTCTTCTTAGCATGGCCTCGTTTTTATCATATCAACCCCGAAGACAAAACAGTAATACTGCAGCATGCTTGTTGAATGTTTCACAATTACACAGGAGGGGTTTTCACATCCCCACACACATATTTCTGTGAATTGTGGCTGCCGAGCTACGGTCGTTGGGTAAGTGAGCTAGCAGGTTTGAGCTAAGGGGAGGAGGGAGTGACTATTAGTGGCTCCTCGCTCCCCTCGGACCTGCTCACGTTATTACCTCTCTGTTCAGGGCGGATATGGTGAAAGTAGGAGCTCTCAGGATGAAGAAAGTCTCCAATTTTAAAGAAGAATTGCGTGTCCGGCTCGGTTAGAAGGCACTCAGACATTGGACACTTGTTGATAGAGGGAGCCCGGGTCGAAGGAAGCTGGGGATTATCAGTGGAGTCGCTTAAGGCCATCACTTAACGGGGAGTGAATCAGCAGCCAATCTGGATGTTACAGACTGAAGGAGGGCTGCAGGGTTCTGAGGGTTTAACATGAAGCTTTCTGCAGCCAGAGAGATATGAGAGACCTCATTATAAATGTTCTTTCCTGCAGAGAAGAAACATTAAACTGTCTCATGCACAGATGCTTCTCTCCTCTCTGTGACACCGTTGTCCTCTGACAAGTCTGTCCCGACTTTAAAAACCTGCACAGCTTCATGGAAACATAGCAGCGACTAATGATGGGAACTTTTAATGATCTGGATCATTTGGAAAGAACCAGCTGTGGTTCTTCAGTCCTTTATTTTAATGCCATTTTGGCTTTAATAAATCAACCATATTTAGCTATTTTTCAACCAAGTTCAGAGGTTTGCCTTGCCTAAAGTTTGTCCGTGTTGTTTATTGATTGATTGACTGATTTCATGTTTGGGCTTTCATGCCTCTATTCTTTTGTACGCTATTACTTTCCCCTGTCCCTACTTTTTTGACTTGTGTTAGTGCAAAATTCAAAACGAGCTAATATTTTTCAAGAAATGGTAAAACGTCTCATTTTCAACATCTGATATGTTCATATTTCTTGAGAGTAAAATACGGGTTTTTGTTGAGAGTCCCAACTTTTTTGGAATTGAGATTTGCACAGCAATGCATCAAAGGAAAATTGAAGGTAAAATCATCCTAGACACCATAATCTGGCATCAGCTGAGTAGAAAGATTAGTTAAATGTTACATCACTAATCCAAAAACTTGCAAAATCCTTGTCTACTGTATTGAATGACGTAGCGAGTTGCCTCTAGTAACATGGCAGCGACGACGACGTCCGGCCAGCCAATCTCCCGTCGTATATTATGTCTGTGCTCAGTGATACATGAATTTGGATCATAAATCAATTCATAAGAATTAATGTAATGTTATCGCTGTGCTTGTTAAGCCGAAAACTTGTGTATTTTTCGTGTATTTGTATTTTCTTATGAGGCGGACTTGCCTCTATGAATATGGCGGCGACAGACAGAGAAAACAACGAAGAAGACGTTCAGTTCAAGTGACTTCCAGTATTATAGATAGATATGGCAGCGTTTTTTTGAAGTGGAGGTCCTCAGCTGCATGCTAGTTTGAGACATGCATACAAGCTATAAAGAAGCAAAGAAGATGCACGCTCCAGGAGGCTCTGAACCTTTTATATCATATTTAAGATTGTTTGTTTTGGAGGCCTCAGTGCAAATTACTCCTGCATTCTTTCCCTAACGTAACGACAAAAATGGGTAAAAAGGAAATGTCTGCTCCTTTCTTCTCTTATAAATGTCTGGTTTGTGAATGCCACATCTCTAGCAGCCAGGAAAAGAAGTGAGAACTTCTTTTGTCTGTGAGCGAGCTGGCTGTATTAAAGCAACAATATGAGAGACAATTTGCTCTGTCACTTTGTTCTAAATTGCTCCAATCATGACTTTGAACACTTAAAAGAGCAATAAGAGAGTTTTTATTGCTCTATAACACAAAATGACTGCAATATATCTGCGGCAGTATGATAGATTTTTGATGAATTCCAATGACTCAGTGATTACTGGATCGGATACTGAACTGTCAGCCTCACATTAATCAGTTTGAATGATATCAAAACCAAGCATTTGAATGTTTTTCTTTTATGCTTGTTCATGATTTATTTGTAATTTTCCATGATAAGCTCACTGCTTCTATTATTGATCTAGCCATTAGGTTTTCTTTAAATAATCCTCATCCCTACTGACTTAGACTTGTCACACATTTTGGTCTCAGTAAGGATCCAAAACCACAAGTATTTTTACTTCAGAAGTTCTGAGCATGGCATCACCAACACTTTAACCAAGGGAACAGTGGCCCTCATTTATCCAACAAGCATACAGCAGATAATTGGATGTACGCTCATTTCCTCGTGGTCTGGGGGTGTTACATTAGTTATTGCTTTAAAGCTGTATTTAACATTTTCCCAAACCTTTGACCATCATTGTGCGCAACATTGCTTTTTAACAACATTCTAAGAATTCTTCATTTGTTGTACTGGCTGGCGGACATTTCAGACTTTCTTAAACATATTTGTTAGTCTCATGAATAATCAAGAGAGAGCAGGTTATCTGCAGCGTACACCAGCATATCTCTGTCACTAGCCTAAATGAATAATGGAGTATTACAGCCACTCTCCTCTCAGTCGGCCTCCCTCTGTTTGCTACTTACTATAAGAGCCAAAACTGCTTTTATTACCCCATCTTTAGAGCTGGCAATGCATTTATAAACCTAAATCCAAAGCATATTATTATAAGATAATAGAAGCTAAAGAATTAAGAAAATTTCATACAACTTATTCATGGATGCATTATTTAAATTTTCTAATATTAGCTGGAGGCCAGTAGTCCAACAACGCTGTTTGTCACAGCATTGATTTTTTTCGCCATGCTGTCATCTTGACGAAAACTAAACTTCGTTTTTGTCAGTTTTAGTCATCACAGATCTATTTTTGTTAATTTGAGTCTAGTTTTTGTCATGGAAAAAAAAAAGGCTGTCGACAAACATTTTTAGTCATAGTTTTAGTCGACGGTATTAACACTGGTTGCTGGCATCTTAAAAGGTGATTTCAAAAACATCAAATGATGGCAGGATGGACTTTTTTGCTTGGTTAAAACATAAACAGTCTTCGCTGAGGTCATGACCTGAGTGGTTGCCATGGTAGCCTCTTCTTCTTTCCACTCCTTGGCAGGTTTGCTAGGGAAAAGCCCCCGCAGTTTTTGGTCAGCTGTGCGGCAGCTGTAGTTTAGTTTTCCCTTTTGTCACAGTGATATTAAGAATATCAACTTTTTGGTTAAAGTTTATCACCGCTTCATTTAACCAATTTGCCCTCTCCCTATAAACTGTTCATTATTGCGTCCCACTATCCACTCCCTGACAATGAATGGATGCACACTTGTGCTCGCCACCATGTCTTAAATAAAGCATATTTAAGATTTCTTTTTTTCAGCGTGAGATGTCGTGTAAAGCCTTTCAGAGATCATTTTAAAGTTATTTTATAATCTTGCAGAGAGACCTGACAAAACAGGATTTTTTTCTTGTAACAAATTCAGCATTTCAGTGTAGGTATGTCAGCATACTTTCAGCCTCTTTATAATGAAACAAAAATATATTTTGGGTTCACAGAACTGAACTTAGACTGATTTCAGCTGACAGATCCTCAAACTGGGACATGGTCAGTCTCAAAGACCTGGACACATCAAGAAAGTTAATGCAGAATGTTCATGGGAGAGGGGGAACATTATTTCTATGTGCATGTTTTAGGATGAAGTTGCTGTGTAAAAAAGTGTCATTGTACCACGGTCCCTGAGGTGAGGACAGTTGCCGACTGGTCCTTCACTGCAACAGGATAGCACCACAGGCATAATAATAATATAAACTTTTGGTTCTCCAACATATCTGGAGGGATGTATTTTCACAGCTTATGTTTCCACTGCAATGAATAAACAAAACGATCCCGCAGCCAAAATCATGCAAGAAACCAGATGTTAAAATTTGCTTCTCTTTCAGTCTAAAATGAGCTTCAGGCATGTTATATTTCATTGATTTTAGAGGCATGTAGAAGAAAGAAAAAGTGAGCCTCATTAAAAACCGACCCATGTGATTCTGGACTGTAATTACAGCACAGATTTATTGCACGAGTGTCTACACGCATTCTTTCTAATAGACAGCAGGGGGCGATGGCATTCATTGCAGGAATGGATATAGAAAGGACTCTATTCTTCAGCAATTTCTCCTGAAGAATTTATAATCTAGGTCCTTAAAGTCAGGTGGTTGTTCATACAGTTTAATGATTTTGTAGATTATTGCCTCATAGAGTAAAAATTAAGAGTAATAGAGTTTCTGCTTTAGATGCATTGACAAAAATCTAACATGGTAAAAATGTTTTATTAGCATCGCTGAGTAAACTGGAATTATATTTTCTTCTTCAAGAGTGAAGGTTTGTTAAATTTATGCTCATGTTTTCAACACTGAATGTGCCCTAATATCATGTTGTATTGCCACCATATTATTCCATTACAGGATCCATCCATTTATATATCCAACAGACAACCTATAGTTCATCCATCCATCTTACTATCAACCAAATATCCATCCACCCATCCACCTATTCAGTTGTCCTTCACCCAACCATCCATAAATGTCAATGTCATCCATTCATTTGTCAGTTTGTCATTTAACCTAACAAACATCCATGCATCCATCCATCTACCCACAAACCAACCACCCATTTCTACTTTTCACCATCCATCCATTGACTTGTCATTTCTTTTAACTGATCAACCATCCATCTATCAATCCAAACATCCATCCCTCCATCCATCTATTCAAACATCCATCCATGTCACCACACATAAATTTGTCATTTCATTCAATAAAACATCCATTCATCAATCCACCTACCAATCAACCACCCATCTCTCCTTTTCACCATCTATGCATTGATTTGTCATTTCTTTCAACTGACTCATCATCCCTCTATCAGTCCATCTATCCATCCCACCAGCTACAATCCATCCATGTCACCATCCATATATGACTTTGTCAATTCATTTAACAAACCATCCATCCACCTATGTCATTGTCCATCAATTAATTTGAAGATTAAGTAAATAATCCTTCCATCCATCCATCCATCAATGTCACCACCCATATAAGGATTTATCAGTTTATTCAACACATCATCCATCCTTCCATCCATCCATCCTTCCATCCATCCATGTCATCATTCATCCATTAATTTGTAGATTAATTGAACAACCCATCCATCCATGCATAAACAGACTATCCTTGTAGTCATCATAATACATTTTCCTTTTCACCATCCATTCAACTAAACATTATCAAAAGAACATCTAGAGGTGCTTGTGGCTCAATATTTGGATATCCTCCAAAGTAAAGAAGCTGTGATTGGATTGCCGCTGATGGGTTGGTTTCAGGGCTGACTTGGTGGATTCTTTGCCTCATATCATTCCCCACGCCCTCTCCCTATGTCCTGCTCCGTCTTTATCAGTGAGGTGACTATATATGGTAACTTCAGCGGACTTCCAAAATGGCGTTGCTATGCGGCCCAGTGAGGTCGCTTGGTCGCTTCACTGATTTTGATTTTCTACATGAAATGTGAAATTTTCAAGAACATAATTAAGTGGATCGGTATTGTGCTGCCCTGCAATGACACTCTAAGGTTGAAATTGTCAATTTCCAGGTATTTCAATGAGTGCCTGATAAAAGCTGGAAACATGCCTTCATCCAACAACCAACCAACCCCCCATTTTCATCCAACCAACCATACATTCATCCATAAATGTGATCTCCTGATCAGCAGAGGAGAGAACTTCTTTTATACAGACTATGTTTTTGGGCAAAAACCTCCAGTATCTTCCTTGTAATCAAGACAGTAAATGTTTGGAAAGTAAACTATTTAACTCGAGTGAACAATGTTAAAAAAAAAAGACTTCATTTTTCACTGGGACCAGAGCAGCATGTAGAGGAATCCTCTCAGCTCTTGGGTTCATTCCCAGGTATTTTCCTGCCATAGAAAACATGCAGTGTGGTCAGTTTACTGACAGCTTTTTCAACAAATTATGACAATAAAGACCTGGACAGACGCTGAATGAGGTGGAGCTTGTTACTGGCATCCTTACAAGTCTGCAGACTTTTTTTCCTTCTCCATGAAAAACAACTTCATATCAGCTGCCATCACAGTCTGTCGGGGATGAGACGCAGCTCCATTAGCACCTCGGGCTATTCTGACTCCCAGACACAAACACAAGCTTCAGCGTGTGAATGTTTCAGGCTCAGTCGCAGACATTAAAAGTGAAGGGACGGAGCCTCAGAAATATGATGGACAGAAGTGTTTTCATGATCAAACCTTAGAAATAAATCTTCCCTATCCTCATGTTTCATAGGGTCTGCAGTGGAAAGTCCCTGTGATACAGTATATGTTTTTATTTGTCTATATTCCCCAGTGATTTATATTGTGGACGTTTGTATCAATTTGTGCCCCCTCAAAAATGTTGGCTGTACTACACCGCTGTCACTATCAGTTTGTTATGATGTGTTGGTTCATAGATCTCATACATCATCCTCTCCGCCAACAACCACAACACTCTGGGAGAGAGAGAGCACATCCAGCAGATTGGTGTTTTAGTTGCACAACATTTCTTGAAGACGGAACTTTCTGGCTCCAGAGAAAGGAATAATCTCATTGGAGTTTGACCTCAGTGCCGACAACCTGTGAGAAAGTTTGTGTTTCTTACTTAACTTTCTTATAAAGCTGGAAAAGAACTAACTGTGAATTACAACTAGGCTAAATAACGGACTATTCTTTTGGTCAGATGAAAATATGTTTTAGCTTTCCAACTCAAAGTTACTGAGGGAGGATTTGAAAAACTTTTAGCTGTTTTTAAATTATTCGGAAATGGGCTGGATGTAGCCTAACAGAACTATCAGCACTGATGTTGGAGCAGCTCAGGGGTGGAGTTGGTCATCTCTTAACCTCAGCTTCTGCAGTCCCTGGGCAAGACGCTGAACCCCAGTTTGCTCCCATTGCTGGGTCATTGGTTTGTAGATGTGTCTTAATGAGTGTGGCTAGTTCTGAGCCTCCTAACCCCAAAAATCAGATAGACAGTTTCTTATATATTGCATGGATAGATTTCACAATCATCTGGGAAACCTCCCATAAAGAGTGTCAGGAGAGGTTAGTTCTGGCAGTCATCTTGAGCTAATGATGTACACCAGACATAACCTTGCAAAGCTCCCGTCTGAACCGTTTAGGCCCGGTTAGAAAGTGATAGGACCAATCAGCGTGCTACTCCCCTTGGGGGCCAAGAAGGGATTTCTGCATAGATTTCTGCACAACTCTACCAAAAAGGCCATGTTTTGAGCTGTTCAAGACTATGTGAAGAGTTCACAATGTAACACTTCAAACATTCTTAATTCTTAAGCTACCTTTGTCTCCCAAAAGAAGTGTGATATTCCAGCACAAAATTTTAAAAAAAGCTTAAAAACACAGAGAAACGGAAGCAGGCAGGGATTTAAAAAACTCTGTCTTAGGCCTAGATGAGCAGTGTCACTCAATTATGAGCAGTATATGGTCTATTTCCACAAAGCAGTCCAGTTTGGTTCTGTACAGTCTTGGTTTAGCACATTAAACTCTGATCCTACCCGTGGTCCCTCAGCCGATGAATGTCACCAACCTTCTGGTTAGGGCAGGGAGTCCCCAGATGATCAGAGATCCAGATCATTTCACTCAGCTCAACAGAGATGGTTGTTCGGCTCCCAAACTATGGATTTAAAGGTCACATACCAGTTTATACTGGTCTTGGATGTCCTCAGAACATGCCCATGAAGTTTGCTGCTGAAAAACCACCCCAGTCTTGGATTTCCACATGTCTAAAAAACCCTCTGTTTCAGCCCTGCTCAGAATGAGCTGTTTCTGTGTCTGTGGCTTTAAATGTTAATGAGCTGTCTGACCCCGCCCCTGACTCCGCCCCTCCAAGGGAATGTCTTAGGCTTAATGGATGTGGCTCTCCTAATCCTTCTCTGAGCTGGCAAATGAGAGGAGGATCAGGAGAGGAGGGTGGAACTTTCTTACACGTGGGAGAGTTAACCGAACCTGGGGGCGGGCCTAACACCCACATGACATCATGAGGGGAAAATCTGAGAACGGCCTGTTTCAGCACACATTTTCTGAAAGGTGGAGAAAATGGGGGGGTGTTCGGATTCTTGGCGGGGCATATATTTTTGTTAGAAAGCCTGATAAAGTGTATTTTGTATAATATGTGATCTTTGATA
Source organism: Cheilinus undulatus (assembly GCF_018320785.1). NCBI lineage: Eukaryota > Metazoa > Chordata > Actinopteri > Labriformes > Labridae > Cheilinus > Cheilinus undulatus. The sequence continues at coordinate 8,127,214 of NC_054878.1, forward strand.
ACATCAAAGGAGGGAGGAAAGGAAACTGGCACTCAAACGGCTCACATGAAAAGAGCTGTTTCGAAGCACAGGCTCATTCATGGACAGCACATCATTACTCGGCCTCTCACCTCATCAGGTTTATTCAGTGTATAGTCCATTTCTGTTTCTATTAAAAGCATGTTTGTGACAAAATGAGAATTTTTAAAAGTTAAATCAGCTTTATCTTAGTTCAACACAAAGACTCTTGTTTCCCTTCATCAGGATGGACAACGCTCAACTCTAGGTCTGCAGGACTGATTAATGTGCGATAATGATCACCTCTAAGCTGAGTAAATCTGTTAAACTGTGGCAAAAACACTTTTTGTAAAGTGTAGGGATCGTACTCAATCTATGTTGATTTTTTTTTTATAATTGCAGCAAAAAAGGTCAATTTAGAGCTGGTAAGTACTAACTTTCCTTTCATTCCTTATGGCTGTCCACCACTTCCTGAACCCCAACTGTCATTCAGGATCACATGATTGCAAACAACCTATTACCAGCTTCAAGAACCAGTAAAACTGAACTCCACTATGAGACCTAGGGGCGTTAATCTCATTACCACAGGAACCATCAGAGCCCCTCTTCTTTACCCATCTCTGTCCTTTCTCTGTTCAGCTTATGTAAACCTAGCAGATATACGTAACTGCCAGGCAGCAGTTCTGTTTCCTTTTAAAGCTTTATAAATATAATTGAAAGTTCAAACTTCACAGGTAATACCCTAAAGCGAACCCTCTTGTGTTGCATTTATTTTTTAAGTCCTTTTTGGTGAACGTAGAGTTCCTGGTGTGTTTCCTTTTTCTCTCCATGTAGCTGCCTGGTTCTCATGGGAGGTTTAGTTCACCTTCACAACTACTGTGGACTCCTGCTGAGAGCTCACCTGTAGAGAATCCTCATTATAAAGTCGAGGGCTTTGCCAGTGTGAGTGTTTATGCTGCTTTCATTGCTGCAGACATACAGTATATGACTCCTAGTCTGACAACTCTTCAGCTTCTGAGGTATTCTTCTGCAACTTCTGTTCAACTTTTCTGTTCCCTTTTAACAAAGTTTGTGAACTCTTTAGTGAAGCAACTTTCTCCTTTGTCTCCTTGTCTGTGTTTGTGTCTTTCTGTCAGCGATGGAGATCAATCAGAAAACTATTTAAATGTTGGCATCAACCCAGAGCTGCATGTAGTCTGACGAAATCACATCAGAGCATTTATCGAAACACTTTCACATCAAGGATTAAGGCTAAATTAGACTAAGACCGAGCCCTACATGCACACTTTGTGCCGTGTTCTCAACAGCAAATAGGATTAAACGGCAAAAATCACATTTGCAACAATCATGTTTGCGGCAATCATAATCACAAATTCTCAGAGCGGTCTCACCTCCTCAGAAAGCCATCATGATTGAAATCAAAGCAAAAATCACAACTTAACGCATAATCCCACTTCTTTTTTACCTAAAACATAAAAAAACTTTTGAATTTTTCCTATTTCTGTTCCAATTTACTGCCAGAAAAAGAAAAAAAAAAACTAATGATGTATTCTATATATTATAAAACACAACACATTATGTCCAATAAACCTACCTGGCCCTACAGTATGTGGAAAAGTAATTAACCCTCTTATCAACCCTCTGAGCCCACAGCTGTTTTCTAACTATTGTGTCTCTCCTGGACTTTTTGGCTTAAAAATTTTGTAAAACATCAACTCTGTGGTGCACAGTCAAGCTTTAAACATCCTTTTATTCAGAACAACCTGGGCTTTAAGAATATGTGATGCAGAAATGTCACTTGAAGTTTATGAGAGCAATGAGACTATGAGGACAAACTAAAGACTCATTAAGAACTCTGGGTAACGACCGAAAGAACAAGATCACAGGTTCAAGTGAGCGAAATGAGATTCCTCAAGAGGGTTGCTGGGCTCAGCCTTAGAGATAGGGTGAGGAGCTCGGACATCCGGAGGGATCTCAAAGTAAGGTCGCTACTCCTTTGCATCGAAAGGAGCCAGTTGAGGTGGTATCTGATCAGGATGCCTTCCTGTAGGGCAGGGGTGGCCAGATTTGCTCCGATGAGAAGTCCTGAGAGTCGGATTATTTAGGCCAGGATTGTGAAAGTCAATCGCGGATTGTGAATTTAGGCCTTACCTAAAAGCCTAACAAGGTCAACAGTTAAATAAACTGTCAACCTCATTTTTACCATTAGTAAAATATGAAAAAATATACAGTGCTTAACAAATTTATTAGACCACCAACCAAAGTAAGGTTTATGCCACAGCTGCCCTAAATTAACAGCATTGGTAATTACCAAATATACTTTTTTATGTTTCTGCAATAGTTAATACACCAATATGTAAAAGCTCTTTAACCCCAATGACATTTTTAATGCTAAAATATAATTATTATTATTATCCATGAATTTTCAAATGTACTGATTTACAAAAAACCTGAAAAAACAGTAAAGCACATTAATATTTCTTGATTAATAAGTAAAATTATAGTTATTTACTTGCATTCCTGAACAGAAAAACGAGTTTTAGTGGTTGAATGTTATGCTTGATTAATTTCTGACTTCTCAGAGAAGCCCAGTGAACCGGCTCAAATTTGGATGAATTCAGTTTGAAATTCCTCATTCCTGTTCAAAATGGTAAAACGTGGAGAGCTCACTGAAAATGAAAGAGTCTGCATTAAAGCACATCATGATGCAGCTGTGGCATAAACCTTACTTTGGGTGGTGGTCTAATAAATTTGTTAAGCACTGTAAATAACACTGATAAATCGTTCTGAGATGAAAAAAGTCAAAATGATAAGTTTTTAGGCTCAAAGACTGAGATAAAAAGTCAAACTTATTAGTTCAAAAGGTCAAAACATGAAATTTAAAGGCAAAATAACTGTTTTAAAAGGCAAATAAATGAGATAGAAAGTTAAAATCACAAGTTTAAAAGGTAAAAATATGACTTAAAATTTTGAATTGTGACTCTTGAAGGTCAAAATGTGAAAAAATTCAAAATCACAAGTTTAAGTCAGAATTGTGAGATGCAAAAATGAAAATATGAAATGACAACATCAATTTCTTTTCCCACCTTCCTGACTTTTTATTTTATTTACTCTTTACTTTTTCAGATTTTTTAAAATTTAACATCGATATTTTAAATCATCAAGGTAAAGTTTACGCGTTTACTGGAGGAAATCCTTAGATCTCATACTGGTGGGCCAGTTATAATAGAAAGATCATGATCTTGTGTGCCTGATACATCTGGACCACGGGCCAGATTTGGCGCCCCAGGCCTTGAGGTTGACCCCTGTGCTGTAGAGGTTTGTCCAGGGATGTCCAACTGGACAGAGACCCCTGGGTAGACCCAGAACTTGCTGGAGGGATTCTAAGGCCTCGTCCACATGGAGACGAATTCAGGAGTAAACACAAAACTTTTTTGTCACCTCAGCATTTCATCCACACGGAAACTGGGTTTTGGGTTTTAACCTTTGTGTGGTGTTCATATTTTTGTTACTCAGCCAGTGTTTGTGGGTCTGGTGGACCCGCTGCATTTGTGGGTTTTTAATTCAACATAATCAAACAATTTTCTGTTGAAATACTCAACAGATGTTTACTTCATCCCAGTTACAAGCAATATAAAAAGCATTTATGTTTAATATTTGCCTTTTGCATTCGTTAGATCACATTTATGAATTAAGGTGCTACTCGTTTTTAGTTTGTTTTTTTATAAAATGTAATGTAATCAAGATATGAGAGAAAGAAATTCAACAAATTTACAAATGAAGCCAAATTTTTCATAACTAGTGATTTCTACCAATAGAAATTTAATAGAAATTTTAACCACTCAGGTCAGTTTACACAACAGAAACTGAACGCATACAGTGATCATGCCAGTCTAGACAACACAGCCCCACTGAACAGACTGCCTTATCATATCAGCCTATACAACACATGAGGGGCAGAGTTTTTTTTTTAAAGGGCAGAGCCTTTGAAAAATAACTTGGAGTGTGATTGAATGAACGTTCTGTCTGCCACATCTTTATGGGGCAATCAGAGCAACAAAACACGTGACATAGCTGTGACCGAGGTGCGCATACGCAGCTACCGAGGAATAACGCAAACCATGGCGACTACAGACATGTCAGTACACGACTTTGTGGTTTTTGAAAAGAAAACAACTCACTGCTGTTCTTTGTTCTTCTTTAAACGAAGAAATGTCATCAAGTTCTGATAAAAACAGCACTTTAGCAGCATCACACTAATCGCTTCCGCCATAATTGCACCAGCCTCTTGTTGCTGCTTGCTTACGTCACAACTCCATCGTGCCTTAAAGTACTGCCCCTCGTAGCTGATTGGTCCTGTCACTCTCTAACCGGGCCCAAACGGTTCAGACAGGAGCTTTGCAAGATGGATTCACCAGTGAGAAACAAGGAATCGGGCGTATCCATCTGCTTTGCAAGGTTAGCAACTTGTAGTGGGAACGGCAGGGGCAGAAACACAAAATTCACACTTACACTCACACACTCTCCCTCTCACACACCCACACACCCACCCCCACACACACACACACACACCCACCTTCACACCGACACACCCACCTTCATAGAGACACACCCACCTTCACACAGACACACACCCATTCACCCAGACACACACAACTTTATACAGACACATACATCTTCATATATACACACACCTTCATATAAACACACACATTCACACAGACACACACCCATTCATACAGACACACACAACTTTATACAGACACACACACCTTCATATAGACAAACACACCTTCATATAAACACACACACCTTCACACAGACGCACACACCCCCATACACACCCCAAACACACACAGTAGAACCAGAAAGGAGCTAGGGTCCCAGAACAGCCAACTGAATCTCTACACACATAGTGTAGCCCACCTACGCCGCATGAGTGAGTTGAACCAAAACAACAATGGCGGATCACAGGGTTGTGTTCGTGCTGCAGGAGCTACTGGGCTTTTTATAGCTTTTACAGCAAAATGTGATGCTCCTTTACCACCACCGAGAACAACATACGCCAGACGTTCTTAAATCCACCTCAGAGAACATCTAGAAGGGTGACCAGGAGGAAGTTTGTGGCAGTTTTCTGTGTTCTTCTCTCTTTTGGAGCATTTCCATGGCAGCGTTACAGCACCACGTACAGGCTTGGCATATATACTACAGTGTTTTCAGTCGTCAGTGTTTCCATGCTTATGCAGACATTTCCTGAAACTATCCCATATTTACAGAACAATTTTTCAAAACTAAATGAAAATATATAATTTTCATCTTCGTGTGGACAAGGCCTAAATCTCATCTGGGCTGGGGATTTTCTCTGAACCCCCCAGGAGGAGCTCAACAATGTTGCTGGGGGTAGAGATGTCTGGGTTGACCTGCTTTGCCTGCTGCCACCGTGACCTGACTCCAGATAAATGGAAGAAAATGGATGGATGGATGAATTCTTAAAGAGGCATCACGCTCTTATAAAGCCCATAACACACAATAAATGTATCCATTAATGCAGGAAAATTCCCCCAAATATTTGATCAAGGAATTATAACACAAACGTTTAAATCTGGTGAGCCTGGCAAAGCCTGTAACTACAGGCCGATATCAACCCTTCCTGTGATCGCAAACATTCTTAAAGTTTGTGGCAGAGAAACTGATCAGCTCTCTTGAAAGTCACCAGCTACTTTAACCTAAAATACCATGGTTTTAGATCTAGTTATCCAACAGAAATGGGGACCTGTTATCTCACAGAAACTATTAAAAACTCTGAAGATGACGATGAAGATGTAGGAGCAGTATTCTTAGACCTGAAAAAGGCCTCTGATACTGTGAACCACAACTTACTCTTAAATAAACTTCAGAAGTTAATTTCTCCTAACAAGTTTTCAGCTGGTCTGAGTCATATCTGGAGTGCTGAATGTAATGTGTTCAATATCATCCTTTCAGAAGCGTAATGTGGGCGTCCCACAAGGTTCTACTCTGCCTGTACATAAATGAGCTAGCAGACAGCTGTGAAGATGGATGCTGCCAAATGTATGCAGATGATGCCATCATCTATGTTTCATCTAAATCCCCACAGCAAGCTGCAGAGTTGCTGAATACACAGTTGGTCACAGCAGCTCAGAAACGACTTTTTAACTTTGAATTTTGCAAAAACTGTTTCCATGTGCTTCTCTTTAAGACAAAATGATGAAGGGGGGGGGGCTCATGGGGCTTCAGTCCCGAGTGTTTTCTTTAAAGCCCCCAATCTTCCCAGTTGGTTTTAAGTATGTTGCTAATGTCCTTGCTGATCACAGTGTGGAAATGTAGTTTTTAAAGCAATTTTAAAGATCAGATTTTTACTTTTAGGAATGCATGTACAGAAGAGGATGAGGGACATTTAACATAAGAAAAAAAAATGATATGCATTTTTTTATTCTATCAAGAAACATGGCATTTTCTTAGAATAAAAAATGCATGCCAATTTTTTAATGGCAGTGTAAAAAAATACTTTTAAAATAGTTGTAAAAATACAATTTTCCTCATTTTCATGAATAAATTAATATCTCTAACTCAAAAATTACACAAAATATAAACTCAAGATATTTTAAGGAGGCAGAAGTGAAAATTATTGGACTCCAGAATGATGTATCATGACTTTAGCATGATAATGACGCTTTTAGCTCAGTTAGGTTAAGAAAAAAAAATGATGTCATGTGATTATTTTTGCCAGAATGATATGTATATTTGTTGCAATTTTGAATTTAAATTTTTTATTTTAAAGTGTGCAAAAACTGTGCATTGAACTGTCCAATACACAAATAAATCCTAGGGAAGTGCCGACCCCTCGGCCATCTTTTGTTTGGGCTTAGCTCCGTATTTTAAATATGTCTGGCTCCGCCCACGTTGTTCATACTGTGTTACTGTCTGAGGTCAGGCCCATAGATATATATAAAAGAGTAGATACGACACGCCCCTTTGAGCTGCGTGCCTACGGCGAGGCTAAGCTAGTGGGGGCAAAAGTGTCGGGGCATTCCATGGTTGTAGATGGCACGAAAACTGTGCTGGATACGGTTGCACACTACACCGTACGGTTGAAACAAGGAAACTGGAAATATGCTTTCATAGGTAAAATTAGTTTTTGGCTCTTTTTTCATTATTAAATCTTGTTGAGAGCTTCAGTAAATACCTGGCTACTAGCAAAACACTAACACGAGCTAGCAGCTTGACAGCTAAATACCGGACGATTAATAGTAGCTGTAGTATAGTTGTACAAGCAGCAGTAGTAGTATAAAAAGCCTTTAGAGTCGTAGAAGTAGTATCAGCATTTGTAATAGTATTACCGGTTGTAGTAGCAGTGCCAGTATCAGCGGTAGTAGTTGGTGTACTACCACTACTAGTATTAGTAGTAGTTATATACGTTATAGTTATATGTATAGTTATATACGTTATTTAAGTCCAAGGTGAATTGTTATGATTTATTTAGTGACACGCACAACAATTTCAATGTACCTGTTTCTAACTTGTACAAATGGCAATAAACTATTCTTTTCTATCTCCACAGAGTGTGTTTGTTTCTATAAACATATATATATATATAGAGAGAGAGAGAGAGAGAGAGAGAGAGAGAGATAAGGAGGGAGAGAGAGACAAATAAATTAATATTAATGATTATCTGATTACCTTTACAATTAAATCTTTTGATCTAAAAACATATTTTCTATATATGTATATCTTTATCTTTCTATTTTTATACATACAACTTTATGTCTATGTATATACATTTATAAATATATAATGGCTAAACGTAAACGATCCCCAGACCTCTGGACTTAAAGAGTAAAATAACTAAAATTGTAGGCTACATTGGTAGAAAGCCCTTTTCCGCTCTCTCTTTTAAACTCAAGTGTTCTGTATTAATAGCACATGTTTTGACGTTGACAATAAAGCAAACCGGATGAAAATCGGTTGAGAAATGAGCAAGTTATGATTTATTTTCAATGTACATGCATTGCCTTTAATGAGAACGTCGCCCCCGCCAAGATGGCCGCCACGTAGGCACGTCGCTTAGCGGGCTGCTACAGCGCGCTGGCGTATCTAGTGTTCTACAGATATCTATGGTCAGGCCACCCAATCAGCAATGAAACCCATGTTATCTTTGTACAAACAGAGGCTAAAAACACCGGACCAGACACCCATGGGACAGCACCGTTGTAAAGTTCATCGAGCTTCATCATGTGTGTCATTCCTTAAACGCCTGACCAGGGACAAAGACTGAAAATGAACCCTGGCTAGAAGTCTGTCAGACATTTCATCAGTTACACTGTCATTAAATACGACAATGCTTATGTACTGTCCCTGACAGATAAACTGATAAATAAATAAATAATTGAAAGTAGAGCGGTTCTGCGTAAATGGAACTTTAGAATGTTGTTGTTTAGAATGTAGAATGTTTGTCTGCCTTTAGAGTCGTAGAAGTAGTATCAGCATTTGTAATAGTATTACCGGTTGTAGTAGCAGTGCCAGTATCAGCGGTAGTAGTTGGTGTACTACCACTACTAGTATTAGTAGTAGTTATATACGTTATAGTTATATGTATAGTTATATACGTTATTTAAGTCCAAGGTGAATTGTTATGATTTATTTAGTGACACGCAACAATTTCAATGTACCTGTTTCTAACTTGTACAAATGGCAATAAACTATTCTTTTCTATCTCCACAGAGTGTGTTTGTTTCTATAAACATATATATATATTGAGAGAGAGAGAGAGAGAGAGAGAAATTTTAGAGTTCTAAGGAGGAGAATTGAACAAATAAATTAATATAAATGATTATTTGATTACCTTTACAATTACATATTTCGATCTAAACATATTTTCTATATATGTATATCTTTATCCTTCTATTTTTATACATACAACCATATGTCTATGTATATACATTTAAAAATATATAATGGCTGAACACAAACGATTCTCAGACCTCTGGACTTAAAGAGTTAAAATAACTTAAATTGTAGGCTACATTGGTCGAAAGCCCTTTCCTTTTTTTTTTTTAATAAAGTGTTCTGTATTAATAGCACATATTTTGATGTTGACAATAAAGCAAACCAAGTGAAAATCGGTTGAGAATTGAGCAAGTTATGATTTATTTTCAATGTACATGCATTGCCTTTAATGAGAACGTCGCCCCCACCAAGATGGCCGCCACGTAGGCACGTCGTCTTAGCGGGCTGCTACAGCGCGCTGGCATATCTAGTGTTATATAGATATCTATGGTCAGGCCACCCAATCAGCAATGAAACCCATGTTATCTTTGTACAAACAGAGGCTAAAAACACCGGACCAGACACCCATGGGACAGCACCGTTGTAAAGTTCATCGAGCTTCATCATGTGTGTCATTCCTTAAACGCCTGACCAGGGACAAAGACTGAAAATGAACCCTGGCTAGAAGTCTGTCAGACATTTCATCAGTTACACTGTCATTAAATACGACAATGCTTATGTACTGTCCCTGACAGATAAACTGATAAATAAATAAATAAATAAATAATTGAAAGTAGAGCGGTTCTGCGTAAATGGAACTTTAGAATGTTGTTGTTTAGAATGTAGAATGTTTGTCTTTGGTCCATTGATGTGAATACCACTGTGATGTCAGTTCTAGAATCTTCAGACTCTCTACTCTAGAAGCTCAGAGTCTCAGCATTCGAACTCTTCTGGTCGCAGTCATCAGTCGGTTGGTCGCAGACAAACGGACATCGAGCGCTCACCAAACTTGAATTTTCCTCTCCTGTGGGTTTTCTCGGTCTTGTGGAGAAAGCAAAAGTAAGTCTAAAGATTCGTGCTGTTGCTTTGACTTCAATAAGATTGAATTTACACAAATTTCTGATTTTATATTTTAAAATTAAATTGTTTTTTTTAAATCAAGTGTTGCCTTAGACGGGGGTGTCAAACTCAAGCCCAGGCCCGACAGATCGGTAGAATTAGATTTGAAAATCGTCAGAAATGTGGGAAAAGAAAATGAACTTGTGTTTTCATTTCATCTTTCATTGTTTTGAATTTCCCAATTATGACTGAAGCTTATAATTTTGACTTTTTATGTCATATTTGGACTGTTAACAGTCAAAATTTTAAGTTCTAAGTCAAAATTGAACCCCTTAAACTCACAATTAAGAATTTCATCTCATTTTATCTCCCTTTACACTCACTGTTTCACATGTTGTCTTGTGAATGGACCTTTTCAGTTAATATTTTTAACTTCTTATCTCATATTTTTGACATTTTTTACTCCTAACCTTGACTTTCAAGCCATATTTTGACATTTTAAACTCATATTCTATTTTGCATTTTTCTTTATTGCTTTTAGATTTTTTCTCTTTCTCCATTTCCGTAACCTCGTCTTGTTTTTTTGTACTTGACAATAAAATCACAGTCCTGATTCTGATTCTGGTTTTTGTGTTTTTTAGCTGACTTTGACTCCAAATATGAGGTTCTGCGTCCACTTGGCAGAGGAGGCTATGGGATGGTCTACAGTGGCTTCAGGAAATCAGACAAGCTACCGGTAAGTCAGTCAAAGCCTTTCTTTTCCTGATAATTTTAAATCATCTCTACAATAAAACAGACTCTAGAGTTTACTGACAGTTAGACCAAAGTTGACATGAAAAATAGCTGAGAAGACAGAAAACACTCAGCACAGGTTCTCAGTACTAGACACTGGCAGATCAAACCTGCTAGTGATCGCTCAACCATCTATACCCAGAACTAACACAACAGTCCTTTATACTGGAAAAGCCCTCCTTCCCACAATGCATCTGACACTGGAACACCCCATCCTACCTCCTCTGTCTCCCTGAGATTATTGGCTTTCAGTGGAAAATCCACCAATCACCTTCAGAGTTTGTTATTGTACAATTTTGTATCTCAGCATCACTGGAAACTGGAGAAAGCTCCATGATTTTCAAGGTTTAATAATGGTTGTTGTTGTTGTTGATGATGATGATGATGACGATGATGTTGTGTCTTGCAGGTTGCCATCAAGTATATCGACGCAAAGAAAGTCAGTCGCCAGGAGGTGGTGAGTAAACTGATCCACAACAAACAGCATCCAAAACCTAACTGTTCTAACTGACACAGCTCTACTTCTGCCTCAGTCTCTCTTTAAAACAACTCTGTACGTTTCACCAAGGCTGTCTATAAGAGGAATAAAGGGGAGAGCTTTCTGGGGAACAGCAAAATCATGGTCTATTGCAGCGGTTTTCAAAGTGTGACGCGGGCCTCCCCTGGGGGCGCCACAGAACTTCAGGGCGGGCGCGGAACCATAAACCAGAAAAAGACGTGATTTGCTTTGCTAACTTCTGCTGTGCATGGAGTAAAATAATTAGACATATAGTTACTTTAAGGCAGTGGTACTCAACGTGTGATTTGTGATTATTTGTGGCTCTTTTATATCTTAATTTTAAATATTATTCCCCCAGAAATCCTTAGAAAAGATGACTTTTTTGCCCCTTTATTCCATTTTTTGACACTTTTCATCCATTTAAAGGTGCAGTGTGTAATATTTAGCCTAGTAGCATTTAGTAAAACAGACAAATTTGGTTAAATGAAACATGATGTCTATAGGTAGGTCTATCCTAATTAGTGTTTATCCACCTGAAAAAAATGTTTTTTTGATTTTTTTTTATTAACTCAGTAAAAGCAATCTATTTATACATGGGGCAAAATGATATAAAAATATAAAGGGGCAAAATGCAGCTAAAAATTGGCAACAAGATGCAAAAAGAGAATAAAATGGCCAAAAAAATAAAAAAAATTTAAAAAATCAATATCGGCAAGAAATGGCAGAAGAGCTCAAAAAGGTTGCAAGACAGAAAAGTAAGAAAAAATGCAGAGAATTGGTTAAAAGGAAAAGGTAAAAATTTGGGGAAAAAAATTTAACTGGGTCAAAAAAGAAAGGATAAAGGCAAAAAGTGGCCAAAATAAGAGGTCAAATTTATGGGAAAGGGGCAAAAAAATGGGCAGAAATGGGTTGAAAGTGGCAAAATGAATTTATTATTAAGCAAAACAAAGTGGTAAAACCAGTTCAAAAGTAACACAAATCAATAATTACAACATCAGCACTCAGTAATAGCTTGGCACTCTTTTCAGCTCCAACATGTGGGAACTGTCAGCCAGGATGCTAGCACCAATGCTACTGATCCAACACATTTACTCTGATAACATCACACCTATGGGGGGTTCATTCTCTGGGATTAACAAGGGTCCAGTCAGTTCTGTGTGTCACCAGTCTGCATTAGAAAATTGATTATTTTCCTCCAAAAGCAGTTTGAGCAGACAGAAGGTGCTAACAGCTTCGTGTTTGTATTTCCATCCTTAGATATGCAATGGAACGAGCTACAACGTCATCCTGGAGGTGGCGTTCATGCTCAAAGCAACAGGATTAACAGGAGAAGTCGGCCAGTCAGCAGCGGTGTCACTCCTTGACTGGTACTCCCTGGACGACAGACTAGTTCTGGTCATGGAGAGACCGACGCCCTGCATGGACCTCCTGCAGCATCTGAATAAGCGTGGAGGAAAACTGTGTCAGGACGAGGCAAAGGTAGGTATCTGGACTTTCTGTGTCTATTTGGCTCAGTTTAAACCAGTCATGGTGCTGTGGGTGTTATGGGGACACCCACTTGTACAAATGGATCACCACTGATATTTAAAGGCAGTCTGAGGCCTTCCATACATTTCCCCTTTAAAATCATCCAGCAGTAACTATGCTGCTATCATGTGTTCAGTCAGCATGACATGTGCATGGCATGTTACTTCACTGGGCAGCAGATGGCTTTATGTGGGATGGTGGGCCTTTGATGGGCCAGATAGGGACATCGTTTCATTTTCATTCACTTCATTTCAGTGCATTTTAATCCTTAAAACTGTTTTTGTCTCCTTTTACTCCAGGACATCTTGAGGCAGTTGGTGGATGTCGCCATTGATATGGAATCAAAGGGCATCTTCCATCAAGACATCAAGCCTCACAATGTCCTCATACAGTCTCAGTCCCGGGTGTCAAGAGTGCGCCTTATTGATTTCGGCTGTGCGAGCTTCTCCTCAGAGACATGTCATCGTTTTTGTGGTATGATATCTGACTTTGATTCATTATTTTAAGTATTTTAAATCTTGAATTTCATTGCTAAATTTGAACATAAATGGCGCTCCCTCTTCCATCCATAACTCTTCTCTTTCTCTGTTTTTGCATGCATCAGGTACCCGTCTATATGCCCCCCCAGAGTGGTTGTACTGTGGGACGTACCAGGCCTGCCCGACCACTGTCTGGCAGCTGGGGGTGCTGTTCTACTCCCTCCTTCATGGGGCGTTTACTTTTACCACCAAGGAGTTCCTGAAAGGCGCAGTTGAATTCGACTGGAGACTGTCCAGAGGTAAGAAACACATAAATGCACGTATTTTCAGTCTGCAAGTCTCTATATTGTTTTCTCCTGAATCATTTTTTTCCACACACTAACACCTCGATGTGCCACTTTCAGAGAGCAAGCTTCTGCTGAGGATGTGCCTGGTCGAGAACCCAGAACATCGAAGCACCCTGCAGCAGCTTCAGCGGCTTCTGGCAACAAAAACAGATTTCTACCAGGTGTAGTAAGTAAAAACTTCAGTTTCTCCCACAAGCAAATGCCAAATTCTGAGTTTAGGCCTAACCTTAGAGCCTGACGGGGTTGACATTTAACCAGAAACTGGCAGCCTTATTTTCATAAGTGATAAAATATGGAAAAAACAAAGTAGTATTGATGATACATCATTTTGAGATAAAAAAAAAGTCAAAATCATAAGTCTAAAGGTTCAGAATCTGAGATAGTCAATCCTTTTAGTCCAAAAGGTCAAAACATGAAAATTACAGTCCAAATAATGTTCTTAAAATGCAAATATATGTGAAAGAAAGTTGAAATAGTGAGTTTTAACGGTGGGATATAACTCAAAATCATCAATTAAAAAAGGTCAAAATGTGAGATCATGACAGTAAAAGTTCAAAGTATGAGGTTATATTCTATATCTTGAGTTTTAAAGGTCAAATATGAGATAAAACTAAAAATCATGAGTTTAGATTTTAAATTTCTAATCTTAAAGTTCAAATTATGGGATTAAAAGTCAACAATCTGAGCTAAAAAAATTCAAAATATGATTTAAATTTTAAAATTATGAATTGAAAATTTTAAAGTATGGAACAAAAAGTTAAATTCATCAGTTTTAAAGGTCAAAATATGACATAAAAAGCAAAAACATGAGTTTAGTAGGTCGACATGTAAGTTTAGATTTTAAATTGCCGATCTAAAAGTTAAAACTGTGGGATGGAAACTCAAAGTACGGACTAAAAAAAGTCAAAACATGAGATAAAATCAGAATTTAAAATTTTCTATGGTCAAAATATGTTTTGAATTTAAAAATCAGAATATCAATAAAAAGTTAAATCATACATTTTAGTTATAATTGTGAAATGCAAAATTCTAAATTTGAAACAAAAACAGATGAATTTCTTCCCACATTCCAGACTTTTTAATCTAATTAGTTTGACTCTTTTTCACTTTTTTCACACTTTAATGACTTAACTGGAATATTTGAAATCATCAGGGTTAAGTTTACATTTTTAAACTGGAGGAAATCTGCAGACCTCGTGTCACTGGTCCAGTTATAATATAATTATGATCCTGAGTTTGACTGCACTGACTCCGTAATGATGGATCCTGTTAACTCTTTTCTCTCTCTGTTTAGTTAACGTGAAGCCTGCATCACCAGTGTTGGGTAGCAGCTGCACAGCTGATTCAATGAAAGCAAGAGGAGCTTAGTACTGAGTACTCTAACGCAGTGGTTCTCAAATGGTGTGCCGTGGCACACTGGTGTGCCTTGAGGCAAGTCTAGGTGTGCCTTGAAAATTTGTCTGACTTTACATAAGTATCCATGTTAGCAAAAGTCAGACCATAAAAATTCATAAATGGGTATGGAGAGTATCCATGCAACACACTCCTCTTTGTAAAACAAGCTAACAAGTTTCGGGAGTGAGAAAAGTGGAAGAAAATTAAGAATAGACACTCCTGGTTTCTTGGCATCCTTTGTGCAACCTCTTCCCTTGTTACTTGTCCATCTTAATAGGAGCAACAGAGAGAAAATAGGAACAGTGTGACTAGGTATAAACCTGGGGAACTGCAGTGCATCACTTGCAGAGTGTCAGGATGCTACAAAAGGAAACTCTGTAATCAAACTGATGTAGCTGGCACTTGCTCACATTGCATGCAGTTGGGACGGGGACATTTTGCTACTTGCTACACATGCTAAAGAGGCTATTTTGCAAGGACATTAATATGGTGTGCCTTGAGACGTCAGCTTGCTTTTTGGTGTGCCTCGGTCAAAAAAAGTTTGAGAACCATTGCTCTAACAGATTACTTTGTAATTCGGTACCCCCAACACTGTGCATCACATAATGCTGGAATCCGTCGGACCGGTGAAGTTTGGACTTCAGTGAAAGTTCCAGAGCCAAACAGCGACGCAACAGCATCCATCGCTTTTGCTGCTTCGGACTTGGGCACTAGGGCTGCTGGCAAGCCTTGATGCTCCAGCCTGTAGAAGAGCCAGCGGTTCTTTGTGGGCTCCTTCACTGAACCAGCTGTGAACCAGCTCCAGCTGGAGCCTGGCTCGCTGGAAAAGGAGTATCAGTGTGCTGTGGAAATCACTGCACACATTAAAAGAATGATATTTTTGGCGCTTTTATCCCAATATGTGAGAAGTGCACAATCTGTAAAAAATAAAAAAAAAATGAGAATAAATGGAAGATAAAATGTTGGTAGAGTGTGTGAGCGATAGAAATAGATGTAAGAACAACAGTCAGAGCAGTCTGTGTCTGCTGTACTGGCACTAACACTACAAAAGCAGAGTAGATGTGTTTGTTTCAGCTTTAAGGTACATCTGAAACTAAAATAACATCTGACTTATTTGTTCCTGAGCAATTTTACAGAAACATACTTCATATTTCAAGAAATACTTTAGGCGTGGGTGTAATGCAAAATAAAAAAAAGATACCATAAACTTTAACATACAAGAAAATTGTATACCTTTCCATCCATCCATTTTCTATACCGCTTATCCCGTTGGGGGTCGCAGGGGCTGGAGCCTATCCCAGATGTCGTTGGGGAGTTACCAGTTAATCTAATGAGCATGTCTTTGGTGGTGGGAGGAAGCCGGAGAACCCAAAGAGAATCCCCCCTGCACAGCTGTAAAGCCCCATTTATAAATTTATAACATCATCAAAGTCCTCCTCTGAGTTTTATCTGATTTAACCCAACTTTATCAATAGAAAAGAATATAGTGTCTTTAATTTGTAAAACATTTTTATTTTCCATCAACTTTGAAATGGTAACTCGCTACGTTTGATGTTTGGGCTTATAAAAAAAGGAAGCTGAACTTCAAGATTACAGTATCCATCTGACAAAATCACACTTTTTAAAGAGTTGATGAGTTCACTAGTCATGAAAATGAATTTCCCCAACTGTCAGCCATTCAGTGTAAGAACTGGAGATGGGAACTGACCCTTCGTTAAGCCCCTCCCTAAAACCACCAGTGTCCAATCCTAGGTTAGCAACCGTAACTATGCACGGGAGGCCTGGCAAGCTTTCAGCAGACACTAGCGTGCTGAAGGGGTGAGGTTACGGGACGTCCAGTCTTTACAGTGGGGTGTTGAATTTTCAAGTTTCACAATAAAAAAAAGACTGAGACTGTATGATCAGAGGCAGTGGTTTAGTTTATTAAGAGGTCCACATTTATTTTTCCTTTATGTAATACTTCTCCTTTAACAATATAAACCACTCAGAAGATGTTCATGTTTGATATCAATTTTTTCTGCACTACCTCAACTTCATGAAATGAAAACTATATTTTTTTTAAAGTTTCATTTATTGTATTAGATATGGGACCTCCAAAACACACAAAACCCCTTAAAAGGATTTTCAGAAAATGTTATTTAACATTTGATTTTTATTTAAAATAACATATTTTTTTATATACAGTGCTTAACAAATTTATTAGACCACCCTAACCCTAACCAAAGTAAGGTTTATGCCACAGCTGCCCCAAATTAACAGCATTGGTAATTACCAAAGCCATTTTTATGTTTCTGCAACGGTTAATACACCAATATGTAGAAGCTCTTTAACACAAATGATATTTTTAATGCTAAAACATAATTATTATTGTTATCCACGAATTTTCAAATTTACTGATTTACAAAAAAACCTGAAAAAATAGTGAAGCACATTTTTTTCTTGATTAATGTCAAATTATAGTTATTAACTGTCATTCCTGAACAGAAAAACAAGTTTTAGTGGTTGAATGTTATGCTTGATTAATTTCTGACCTCTCAGAGAAGCCCAGTGAGCCGGCCCAAATTTGGGTGAATTCAGTTTGAAATCCCTCATTCCTGTTCAAAATGGTAAAACGTGGAGAGCTCACTGAAAATGAAAGAGTCCGCATTAAAGCACTTCATGATGCTAGATGGTCTCTGAGACAAATATGACAGGTGGTCAAATAAATGTGTTAAGCATTGTATATAAATATATACATAATATATATAATTATATATAAATAGATAATTCATATAATATATTTTAATTATGAAAACATTCTGGTGCCAATCTTTTACAGTGTGGTCCACTTTCCCCTGTGTGTAAAATTCATTTTTATATCAAATTTAAATGATCATTTTTCCTGTTTTACCTTCATGCTGGTATCAAACAAAAGCAGATAAAAAGAATTAAAACAGCTTTCCACACTGAGTGATCGCAATAAAAAGTATGGCTTTGTTTTCATGCCACACAAAAACCATCATACCATGTCAAACATGGCGGTAGAACTCTTTAAGTTCTGACCTCGCACTAAGAAACGGGTGTTGGTGTATCCTGATAAAAACTGATTAGTTTTGGTGAATTTTGATGGGATTCTAGCTGCACACTGTTGAGTAATCCAGTGGTTTTCAAACTTTTTTCCCCAAAGGCACACCTAAGGTTAAGCCAGAATCTCAAGGCACACTATATTTAAATCAATACAAAATAGACTTTTTAAATAATGTTACAGTCAAGTTGGCCTATGGGGGGGTTAGAGCTTTCTTGGGCCAAGCCAACTGGGGGATCATAGAGATAGCAAAATTAGGCTAAAAGTGGCAAAACAAAGTCGAAAATGGGCTGAAATTGGTAAAAAAGTGGCCCAGCAATGGGTTAAAATTATCAAAAACTTGTTAAAAGTGCCAAAATAGTAGCAAAAATAGGTTATAAGTGGCCTAAAGAGTTAAATGTTGTAAAAAGGTGGTAAAAATGGTTTAAAGTGATAAAGTAGGGCCAAATTGGACAAAAAAAGTGGTCAAACAAAGGAAAAAGTGTGTAAAAACTGGCAAAAAGGTGGCATAAATGGGTTAAAAGTGTCAAAGAGGTGGCAAAACAGACCACAAGTGGCAAAAGGGTTTAAGTTGCAATAACGTAGTAAAATGGGTATGAAGGGGATTAAGGAGTAAAATAAATGGCCATAAAATGGCAAAATTGGCCAAAGAGTGGAAAAAAGGTTGCAAAAACGGATCAAATGTGGCAAAACATTCCAAAATAGTGGCAAAAATGTGGTGAAAAGAAATGGCAAAAAATGCAAGAGAAAAAAACCCCAGCAAAATGGTTCAAGCTGTCAAGAGAACCAATCAAACCAAATTAGCTTGCCATGCTCTAAATGAGGTATCTGTTAGCCAGGATGCTAACACCAATGCTACTGATCCAACTCACATACACTGATGTCATTAATAAATGACTGGGGAGGGCCCATTCTCTGGGTTTTTTCCAGTCAGATCTGTGGGCAGGCCTGGTTACAGTAGGCTACTTGTTATAATGTCGTAGCAATAACATATGGTTGTACAAGTTAGAGTTGCCTCAAGGCACACTAGTGTGCCCTGCCACACCATTAGAGAACACTGATGTAATCAATAAACTGATTTAAATGCCTTTCTAAAGAGATCTTATAAATCTTTAACCATTAAAGGTGAAAAAGCTGCCAGTCCATAATCATTAGGAAGAGGATGCAGGGTTGTGAGCTCTCTGATTTTGCTCAAAGTGATCTAACTGAGTCTAAAAATGCTCTGTAGCACAAAGGTGTGTGGTTGCCCTCTGGCTCTCCTGGCCCTGAGAAAAACAAACTAGGGTATGTCCACCCCCCTGTGTCCTCTCCCCTGAGCTGTCTTTAATTTGCTCGGTGGCTCTGCACCCACGTGAAGGAGCAGAGTTCAGGACCTGCTCATTTACCGGACTGAGAAATGTCAATATATACTCACAACAAAAGGTATGCTGCGGCACGCGCAGCTCTGCAGAAGATCTGACTCCAACCAGAGCACTCACTGCGTTATCACGCTGAAGGACTGAAAGTGTTATTACAGCCACATGAACACTTCAAACAGAGAAATGTTTGCAGTGCACAACCCGGATGAGCAGTTTGGCTTGTTATTTTTCTTTCGAGTTTTAAATAAAATTTGGAACATTTGGCTTTCTTTGCGATTTTGGTCCCCTGTACCAAAAAACTGCACTTCTTATTGTGCTGGTTTTGTCCTGTATGTCCAAGTCTTCAATCAAAATTAATCTTATAGCCCTTTCTTTCAGTGGTAGCGTGAAAAAGAAGCTGTATGCAGTGAATCTGTTCAAAGAAAAAAAAAGTCTTTAGGCTGATGGTCTCTACTGCTTTCTTGTTTGCAAAGACACCTCAGTTTCTGAGTCTCTTCAGTAACCACCTAAAATGTCCCACACAAGCTTTAGAGTAGAATAAAAGCCTGATTTATACTCCTATGCCAGGGGGCATCAAGTACATTTGCACAAAGGCCAGAATTATTCTTGACAGAGTCTCTGGGGGCCGGACTTACAAATAAAGAAAAATTAAATCAATGTTTTGTTCTGATTAACATATTATTTTATTAGTATTTTTATTTTCTTTCAAAACGCAGGACATTTTTAGGCATTATCAGAGAGATCTATCCTGATATATAACACCGTAAACCACAAGGACACAAGCATGTCCACAGAATTGGCTGGGCTCCTGAAAATCCCAGAGGATGGGCCCTCATAATCATGATTTAGCAACAATCTGAACTCTTGTTTCACACTTTTCACAACTTCACTGCTTCATTCTGCCATTTCTGCAACATTTTGTGCCATTTTTAACAAATTTTTGCCACTTCTTGCTTTTTTATCACTCTTTAACCCACTTCGTTGCCTTTTCAATGCTTTGCCATTGGCTATTTTTGCACCATTTTGCCATTTTTAACCCAATTTTGATCCTTTTAGCACTTTTTTGTGCCTTCAACCAAATTTTTTTTGCCATTCTTCAACTCCTTTAAACCACTCTCTTGCCTGTCTTATCCCTCCTTTATCCATTTTTGCCCCTTTTTGTCCATTTTTGCCACATTTGTCTATTTTTGCAACTTTACTTTTTTCACCATTTTTGCCACTTTAAAGTTATTTTGATATACTTTTTGCCCAGTTTAACCTCTTTTCACCACTTTTCCTGCAAGTCTTGGTCCCTCTGTGCCACTCCACAACCCCTTTGGATGCTTATCGCCCATTTTTGCCACTCTCTTACCCCTTTACACCACTTTATCTGGCCATGTTTGCCAGTTTTAAAACATTTTTTTAATATCTACTTATAATGGATGACAAGTGAATTTCTGTAAAAACAGATCAAATGTGAAAACTATTTCAATATTAAATGTTTTTGGGGTGGATTTAACAGCTGCAGACATTTATAGCCAAAAGATACTCTAATGACCACAATATTTTCTTTTCCTGCTTTTCTGAATTTAAAGATCTTCTGGGGGCCAGACAGGAAACTTTGGGGGGCCTGATTTGGCCCCCAAGCAGCCACTTGATGATCAGTGTCCTATACCATAACTACTCCCACCTATGTTGTTGTGTGCACCACAAACAGTTCATAATTCCTCATCTTTTTATTCATAGGGTTGTAGAAGATATAATCATAGAACTAATCTTTACTCCTGACTCATTCATACATGGCAAGTTGTGTTCACTGGTGCCCCACAGAATAAAGCAGGTCCTCATTTTATTATTTTCCCTGCACTCAAACATCCTCAGTCCTTCTCTGGTGTTAGGACTGGAAACTGGCATAAAAAGTGACTCTAGTGACTCTTTTTCCAAAAAAGCGACCAGCGACAAACCTAGCGACTTTTTCTGGCATTGTTTGAGACTTTTTGAGACTGCCGTGAAAGCACACATCATTCTTTACTCCTCTCAGCAAGCAGCAGGTGCTGCCATGGGCCTCTCCCCCGTCCCAAAGCACTCACAGGTGGCCCAGTCCTCATGCAGCAGCAATATTTCCCAGCTGCGTAGACTTTGTCCAGACTGCAAACGAAATGCACCTCCAAGTTTTCCTGATACGTTTTCTATCGTCTCTATTTAGTCTATTTAGATTATTACTGAGATCGTATACAAATAAAATGTAAAAGAGTATTTCATGTTTAACCTTGACTTGTTGTAGGCTCCTAAGTGCGTCATAGTGTTAAAAACCAAACCGTATTTAAGTACACTAGACTAAAGGGCTAGAAAAAGTAAGAGAAATTAACAAATTTAAGAAATCTAAAAAAAAAAAAGAAAAAAAAAAAAAGTTACTCTGCCAGAGTGTCTCTATTGGGTCCCTTTGCCACTCCTAGGCCCGAATAAAGGAGGAGGGTTGGAATTGTGACATTAGTAGTTCATTAGTAGTTCTACACATATTTAGGGTGTTTTTTACTCACTTTTTGTCACTCCCAATACATTAGTCCTCGCTCCTACAGCGTCCATTACAATTACGTGCAAATGATGAAAATTAGGTGATGTAATTTAGCGACTTCTAGCGACTTTTAGGACAGGAAATAGCTACTTTTTGTACTGAGGAGTTGCCAACACTGGCAGTGATTTATTGATCCATGAATTCTGCTCTCTACCAGAAAATCTTGAAGTAGAATACCCGCCCATCAGTTCATGACCACAAGTTCAAGCACATTTGGGTTCATCTGCAGGAAAATGATCCAGAACAGACCAGCAAGTCCACCTCTGAATGGCTTTAAAAAATGAAAGCTAAAATCTGATTGAAATGCAGTGGCATGACCTTAAACAGGCTGTTCACTCTCAAAACCCTAACAAAGTGGCTGAATTAAAACTATTCTGCAAAAAAGAGCAGGCCAAAATTCCTCCACAGTGGTGTGAAAGCCTCATTGCCAGTTTGCTTGCAGTTCTTGCCACCAAGGGTGGAACAACCAGTTATCAAGGTTAGGGGACTTGAAACTCCACCTTTGGAATACTATTTCCCTAACAAAGCAATTTTTAGTTTGTTTTACCAGCTGCAAATCTGTGAAAGCAGCTGCTATTCCATCTTGGGTTGAGTCTGTGTTCATCCGTCATTGTAGGCAAGTGGTGACAAATGAGCATTTTATTATGATTATGCTGTTGTGATTGTTTGCTTTAATTTCTTTGACCCAGTCCCAGCACCAAACCTCTGCACACTGACAGACCATTCCTGAAGACGCTGATAAAGATAAATAACTTCCATCCAGGCAAATTTCCTGCATCGACTTTTTAGTTCTCCATGATGCACAAGTGAGAATATCAGTTAAAAAATAGGCAGTAAACACAGGCTTTTAGGGTCAAAAATACATGGGACTGAGTAGGGCTGGGAAATTAATCGCAAATAAGATTAAATAGCAATATGGCTTGCTGCAATTTTCAAACCGCAGAAGTTGCAATATTTATTTAACTTGAAATGTCTCAAAATACCAGTTTAATAAATCTTTTTTTTTTTTTTTTTTTTTTGCTGCGGCAGAGATTTTATACACATTATGCAAACATTCAAGTGTCCATTTTTTATAATGGTTTACAAAAATTCTCCTTTTAGTGTTTTATGTATGTTTTTTTTAATCAAAATTAGTGACATAAAAATGATAATGCCCTTAAACAAAGCAAATGACATCACATTTGCAATACCAGCAGAAATAGTTAGCTCATTCTATCTAAAGCTGATGAAGCGTTACTTCACAAGAGTTGTCAGCACCAGCTGCGATTAGCTGGTAGCCAGCCTCACCTCCTCCACCCCAGCCTCCCCCTTTACAGCTTAAAGCTTCTTGCACCCGCATATTAAGATTCATGCTACGATGGATTATTTGCATCTGAAATAATTTCATTGTTTTCAGTACACATGGTCCTATTTATGGAATTATTTATTGCTAGAATTTGTCAAAAATACATACCGTTAACCCAAGAATAATTTCATATTAAATCGCAATTTTTGGGAAAAAATTGCAATTAGATTATTTTTGCAAATCGTTCAGCCCCAGGACTGAGTCTTTGCCATTAGACTATTACTAACCACTGGCTATACCCCCAAAGGTAGGCCAGAGGATAAATTGTATTCAGACAATAGTTGATCTGGTCTGAGATTGATACATCTGGTACCATAAGCAAACTTATGGTCAAAGTCTTGTTTTCCATATGCATTTTCAGCTGGCATTGGCTGTATGTAGGGAAAAGTCCATGTGAGAGCAAAAGAGACAGAACACAATCAGCCATACCGCACATAAAAGGTATTATATATAGAACATAGAGGAGTTTTATAGTAAAGGAGGTAGCACTGTATGTTTTCAGTCCATTGTAAGCATCATAGAAATGGGCATTTCAGCTCCAAGGTTGCATTTTCTGTAACTGCCTCTGTTGACTCCTGTTTTGTATGGGAGTGCTGAGGTATTTTAATGGGAAAGGTAACACAGAATCAGACAAAGAAGCAGCAAAGGTTAAAGGCATTAAGTGAATCAGCTGTGACGGCACAAATGAAAGTCAAAATAAAGGACAACGCTTGCTTTTATGCAAGCTCTAAGTGAATCACCATCCTGTTTATTCATGCACAAAGCGCCGCGTTACGTTCCTTACATCCTCTTTGATGCTGGCAGGGCGCTGTCCCTCTTTTATGATCGCTGCAGTGGATCTGATTCCGCTGATCTCTCGTGGGATCCAAATGTCTCCAAACTAATAGGTTTGCCATGTTTAATGATGCAGGAAATTTGCCTGAATGGAAGTTATTTATCTTTATCAGCATCGTCAGGAATGGTCTGTCAGTGTGGAGAGTGTTAGGTTTAGTGTGGGGACTGGGTCAAAGAAATAAAAGAAAACAATCACAAAAGCATAATAATTCAGTGAGCAAACCTTCAATCATAATAAAATGCTCATTTGTCTGCACTTTAATTAACATGATTTTTAAATTGAATAGTTTACCTGCAACTTATCTGATCGCCTACAATGACAGAAGAACAGGGACTCAACCTAAGATGAAATAATAGCTTCATTTACTGATTTGCAGAGGGTTGAACAAACTAAACATTGCTTTGTTAAGAAAATACAGTATTCAGCAGGTGCCAATGAGTCTCATATCATTGCCCCTAACCCTGATAACTGGTTGTTCCACCCTTGGTGGCAACAACTGCAAGCAAACATTTATGATAACTGGCAATGAGTCTTTCACATCACTGTGGAGGAATTTTGGCCCACTCTTTTTTGCAGAATAGTTTTAAGTCAGCCACATTGGAGGGTTTTGAGCATTAACCGAATGTCTAAGGTCATGCCACATCTCAGGGCGCATTGACACCAGAGCTGTTTGGTCTGCTTTAAATGAACTCTGGTCCGTTTTCCTGGATAGTCCGGTTTGTTTAGAGTGGTGTAAAAGCTCAAACTAACTCTGGTGCTGACCAAACAAGCGAACTCTGGTCCATTTGAAAACAGGGGGTTCTCGGTCCGCTTCCAAAAGAACCCTGGTTTGGTTCGTTTGAGGTATCAAAGCAAAGCAAAGCAACAAGTGAACCAAAGGCAGGAAGTGGCATAAAGTGTGATAATATACAGATTTATATGTGATCTAATACACTCAAATACATGTCGATACCTCGCTTAGCGACTGTGTAGCCATGACACTTCATCATTGGTGCTGATTTATTCGTCTCATTTAAAGAACAACATGTTGGACAGCTAACCACTTCGCTGGCTGCTCATAATGCCGCAATGCAGAAGCAGAAACCCTAAGACAATGTAATTTTGGTGTTTTTTCATTGTTCATGTGGAAGAAAAGACCGGCAGAACGAAACTGATTTTTATTTCGTCTTCTTCTACACCTTCTTTTCTTCTTGGTCGCTTTTTGATTGTGACGACAGCGCCCCCAGTGGGCAAAGGTCGTAGGTGTTCAGATGGTTTGGTCCGTTTGGCAAAGAGCAGTGTGAGTGCAAACCAAACCAAAGTGAAGTGCAACAGTGTTGCAATTTCTGTTCCAAAATGGACCAAGTCCCCCGATTGAAGTCCAGAATTTGACTTGACCACTTCAAAACCTTCATCTTGTGCTTTTAAGCCATCAAGAGGTGGACTTTTTAGCGTGTTTCAGATCATTGTCCTGCACATTAACCCAAGTGCACTTGGGTTTGAGGTCATGAACTCGTGGCAGGATATTCTCCTTCAGGATTTCCATGTAGCGAACGTATAGTTCCATACAGCGCAGAATTCATGATTCCACCAATTATGGCAAGCCATCCAGGTCCTTAGGCAGCAAAGTAGCCCCAGACCATCACACCAGAGTCCTGCACAGGTCTGATTTTGCAAACCTTGCATCCACTCGCAACTGTAGAGCTCAGAACCAAGATCTGACCCGTTACCTTCAATTTTCCATGTTTAACACCAGAATACGCCCAGACTTGTGAATAGCCCAACCCATGTAATGCACAAGGATGCACCAGTAAACAAAGTAAATAAGTATTAGTAACTACAGCGCCCTTCCTTTCTCTCACATACCTAAATACACACTTGCAAACACTTGCATAACCCACTGAATAGTTGCGAAAACCCAATTTCAATCTCAATTTCTTGTTAAAACACCTGTATAAAGTATAATCAAAAACTGTCAGGAGGTTTTCACAACGATGTTTTCTTCACGTTTGCCAACTTGTCGTCTTATACTGTTTCACTGGAAGGATTCAAAGCCTCCTTCCTATGCTTGGTGGATGAAGGATGTCATGTTCCACCTGAAACTAGAAAAGAAGGGGAATTTCGGCCCACTCTTCTTCACAGAATTGTTTTAACTCAGCCATATTGGAGGGTTTTGCAGCACAGAATCTCAGTTGGATATATGTCCGAACCTTGACGTGGCCACTCCAAAACCTTAATTCTGTGTATTTTTAGCCATTCAGAGGCGGACTCGCTGGTATATTTCAGGATGTTGTCCTGCTGAATAAACTTGAGCTTGAGGGCATAAACTGATGGCCAGGCGTTGGCCTTCAGGATTTTCTGGTAGACAGCACAATTCATGGTTCCATCAATCACAGCAAGTGGTCCAGGTCCTGAAGCAGCAAAGCAACTCCAGACCATCACACTGCCACCACCATGTTTGACTGTTGGCATGGTGTTCTTTTAATCAAATGATGTGTTATTTTTACACCAGATGTAACAAGCCACGCACCTTGTCAGTCCACATAATATTTCTCCAAAAGTCTTGGGGATCATCAAGAAGTTTCATGGCAAATGTGAGACGAGCCTTTGTGTTCTTTTTGGTCAGCAGTGGTTTGGCCTTGGAACTCGCCCATGGGTGCCATTTTTGCCCAGTGTCTTTCTTATGGTTGAGTCATGAACTCTGAACTTAACTGAGGCCAGTTAGGCCGGCAGTTCTTTGGATGTCGTTCTGGGTTCTTTTGCGACCTCCTTGTTGAGTTGTCGTTGCACTCCTTGAGTCATTTTAGTTGGCCAACCACAAGGGTTCGCCATTGTTCCCAGTTTTCTACATTTGTGGATAATGGCTCCGACCATGGTTCACAGGAGTCCCAAATGATGATGCATTTCTATTTAAGTGATTTCTTGATCCAACAAATCTGGCAGTAATCAGGCCTGGGTGTGGCCAGTGAAATTGAACTCAGCTTTCCAAGAACTGTGGTTGATCACAGTTAACTCTTGATTTAACAAGGGGGGTTAATTTTCACATAGGGCCAGATAGGTTTGGATTTTTTTCCCTTAAAGAATAAAATCATCATTTAGAAACTACATTTTGCATTTACTTTGGTTGTCTTTGTGAGATATTCAAATTGGTTTGATGATCCGAAATATTTCAGTGTGATAAATCTGCAAAAAACTCAGGAATCAGAAAGGGGGGCAATACTTTTTCAAGGCACTGTAAATCAAATTCATATGATCTATAAGTATCACTGTGTCACCACAAAGCTAAGGTGAAGCTGTAGCTTGCCAATGCACGGCTGAAATGAAATTTTAAATAACTCAGGTTGTTGTTGGGCTTCATTTAAAAAGAGAAATAAACAATGAAAAAAAAAAAACACACACTTCTTAATTCAACAGTTCGTCTTTCGTTTATCATGGCATGTCAGTTAGACCTTTTCTCTGCAGCCTCCTTGACAAAGCAAAACAAAAGACAAGAAACCAGACAATGTTTTCAGCTGAATTCAAAGTGATAAACCCACTTCTTCATGGCTTTGTTTCTGTGACCCTTAAATAAAAGTCTGCCCCTCTTTAGTTGTTGCTTATTTGGAGAAAGGAAACAACAAAATGCTAATAAGTTCATTATTTTGGACTTTGATTTCACAGTAGTTACACACTCATGTTATTCATCAGCGCTAAAGGCGGACCAGGAGGTCACCGCTTTTGTTCAAGGGCAACAAACATGATGAAGAAATTTAAAAACTGATTTATTCATGAAAACAACAAGGAAGTCAATGAAAAACGTATGCTCTGCTGGGACCGGTTAGATCTTTGCTCCTTTTGTTTTAGCTG
Organism: Cheilinus undulatus; assembly: GCF_018320785.1. NCBI lineage: Eukaryota > Metazoa > Chordata > Actinopteri > Labriformes > Labridae > Cheilinus > Cheilinus undulatus. The sequence continues at coordinate 8,155,074 of NC_054878.1, forward strand.
CAGACTTATGAATGAGAAAGGCACGAAATCATTAGTATCACATAAATTATTTATTAAATAACAAAAGGAGCAGTGTGAGTCAGATTAAACCAGAATGAAGCACCTTTGACCGTCGGCTTGAAAAATACCCGTCTCCTGCTGCCATAGAGGTCAGTCATCCACCTCCACCTATGCAGAGTCTGGACCCCCCAGGACTGGCCCCAGACAGTACAGTGCCCTGGGTGGGATTATGATTAGGCACCCCACAGCACCCAGAACATCAGAGAAAAGTTAAATTATACTTACTAATATTAATATGGCAGGTTTCACATCATTTTTCATGTGTTGCATGGTAAAATACAAAACAGCAGGGATCGGAGTGTATGATTTTGACTCTGCAGAGCTTACTCTGACTCGGATTTTTGAAAACCAAACAGTCCACGACAAAGGACCTTTTCCCCCCACAATCCCCCCTTTATCCCCAAACCAAGCACAAAAACAGGAAACGATGCAAGCATAAAAACACAACAGAAAAGCAGTTCAGTATCTCCCCACCGTGTATGAATCAGTTCAGTGAAAATTCCAAACACAACACCACAACCAAACAAACCCCAGCCACTCTCTCAGTCCCACTACTTACAGGTGAAGGCAGTCACTTTCTGGGCTCTCTTTGTCAATGCAAACCACATCTCTTTACTATATCCAAGAACATACAGCCCAACTTAAACACCACGAAATATCCCTTTAACAACACGGAGAACATGCCGAATGATGGATGAGAATTTCATAGTCCATGAATGTGTTATGGCCTCTTAAATTAATTGATTTAGATAAGGTTTGAACAAAAAGAGACCAGTGACATATACAAAAGGACAGAAACAATTGGTTTGAGATTCAAGCATAAATTCCAAGCTTTATTTAACACAAAAAGGCAATCAGTTAATAAAATGAAATCAATGAAATTTAAAGGGTGGTAGGTGCCGGTGTTGTGTCATTTTTTGCTACCCATCAAAAATTGCTACTTTGTGGTTCTGCGGATGCGCCCTACGCCATCAGCGTCACGCCCATATTTTTTGCTCCCTGCTGCAAGAGTTATCGACACGAGGTAAGAGTACGTTAAGTTGCATATAGAGTGGTGCAGGAATGATTCCCAAAACGCGTTAGTGAGTTAGCATTTTAGCACTTCTGGTTCCCTCGTCTGAAAGTCTGTGGGAATTTTGAATGAGTTTTCAGTTAAACGCCTGAAATAAGGTCTGTGGTGAACACAAGTTCAAGAGAGTTTAGTGTTTTATCCTACGACATAAAATACATCTGAAACGTGCCCCACCTTTGAATTGTGTCTTTTCACGTTTTAATAAAGGCAGTTGCTAAGTTACTAAGGACTACATACGACGTCATCCGAAGCGTGGCATCTGAGCCTGCCATTCAGTTGTATCTGCCTGTGATGATGTTAAATTTAGTCGACCATGTTGTAGTTTAATATAGTATGATGTTAGCTTTATGCTTTCAACAGTTAGACTCACTAACCATGATGCTTATAGTATCAGTTTATAAAGATTATCTTTATGAACAAAACATGTAAGTTTTATACATTTTTATTGGACACAGAGCTTATTTTCAGCAATAATCCGAAAACCCATTGAAATATCCCATAGGCTGCGACGCCGAGGGAACCCATGCTACGCAAACTTCTGGGTTTGCCTACAAAATTATGTCACGACTGCACCACTCTATTTTCTTTGCTGTTAAATACAACTATCGGATAATTTAACAATTACTGCGTACACACGCTGTGTCGTGAGCGGTTAACTTTGAGACCAATAAGTAGTTTGTGTTGTAAAACTGGCGTTTATATGTGTCCAAGTATCCTGTATCAAAGCTGCATGCACGGTTTAAAATTAGCACTTGCCAAATGCGTGTAAAAATATGTTTTGGCAAGTAAAATAATTTGGTCACTCGACCTTGATGGACTGGTGAAAAATGCCAACTTTGCTATATAATTGCATTTGCATTTCGAATTTCAAATTTAATAATTAATAATTTAATGTCCATCACCAACTGGATGAAAAGTGGGGCGAGGTGTACAATCTACTGGTAAATGGAGTAAATCCTTCTGTGTTTGAAAAATCCAACAATCTGAACCTGAGAAGGTACTCAGAAAATTTTAGTGTGAAGGGTGAGTATCTGAAATACATTCCAATGTAATTTGCCATTGATAGATTGGCTAATTGTCTAATGATTTTATTTCTTTGATGATTTTTAATTGAAGATGGAGGGCTCTTCGTTGGGAGGCAAAGGGCAATCAAATCAAAGGAGGATGCCGGGAAAACACTTTGAGAGTTTAACTGCATACCGATGGGTGGACACTGTGGTATACTTAAAACCAGAAATGCCATTTCCTCCAGGTTTTACTGGAAAGTGATGAGCAAAGAAATCAAGAACTGGGTATGTTTTTTGATGTTTTTATTCTGTCTAGTTCTGTTCTCAATTTTTTTTTTTAACTGCTGTTAAAGCGACAAAAATGTTGATTTTTCAAGGTTCAGGAATGTGACAAATGTCAGCAGGTTGGCAAACCTTTGGCAATCTTACAGCCACTACAATGCAAAAAGGGAAATATGTAGGCTTCCACCACTTTGCTTCTCACATGCTGGGAGTAATGACACAGGAGTAGTGAGGTGATTATTGGCTTTATATTAATGCACTGAGTACCGGGAGCAAAATTTGATGGTGTGCAATTAGAGTATCAAAATACGCCCCCTTGCCGGTTTGTCTGGGAGTCTGTGTGGCTCTGCTGTGCTCTCTCCTCCACCCTGCAGCCCACAGGTAGACAGAGAAGGTAAACCAGAGAGCAAAGGAGAGAGGACATGCAACACTCCAAGCAGCATGTAATAAATGTCAAATTTTAGGCCTTGTCCACACAGAGACGACAACAATATATTTCCGTTTTGTTGTCAAAAAGTTTTCTGTAAACACGGGATCACTTCAGGAAATGTCTGCGTAAGCACGGAACCACTGAAAACGACTAAAAACATTTAAGTATATAAGCCTGTAAGTGGCGCTGTATGGCTGCCACGGAGATGCACCAAAAGTGAGAAGAAGATTACCGAAAACTGACTCAAACTTTCTCCTGGTTGCCCTTCTGGTTGTTCTCTGTGGTGGATTTAAGAACGTCTGGTGTGTGCTGTTCTTTGAGCATCGGGTTTTGCTGTAAAAGCCATAAAAAGCTCAGTAGCTTCTGCGCCACGAACACAGTCCTGTAACCCGCCGTGGTTGTTTTGGTTCGACATGGACACGCGGTGTAAGTGGGCTATGCTATGTGTGACGTAATCGTTTCAAGAAAGATGCGGTTGGCTGTCCACACAGAGATGAAACAGTGAGCATTGACAGATTTGTTCACTCTGGGACCCAGTTTCAGTAAGTATCAATTACAGCCTCCCAAAACGCCATTTCAGTGTGGATGAAACGCTGATACGACGACAACACTTTTACGTGTAGTCCTGAATTTGTCTCTGTGTGGACGGGGCTTTGGTTTTTACACAAATAACACACGCCACATCTTTAACAACCTGAGGGAAAGTGAAGTCAGAATTCCTAATCACTGTTCTCCTTTCCTAACCTCTGCTAACACCTTTTCTTGACCCTGTGAGGTTTTTCACCAGGGTTAATGAAAAATAGATAGGAAAGGACTTAGGAGGTAACTTTTTGTACTTTCTCAGATGGACCCCCGGTCTAGCATAGGTAGCAGAGATGCAGGATACCAATGTTTTTTAATTTGATACAATACCAATAATTTTTTACGTTATTTTATCAATACTGGTACGGATAATTTTGAAGAAAATAAAATATTGGACTCGCAACCTTTCAAAAGGTTCACATCTCAGGCAAATTAAAAGACATATGCAGGTCATTCAGACATTCATTTAGGGAGAAACTTCAACTGAATTAAAACATTTGTGCAAGCAGGTAAAAATAAAATAAATAAAATATAATCAGATAGAAAGGCTAAATTAGCCACCCACTAGTTTCAAGTAGAAATGTAAGAAATAAAAGTCATCAAATATTTATTATTTGATGAAGGTTATGTTCCTACAACTTGGTCTTCATACATTTTATGGTATGGTCTCAGTAATTTTTGGTTTTCTTACAATTTTGAACTTTACTCGGGGACCATATTGAGTGAGAAAGACAGCCAGGTTCACACATCACAGACTGTAAAATGAATTCAGATGCGAGCGAGTTGAGATACTGAAATCTGTTACTCATTCAAGATTGGTCTCCCAGGTCACGTGGCATGGACGAGCAGGTAAGCCAGCAGAGAAGTCAGTGGTGAGACGTATTTTAAAGTACCCATTTGATATCGATACTTTGCTCGAGATCAATACCATAAAGAGTACTTTGTAAATATCGATAAATCAATACTGTTGTGTCAGTACTCCCACCACTAACAGGTAGGTAGCACAGAACATGAATGGGATGCAGCAAGAGAAGGGCAGCAGTTTCCTCTGCATTTATGCAGAATAAACAAGTCGCATCTGTCATGGTGGCTCCAACATGACAGCCACAGTGGCAAGACAGGTCCTGTTGCATTTTCAATGGATGGTATAAAGTCTAGAAAGAACTGAGGTTTTACTTAACAAACTGGTGGTGATTTTTTTCCTGAGCAATCTAAAATACCAATTTAATGCTCTGAGACTTTTTTAGATGGTTTTGTAAGAGCAGAATAAAAACTCCTTCCTAATAAATGAATGTTGGTTGAGTTTAAAGACCAAAAAAATCCGATAGTGTGAATATTTTAGACCTCTGTGTTTAAAAAAATCCCAAACAAGCCCACACTTTGATATAAGTACAACTCCTCCACTGTGGTTTGTGTTTTTGCTCTTTATCATACAAAACACATTTTAAAAAACTGAATTCAAGATGAGAAAATAAGGCTTCTTCTTGGCTCCAGAGGACCCAAAGGTGTTAAAAGTCTCCTGTGGGAAACTGCTGCGAGACAGACCGCACAATAAGATGAGACGTTGGATTTCTAATGGTTGTTGATTCTGCCAAACCACGTCGATATAAATATCCAGATCAGACCGAGTAACCTCCACGCCGACGCCCTGAGAAAACACTGCCTGGAAGCTGCGTGGATGCAGATATTTATGACATCAGGAAGTTCTGCTGTAGGTCTGAATCAGACGTCGTTCCAAGTTTCACGTCTGAACTTTGAACAGGATTGTGAAGCCAGCAGTGAAGGCCCTCCAGCATGAGCGAGGTTTTGGATAATCTTCAAGAGAAAGACACTTCTGTAGCACACAAAGGGAATATCTGCTCTTCACCACTGTCTTAAACTAAACACCAGAGCTGAGACGGCCTGAAGGGATAATTATCAGTTCGCTGTTTTCTTCATTCTTTCTCTTAGCTTCTCTGTTAGCTATTGATAGTCGCTGCAAAGTAACGTTAGCGCTGATCAAAGATTAACGGCTCTCTCTAAATTGACATGTTCTGTGGGAAAATAAAATCTCCTTTAAGCAACAAAATGAATCTTTGAACCTGAAAATAACTGATTTGAATCCTTTGGAATAGTAAAGTGACTTGTAAAGGAGAAAATAGCGTCTCATTCATTCCCTATTTACACCCTCAGGCCTGCTCTTGTACTTTGCATCTTGTGTTGAGCAGGTATAATCTCACAGGAGACGCGCTGGGAGGTTTTCTGGCAGACAGCCGGGATGGCAAAGATTGCTGCTACAGGTTTAGCTCGGTGTTTTCAGAATGAACATCCAGGCAGAGGTGAAGAAAATGAAGAGGACTTCAACACAGAGGAGGAAAACAAGGAGTGACTGTTCAAGAGGTCAGATGAGCGTAAATCTACGAATGACTTTTACTCATCTGGGAAGAAGGGAATTACTCCAAGAAACTGAAAAAATAGCTGTTTTATAGGAAACAAGACAAACAAAGGATCAGGCCGTTTCTGTCTTGCTTCGAGTGATTTTTAGAAGATGAGACTGGTCACTGATAGTTTTTATTCGCAGATAAACTGGTATTTCTTATTAGAAATTACAATAAGAGAATTACTGTGCAAGCTTGTATTGATGTGTGAGCCAGTGTTTATTTTGACAGCTATTTTTTATTTTTGTCTCAGTCTTAGTCCTTAAATTAAATGCCTTTCAGTTTAATTCGTATTTTCTTCTTTATAGTTTTAGTCAATTAGAACTCAAAAACATTTTAGTCCATAAATGGTCCTCACATTTTAGCCTGAACTTTTAGTCCAAGCATCTATTCACTTGCCTGAATCTGGTATCAAAACATAGTAGTGTGTTCAATGCACCCTGCTAAACCTAGGATCCCAGCTGAGAGGCAGAATAGAAACAGATGCACTGCATTTTGACAGATTTAACCACATTGGAGAAATAGCCTGGATTTTGAATGTCTGACAAAAACTAAAATATGTTTTAGTCCAGTTATAGTCATCTTGACAAAAACTAAACTTCTTGTCAGTCATCAGACATTAAAGATCTAGTTTTGGCTAGTCTTAGTCTAGTCCTTCTCATGGACAAAAGATTAACAACAAACGTTTTTAGTCATAGTTTTAACCACAATTTCCACATACAAAAAGGGAGCTTGTTTAGCAGACATTAATTATGTCTCCAACATGTTGACTGTAAATACAACTTTAGTCTCGTCTATACTTCCTGCATCTGATGCAGAAACCTAACTATAACTGCAAACTAAGGACTGCGCTGCACACCAGAGCATCGTGGGTTTGCAACGACCGAAGGCAAGTGACTTCGCTAACAGGAAGTGACTCTAGAGCGCTGCGCCGTGGCGCGTAGCCCTGACCAGCGGGCAGAGATCAGGGGAGAACTGCAAGTTCACACAGGAATAGTATGTCAACAGTGGACAATTTTACCTTTTGGGACTAATTTATCATCCTTTCTGGTGTAAGTCCATGACATTATTGCTTCCAACATTGGGTGAGTACATTAGGAAGTTAAAAGTTAATGTTTGCTGAAAGGATCTGTGGTTATATGCAAAATTCTTTTGCTAAATGTCCTCAAAAGTTAATTTTTCCTCTTCAATGGTTCTCTGTGAGCACTGAGCTCTCCGTGACCCTTCGCTTTCGCTGCAGGATGAGACGTAATGTTGATATAGGCCTCGTACACACGTAGCTAAGTATTTTCTAAATGAATATCCCCCTTCATTCGTTTTAAAAAATACTTTCGTCCACACCTGATCGTTTACAAAAAAACCCTTATCCACATGTAACCAGCAAATCCGCCACTAAATGATGCTCTAAGCTTGCCAAACACATAGGTGGCACTGTTTTTCAGATGTGAAACCTGTGCCAGCCAATCAGAATGAACTTCCATCATTCTGTCTCTTCCGCCAGAGATTCAAACACTGCCCAAGTTGTGACGTTGAGAACCAAAAATTCCGTTTCCTGGCATACACGTAACCACGAAACCAGAGTTTTCCAAAATCTTGACTTTGGCCGGAGTTTTCAGAAAAGATCTAATAGGGATGTTAAACTGCAGTTTCATGTGGATGACAGGCCTAAACATACAAAAATATATGCAGTTTCCCAGATACCCGGTTACGTGTGTACAAGACCATAGTGATGATTTTGCAACCAGGAGTCCATGCATTGTGTTGTATATTGAAATAACCAGATATTCTATGCTTGTAACTTTTTTTTTTTGGAACTTTCTGATTGACAGGAATTGATCCGGTTTAGCAGCGGCCAGCGCTGAAATTAGACCTGCAGCTTATCTCGAACAAAGCGGAGTGAAGTGGCACTCGAGGCACCCACCAGCTGTTGAAATGCTTTGATAGACTAGAGAGGGAGCGATGTGCTCCGTAGTACGGTCACTGTACAGTATGTGGATATTGGAGGCACTGTAGCTCCAAAGGGACTGGCATTGGAGAACTTCCTCAAAGAGATTAAAGGATTGGACGTTGTTGGCAGGACTCGAACCTGCGCGGGGAGACCCCAATGGATTTCTAGTCCATCGCCTTAACCACTCGGCCACAACAACCACACCTCTGACCTTGCTGACTCTTTGATTATCCAAATACCTTTCACAAAGCCTTCTTTTGTTACACGCTGTTTTCCCTTAGCAGACATCTTGTTGTCAAATACAGGAACGTATGTGGTAGCAGTGAAAGACAGGGTAGAGCAACAGTTCCAGCAAAGGCATCTCTGTCTCCTGCAAGAGCAGCTGTCTTGCTGAGGGATGTTGCTTACTGGCTTTACCTCTCAAGTTTTCATGTAAATGTTGAAAGGGCACATCATAGACATAGTTTTCTCAGAGATTAAAGACACATAAGCAGCCATGTTGGAGATGGACATGGCTTTCTAACTGCATTAGAATATGTGAAATCCTTTGTGAGCAACTCACATGCTTCTCAGGATCAAACCTCAACCCTCTGGCAGACACAACATCAAAACTGCCGTTGTCGGCAGGACTTGAACCTGCGCGGGGAAACCCCAATGGATTTCAAGTCCATCGCCTTAACCACTCGGCCACGACAACACGGCTATTGACATATAGCCCTCCCCAATCAGATGCACATTGCCCCTAATGTCTGCAATTTGCAAATGGGGAGATTCTGACATACCTTGTAATGGAAAATATAGGTTAAAGTCTCAGGATATCAGACTGATCACACCATGGACCAAATTCTTCCCTCTCTTGTCAGAGCAGTTCCACTACCCATGGTCCAGTCTGGCACTTGCGCATTCCTGAAGCGCCACTCTGGGAGATATACTGCAGGTCTATTTTTAGCGCTGGATGCGGCCAAACTTTGTCAATTCCCATCGGAAAGCTCCAAACAGGATCTCAAAAGCACATACTATCCATCACTTTCAATATATACAAGCAGCTTTGCTTACCAGTATACCACCATCGCCAGGTCAGCATGGGTACTGAGCTGTAGACGAAGGATTGTGGAGAGTACCTGGGGTAACATTTTAGTCGTCAGTATGATGACCAAGAGTTCAAGGCCATAATGGGCCTAGGACACTTTATTGGGAAGCTACTCCACTTTTCATCATACACAAAGTTTCATGTGAAGCAGCCACTTTAACACCTTCATGCTGATGATTCGCAGGAAAGGAGAACACAAAACAGTTGAATTCTCTGATTGCGATAGCTGGGAATAGAACAAAGGTTAGCTGCTCGGGCGGCAGCTATGCTCGCAACTATACCACAACTATGTGCTTTATTTTTTGCCAAGTAAACTCATATTTGGATTGAACTGCAAAACCTGCTTTTGATGAAGTCATCAATGACCCATACCTTCCAAGACAGAACTGGAAAAGCACATCCGTCAGAGACAAATTGAAAAGGGATCCTTGGTATGAGGAACTGAAGTGACACGGGAGGGCTTGTTTTGCATACTTAATTCTATCTCCAACACATTTGAATACATCTTCAGTCTAGTCTCTACTGTCTGCATTGGGTTCTGAAACCTATACACAGCTCCAAAGGGTGTGGTGCCAGAGATGTTCAAGGATCAGACGTTGTTGGCAGGACTCGAACCTGCGCGGGGAGACCCCAATGGATTTCTAGTCCATCGCCTTTACCACTCGGCCACAACAACCACTGCTGGTAAACTTTGATTTTGCAAATACGTTTAATCTAAAAAGCCGTCTTTTGTTACAGGCTGTATTTCCCTGACCAGACACCTCGTTGTCAAACAAATATGTGTTAGCAGGGACAGACGAGATACAGCAACAATTCCTGCAAAGGCACCTCTGCCTCCTGAAAGAGCAGCTAGCTTGCTGAAGAATGTTGCTTATTGCCTGTACCCCTCAAGTTGATGTGTGAATGTTAAAAGGACCAGCAGGCCGCACAAGATCATAATTGGCGTTGTCGGCAGGACTCGAACCTGCGCGGGGAAAACCCAATGGATTTCAAGTCCATCGCCTTAACCACTCGGCCACGACAACTCAATGGCTACTGACTGACAGTCAAAACAGTTGACTGAGGGTGACAAGTGAAAGGGCACACAAGCAGCCATGTTGTTGGAGATTCCAGGAATTCAACCTAGGGCCTCATACATGCATTTCACACTCTGCACCACTGAGATACATCCCCCCTTGGCTTATGAGTCCTACACAGAACAAACGGAGCAACACAACCATGGCCTTTGACTTGAAGGTGCTGACCTTCATCTGACCACTTTACATTCAGGCCACAAACCATCCCAGTGCCTGCCAGAGGTCCCCAGCTGAAGGAGCCATCATCTTCGTTTGTACTAAAACACCTGTTTTTTAATCTGCGCACTATGTCCTGATAAAAACTCATTGGGAGTTGAAATGGGTAGATATCCCTGTTAAATGAAGGGTTTTTAATGATGTCAGAGTGCCTTGGGTTTGGATTTTATTTGCTAGTTATCTGGCAAGTCATTGTTCCACTTTTTACATACAACGTTACTTGACAGGAGATTAACTTGGTTAAAAAAAAGTAACGAGGCGTGCTGGAGCAGACACAGCAAAACACGTTGCCAGTCTGAAAACTGCCCCTCAGACTTCAGACCAGGTTTGAGGTGGTTTAAGGATAGTTCTTTTCTGCATCCCTAAGATGGGAAGAAGCAAGCCTTGTCCCTGATAAATGCCCCTTTTTAAAGAACTGCAATCCATATTTGAAGGGGTTTTTTTTTCTCTGAACTTGAAAATGATTTGCAAAATGTTCTTGGATGTTTTTCAGTCAAGTATTTAAGTTACTGACTCTACATAGACCATTAAAATGTATTTGTCAGCTCTGGCTTCTTAATAAAGATGCTGATAATGATGAGAGTGATTTTTTGGATCTAGCATCTTTATTTAAACATCTCTGTTCTCCCTGTCCTAAATTCAGCATGTTTCTGTCTTTTCAGAGTTTCTTGTTCTTCATTTTTAAAGTGTGGAGAAACATGAAAATCATCTAACATGCCAGTGAAAGCGTCTCCTGCTGGGTCGCCTTCTCACTTGCCTCATAACAAGTTGTAGAGATGCTGTAGTCACACTTGACAACGGCGCGCACACTGAACCGATGAATTTCTCCAGAGGCGGTTGCATCACACAACAACCCACAACAACTCCCTCACTGGCTGTCGACATCACGCTCTGGATGAAATTGTATTCTTAGACGTTTATCTGTTATAAGGAGAGACACAATGAGACGACGTCGTGGCTAAGTATTCATTGTTCCTCCTTCCAAATGCACGTCTGACTCCAAATGAAACCGAGATACGCCGTGAACTTCTCATTTGTCACGCAAAAGATGTCATCTGTTGGCGGGAGTATAGTCTACAAGAGAAGACAGCTGTGAGATTAAAATTCTCACACGCTCTCGCAGTCTAAAATACTTTGGGGCAGACGGCTTATTATGGCATTCTCTTTCATGTCTTTGGAATAAACTTATCACAGTTCTGCTCTTCCCCAGATCTCGCATCGATTCACATCCCCTTCGGCGTGTCAGGAAGCTTCAGATGGAGATGAAAAGAGAAGGGGAATAAATAGTCTTTCAGATATGCAAGTCTCTCTAATCAGCTGAGAGACAAACAGTGCAAGTTCAGAGAGGGGCCAAATCTCAGCATGCCCGCTCTGGAATGATCCAGAAAAATGGATCCCTACTGTTTTCAGACGGACCCCCACGGACCTTTACATGACGCTCTCTTTATAGACTCTATCAGTCATGATCCACTCCAAAGTTTAAACTGGAGGTTAGCTGACTGTTTGACAGTATTAAAGGAGCACTCTTAGCCCCCATTAGTATTTTTATACTGTTGAACTATTAATGGCCAACTTTGATTGTATGTTTCTACTATAAATGCTTTATCTTTGGTTATCTCTAGCTCCATCATCTTCAGTTTCTTATTTTCTCCACTATTTAAACCATTTATCCACTAATTTTAACACCAAAAACAAACATTTACCACCTATCCTCGGTATTTACAACCCCAATTCCAAAAAAGTTGGGACACTAGGTAAAATATTCATAATAACAGAATGCAATGGTTTGCAAACCCATATTTTATTCACAGTAGAACATGAAACAATCAGATGTTGAAACAGAGCCATTTCATCAAAAATATTAGTTGACCATTGTGTAGAATTTCTTCTTCTGCAAACATCTGGGAAGTGAAGAGATCATTTGCTGGAGTTTTGGGAGAGGAATGTTGCCCCATTCTTGTCTGATGTAGAGTTTTAGCTGCTCAAGAGTCCTGGGTCTTCTTTTTCTAATTTATAGTTTTTGATGCTTTCAATGTTCTCAGATAAGGTTGAACAAAATGGCTGACAACTTGGTCTTAGTTGGGCCGTGATCGACCGTCGTACCGCCCTGAAAACAGCACGATAAAAGACATCCGATCTGACTGAAAGTCAGCCCACCTTCAAAGTGAGTCGTGTGATTGAAAATTTGTGGTGAAATCGGAGGAAAATCTCACAGTGTATGCCCAGCTTAACTGAAGGGGTCTATTATGTGTACAAAATGGCTGACCAAGATTCCATGGTTACCATGACTCTTGAAAAAGGGCATAATTTTTGAAGTTCACAGATAAAGTTAAACAAAATGGCTGACTGAGTAATTGAAGAGGTCCACGATGTCTACAAAATGGCTGCTCAAAATTCCATGGTTGCCATGACTCTTCTCAAAGTGCATCTTTTTTTAGGTCATGAATCATTAGCGCAGTTATTAGCGCATCTGGACACTTTGCTAAGGCTGTGAGCTCATTGGCTGATAAAGCTCATAGAGCTTATTACAGCATCAGAAAAACTCTTTTCATTTTAAACATCCCTGTAAGGATCTGGCTCAAGATTTTTAAAAGTGTTATAGAACCAATCCTCCTGTATGGAAGCGAAATGTGGGGCCAATCAATCAAACCCAAGCTCTGGGACTCAAACCCATTTGAGAAAGTCCATCTGGAGTTTTGTAAAAACATTTTAAGAGTCCACAGGAACTGCCCAAACCACGGCTGCAGAGCAGAACTTGGTCAATTCCCTCTCTTAATTCAAATTAAAAAAAGAATAATGAAATTCACCAAGCACCTCATAGAATCTGAGTCTGAATCATGTTAACACAGGGCATTTTTAGAACAGCAGCACTCTGTGGTCCCTGATAACACCAGATTTGACATCAGAAGATCCACATGTCATGACACTAGTAACAGTATTATACCCAACTCAGAGATCAAAGAAATAGACAGAGATAATAAGCAAAAATATTCAAATCAGTGGAAATTACAAACACAGTACATAAATAAATTACAATGTTATAACTCACTAGGAAGAGGATTTCAATTGGCCAAATACTTAGTCATAATAAAACAAACCAAACAAAGACAAACACTCAGTAAATACAGACTCAGTGATCATAAACTTGCCATTGAAACAGGATGGCATTAGAAAAACTGGACAGAAAGATCTCAGAGGGTCTGCAGACAGTGTCAGACAGGAGAGGTAGAAACAGAGATCCATTTTTTAATAAACTGTCCATGAAATGAAAAAGTTCAAGAAATGTATTTTCCCAAATTTAATGATATAATCCCAGGCTTTGCTGCCCTCCCCAGTAAGAGGCAAATTCAAATCCTACTTGGAGAGGAAATTTTAACAGTAAAACTGTCAGCTGAGTATATTACAGCATGTCACACAGCTAGACAAGTTTCTTTGCTAGATATTATTATTTAGTATAAAACTCTGATTATTAATTCAGTGTTCCGTAAATATGTTTACATGCAAAATTTACATATATATTTATTGTTCAATGTTTAACTCTGAATCACAAGATGTAATAGCATACATGTAAATCCTTTAGCTATTATTTTGCTCTGTTCTATAATATAGTCATTATTTAAAAAAAAATGCTGTTATTTTATTTTATCAATGTAATGTGTTTATTTTTCTATGTAATGCTTTGGCAATAACATGACACATTTGTTCATGCCAATAAAGCACATTTGAGTTTGAGTTTGAATCAAGTTAAACAAAATGGCTGACTGAGTAATTAGTAAGAAATAGTACTAGTAGTACTACTAGTACTACTCTAGTCTGGACTGAAGCTGTTTGCCTTCAATGTTTTTGTTGTAGTTTTGCCATTTGTGAAGAAGTCAAAACTGAGTATTTTGCCCTAGTTGTAGTGGCCGGGTATTGTCAGGATTATCTCAGGGAGAGCATGATCCAAGCTGTCGTTTGAAGCATGTAAAAAAATAAAAAAGAAGCACTTGTCTTTTATAATAAATATGGCAGTGCCATGTTGGCACTTTTCTCCCTGACTTAAGTTGAAGTTGTTTCTCATTTTTGCACAGGGGAATCAAATGTTTGCATCTGAAAGCCTTGTTGTTACATTTATGAATGCATCCAGTGGGGCAACACAATAAAGTGACTAAATTAGGCATAATGTGTTAATTTCACAACAGGGTATATGTGATGTTGTTACCTTACATTAGTTTTGGTGGAAAAAACCCCGCATATTATCGGTATCGGTTTATATCGGTATCAGGAATTAAGAGTTGGACAATATCGGTTATCGGTTATCGGTAAAAAAGCCAATATCGGACATCCCTAATAAATATATTATGTGTAAATAGTTAATACTTTTATACACTGCTTTGGCAGTAACTGATCAGTTCATGCCAATAAATAAAATTCAAATTGATTCCATGGATGTCATGACTCTAGAAGAAGGGCATCAATTTTGAAGATAAAGTTAAACAAAATGACTGACACACTAATTGAAGAGGTCTATTATGTGTACAAAAGGTTGGGACTGAGTAATTGAAGAGGTCCATGATGTCTACAAAATGGCTGCCCAAAATTCCATGGTTGCCATGACTCTTCTCAAAGTGCATCTTTTTTAGTTTATGAATCAATTTAAACAAAATGGCTGACAACTGAACTGAAAAAGTCTTTGATGTGCACAAAATGGCTGCCAACATCCCATGGTTGCCATGACTCTTTAAAAAGTTCACAGATAAAGTTGAACAAAATGGCCAACCAAGGTTTATTAAATGTGTTTTTATTTAATATGTATATTCCCTTCTTTGGCAGTAACTGATAAGTCCATGCCAATACAGCAAAATAAAACTGATTCCATGGTTGCCATTACTCTAGAAGTCAATTTTGAAGTTCCCAGATAAAGTTAAACAAAATGGCTGACTGAGTAATTGAAGAGGTCCATGATGTCTACAAAATGGCTGCCCAAAATTCCATGGTTGCCATGACTTCCGCCTGTCGTGCTAAATCATCTGCTGTTTAGAAGCACAGGTTTTGGGTCAGTTATTTCGTGTTGTGATATTTTATTGTGATATTTTATTGTGTTGTCTAATTTTTTTTAAAATAACATCTTTGAAATGTTTAATAAAAGAATATCAAGAGAGAGTTTGAGAAATGGGACTTTTAGTATGACCCACTTTATCAGCCTTTTGAGGCCCTGTCCCTACTATTTTGAGATGTGCTTCAGCCATCAAATTCAAAATGAGCTAATATTTCTTCACAAAATGGCAAAATGTCTCAGTTCCAACATCTGATATGCTGTTTATGCTATGTTGTGAATAAAGTATGGGTTATGAGATTTGACAATCATTGCATTCTGTTTTTATTTACATTTTACACAGCGTCCCAGCTTATTTTGAACTGGGTTGTACTGCTGATAGATTGAACTTGTCAGCAAACATTCCTTCACTCTCCCAGTAAAAGAGGAAAAGCCCTCTGAGATAAACAGACTTTGGTTGTGAATTCCTGGCCGGTGTTTGCTTCCTACTGTAAAGGATCTGACACGGTACCTCACAATCGGTCCACTCCACATGGAAAACCCCAGACAAGCTCCCCTAAAGCTCGGAGAGAGTGTGGGCTTTCAGTGAGAATCGCCCAGCAAAGGATGATAAAAAGAGTTCATCCGTCACCTCTTTGGAAAAGTGCATTTGAATAGCTGGTGTCCATTTACGTGCCAGCGTGTGGCTGCTTTCACGGTAAGAGCGGGTCTGTGTGAAGTCAAGTCCCGCACGAAGACGCTGAGCACGCTGAGCTTTGATCTCTTTACCTGCTGTGTACATTTGATCTCATCCTCGCTTTGTTCAGGTCCCTCTGCTGTCTGCCTCACAACCAGGCCAAACAATGGCCTCATGCTGAAACCAACACGGAGGATGATTGACATGGAAAAAGAGATTGAAGCACATTTCCATTCAGGTGGGTTATGTCAGAGACACCTCCTCTGTTACAGTGTGGGGCGTCCTGCACTCAGGGTGGATCTGAACTATAATGTTCTTAAAAAAGCAACTAAAAATAACAGAGGTAGAGCAACGCAATGTGGTGAAATTTGGGGTCTGCTGTGTCGACAGCATTTCTTTTGTCCGGGCCTTTTCAACCAGAGAAGGCTGGCAGTTTTCAGGCCCCTTGAACATCCACAGGATGACCAGGGGCTTGTAGCAACCTTACTTCCCATCCCAACATTACCCTAAGCCGTGCTTACTCGCCAAATCCACCTCTTACTCCACCCTAAAGATGGGGGCTTTGTTACTTTCCCAAAAGATTCTTTTCCAATTAACCTATATATATATACACACACACACACATATATACACACACTATATTGCCAAAAGTATTCGCTCACCTGCCTTGACTTGCATATGAACTTAAGTGACATTCTTAATCCATAGGGTTTAATATGACGTCGGTCCACCCTTTGCAGCTATAACAGCTTCAACTCTTCTTGGAAGGCTTTCGACAAGGTTTAGGAGTGTGTTTATGGGAATTTTTGACCATTCTTCCAGAAGCACATTTGTGAGGTCACACACTGATGTTGGATGAGAAGGCCTGGCTCTCAGTCTCTGCTCTAATTCATCCCAAAGGTGTTCTATCGGCTTGAGGTCAGGACTCTGTGCAGGCCATCCCCAAACTGTTCTCACAAAGTTAGGAGCATGGAATTGTCCAAAATCTCTTGCTATGCTGAAGCAGTCAGAGTTCCTTTCACTGGAACTAAGGGGCCAAGCCCAGCTCCAGAAAAACAACCCCACACAATAATCCCGTACTGTTGTCCTGGCAAACACTAAATCCAGACTCGTCCATCAGATTGCCAGATGGAGAAGCGTGATTCGTCACTCCAGGGAACGCATCTCCACTGCTTTAGAGTCCGGTAGCGGCGTGCTTTACACCACTGCATCTGACGCTCTGTATTGCACTTGGTGATGTATGGTTTGGATGCAGCTGCTCGGCCATGGAAACCCATTCCATGAAGCTCTCTACCCACTGTTCTTGAGCTAATCTGAAGGCCACATGAAGTTTGAAAGTCTGTAGCGATTGACTCTGCAGAAAGTTGGCGACCTCTGCACACTATGCGCCTCAGCATCCGCTGACCCTGCCCTGTCATTTTATGTGGCCTACCACTCGGTGGCTGATGGCTGATTTTCTGTCGTTCCCAATGGCTTCCACTTTGTTATAATACCACTGATAGTTGACTGTGGAATATTTAGGAGCGAGGGAATTTAACCACTGGACCTGTTGCACAGGTAGCATCCTATCACAGTACCACGCTGGAATTCACTGAGCTCCTGAGAGCGACCCATTCTTTCACAAATGTTTGTAGAAACACTCTGCATGCCTAGGTGCTTGATTTTATACACCTGTGGCCATGGAAGTGATTGGAACACCTGATTTCAATTGTTTGGATTGGTGAGTGAATACTTTTGGCAATAAAGTGTATTTATATATATAATTTTTAAACATTTTTAAACTTTTATTCATGACATTTGTAAAGACTTTGACTTTTATTGTGCATATTTAAACCTAAAAACATTATGAAAAAGAGACCAACTTAAATCCTAATATTTAAGACCTTAAGGATTTAAGTCTTACTTAATCATTTATGAAAGACAACTATCAATGCACACCACTTTTTCGTATTTCTGCCCCAAAACCGTGCATCAGTCATTTTCATCTTAGCTCTCAGCAGTCAATATTGATTACTGACTTATCATTATGATTACCTGTCTTTGTGGAAACCAGTGCACCATGTCAGCCTATGCAAAGTAAATCTTGACCCGTCTTGGCCATCAGACTGGCCACACTACAAGAGTGATCCGGACCGCTCTTTGCTGCTGTCGTCACCACTGTCTCTGCAACTGCGTTCCAGTGTCAACCATAGCTACAGCTGGGGGTTCCAACCTTCTGTGCATAAAAATAAGGGACGCCCAACACTCCTCGGGGCCACACCACCACAGGCTGTAAGAATGAGGGACCTGTACCATGACTACTTCTATTACTCTTTTTAATATGATTGAGTTTTGTTGCGTTGGCCAATTTTAACCTTGCAAAGCAGATGGATACGCCCATTTCCGTGTTTCTTACTGGTGAATCCATCTCAGGCAGAGGCAGTACTTTCGGGCGTGGCAGAGTCATGACGTAAGCAAGCAGTGACAAGAGGCCGGTGCAATTAGGTAAGACATTAGCATAGATGCTGCTAAAGTGGCAGTTTTACCAGAACTTGACGACATTTCTTTGTTAAAAGAAGAACAAAGAACAGCAGTGAGTTGTTTTCTTTTCAAAAACGACAAAATTCATGTACTGAAAGTCTACAGTCGCCATGGTTTGTGTTATGCAGTTCTCTAAGGAGTTCCTCCTCAGGAGCTGCAACGACGTCACGTGTTTTGTTGCCCTGATTGGCCCATGAACATGTGACAGACAGATCGTTCGTCCAATCACCCTCCAAGTTTATTTTTTCCAAAGGCTCTGCCCTTTCCCAAACACCGTCTATGGGAGGTTTTCCAGACGGATGTGTGAAACAAATCCATCTGGCGTGTCAGGTTAGATGAGGCACCCCTTGTTCAAAAAACAACCACTTAAAACTTTTTTGTAGCACTTAGTAAGGAATAATTCTGCCTATAAATTAACTAGTGCCTACATTATATATGTGGTGTATATAACCACCTTTCACTAACTAATATCACATTTGTTGAGTTGAGACTGACTATAAACTGGGTTGAAGCGCCCCCTCTACTTCAGCTCATCATCTTTATGTGGAAATAAATGTTCTGTGTAAGGACGAGAGAGCAGCTCTGCAGCAGAGAGAGGAGATGTAGACGTTTATTATCCGTATCTATCACTACACCACCATTAATAGTTCTGTGTTCTTAAAAGAGAAACTTCACTGCTTCTACATTTTTGTACACAGCCAGTAGGGAGTCAGCAAACCCCAGCGCTGACTCCAGGTGAGCCTCAGTCTACCTCCCATTAATCCTCACAAAGGGACCCTCACTGGTCCTTTAGCCCCCCTCGATCAGCTCCCGATGCTGCATCGAGTCACCTCCAATGCTCTGGTTACCTTCCAACCGGGAATTAACAGGAATACACACATGTCCAGGGTAAAATGAGCCCAATTAGTCACTTGAACCACCTCCAGAATGTGAAAGGAAAGGTCTCTGTTAGTAGAGCAAGACAGTGAATCCACACGCTGAAAAAAAAAAGTCAAATGTAAGTATCAAGGACAGCTCCCCGGCCCTACTTTTTGGGGTTATTACTCAGTACTATACCTGCCTATCAGTATAATTACCATTGGGGTCGGTGAACACCCACCAGCCGCCCACCGGCCCCGGGCTGTAATAAATGTTACGTTCCAGGCGTGTTGGAATGAAGGAAACTCCCACTCAATTGAAGGAAAAACGCAGCCGAACTGTTCCCCTGAAAGACTTCTGAACTCGTGGCTTCCTGAGATGCAGTCCAACTCGACCTCACATGTCACAGTCTAAATTACACGGCATGGCTTTATATCAAACATATTTCTAGTATTTTATAATGCGTTCAGCACTGCTTAAGGGAGCAGGGGTGGTGGATGCACCCCTGCATTTTTATACCTTTCTAAACTAGAGAAATAAACTCTTATACTGAGAGCAGGCAACTCCTGAAACAAAAAATAACTAAAATAACTAAGATGTATTTTTCAACATCCACCTGGTACTATGCGAAAAGGAAAAGTAGACTGGAGATTGTGAGCGGGGCCTTCTTGTCCAACATCAGTGCCTGACGTCATAAATGCTCTACAGAATGAATGGACACCAAATCCCGCTGAAACAAAATCTTGTGGAAAGTCTTCAGGAAGAGCAAAGGCCATAAAAGGGGGGAAACTTCATATTAAAGTTCATGCATTTGAAGACAATGTCATTTCAGTCCCCAGTGGTGTAAAGGTCAGGGAAATCAGGACCTCCACTTCTTCTAAACAGCTGAAGGAATTTCTTCTAAAGACTTTTTTTGTTTGTTCTTGAGGTTTTTTCATTTGGGTTTCCAGCAGGCCCGACCACAGAATTGTCTGGACCCTTAATAATCCCAAATAATGGGCCGTCCATAGCCCTGAATTATTGATATCAGTGTAAGTGTGTGTGATCAGTAGCATTGGTGCTAGCATCCTGGCTAAAAGCTCCCTCATTTTGGGCTGAAAAGTGTGTCAAGTGATTATTGGATTTTGATGGCGGAATTACTTATTCATGCGACTTTTTAACTGGTTTACTTTTTTTTTTCATTCAAAATTGCCAATTTCTTTTACCACTGTCAACCTATATTTGCCCATTTTTCTGCCACTTTTTGCAGCTTTTGTCCCATTTTGCCCTTTTTTAAAATCTTTTTTCCCCTTTTTTGGCCACTTTTTGCCTATATTTGTAGTTTTCTTGCCTATTATTGCTATTTTTTCAACTTATTGCCTAATCCCAACCACCTTTTGCCCCTTTTCACCCATTTCCATCAGTTTTTACTGGCATAACCATTATTTCACATATTTTTGCCTTTTTTAACCTTTGTGGTCTTTTATGCCCCTTTTTGGTGACTTTTTGTGAGTATAACATGTTATTTTTTGGCCATTTTTTCTCTTTTTACAACTTTTGCCTATTTTTTAACCACCCTTTGCCCCTTTCCACCCATTTCCATCAGTTTTTTACTAGGCTGCCCATTTTCAATATTTCACCCTTTTTGCCCACCCTTTTGCTTGTATTTTCCCATTTTTTGCTATTTTCCCTCATTTTTCTGCTTTTTGCCCATTTTTGCCACTTTTGACCTATTTCACCTGACTGTTTATTTGAAACATTTTCCCGTTTTTCCTATTGTTTAACCATGTTGCCACTTATTTGCAGTTTTCCTAGTTTAACAAGGTTTTCTCCTGTATTTTCCAAATTTTTTTTTTCTTTTCCCCATTTTTGCCACCTTTGCCCAATTTTTGCCACTTAATGCCCCTTTTGCCCTTGTATGCCCACTATATTGTTTTTTCTTTTGCACTTTTTGCCACTGGTTACCCCATTATCACACTTTTTTCCCATTTCTTGGAATTTTTTCGACTTTTGCAACTACTTTTTGCTAATTTTTTGCCCATTTTTGCCAGCTCATATCCACTTAAAAACGTGATGATTCATCTCACTGGCCTATCACTTCAATAAATAAATGTACCATATTTGATGCCACTTTTGACAAATTTTGCTTTTTTCTTACTATTTTAACCTTCTTTTTCTTTTTCTTTTTTCTACTTTTTTTTTTTTTTTTTTGACATTTGCAGGTTTTCCTCCCATATTTTCCAAGATTGTTATTTTGCCCATTCTTGCCACCTTTACACACATTATTGGCCCTAATGACCATCTATTCCATTTTTTTCACCCATTTTTGCTTTTTCTGCAACTTCTTGTCCATTTTTTCCTCTTTGGACCCTTTTTTTTGTTGCCTTTTTCTTACTGTTTTAACCTTTTTCCCCACTTTTTTTTGGGTCACCTTTACCCCCATTTTTGCCACTTTATGCCCATTTATTCAATTTTTTGCCCCTTTTTTTGCCACTGATTAACCTTTTTTCACCCATTTTTGCTTTTTCTGCAAGGTCTTGTCCTTTTTTTTTTGGCCAGTGCTTTCACTTTTAACCCATTTATACCTTTTTACTATTTGAACCTACATTTGCCACTTTTCTCCCAGTTTTTGGTCTCTTTTCACAATAATTCTTTTCTTTTCTTCAAAGTTTGTCTCTGTTTCTTCTACTTCTACTCCATGGCATAGCCTTGAAGTGTGACATTACTCTCCTAATCACCTCAGTGTGCCCGTGCACAATGTTAGCATCACTGATTAAAGAGGAAATTTACATTTTGAAAAGGTTATATTATACTACAGCATAAACACAGGAAAGTCATTTACTGATACTTTGATGAGTGTGTGTAACCCAGGTTATTTCCTGTAGTTCTAAACAAAAGAATTCCAGATTTACGGATGTTCCCTAAATGCAACTCGAATTTACGAGCGTCCTTGAAGGTACCACCTGCAGAAACGACTCCTGAGAGAGAGGCACGTGAGCAGAGTGAAACTTTACTGCAGGATGATTACAGAGCCTGAATTAAAGACAAAAGTGTGATAAAAACTGCATTTAGACTTTGAAACCTGTTTTGATAAGTTCATGCTTGATTTAGAGATCATAAAGTCACTTCAGTGGAGCTGGCAGTAAAGCTAGTTTCTTGTGGGAGACCTTCATCAGCAGAAAGACGCGGGTGTTTTCTCACATTCATCAGGATTTCCTGGTGAGTTAGCTGCTTAAGCTAGCTTATGTTTATGTATATTTCAAAGTCAAACATGTTATGTTATGTTTCATTTAATTTAAAAAGGTAAAAAGTTCAAAACCAGCTGGGAAATTGTATTCAGAGTGGAGTGTTGAATGTGTTTTTCATGTTTTAAAAAAGTTTAGCCATGCTATTATCCTTCATGTGGCTGTGGTTAGAGCTGATAGAGGTTCAGTAAGGACGTGTAAATCACTGTAATATGTGAATGTTGTTATTTTTAAATGACTTGTAGAAAAAACTAAGACAAAGGAGTTGTTTCATACATGTTTAATGGTTCAAGTTACTCATTGAACTAGAGTAAAATATTATGACCTTTGAACTGTAAAATAATTGCTCTGCTGTTTTTGTAAGGGACGATTCAGCCGCCGTCTGGGTCCATGTGATAGGAGGTGCTGTCGTTCATCTGGATGCTGATCTTTGGATGCTGTGCTGTCTAAGGGGTGGTAGGATGCACATCACATGGAAATTTACTGAGGAGCTCCCAATTTTATTTGCACTGTAATTTTTTTTCTGAGATCTCAGTGGTTTTTTTTTGTTTTGTTTTGTTTTTTTTTGTTTTTTTGTTTTTGTTTTTTGGCCAAAAAACTTTAAAAAAGACTGAAACACATTTTGAGGAACAAGGAGTGTATATCCTATCAATTGCAAGGGTAACTAAGAGGATTAAAGAATAATTTTCTTTGTACTTGGAAAACAACTAAAAACCATTTTTGAAGGACAATTATTGAAGCCTGAGACATTTAAAGAGGTCAAATTTCTTTTTTTTTTGCAACAAAGGGCTATTTATCTTAGAAGTGATTGACCATACTGGTTGTTGATTTTGTTTTTCCTGAGTATAAATTTGGTTTTGTACTTATGTAGGGACATTTCCCTTATTGAGAACACGACTGTGTTATTCTTTAACAAATTCTGCAATAGAAATTTTGTTCTATAATTAAAAATGTCAGTGTCTTGTGTGTTTTGTGTGGATTGGAAGTCATACTGCTCCTTACAGAGCTGGCTATTACCAATCTCCTTAACAATCTAGTGCATTGGAAACTCTGAAAGTGGACAAATTCTTTTACTTCCTTGGTACAGGTGAACTTAAAGAACCTTAGATACTAAAACCTATGACATTTGATCCAGAATCTCTTACCTTGGTCCTTCCTTGTTTATCCTTGCTAAGGATAATCCCCTCCCCCTGTATTGAGGAGTTACACGTGGTTTATTATTCAGGTTAGAAATTAAACATCATTATCACAGCTTAACTTTACAATACACCATGATTTTGCTGACCTTCAGATTGGCTGGGCCCCAGAAAGCTCTCCCCTTTAGCTCCCCTTATGGGCGACCTTGGTTTCCAGACCAATCGATCTCTTCCTCCAGCCGTGCGAAAACACCAGAAAAATTATGCCGGCAACAACTAAGATCAACACTAGACAAGCAGCAGCAGAGAACTCCCCGTGAGTGGAAAGCAGTGATTTCTACATTGAAAAATGCTATAGATTTTTTCCTGATGGTTTTTGCAGTGTAGAGCTTCATTTAGAGCTGTAAAGGACTGACTTTCCTCCATTCTCATTCATCTCTTATGGATGTTTCCACTTCCTGACCCCAACGGACACTTGCCATCAGAATGGAGATGGTTCATTTTAATGCCACTTCATGCTGATATGGCTCTCTATTTTACCTGATGTATTCATGTTGATGGTTTCCTTATATGGCACTGCAGCAATAGGTAGAAGGTGTTTCCATAGCAACAACTATTGTTTATCTCCAGGTGTGAAATGGCAAAATGTAATGCTTTCTTATGGGGTAAACTATACTCACATAGCTTTTCTAATGGCGGTTTTTAAATCTAGATTGAAGAGAACTGCTTTAACAACAACAAACTTTTAGGAAAAGTCAAAGACTGCAGTCTTGAGAGTCTTATTACTAAAAAGTTAAAACAACTGAAAAACAGACACAGGTAAATTTTACCCCATAACTGTTCTGGTGTTAAACACAGCAGGTTTTACAGTGCAACTAAAGTTTAGCTTTAAAGTCTTACTTCTAAAACACTGATGGTAAAACAAAGGATCTTATCTTAAGCCAAAATGTTTCCAGACTTTTGTTTTGTTCTTTCTTTATCTTGACTGTTAGCAGTGTCTGCTCACAGCTAGCTTGTTTGAAAGTTCAGGATGATACGCTGCAGGAAAGAAACTGTCATCCAGGTCTTCGTTTCAAAATAAAGGTGTATCTTTAACTATCAAGGTCCAGGTAGATGTTTGGATCATTTTTGAACAAATCAGTGAATCTTTGAGGATCAGGTCAGTTCAGATGCAGACCCATCCTTGGCCCTGTACTGCTCTGGCCTGCTGATGGCCATCCTCGAAGCCTGCACCAGGCCCATGAACCATCTCTCTGGGTTTTCCCAGCTCCCCCTTCCATGATGCACACATGATAGACACAATGTCTTGCCAATGAAACCCAAAGATGCGCTGAAGAGAAGTTGTCACAAAGTAGTCCAGTCGACCATCAGGAGTACAGTAGGACTCTGAATATTTAACTGCATGTTCAGATCCTGGGACCGCCAAACTGACTTGCTCAGCAAAACCTATCATCCCGTGAGCGAGTCTGAGTCTGTGGTTGATGTCAGTCTAACATGCAGTGGATCGATGGATTACACTGTCAGTGTAGGTGAACTGCTCTACAGTCCATCTACCTGTATAGATACAGCAGCATCCAAGGTAGCCCCAAATGCCAGGATCTTGTTTTGGCCTGGGAGACTCCGTCTTGGTCTCTGCTAGCTCATTTATGTACAGGTACAAAAGCAGCGGTCCCAGAATTTAGCCTTGTGGAACGCCCACATTATACTTCTGAAAGGATGATGGACTATTTATCTGAACACATTGCATTCAGGACTCCAGATTTGACTTAAACCAGCTGAGAGCTTGTTTGGAGAAATTTAGCTTTTGAAGTTTTTTCAAAAGTAAGTCATGGTTTACAGTATCAGAGGCCTTTTACAGGTCCAAGAATACTGCTCCTACAAATTCACAGTCATCTAAAGATTATTTAATAGTTTCTGTGAGATAGCACAGACACAGACTCTATGGCAGCATCCAAGGTAGCCCCAAAAGCCTGGATCTGGTTTTGGACCAGGAGATGTGCATTCCTGATGCCTCAGCAAGTAAAATAAGAAAAATGAAAGTAAAAAAAAAAAAATGATATTAAAATTATTACATTAAAAGATTCAAGTCTTGAATTTACAAAATTGAAATGCTGACAGAAGTTATAATTGAGGTCAAAGGTCAGACGTGTTATTAGACTATTGGCTTAGCTATATTTAGCTTAAAGTTCTTTAAAAGTATTTAGAATAATCTGCTCTCACATTTTTTATTTATATCGGCATATGTTTTGACTTTTTGTTTTTATTTATGTTTCCATAAACTATGGCAAGTGGTCCAGGTCCTGCAGCAGAGAAGAAGCCCCTAGACCAGGGGTCATCAACTACATTTGCACAAGGGCCAGATTTAGTCTTAACAGAGACTCTGGGGGCCGAACTTTCAAATAAACAAAAAACGAATAAATATTTTGGCATAATGAACATTTAAATGCATTAGTATTTGTATATCATTTCAAATCCCAGAGAACAGGGCCCTCCTCAAATGTGATTTAGCACCAATATTTCAATTTTTATGCTTTTAAATCCCTTTTCCCTACTTCATTTGGCCATTTCTGCAACATCTTTGTCACTCTTAACCCATTTTGATCCTTTTTGCCACTTTTAAACCAAGTTTGGACACTTTTCATCCATTTGGCCACTCTCCAACCCCTTTTAGCCACTTTCCTGCCAATTATTTCCCCTGTGTACCACCTTTAAATTCTTTTTCATTACTTTGCCAGGCAAATTTTTGATACTTTTTGCCTTTTTTTTTTTTTTTTAAAGATTTGTTTTTGGGCCTTTTCATGCCTTTATTTGATAGAGGAAGGACAGTGGATGGACTCGGAAAAAGGGAAGAGAGTAGTGAGAGACATGCAGTAAAGGGCCACAGGCCGGATTCGAACCCAGGCTGCGTACATGGGTGGCACCTTAAACCACTCGACCATCTGTGCTCCCTCCTTTTTGCCTTTCTAACCCAATTCCTGCCATTATTTACCCCTACTTACCACTTTCCCTTCATGTTTCATCACCTTTTGCCACTCTTTTATCCATTTTTGCCACTTTTTAATTCCTCTTTTTATTAATTTTTGTCCACCATATTTGCTACTTTTAACCAATTTTAAAAACTTTTTGCCACTTTTTTCCTATTTTACCATTTTAACCTCTTTTCACAACTTTTCCTGCCAATTTGTGTCCCTTTGTGCCACTCTCTAACCCTTTTTCACAACTTTATCTGGCCATTTTTGCAACATTTCCACCAGTCTTAACCCATTTTTTAAATATATCTTTAAAATATTTACTAATAATGGCTGACAAGTGAATTTTTGTAAAAACAGATCAAACGTTCTAAAACATTTTCAATATTAATCATTTTTGGTGGATTTTAACAGATCCTCTTAAAACAACATATTCTTTTCCTCCTTTTCTGAATTTAATGATCTTCTGGGGGCCGATTAGGAAGCCTTGTGGGGCCTGATGTGGCCCTCGGGCTGCCAGTTGATGATCAGTGCCCTAGACCATCACACTACCATGTTGGACTGTTGCTATGATGTTGTTTTGATGAAATACAATTGGGTTTTTTCCTGGTGTAACGGGGTGTGCACCTTCTAAAAAGTGCAACTTTTGTCTCATCAGTCCACAGAATATTTTCCTAAAAGTCTTGAGGATCATCAAGATGTTTTCGTCAAATGTGAGAAAAGCCTTTGTGTTCTTTTTTGTCAGCAATGGTTTTGGTTTTGGAACTCTCCCATGATGCCATTGTTGAATCATGAACTCTGACCTTAACTGAGTCAAGTGAGGCCTGCAGGTCTTTAGATTTTCTTCTGGGTTCTTACGTAACCTCCTGGATGAGTCTTCGATGCACTCTTGGAGTCATTTTGGTAGGCTGGCCACTTCTGGGAAGGTTCACCACTGTTCCAAGTTTTCCCCAATTGTGGATAAGGGCTTTCACAATGGTTCATTGAAGGCCCAAAGCCTTAGAAAAGTCTTTGTAACCATTTCCAGACAGTTCTTGAAGGTCCCGTCTTATATTAACATTTGCTTGACGGTCTGAAACATTTAAGTTTGCATTTTCTGATAAACTTTATTTGGTAAACTGAATTAAAAGGTGTTGGAACATTTTCCAGAGAAAAGTACGCATGCAGAAATGCCCAAAGCCAAACACAGAAAAAGCTGAAAATTTCACAAGCACTTTTTGTCACACACAATTATCCACTCATACATGAACACACCCACAGACAGACACAGTGCTGGAAATGGCTCAGACTTCCCCGGGAACTCGACTAGCTACCATTACGCCGCCAGAAATGAATCATCTGCTATTGATTCCTGCACACTCTCCTCCGCCGGCGAATTCATCACAGCTCGATTTCAGCATCTTTCTCTTTTCCAACCATTTCCATAAAAGCCTTTTGATTGATCCTCGAGCTGCGGCACACTCGGGTGTTTTCCTCCTGTTTGGTTTCCAGGCGGCCGCGGGATTTGTCCCCTGATTATTTACAGGGCGAACCCGCCTGTGGCGCTGATTAATTTACACCTAATTGTAACCTGTGTGCGCTGTATTGATTTTTCAGACATGACTTCGCCTGCAGCTGCAAATTAATAATACTGCAAAGACAAATGTGTCTAAAACTTTCACCTAACCCTTAAAATTGATGACTATTACAGAAAACAATCATTTCTTTGCAGGTAAATATTGCTTTTCTGACAAAACTGGCCCTCAGCCTCCAATTTGACAAGAACAAATACATTTGAGGAAGCAGCGAGCAGCACATCACCTTATTTCGACCTGAGAGAATAAACTGTGAATATTGATTTACCTCTGGCCGGCCTGCTCATGAGGTGAAGAAGCCATATTACGAAGAGAAATTCTATTTAACTCGACTGCTGCACTTATCAAAAGGAGCACACTGGAGCTGTAATTTATTCTGCTTGTTCAAACACAGATGGTGCCCTGCTTTAATATCACTTTAATATAACTCTGATGTGTTATGTCTAATATACACTCGCTATAGCTGCTAGAGAAGAAGTCATGTGGAGGTAATAATTCAAGTCTGCTTTCAATTTAAAATTCAGGGGTTGAATATTCTCAGCTGGAGTGAGATAATTATAACCGTTGTGCTGCACAGCCGTCCAAAGAAGTGAGGAATAAAAGTCTGTTAGACTGAATTAACCTGCAGTAAAAATCTTCATTCTCTTTAATACAGTCAGTGATTATAAAGGAAATTTAGAGGAACATCCAGAAATGCAATTTTGGGCCTACTGGAGCAGTTTTCATCTTCTTTTAGTATTCCTGTTAATCCATTGCACTGGCATGGGTTATGTGCAATTTTAGTGCACTCTACTGCCTATTCTGGAGAATATGTGTTTAGAATTGTATTGCTGAAATAGCTGAGGGCTTTCCTGAAAGATGTGTTTTCAGAATGGGAGCATATGCTTCTCTAAAACCCCCATCTTCTTTTCAGCATTGATAGTGTCTTTCCAGATGTGTAAACTGCCCACGCCATAGGCACTAATGCAACCCCATACCATCAGAGGTGCAGGCTTTTGGACTGTGATCTGATAACAAGCTGGGTGGCCCCTCTCCTCTTTAGTCCAGGACAAGTGGTCTGTGGTTTCCAAAAATTTCAAATTTTGATTCATCTGACCACAGAACAGTTTTCCATTGTGCCTCAGTCCATTTTAAATGAGCTTTAGCCCAGAGAAGACGGCAGTGTCTCAAAATCCTATTCACAAATGACTTTGTCTTTGCATGATACAGATTTGTGGATCGACTGATGAGCTGTGTTGACAGAAAATTATTTCTGGTAGTGTTCCTGAGCCAATGCAGTGATTTCCTGTACAGAATCATGCCTGTTTGAAGGCCTGTTTCAAAGCTTTTATGCAGGTTGTTGCAGATTGGTAGCCTTGCAAAGCAGATGGATATGCCCATTTCCTTGTTTCTCATTGGTGAATCCATCTTGCAAAGCTTCCGTCTGAACCGTTTGGGCCTGGTTAGAAAGCGGCGGAGGCGTGACATAAGGAAGCAGCAACAAGAGGCCAGTGTCGTTATGGTAGAAGACATTAGTGTGGATGCTGCTAAAGTGCCAGTTTTATCAGAGCTTGACGACATTTCCTCGTTTAAAGAAGAACAAAGAACAGCAGTGAGTTGTTTTCTTTTCAAAAACGACAAAAGTCGAGTACTGACATGTCTACACTCGCCATGGTTCGTGTTATGTAGTTTTATATGGAGTTTTTTTCTTGGTAGCTGCACATGCACACCTCAGTGGCGGCGAGGACGTCACATGTTTTGTTGCTCTGATTGGCCCGTAAAGATGTGACAGACAGAACGTTCATCCAATCACCCTCTGAGTTTTTTTTCAAAGGCTCTGCCCTTTCCCAAAGCTGTCTGCCGAAGGTTTTCCAGATGGTTGTGTGAAACAAATCCATCTGGTGTGTCAGGTTAGCAGATTGTTGAACCTCCACCAATATTTACTTCTGAGAGACTCAGGTCAGGTCAGGCAGGGGTGCTGTTTCAACACGTTGCCGCATCAACCTGACCCGTGCCAGGCCCATACCCCATCTCTCAAGGTATTTTCCAAGCTGCCCACTCCACAACGCACATGGTCACCCCTGGCATCTGATCCAGACCACTGGGTCCTAGGCAGTTTCTGACCTGTTTCCAATAAACCTTATCAGTTGCAAAATACTAATCCAGCTGTTTTTTATTAGTATCACTTAGTTTTCCAGCCTGTTGTTACCCCGTCCCTACTTTTTTGAGATCAAATGAGCTTATTTTTTAATGAAATGGTAAAATGTCTCAGTTTCAACATTTTAAATGTTGTTTATGTTTTAATGTGAATAAAATACAGGTTTATGTGATTTGCAAATAATTGCATTTGGTTTTTATTTACAGACTATACAGCACCCCAATTTTTTTTGGAATTGAGGTTGTAAAATAAGTAAGTCGTCAGGTGCTACCCTTGGCAGCAAACAGCTTGGGATAACTGGCAATGAGTCTTTGACATGGCTGTGGAGGAATTTTGACCCACTCTTGACCCACTCTTCTTTAAGAAATTGAGCACATAGCGTTAGTTCAGGCAGGCCATGGAGTCCAACGCTGCGATCAGCTGATCTCACGCAAACCCTCAGCTGACGGCCAGTTGATTCTCTTTAGGCATGCCATTAAACTGCTTTTGCCTGGCTACTCTTTGCTGCTTCCTGTGCAAGCTGCTCTTGCAACCCTCCTCCACCCAAGCTCCTCCTTCATTCTGCTTCTTACCTAATCAGAGTCATTATGCTGTCAACGATGCCTGGTCTGCTCTGGGTGTTTGCTGCTTTTCTCCCTGCCTTAGGCTATCTTTACTGGCATAAGGAGAGCAAAACTGCTGATATTGCTTGATGCTTTCCACATTGGAAGGGGCAGGGGTGTTCCCAGAACAGCCACACCAGAACAGCCATACCCCCAAGCGTAAATAACAGCATAAGTGCTAATTAACAACTGCTAATGATGAAATGTTTAAAGCCACAAATCATGGGTATTTCTGGACAAAGTGGTCTTGACTGATTTGTTGTAATTCAGCCACACTGGAGGGTTTTGAGCATGACCGCCCTGTTTAAGATCATGCCACAGCATCACAACTAGATTTAAGTCCAGCGTTTGACTAGGCCACTCCAAACATTTTGTTTTTTCAGCCATTCAGAGGTGGACTTACTGGTGTGCTTGGATCATTGTCCTGCTTCCTAACCCAAATGGGTTTTTACAGCCCTGTATAAAACTGGCATGTGCATTTGTCTTTTTGTGGTAATATGAACCTTTCCAACTATTTTCCCTTCACAGGCACCCCCTCCCTGAAGAAATCCTTCATTCAAGAGGGCAACACATCCCATCAACCGTATTGCTGACATAAACCCTTGCCTTTTCATCTCGCTCTTATTGGATCGATAAGTTCACGAGGTAAAGATCTTTGTTGTAAAGGTTTATAACCGTGTTTTTCAGGAGAGATGCAGTATCATGGCATCATAGCCGAGGGGAGTGTTGAAAGGTAATCTTCAGGTCAGGTTGCAGACCGCAGGGCTGCGCGGAGCCAGAGACAAATAGAGAGAAGAGCAGCAGATCAGTTCATTCCGCACAGATTCATTGCTGCTGCCATGCCATAATTATCTCCACTCTGGGGCTCACTGGCCAACCATTCTGCAAAGCTCTCATTATACGCTGTACGCTGTGAACGCTCTGTCTTTGTCGCATTCCCTCTCACCCGCTCCTACGCTCTCTCTCCCCTCTCCCGTCTCAGCAGGCCTGTGTGAGTGTCGGATGTGGTGTCACTTCTCTCCTGGTGGGCCCGAGCTGTGTAATTGAACGGCTCTGCTTTCCGACTTCATTTCTATCAAAGTGAAATGAGCGCAGGCCTCACAGGATATTTTCAAAAAAAGACGAGACAGGACGAGGTTTTTGACGACCCGCTACAGAGGAAGGTGAACAGCATGGTGAGAAATTCAGGTGAGCCGAGTCCGTCGAGTGTGTTTCTTAAGGCTCCTCAGGGTGCGAGTCTGAGGATGTTGGGGAGCAGCGTGAAACGAATAAACAGAAGCTTTGTTTGTATGAACTGCAGAGAAAACAGGAACCTGCTGCACCAGCTGTTTGTGCGTTCAAACCGAGCCTGGTTGTGATGCTGTGTTTGCTGTTTGTGGAGCAGAGATTTTTCATCATTAAATAGAAAGGGTTGCACTGCACTATAACACATGCTCTGCTGAGGTTTTCCTCTGACTTGATGAGCGAGGGGTCAAGTACTAGTGCTGAGTTAATCTTTTATTTGATCATCACTTGTTTCTAAGAGCATAATCTGCCTTCTGACCCCTAAATTCAGGCCGGTTGTATACAGTTATACACAGACATTAACCAAGGCAAAACCAGAGTACAGCATAAAGAGCAAAACCCCGCTTTAAGGCAGAACAGTGTACTGAATGTCCGACCTAAGAAGCTTAAAGATTTATCCCCAAAAGGTATGCGTATCCCCAACAGCCACTGGGAATGCTTTAAAAATTCAGATATTTCATATTATTCACAAGAATTGAAAAGAAAACCCAAAAAAGTAGATAAAAATAATTCAGTAATTTTCAAATCTTCAACTTATATTCAATAAGATGCAGCATGGAGGCAAACTGAGAAAGTTTATTGCATTGTTAGAAATATACCAGGCCACAAAAGGCTGGAAAAGTAAGTATTACTGATGGAAAACAGCTGGAGGAGCATTTTGCAACTAATAAGGTTAACTGGCTACAGGTCAGTAACATGACTGGGTATAAAAGGAGCATCTTAGAGAGGTGGAGTCTCTGGAGAATCTGGAGAAATCTCTGTGAACTGAGACAAAGCAAAAGGTCAACATTGGATGCTGGTGATCTTCAGCCTCTCAGGTGGATTTGCATTCATAAAAGGCATGCTTCTGTACTGGAAATCACTACAGGGGCTCAACTGTGCTATCCAAAAATTCAGAATCAAGCTGTATCATGCATAGTAAAAGCCATGCGTCAGACGGATCCAGACACGCCACCATTTAAAATGGGCAGAGGCAAACTGGAAAACTGTTCTGTGGTCAGATGAATTTAAAATTCGAAATTCTCTTTGGCAACCTGCAGACTCAAGAGGCGTGTGACCATCCAGCTTGTTTTCTGGTCCCAGTTCAGAGGTGAAGCCTGCATCTCTGATCGCATGGGGTTGCATTTGTGCCTGTGGCAGTGGTTTCCAACCTTTTTCCCATTGAGCCCCTCCTTCACACATCTAGGACGAGCTGTGCCCCCCAGGACCTGAAAAGGCATGTTGTTGTCAAAAATACACATACATTTAAATTGTTTTCATCATTTAAAGTCAAACGCAATAGCTCAAAACAAGTGTTTTTAGCAGAAGACCATGGTATGAACCATTCATATGGGTTTTACCAGGATTTTAGGTCGTTTGAGTGAACCTAATTTTAACAACCTCAGAGCAGACGGGCCATTGCCCACCTCCTGAAATCTCTGGCGCCATTCTCAAGTACTACAACACTACCAAGTACTTTCAAAGTGCCCTTGAGCAACGCCCTGAACCAACAACAGCTCCTGGCAGCGCCAGCAGCAAGGCCATCACTCTAACATCCATGTCCATTGGGATCCTGTTTGTGGATTAATGAAGTATGTCTTCTTCTTCTTCTTCTAAAAGGTTCTGAAAACAGGTTAAAATCACAGCTTTTACTATACTTAATGCTTTGTGCCGCCATGTTGGTTCGTCGAGGTTAGGGCACTCTGTGAAAGAGCAAGTTCACGAGTTGTAAATGAGACTTTGGGAGACGTTACATTTGCCACTTCTGGACGGAAGTCAGAAAAAACAAGTTGGAATACGAGTTACCACAACAAAAGGAACGCAGCATTACTCTCCACATCCGCCTCTCACTCTGCCCTAAAAGTGTGGATTTCTTTTTTTAACTGATTGTTTTTCCCATGCCCCTGGAAATATAAAAAGACATCCAGAGCACAACCGAGGTTGTGTCAATCCTCCTTCCTGCTCGGTAGTGCCCTCAGAAGGCCTACCTGTCACAACCGTGCCTTTCTTCAAGCTCAACTTTTGGCCCAAACCTGCCTAACAGTCCTGCACAGTTCTGTATATACATATTTACTAATAAACTAACCACTGTGGTGCTTATAAAGTAAAACAATCTAGTGGGAGGACATGATGCCAATATCTCATTTTGGATTGTTTACCATTAATGTTGTTACTGAACTACTACACTCATTTCATATAACAAACAAATAAAGCCTGGAGCTCTATTCTCTGTGGATTAGTAACCCTATATATGGCATCTTTTACATTACACATCATCATCTGATGCCTTGTTTGTATAAAATTTGGTTTATTGCAGCTTTGAAATGGAGCAGAAAGTCGTCAAAGTTGATGTAATTGAAATTTATGGTCCATTGTTGTTGGGGTAATTTCATCCCAGCTTGTTTTTTATTATTAGGGAGCAGTTGTATCTGTTGTTGTTTGTGATGTGAGATGCAGCTGATCAGATTTCATATCTCATTAAACTGAGATTTACACTGAGACGCTGCACACATTCTATATATTGTAATATGGCTGCGTGGAAATCTCATTCACTGTGCCAGATGCCTTCTGCCCTTGTTTGTGAGCACTGAAATTGAGGTTTAAACGGCTTTCTGTGCCCAAGGAGGTCCAATGGATTTCTATATATCCTGACAAAACATTTGTCCTTTCTGCAGTGCCAGCGCTGATCTGACAGGCTTTACTGTAGCTCTGTGAACACCTGAGGAGGCCCTGTGAATACAAATACGTCGCTACACCTCGTCTGTTTCATCCCGCCTGCAAGCCACGCTATCTGTTTAATCTGCACAGCCCGAAGATGTAAACTCAATAAAGTCACCTCCCTTCAGAATGTGTACGGCTGTCTGCTCTTATTACAACGTTTGTGCTTCGGAAATCTGGCAGTGCAGGAAAAAGTGGGGCTCTGACACTTCTCCATGTAAATCTGATCAGGACACAGAAAGGGGGAAGGACTGTTGCTTCGCTTATTTCTACAGATAAAATCATGGTTTGATTTCTGTTTGAGAATTGAACTTTGGTTCATTTATTCTGTAGCATATCTTGTTATTGTGCCAAACAGAAAAAACATGGAGTTTTTTCACTGCTCAGGTGTTTTTTTTTTTTTTTTCGGTTTGGATTTATTCAACCTTTGCAGTGATGTAACACGTTCGTGCTGGGCCCTGGTGCAAATAAATACTACTGGCACTTTCCCTTGCCAAAACCAGACATTCAGGCTTGTTTGCACACAGACAAGTCTTGACAATTCATCAACAGATGCCGAAAAACACCATAGAAGCAGCCCCTGATCAGTACCACAGACAGCAGCCAGGGTGCCACATATCCCCACTGATCTAGCTGGTCTCAGACCTGGTTTAATTCAGCTGTGTAACACTCAAAATCACTTTAATAGGGAGCTTACCATGCATACTGATGAGAATTCAGTAACTTTTAAGAAAAGCACAGATGTTTTATATTTACCTGTGCATTATGAATAACAGCATCTGCCACATTCATATGCACACTTTATCATTTATACACAATAATATTGCCACAAGTTCCATCCCACTCCATGACAAAGAGTAGTCCATAGGGGTCTTCTTTCCAACTGATGCAGCCAGCTCATGTCCCTGGCCCAGATGCACTACAGGCCTCGGTGCAGCTCCACAGTAAGGACTGTCTATAGCTACACCTCTGAAGCTTTGTCTGAGTGATGATAGAAGCATGCATTTATGTATATATGAGAATAGAAACCTCAAGTAAAACTTTGGTTTGAATGGTTCTCTGTAGCCTATTTCCTCCATAAGACAACAGAAACTCTACAGTCAGCAGGTCAGGTTTGACCTCAAGAGGAACCAAATCCATCTATTCATCCCTTCATCCATTCATCTACCCAGCTATCCTTTTTGTCATCTTTTCTACCAAAAGTTTCACAGGATCATCCATTGCTGCATCCATTGGTCTGTACAATTATCTACCAAAAATTATTTCAATCCAACTTTTTATCCATCTTCATTCATTTTGTTATTTTCTCATTCAGCTATTCCTTTGTCTATTTATCATTCCATGTCTCAATCCATACGTGCATCCAACAATCTGTCCTTTCGCTGACCATCCTTCTGTCATTTTTTCTATTCACCTATTCTTTGGTCCATTCAATGGTCAACCACACCGTTCATCCATCCACTAACCTTTCTATCCATACTTAAGACATAAAGAATAAACATGCACATGATATGTGCACAATAACTAAACAGCACGGTGAAAAAGATAAAAATATAGATAGTAAACGGTTATTAAACGGTATTCAGGATAAAGCAAATCATTTCTTAGGCCATACAACACTTAAAAAACAAAATTACAAAGAAGTAGGTTCATATTATGAAGATAGGTTTTCACATTTCAGCCATACGTTTGTGTTTGTGGTCTGGATTCTGGTCCTCAAAGTGTTAGTTCAGTGACTAAGCTCCTGCCACCATCCTATATGCCCTGTGGTCAAGTCCATGCTCTCCATCACTACCGTTCACACTGACTCTCCCTGTTGCTTGCAGAAATAGACTTGCATTTGACACAAATGGGTTTTAAGAATAAAGAACTGTCATTATGCTTTGGGGAAGCAATGACCCCTTCAGATAGAATGAGTAAGTCCTGGTTTGACCCCCTTCTTTCTCTTTTTTGGTATTTATTTCAAACTCCGGACTTATATTAGCTGATATCTGTGGAGTCTGGTGGCCCTTGCTAGAGGTGATTTCTCTCTGCTGATATACCTCTCTTCCTCCTGGCTCACAGATCACCCTGGGCAACATTTCAGCCTCGAAAGGAGACTTTTCCCCTGGAGGAAACGCTTACATTTAGCCCACCAGCAATGGAGCGACAGCTGGAGCCTGCAGAGGGTGCAGTGCTCCCGGCAGTGGAGCTCCAGAATCCCAGCCCTTCATGTTTGGGTTGATTGGCGTTGTGCTCTGAATGAACAAAGAGCGAGTGCGGATCTGAAAATTCAGGAAACAAAGCTCCTCTGATGGGAGATGTTTACTCCACATGCAGGAGCCGCTGGGGTTTATTTGATGCTGGGGCAGGCTAATTGTGGAGACAACATTTAAATCTGTGATAATTACAAGTGATCTGGGGTGAAATATAATAACGAGGAATTGTGCCCCCAGAGGAAAGAGGATGAAGCTGTATTTCACCAGCAAACCCAAGCTGACTGTCGGTCTGCGGCTGATGTGCTGCAGCATCACATCGCTGATCTTAATAAGGAGCATTAAACAAATTACCTGTGAAAATGGACGGTCATTGTGGCGCTGCAGGCAGGACTTCTTTCATCTGATTAGAGTGTGCAGTCATTAATCTGAGAGGGGGCCATTATTCAGCTGCTGCAGTCAGAAACACATCACAGGAATCAGACTCTTTATTTATGATGTAAGGATGTAAAGTGACAAGGGTGCAGACCTGGGGCATTCACGCATTTAGATCATAACAGACCCCCATCAGCGGAGCTGTGACCTCTCATACTCCTACTGTTAGCACACATACACAAATACACTCATAAAAACAGTGACAATAAGATGCACAAGCGTCTATGACAAACCCATTTAAGACAGCAGCAGTAACAATCATAAATGTGATCAACTCCAGGCCAACATGTGCAGAATATATATCTGATTTTTTTGTATTTCAACAACTTGACACTGTAACATGTCCATAGGTCACTTTTTTGTTCTTTATTTTGCAGCTAGTTTGTCATTTCATTTTTAATTTTTTGCTTACCCTTGTCTCTGTTTTCATATCCTGCTCCCTGTGTTCTCCACCCTGATTCCAGTCACCGGCATCTTGTTATCAGCAGATGTAAGCAAGCCACCAGCCCAGCATACAGAGCCCTTTATCAGGGTAAAAAATGTCTATAATCCGGTTTATTTTGAAAAGTAAAGGTCAAAAGGGTTGCATACGGTGCTGTGAAAAAGTGTTTACCCCCTTCTCAATTTCTTGTTTTTTGCATATTTGTCAAACTTCAAATAATCCCTTATAAAGAACCTGTCTGACAAAGTGAAGTAGGCTAAAA
Organism: Cheilinus undulatus; assembly: GCF_018320785.1. Taxonomy (NCBI): domain Eukaryota; kingdom Metazoa; phylum Chordata; class Actinopteri; order Labriformes; family Labridae; genus Cheilinus; species Cheilinus undulatus. The sequence goes on from NC_054878.1 coordinate 8,193,300, forward strand.
GATCTCAAAAAGCAACACTTCATGGTGCCATCTAAAGAATTTCAAGAACAGATGAGAAAAAAAAAATTGATATCTATCAGTCTGGAAAGAGTTGCAAAGACATTTCCAAAGCTTTTGGACTCCATGGTGAGAGCCATTACCCACAAATGGGGTAAACTTGGAACAGTGGTGAACCTTCCCCAGAGGTGCCAGCCTAACAACATTACTAACACACAACGACTCATCCAGGGGGTCACAAAAGAACCCAGAACAACATCTAAAGACCTGCAGGCCTCACTTAACTTAGTTAAGGTCAGAGTTCATGATCCAACAATAAGAAAGACACCATTCAAAAATGGCATCCATGGGAGAGTTCCAAGGCCAAAACCACTGCTGACAAAAAGGAACACAGAGGCTTATCACATACTTGACAATAACATCCTGACGTTCTTTTGGGACATTTGGGAAAATATTCTGGACTGGAAATTCTCACTGGACTCAAGGTTCAGACCAAAGTTTGTGTTTTTGTTTCATCAAACATATTTGGTTCAGTTGGTTTTGGTTTTACACTGTTATTATTGCAAACGGATGAATGGACTTTACCGGACTTTCAATGACAAACCTAAATTTTACAATCTACGTGATTTCATGTCTCTATAATTTACATTGATTGTTTAGTTGGCTGGCGGGCGTCTGACATCAGAATGTTGGATAACAGGCGTTTAGTTTGGGCTGGATCGAGACAACGTCTTTTGGTCGGACCATGGTCCATCTGTTTGGTCCAGGACCATGGTTCCATACCTATCATGTAGATTTAGATCAAATCGTAAAGTCCAACTTTTCCTGACCAAAATATGTTGGGGTGAAACTACAGTGAGAGCCATTATCCACAAATGGAGAAAACATGGGAGAGTGGTGAACCTTCCCAGGAAAGGCTGGTCTACCAAAATGACTCCAAGAGTGCATCAACGACTCATCCAGGAGGTCACAAAAGAACCCAGAACAACATCTTAAGACCCGCAGGCCTCACTGGCCTCAGTTAAGGTCAGAGTTCATGATTCAAGAATAACAGAGAGACTGGTCAAAAATTGCATTCATGGAGAGTCCCAAGGCCGAAACCAAAAAAGAGCACAAAGGCTTGCCTCACATTTGGCAAAAAATACATCTGGATGATCTCCATGATTTTGGAGAAAATATTCTGTGGACAAACGAGGCAAATGAACGTTTTGGAAGGTGTGCATCCTGTCACATCTGGGGCAAAACTAACACAGCATTTCAAATAAAGAACATCACAACAGTGTGATGGTCTGGGGCTGCTTTGCTTGCTGTAATTGCCCAACTCTTAATGGCTATAAAAACAAACAAAAAAAAGGTTCTGGAGTGGTTTAGTCAACGTGTGGACCTAAATCTGATTGAGATGCTGTGGCATGACCTTAAACCCTCCAATGAGGCTGAATAAAAAGAATTCTGCAAGGAAGAGAGGGCCAAAATGTTTCCACAGCCATGTGGTTTACAACAATGTCAGTCTGAGATACTGTATCCAAACAGGGCAGTTTGTGCTGAGAAAGTTTAAATGCAAAATAATGAGTTTTCAAAATGCAACACAAATTAGAACAAACAAGCAGTTAACAAAAGAAATTCTGAGATTTTCCAGTAAAAATCATTTGACAGCCCTCGTGTTAACTTTTCATTGTTAAGTCAAACCAGAGAATTCTGATTCTGTTTTTTTTGCTGAGTAGGTTTATACATAATTTTGGTTGCTTTTTTTGGTAGCACTTCAAAAGCGGAAAGGAAACTCACTCAAATTGACTCCTACACTCCTACAACATGAATAGTGATTATGCATCATAAAACATTTTTAAAAGATCACTGACAAAGATGTTCAGCCTGTGTGGGAATGTTCAACATATTACCCTGGTTTTCAGGTTCACAGTATGAAATGTAATATGCAAAGACTGATGAAAATCCCACTGAGAGTGGCCACCCACAAAACACACAGAAATATCAAGTATTGTTAGCAGCTTTCCTTTTACCTCCTCTGACAGATGAAATAAAAGGATGTGGTGTGGTCCTGGTTCACAGACTCATTACTGCTGTTTATGGTGACCACTGCACACAAAATCACCCTAAAAGAAGAAATAGCATGGAGCAGATGTTACTCAACATAAGCAAATTACCTTCAAGTGGAGCCGGAAAAATTCAAATACCTTCACACAGTTGTGCTTATCTGAAAAGAACACATTTTGCAGAAATGCTCACTTTATCTCTTTAGAAAACTCAGTGGCCTTGGTGTCAGTCAGCAAGTTTTAGAAGTGGTTTCAAAGTATTGTTGAGTGAGTCTTAACTCTCCACCTTTCTGTCTAGTACATTCTCTTGAACTGAATAAACTCAAAGAATGCATCTACTGCAGACAAAATAGTGGCTAAACCTCAAAAACTCTGTTTCAACTCCGTACTGATAGGACAGGTAAGAAAAACACGAGTACTCCCATCCTTTTTTCACCCAATTTGAGCCTCTGGACTCAGGGAGGAGTTATAGTGTCCCTTTGGATCTAAAAAATGTATTCAAAGCACAGTTCAGAGCAAAGATTTGTGACGCAACAAGATGGTTTGAGTACCTCTCAGAGGACAGTTGCAGCAGTGTGAGCTGAGCTGACACAGCTGGGATCAAGGCGGCTGAGGGCGCTGCCAGAGATTAAGTTTGTCTAACAGCATTGCTGAAAAATGAGTGTGAAATGGTAAAAGGACATCCTGTTATGAAAGGCTACGCAGTGGTACTGTGATGGATGCCACCTTTGAAATAAGACGGTTCATGAAATCTCATCCCAGCTGGATATTCCACAGTCAAATGTATGTGATATTATTTGGAAATTAAAGCATTTAGGAACAACAGCAATTCAACAATGGAGCAGAAGACAACGTAAATCACAGGGAGGATCAACAACTGTGAAGGTGCATGATGCACAAAGGTCCCCAACCCTCCATAGTCAAAGAGTTCTGAACTTCCACTGGCATCAATGTAAGCACAAAAACTTTGCAGAAGGAGCCCCATCAATGGGTTTACGTGGCACAGCAGTTGCATGAAAGCCCCACATCACCAAGTCTAATGCCAAGTGTTGGAAGACGTTGAGCAGTGATTCTCAACCTTGGGGTGGGGACCCCCTTGGGGGTCACAAGACACTGAGAGGGGGTCACCAGATGCTCTAAAAAAAATAACATTTTTTTTAAATTAGACTGTTGACTCTACACCAGTTTTACCAAATGTTAACCTTTTTTTAATCACTTTTTAACACTTATTTTACCAGATTTAGCATATTTTTGCCACTTAAAACGCACTTTTGTCAATTTTAAACCCTCAAACATGTTTCTCTGCCTGTTTTTGCCCCTTCTAAATCAATTCTTGCCACTTTCTATGACCCATTATTGCCACTATTAACCACTTTTACACCCCTTTGGGCCCATTTTAACCATGGTTAACCCATTTATTGCCCGATTATATCAATTTTTCATTCCAATCTACCTAATTTCCACCAATTTATTGCAATTTAGAGCCATTTCAGACACTTTTTAATCCCCTTTTACCACTTTATGGGCCAGTTTTTTACACTTTTTCACTTTTTTTTTGCCACTTTTATCTAATTTTTGTCACTTTTAACCCATTTATGTTCTTTAAAAATCCAAGTTCAACAACTTTTCCACAATTTCTTTACCATTAATAACCAGTGTTAACAATTTCTAACCCATTTTAATTATGTTTTTAACAAAAGTTATTTTCATTTTAAGAAGCTCATTTACTACACAAATTAATAAAGATATTTGTTTCTTTGATAAGACTGGTTATTATACAGATCAAATATGAAATATGGTTTTCACAGCTTACATTCGCAATGGACCATGGTTTTACTGACCTCCATGGGACCCCAGTTTGGCTGGGTCCCAGAAAGCTCCCTCTTTATTCCTCCTTTCTGGATGGACTTGTCTGTACATGACTATTCTTGAATGTGTGGACTGCTGGGAGAACACTACCTGTCTGACTGCATGGTGCCAACTGTGAAGTTTGGTGGAGGAGCGATGATGTTATGGGGCTGTTTTTCAGGGTTTGAGCTAGTCCCCTTATCTCCAGTGGAGGCCAATCTTAATGCTTCAATATACCAAGACATTTTGGACAATGCTATGTTTCCAACTTTGTCACAACAATCTGGCAAAGGCCCTTTTCTATTCCCACATGGCTGTGCCCCAGCGCACAAAGGAAAGACTATAAAGATATGGTTTGATGAGTTTGGTGTGAAAAACTTAACTGGTTCACACAGAGCCCTGACCTCAACACCATCGAGCATCTTTGGGATGAACTGGAACAGAGATTGTGGCCAGGTCTTCTCATGCATCATCAGTGTGCCTGATCTGGTAAATGCCCTGCAGAATGATTGGGCACAAACTCTCACAGAAACACTCCAAAATAAATTCCCCCTTTAATTCACAAAAAAAGAAAAAAGATTTATTCAAAACTTAACCCCTTCAAGCCTGTTATATCATATTTGATACATACTTTTATGATACTGCTATCTAATCAATATGTTTACAAATTACTAAAAAAAAAAATCTAAATACAACCTGAAAAATGATATAAATGCCCTCAAGTGGATTATAGTTACCAAAACACCTAATGTATCAAATGAGATACAAAAAATGTATATGGTAAATTTTATGGAAATTTTTATTTTTTTTTTTTTTTTTTTTTTTTTTTCAGTAGAAAGTTAAAAAAAAACATTTAAGTTCCTAAGAAATAGAATTTTCTGGCTATAATTTGTATTTTCAGGCTTTAATGGGTTAATTGTTCATTGCCAATATTTCCTGATAAATAAGCACAGGTCAAGGTGAAGAGAAGAAAGTAACAGTAACTACATCTGTCGATTAAAACGATAGCATCAAGGTTTAATTTTTTTCATATGTAGAAAAATGTGCTTCAGTTTATTATCCAAGGCTGTCACAGACATCTTCAAATGAAGCTAAATAAATCCCTGAACTCAAACAAAGTTTTCTATGTTTGAGTTTACATTAAGAAAGAGACGGCGTTCATTATTCCTCTAACTTGTGTACAGATATCATCTCAGAGATATAACAGAGATGTAGAACAGTTTAATGACTCTGAAATGTTCTCTGTGTGCTTATAAAGGAACACACTGCTAATAAAACTGCTTTATTTTTATGTTTTCAAACATCAAGCGGCTGAGAACAAGACAAGAAAAACCTCAGGGACAGGTTAGAATAGCTTATAAAGATCCTTAAAGTCAGTTGCTTTAACACAGAATCTGCTGAAAAGGAAATATTAGATTATGCACTGATTGAACATGTGTCATGTTACTTAGATTGTTATTTTTCAGTGATTTGCAAACCTCTGACAGTGAGAACCAACAGAGAAGTGAGACATGGAGAGAAATGTCTTTGGTAGGTTTAGAGGTACTGTACTTCTCCTTTATCTCCTTCTGTTATCTAGCTTGTTCACATTGTGCCCCCTGTTGGAAGTCTGTTGAACTACATCCCACTTCAAGTGCAGCACCTTCAATTCCTCATCACTGCATTAGGACAGAAATCAGGGGGGAAGAAAGATGAATTAAGAGAAATGCCGTTAAATTGGACATCATTTTGTCTCATTAGTTTGTATCCACTAATAATCTCAATGTCTGACTGTAAGCAGAAAGCAAAGGAAACTCCTTTTTCAGGCCCGTGCTGCTTTATTTGCATCAAAAGGTAGATTAGTTCTGCAGATAGTGAGATTACAACATTCATTATGACCAACTGGACAACAGCACCAATAAATGTATAAACAGATTTATATAAAAAAAAAAAATTAAAAGACCTGACAATGTGATAAAAATCTTTAAAATGTTAAAAAAAGTGTTTAAAGTGCTCAAGATAACATGAACCAGAGGTTTAAAAAGAATAGTAGTCAATGAAATCAATGAAAAAAAAATCCCCCTAATATGTGCAATCTTGAATTAAACAATGGACTAAAGGAAATAGGACCAAAACTACAAAAGTTGTTAGGACTGTTCAAGGGTTATTTAAAAAAAAAACAAAAAAAACATGATAAATGACAAAATGTATACGGCTAGTCACCTATTATTTTATTTCCTTTATTTTGCCTTCACTTTTTTTTTTGTTTCATTTTGGATTTCTGTACTATTTTAAACTACCTGTTTTTATTTTGAACTGAAATAAGGAACTTCAGGTACATGGATGTTTATGGCAATAACTTAACCACAGAAAAATGAACTTGCTATGGATTGCAAATTAAATTAAGGGAACAGTATTAAGATAAACATTTAATTCAAAAGTTTCCAAAAAGGCAGCACACCTCAGAATCCAAGTTATGGAGCACAAAACAATACCATTTTTACTAGTTTATTAGGCTCACATCACAAACAAATGCTTACATGTTTCAGCACAAGGCCTTTATCAGAGCATTTGTGACCGAAGCCAGATAAAGTTCCTGCAAGTCGGCATTACAGTGGTTGAGAAAAATGGATACAAAGTCGTCTTCAAAATTATCATTTTACATTTTATCTCATTTTATGCAAGTCCAACATTTAAACTACTCATTCGATGATAAAAGTCACACAAATGTGACATATAAAAGCGTTAACTTTGTGTTTTAAAATGCCCTGTTTTCAGAGTTGCTGCAGGGAGATTGTGGGGAGGGGAAAGCGAAACTGCTGGGTGATAATTGGCCACTCAGCCTGGCATTGTTCCCAGTTTCGCCCATTGAGATGGACATTAACAAACACCGAATAACAAACACAGCATGACTCAAACGCCACCCCTTCCCTGGCACGTAAATACAGCTGTTTCTAGTTATCACCTTCATTGACAAGCCTCAAGATGCACCCCGCAGTGAAGAAAAGTAGAAGAGACGATGAAGAAGCGGCAAAAATTATCAACAGACTTGGGACGACTTCAGGATCACTCAACAGTGAAAGTTTGATGAAGGCGGATTTCCTATGGGAATATTTTGATGAGGGTCACCAGTCCGATTCAGAAGCTTGGTTTGGGTGGACTTTATGTAAATGTTGCCCTATTGTTCACGCCCATTACCTGGCCTGCCTGAAGGTAGGAAAAGTCCTGAAACTTTGAGCCTGGTTATTCTCAGAATAAACAGGAACTAGAAGTTAACATTCAAATGAGCATATCTTTGTAAAATCTGCTCAGATTAAGGTGCATGATACACCATTTGAAAGCTTGGAATCTACGCTTTCATAATGTGTGAAAAACTGAAAAATTTCTTTGGACAACTTGCAGGAGTTTTTACCAGCTTTGGTCACATTTGTTAGACTGAATCTACAGATTCCCTTTTTAAACAACTCACAAGAGCAGAGTCACCACACAGCTGGAGGCTTTGTCTAATTAGACAAGAACCAATCACCTCTTTGTCATCGCTAAACCTGCAGGAGCTGATAACACTTCACAACCAAGTTAACTTCTACAATATAGAAACATTCAATCAATGCTGTGATCATTAATCAAAACACATATCTTGTCCATCATATTACTTTAAGAACATTTTAAGCTGAAGTCATCATTGAGTCCATTTGGTGTCATTGTATTGAGAGTATGGATCCAAAACATTTCTCTCTGGGCTAGTCTCCTCAGGATGCCTCCTCCTCTACAAGGCATTGTGATCTTCTCTATCTCATAGAACACTAATGAGGAGGGTGAACCATGGTTTGCTTCATGATAATGTTTGGTAATTGCATAGTCCATATTACCTGTATGGTTTGCTGTTTTGTGCTCTGATATCCATTTCTTAAGAGGCCATTTAGTTTGTCCAAAACTAATTTGATGATGTGTTTTCATATTTTGGAAGAACCATTCTTGCAAAGTTTCAATTTTTTTTTCACAAGTAATGGTTTAAAATGGTGAAAAGATTGTTGAAATGGGATTGTTAAAAGTAACAGAAATGGGTAAGAAGTGGCAAAGATGAGAAAATAGTGGCAAAAAATATGTTTAAAGTGGCTAAAATAGGCTAAAGTGTCAATTACATAAACAGTGGTAAAAGGGGTTCGTAGCAGGGGCAATAGTGACTTAAAGGTGGAGGAAATTAGCAGAAAAGATAGTAAAATGGGCTTAAACAGGGGTAGAAATGGGTTTAAACTGGCAAAAATGGGTTAGCAAAGCCAGAAAGTGGCATAAAGGGGAATAGAAAACAGTGAAATTTGGTCAAAATAGGCAAAAATGGGTGGAAAATACTGAAAATTCTCGAGGCAACAATAGGCAGAAAGTGGCAAGAATTGGTTTAGAAGTGTCAAAAACAGGCAGAAAAGGTGGTGGAAAGTGAAAAAGTGGCAGAAATAAGGGAGAAAAAGCAATGAAAATTGAAAAAAACGTGGCAAAATTGGTGTCAATTGGTAAAAATGGGTTAAAAAAGAGGCAAAAATTGATACAAAATGTGCAAATTGGGCAGGAAAAGTGGTTCAAACACAAATTAGTTCTTTCAACACTGGAACTCAATAAAAGTTTGACAAACTTTTCAGCTCCAAAATGAGAGAACTGTTAGCCAGGATGCTAGCACCAATGCTACCTTAAAAACACACATGCACTGACACTATCAATGATTCACAATCTGGGACGGCCCGTTCTTTGAGTTTGTCGGGGGGCCAAACTTTGATTTCAGCATAAATCTCATCCAATGACCATGTTTTAGTTTAACACTTAAACTGCTTCTGCATATTTTTTCAAAATAAAAATTGGAAAATATACAATTTAGAATCATTTGAAATATTCATAGTTTTAAGGCATCTGGCGACCGCCTCTCAGCATCTCATGAGCCCAAACAGGGGGTCCCCACCCCTACGTAGAGAATCACCCCTGGAGAGCGTCACTCTAACCTTGTACTAAATGAAGATGTCAATATGAAATCCAGTGTTTTTCTTTGGATCAGGTATCGTGGATCATAAATTTATGTTGGATGTCTTTAACACAAACAAACGGCTTGACAACCAGGTCATTATTCAGTGAATCACTGGCATTTTAATCTTGGACAGACCGCTCTGTCATTTACATTGCTTGTCATCTGCAATTCGCCCTTTCGAATATGGCGCTTAGGCGACACATTCTCCCATCAGTAAAAGCGAGCGGCCCAGGCAGCATCTATGTGTTGATATCTATAGCAGAAATGATAGAAAAGGCGTGGATAGCGTCATTAGAAAGGCACAATGATGGGCTAAAAGGAGGAAAAGAGTAAGCAGCTACAATGGTTCAAAAAAAGATTGAACTTTTTCTAACCTGTGTCTCTTCCTGTCGTATAAGGCGTTGGTCTCAGAGGGTTTAACAAACAGGAAGGTAAAGTAAGGTAAGTATTTGATCATCTCCTTTGTATCATTTATTTCAGATTTTATTAAGGCAGGAAAAAGGGTGCTTCTTCTACCATCTGTGTAAATCAAAGTCCTATCTGAAACTTTCAGAGGTGATAAAATGATGATTTGTGAGTAATAACTGCAACTGATGATTTTCCTGATCTTCATCATCTAACAGAAGAACAGTGAGGAGTCAGAAAACAAAGCTGATTATATAACTCATGAATAAAGTCACATTTTCTTCTTCTGAGTGTCACTGACTTAAAATCAGTTTCTCTTTTCTCCTTCAAAGAACTGTTCAGAGTTTCAGCTCACCAAGTGAACAGCTGACATTATACTTTTCTATTACTTTTTATTTATAAGATTTTTTCCCTATAGATGAAATAGTAAGTGGAGATTCCCTGAGAGAAATCCTCCTGGTGTAATCTCAGTTCTGATGTGTCAGTCAGCAGCAGATTAACAGCTTCATCTGCTCAGGCTGAAACCTCCACACAGCTCCTTCTGCTGACAGCTTACTGAGATGTTCCACTGACTTACAGGACCGTCACCATCACCACAGATAGATGGATAAAACAAAAAATCACTCACATCCATACATAAGATGTAACTTTACAAATTAAAGGAAAATATAGTGGTGATCTGTTTATTTTTGGTATATTTTTGTGTTTTTATTTCATAAATTCCCTTTTAATATCAGAGGATTAAACATTAATACCATTTTGAATCTATTTCTTCATCCCTTAATTAAACATCATCCAAGGCTGCATTCCCTCCAACTAGCAAAATAAAATCCTCATCAATGAAAGTATGATGTTTTAGTTTGTAATTGTCAGGCACTCTGCTGTATTTGTCAATCACACACAGGGTCAAGGGGCATAAAAAGTCAAAATAAGAGATAAAAAGTCATAATAAAGAAATAAAAAGTCCAAATTAAGAGAAATACAGTCACACTTAGGGAATGAAAATTATGAGATACTCATCGAGATGAAAAGTCAAAATCATGATAAAGTAAATAACAGTAAATCACAACAATCGCTATGCATTGAGCACAAAACCTACACCAGGTTAAACAAGTGAATATTATAATCAAATTGACTGCTTATGGCTGTTTTTCATATTACAATCCTTGATCCCAACAGAAACAGTGAAAGACAAAAAGACAAATCATTTCTTTTAATTTGATGTCATTTCAGAAGAGAAAACAAGAAAATTAATCATTTTTTTCATTATTTGAATTGTTTTCTAAAACAAATAAATGAAAAAAATTTGCCATTTTTTATTTATTTGTTATTCAGTTATGGATTATCGATTAAAATGAATCCGTGTATCATTCGTTCATTTAATATTTGATTGATAAATGAATAACAAATTATGAAAAAATGAGTCATTTTCTTGTTTTCTTTTCTGAAATGAAATCGTCTTTTTGCCTTTTTGACTTTTGCTATTGATGTTGGGCAGTTAGTATGATTTTAGTATTAATTTGCATTATCTGGTTAGGTGTTGTGCTCAGAAAAGCATCCTGAGAATCGCATGCCCATCGCTGAGGATGATATACAGAACACAAACACCGGCACCAAGTTAGGTCACGTTCCCGCACTTGTGCTCCTTCATTTGCATTCCTGCCATGCTTTGGTCCACCTTGTTCTTCCGTGCTGGAGCCAGGGAAGCATGCCTTGTCCAAACACGGAAGAGTGTACTCATGCTGGTCAAACGTACTGGACTTTAAGGCTCAAATGTACGCAGGCACAGTATAGATGGCCTAGTGTGAGTGCGCCCTATCTTTGTGCTGGTGTAGTTTTGTTTTGATCACATTTTAAACAAAATGTGCACATGGTGGATATATTCATCACTAAGAGAACATGTATTCTGAGTCAAAGAAGAAATTCAACCTTTATCCTGATTCTGCACAGAGAGCTGTGACCAGTTTTAGACTGAGTTGCAGCAGTGTAAGTAGTGACATAAAGATTTTGTCCTCCATGTACAATCAGTATAAAAACCGCAGCAGACTGTCACAACCAATGCAGCCACTCTGCACATTTATGCAGCCTGACATCCTGGATAACTTCACCAGCAAGCCCAGAGGTCCAACTTCAGCAGCCAGAGCTCAGCCAGTAACAAGAAGAGAGGAGAGAAAGAGAGGTCTTCTGATTGTGTATGCTGGAAATATACTGGGTTTTAATCATGATAGGTAGTCCTCATCCCTGGTGTCCTGAAAATTGACTGTGCTTCCCAAAATAAGTGGGATGTGGATGAAGGTGGCAAAATACAATATTAGGGACAAGTGAAGAGGCAGAAAAGATGTGAAAGACTTAGAGTCATGCCACAGCATCTCAATCAGGTTTAGGTCTGGATTTTAATGAGACCACTCAAAAACCTGCATTTTTTTTTTTTCAAGCCATTCAGAGGTGGACTTGCTGCATTACATGGGTGAACTTGAGCTTGAGGTCATGAACTGATGGCTGAACATTCTCCTTCAGGATTTTCTGGTAGAGAGCAGAATTCATGGTTCCATCAATCATGGCAAGTGGTCCTGAAGCAGCAAAGCAGCCCTAGACCCTCACACTACCACCACCATGTTTGACTCTAGGTATGACATTCTTTTGGTGAAATGCTGTGTTAGTTTTACTCCAGACGTAACGGGAACCACACCTTAAAAAAAAAAAAAAAGTTCAGCTTTTCTCTCATCCGTCCATACAATGTTTTCCCAAAAGTCTTGAGGATCATCAGGATGTTTTTGTCAAATTTGAGATGGGCCTTTGTGTTTTGTTGGTTTTGGCCTTGGAAATCTGTCATGGATACCATTTAGCCCAGCCTTTTCTTATTGTTAAATTATGAACTCTGACCTTAACTGACTCCAGAATTGGGTGGGTCCCTGAAAAACTCGGTTGTGATTTATCGATGATGTCAAACTTAAGTGTATTGGATTAATTGCGCTGCTGCTAGCATCCTGGCTAACAGTTGCCTTAATTTGGAGCTGAAAATTGTGTTTAGCTCTTATAAGCAGTACTCGAGTTGAGGGGGGGGTGAGAAAAAAAATGGTCAAAATCATCCCCCCTTTCCATCCCTTGAACCATTTTTATCAATGAATGTGGAAATATTACTACTATTTTAACACTGGAAATATTACCACCATTTCAAAATTTTGGGGGCTTTCCGCACAGGGCTTTACATTTACACCCGCCAACTAGCCAAATGCGGGTGGATTATGGCCGTGGCGGGTAGCAGCTGTATGATAAATATAATCGAGGTAATGTAGATACAATGTTGACCAAACAAAAACTTTACCTGGTCGTTTCTTTAGTAAATCAACCCGCATGATATCTATTTTTGGAAATCAGCGCCATCCGCGATCGATGAGATGCTGAGTGCGCTCGCTCTCCCTTTCTCTCTCTCTCTCTCTCTCGAGCAGCACAGAAACTCTAATCAAGTGTGGCCTGTATATCCACCTGTTATTCTACAACCTCTCTTGTCAAAAGTCAGCTCATACTATCCTTTAGTTTGTGAATTTATGGTAAAACTCCGTAAAGCTCCCGCGCTCGTTCTGATTGACGTCGTAGAAATTCCTTGCGCTGATCAGCTGTTTTCGCGGGTGAAAACAAATAAAGAACACGTAAGAATATTTTAAGGTGATAAAATAAAGCCTACTGATCATGACACAGAAACATAGTGAAAATGATACAGAAGCCAAACGGATGAGCTGCTGTGCTAGGGAAGGGGAGGGGTGCAGGGGTGTGTTTGAGGGGGGCAAGAATACTGATTTATGCTAGTTTAATTCTGAGGGAAAAACCCCAATAAAACAGAGCTAAAAATGTGGGATTAATGCTGTGATGAAAATAACTCTTGAAAAAGTCAGATAGACATTAAAAATATTATCTTTATTATTAAAACAAGGATGTGATCATTGAAAGCTCAAAAGATGTGAGAAAAATGGTCAAAATCAGGAAAAACATGGCAAAAAATGAGTGTAAAAGTGACTAAAATGGGCAAAACTGTGAGGAAAATGGTCAAAAAGCAGCAAAAACATGGCAAAAATAAGTGTAAGGGTAACTTAAACTGCAAAAAATGAGAGAAAAAGGTCTAAAAGCCAGAAAAAACAGCAAAAAATAGAGTATAAAAGTAACTTAAAAGGGCAAAACTGGGAGAAAAAGGTCAAAAAGCAGCAAAAACAGCAAAAAATAAGTGTAAAAGTGATTAAAATTGGCAAAACTGTTAGAAAAATGGTCAAAAAGCAGGAAAAAACAGCAAAAAATCAGTCTAATAGTGACTTAAATGGGCAAAAATGAGAGAAAAAGGTCAAAAAGCAGGAAAAACCAGCAAAAAATCAGTGTAAAAGTGACTAAAATGGGCAAACGTGAGAAAAATGGTCAAAAAGCAACAAAAATATGACTATATATATATATGTATATTTATGGGGGCGGGGGGTAAATTCTGGACCTCATTAATTTTGAAACCCTGGCTACAGCCCTGACCATCCCCCCTGATTTTTTTTTACAACTCGACTACTGCTTATAAGGTTCTGATGTTGAAATGGTTTATTTGTGGTACTTTATAATCAATTATTTTCAATTCATTGTTTGGCCACTGGAACCCATTTGTCAATGACATTTCTCATCTGTTCTTGAATTTTTTTAAGTGGCGCCATGGTGTGTTGCTGTCTTGGATCTTTCAGCCTACTTCATTTCGTCGGGCCAGTTCTCTTTAAGGTATTTCTGGATTCAGCAGGTCTGGCAGTAATCAGGCCTTGGTGTGGCCAGTGTTAAATGACAAGCCTTCAATCAGCATCGCCATACTGAAGTACCTTGTCACTTCTGCTCAAGCCACACCCCCAACACTGATAAAAGCCTGTCAGCAGGCCTGCACTTTTCCTCCAACCGAAGCATGAGCAGAGAACGAAGAGATCCTAAAAGTGATTTGAAAATTGCCTGTCCTCCATGATAGATTCACATTTCAACAAAATTATGTCATTATTTCAGATATAATGTAGTTTAATGTTTCCTTTGTCAGATTACTTTTATATTGAACTTGTTTAGTGACAAACTGAAGAACCAGAAGTGGATGCATTCATGATGTAAGTTTAAAGGGCCCTTTCTGGCAACTAATTTAACATTAATCGACCTCTTTATGTTCTTGTTGTATACAGAAAAAAAACAACCACACCACCTGTAAAGAAAATAAACAGTTAAAATGGCAATGGATCCTGTGTTTAAATGTGCACACAACAGAAGTTGTTCTGTGAACAGATGGCAAAACATCTTTTTTTTTTTCAGCTAGTGAAAATGAACTCAGCTTTCCAAAATATGCAGTTGATCACATTTAATTCATGATTTGACAAGGAAGCCCTCAGGGCTACTTGGAATTTGGACCTTATCATGTTGTGTCCTGTCCTGGCCATCCCTAGACAGAGTTTAAGGATATCTGAATGAAAAACACACTTTTCCAAATATCTTGTCATCTGGAGTTTCTACCAACTCACAAGATGGGAATTAATGCAACATTAAGCAACTCATGTTTTGATTTCCCATATATTATGAGAAGTGTCTAAAAAAAGCTACAGAAGTGAGGAATAAAAGCTAGAGGAGTGAGAATGAAAGCAGAAGAGTGAGAGTGAAAATGAAAGCATGAAGTCAGTGTTGAAACAAAAAAGCAGAAGCTGTGGTGCTTCTGTGAGGACAAGGTCAGCTGAGAGTTCCAAAGTTTGATCTGATTGGCTGTGTTATGAGTAAACCATGTTTAACTTTACTGAGAAGTTTAAAGGTTCAGTTCTCCCAAACTGAACAGACTGTACTTAAAGCATGGATACGACAGCAGAGAGAAAGAGAGAGAAAAGCAAAGTCAATACAGGAGAAAGAAACAGGGAGGACATTCTGCAGGTGGGATTGTGTTCTCTTCAGCCAGTCAGGTCAAACTCTGGAAGACGAGAACCAGATGTGTTCTCTGCAGAGAGAGCCATTATCCACACACATGTCTGATTCTCCCTCAGACGGATCTTCAACAGGGAATGTTGAGTATCATCCAACCACTCTCCTTAAAAACTTCTGTCATTGTTTACAAAACAACCCATTTCTCCATTTGTGGATAATGGCTCTCGCCTTGGTCTGCTGTGAGGTTTTTAAACTCTTTTTGTCTGAATGTGTCACTAGTTTCAGGACCCAAGAGCAGCTTAAAATTTTTTCTTTCAGAATTTGAACAGTTGGCACAGCCATGAACAGCACAACACTTTTTTAAGGAATTTTTTGGAAGTACATCTCTAGGCAGAAATCACTCACTGTCCCATGTCTATAGTGAAAAATAATCACACATACCAGTAAAGAACAAATGTGTGTCTGCATGTGTGTGTTAGATCACATAGTTTCAGGGATTTCCAGCCTCCTTAAAGGAAGTGAAAATAAAGATAGGGGTCATTTAAACACTGATAACGACTGAAGATGAGTTCAGATCAGTCAGAATCCAGAAGAGTGAACACACTTCTGCCTCATTCTGCAGGTAACACATTTCATTTATTATATTTCATCATCAAAACAATTGCTATAAATTTCTGTGGCCCATTCTTTACACAGCTACAGCACATTTCTTACATTGATTCTCCATTTGAATGTCACTGATATGATTAAATCTAGGTGATGAATGGGGTGAGGTGAGGTGACTTTGTGACTGTTACAGTGATGATTACAGTGATTTCTGTGGTGTTTTAATGATGGTTACAGTGTACGTTGTATTAAATGTCATTATAGTTAGTAGTGTAAAGACACACCAATCTGAATCAATAACCATTCTTCACATTAAAGGTCTAAGTGCATAAGTTCATGGACTTCTGGATCAATAATCATATTTCTCTTTATCGAAGAGGATTAAGGCCACAAAAATTAGATTATAAAAAACAACAAAAAAAAAAGATGCATTTTTTTCCCTAAGGAAACAGAATTCTAAGATCAGTTTCAGCATCCTGAGATAAGAGTCAGAATTCTGAAACTAAATTGCAAATTCTGAAAAATCAGAATTATGAGGGGAAAAAAAAAGAATTCAAGATTAAAGTCAGATTTCTGAGATTAAAGTCAGAATTCCAAGAAACATAATTTAGGATTTGGGGATAAAGTCCGAAATCCAACTTTTTTCTTTGTTCTGAGATAAAAAGTCTAAATTCTGATATTAAAGTGAGAATAATAAGATTAAACTGATTGTTGTAGTAATGTTTATACTGATTTTCTGTGATTTTTGTAATGATATTCATAGTGATTTTTAGCGATTGTTATAGTGATGGCTATATTGGCATTTTGTGATATTGATTTTATTTTTGATTGTTGAAATTAGTCAAGGCTGACTTGTTTGTAATATTAATAATAACTAGGGCTGCAAGCAGCACTGAAGAGCCCTCGCACCCCAGCACACATCAGGGTGTGGCGCACCGCCAGTGTGTGGTAATAGCGAGGTGTTAGCAAACCGGCAAAGTGAGCTGCAGCACAGCAGAGAGACCATGGGTGCTTCTCACTTCTCTTATTTTAAGGCTTTGGTCTTTGGCGTGAGTCTTTTCCTTGAGTCTTAGTTCCGCCCACCAGAGACTCATGGAGAGACACGGAAGACTGAAGCCATAAGAACGTTGTTAACGGTCCGTGGGACGTCCTTCCCTCTGCAGCGTCACGTGAAGCGACGTCAGTTTATGATGACGGTGCCGGCTGATCATCAATCAGCTGATCATCAATGAGCTGTCAGGAGGCATAAACAGCTGTGTCTGCATAATTTTTACTGTATTTACTCTAAACAAATCCCCACATTTACAGTGTTTGGTCTCAATGTGGATCAGAAAATACCTGCATGAAGAGAAACCTGCAGTAAACATCAGAAGTTTTAAAGGCTCAATAACTAATGGGCTGGGATTTTAAAAAGTGTTTGAAATAAGCATCTATGGTGAAATATTGAGAATATATTTAATAAAATCGATAATAAAGAGTGAATCAGTATGGAGTTTAATATTTGATTAGTTTTCTGATTCACCTTCAAACATAAAACGTGTTAAAAGCTCATAAAATCAACAGAATCAGATATAAATCTTCCCTTTCCCACCAAACACCGACATCATTTAGATGTTTTTTTTTTCTATAGTCAGTCCGTCATAACCCTGAATTTAGACAAAAGATAGTCGTAGAAAATTATTAAATTATTCTGTCCATCCGATTGAGTCCAAATTTAACCAATAATAGTCGTTAAAAAAATGACCATACAGCAACGTCACTACAGAGACATCTTTTCAACGAGCTGAAAATTACATCTTTAAACCTTGCACTTTTCTATTAAATCTAGACGTTTTTTTATACATAGTGGAGACTTTTTTTAACATCTCTACAACTATTTTGTGATATCTAAAAACATGCAAACTCTTTCTACCAGCAAATGCTATATTACAAAATTATTTTTTATGTTAATTATTCAGTGTGAAGGCCAATGATCAAACCTGACGCTCACTATCAGACTTTTAACCCTGTGATGATTTAAATGTGTTTCTTCCTGACAGACAGACTGCTGCTGTCTGAACTTAATTCTCTTCATAATCTAATAAACAGAAATTACTAAATAGACAACTATAACACCCAGCAAAAATAGTTGTAAAGATGTAAAAAAAAAAGTCTCCACTCTGTCTAAACAACGTCTAGATTAAAAAGAAAAGTGTACGGTGAAATGCAGTCATTTTCAGATTGTTGAAAAGACGTCTCTACAGAGACATCGCTGTACTACTGTCATATTTTTAACAACTATTATTGGGCTAAATTTAGACTCAATCAGACGGACAAAACATGGCTCATTTTCCTGTGACTATCTTTTGACTAAATTAAGGTTATGATGGACCAAATATAAAAAAAAACATCTAAATGTTGTCGGTGTTTGAGGGGAAAGGGAAGATCTATATCTGAATCTTTAGATTTTATGAGCTTTTAACATGTGAATCAGAAAATGAATCAAATATTAAACTCCATACTGATCAACTCTTCATTATTGATTTTATTAAATATTTTCTCAATATTTCACCATAAATTCTTATATCAAACACTTTTTGAATCCCATCTCATCAGTTATTGAGTCTTTCAAAACTTCTGATGTTTATATTCTGTTAAGAGTCCGTTGAGTCCGTTTATCGTCTGTTATGAACTCTGTTTCTCCTCCATTATTTATCTCTGCTGCTGCTGTAAAGTTTCACTGACATCCACTGTGTAGCAGCGTCCAATCCGAGAGAGGTATCCAACAAGGGGGCGTGCCTCCGAGTAAAAAGAGTTCCAGGAAGCCTGCTCTCATGTGTCTTTGCTCATCGGTCTTCAAATCTCAGTCCTCGGTCTTATGGCTTGAGTCTTAAAACCCTGTAAGGGCTTTGGAACGGCTGTCAAAATGGCGGATCAGAAACTACTTCCGGTTTGAGCAAATCCGTAGGATCGAGGACCGATCTATTAGAGACATGGGATGCGGCTCATGTGTCCTTTGAGTGTGGTCCCTTTAAGAAAAAATCACAGTGGACTTTGTTTATGAGGTAGTACTGCCCCTCAACAGTAGGTGGCAGAGTGACAAAAGTGTATGCTGATATGTAGAGGTGATCAGGGAAGAACCATTTATCATGTGAAATTGAGAAAAGAGTACACATTTAAGTCCAAGGTGCTTCTGGTGTTTCACAGCAAAAACATGAAATTAACATTGAGATCTTTAGAGAGGCAGACCCTAATCACATATGTGAAATTTGAAGGAAATATGATATTTCATGAGTTACATCCACTTCCTGTTTTATGGTGAAGGATCAAAATGGCTGCCATGGGCACTGGGGCATCTGTAAAAGAAACATGTCAATGTTTGGACAGATATTCAGGACTCAATCAGAGCATCAGAGTCAAAATCAGAGAATGATAAGCTCAGCACACTAAGAGGAATACAGAAATGACCCAGTTGTGTCACTTCCTGTTGGCCGTAGAGGGCGCTATGATGAGCTATTTTCATGTATGCATGTTCAGTGTGATACTGTTGTGTTTCTATAAAAAAGTCATAAACCTGGATTGAATGGTGTGCAGGGGCTGATTTTTTTGGGGTGCTTTTTTTTTTTCCTCTGCTGTTGCCAGTAGGGGGTGCTATGATGATATTCTTATATGTATGCATGTTTAGAGGGCCACTGTTGTCTAGTTTGGGTAAAAAAAAATTCTGGAGTCAATCAGATAAAATCCCTCAGACTTGTTCGTTCAAATATGCAAAGTGTCCATCAGTAAAAAAGGTTCAAAAACACCAAATTTTGACCTTTCAGTGTCTGTAGTTCGGTTCCTGTATATTTTAGAGGATGGTCATTGTGTAATTTTTTTCCCGTCACATCATGATACATATGTGTACTGAGTTTCATGCTCGTACGTCTAACACAGGGCCCCATCTCACTTTTGGCGCCCCCTAGAGGAGACTGTGTGATGGACTTACACCGTTCCACCACCAGATGGCTATTTTATATTTTAAAGCCCCCTAAAAAGACCTGAAAGAGGTGAAAAAAATCAAGCAAAGCAAACACAATAGGGCTCTCACACTGGTCAGTGCTTGGTCCCTAATAATAATAGTTTTAATTATATAGCACATGTCAAAACATGGTTTCAAAGTGTTTTACAAAATACATAGAATGAAACAAGATTCAAGCATTGACAAATTTTATTAAACATTAAAAATAACAGGATGAATTCACATGATAAAAGAAGGGGCCAGACCATGTTCTACTTTTAAAGTTAATGTTTTACTAGCTTAAGTTCATGCAAATGTTTTCTTGAAATGTGTGCACGTAGATCTGACTCCTCTCCATCCCTTAAGATAAGATAAGATAAGATAAGATATTCCTTTATTAGTCACGCAAAGGGAAATTCCAAATTTACAGCAGCAAGAGCAAACAAAGCACACAATTGAATAAATGAATAAATACAAAATAGGAAATATAGAAATGTAACTTACAAATCAAAACAATTATAAATACTATTTACAGCTGTTATGTACATGCTGAATGTATTACGAATTGGAAATAGGGAGACACTTAAATGTACACCAATATACACATATATACATACGTAATTATATATAGACATGTGTACAGATTATACATGTAAATATTAGTTGTTGCATGATTACTTGGAGCAATTTCTGTTTTCGAGTCTAACAGCAGGAAGGAAAGACCTGCGATACCTTCACACACTTCGGGTGGATCATGCTGTCACTAATGAAGCTCCTTAGTGCAGTGAGTGTGTGTTGGAGGGGGTGGGAGTTGTTGTCCATCATGGAGGACAGCTTGGCTGTCATCCTCCTCTCCCCCACCTCCTCCACAAGTTCCAGAGGGCATCCCAGGACAGAGCTGGCCTTCTTTATCAGTTTGTCCAGTCTCTTCCTATCAGCTGCTGTGATGCTGCTCCCCCAGCAGACCACGCCGTCAACAGAGTCATAGAAGGTCTTCAGGAGTGCCCCCAGCACCCCAAAAGACCTCAGCCTCCTGAGCAGATAGAGTCTGCTCTGACCTTTTTTATAAAGAGCAGTTGTGTTATCTGTCCCGTCCAGTTTATGGTTCAGATGAACACCCAGGTACTTATGAGATGTCACCATCTCAATGTCCCTTCCCTGGATGTTCACTGGTGATGAGGGGGGGTGGGGGCACCAACGAAAGTCCACAACCAGCTCCTTGGTCTTTTCAGCATTAATCAGGAGGTGGTTTTGCTTGCACCAGTCCACAAAGTCCTGGAAGAATCCCTTTGTATGACCGGTCGGCCCCATCTGAAATGAGGCCGCTGGTCTGAGCAGGACCTGAGGAGCCTGGAACTGAGGCCATCTGGTCCTGCAGCCTTCCTAGTCTTTATCCTCCTGAGCTGATTCCTCACCTGGAGAGGTGTGAGGGACAGGTAGGAGCAGAGGAGCTGCGTGTCTTGGGGTGTAGATGGGGGGCTGGTGAGGGGGGGGACTTGGGCAGGGTGCTGGAAGAAGAGGGGAGGAGGGCTGCTGCAGGGCTGACAGCAGGTGTTTAGGTGTTTAGTTCATCTGCCCACCTTTGATCCCCACCTGCCTGGGAGTTTACACACATACATTCAACCTTAAATAGTCAACGGTTGTTTTAGTACCTTTATATGAATATGTGAAGCAATAGTTTATAAAGTGAAAAAAATCATGTAGGCAAAACCTGAATTTACAAAACCATATAACAACTGAAACCTCCTCTATACATGTCAGACAAAAAAGGATTATTACACTGGTTATATTTAGGCCTTTTATTTTGAATTTAAGTGATTTTATTTGAGCTGAATTTCAGTGTGAACTTGCTGGTAATGAAATATTGAGATTTTTAGTGACATTTAAAGTGATGTTAAATTTTTTTTTCATTGCTGACTTTTCTCTACTCTCTTTCTTATGTGATCTCTTTAGTTTGGGGACAAGAAATAGAAGACAGAATATCAGAAACAGCCTGATCATCAGCTGGTCCGGTTTGGACAAACTGAGGTAGTCGTAACAGATTTATTATGAAACTGACAGTGATATACTGTCATTTCTTATATGAATAATAAGAGTATATTACCGTGCCAAATAAGGGTATTCTGCTGTGTTTAATCTTACAGACTGCTGATGGACATCACTGCAGCGTGCAGAGCAATCAAGACAAGATATTAAAGTAGGTTATTCTATAAAACACTCAGATTTTTATAAACAGAGAGGTTTGATGTGGACAGATTTTAAAAATCATATTTTTAAATGTATGTCTCTAATGAAACGGCAAACTATTAACGTTCTAATTCTTCCTTTGAATACATACTAAATGAAACTATAGTTACAGCCGAAAAAAATACCTCGCGATCCATCTTGTTAACCCATTTGTGCCCAATTTTTGTTAAAGTTTTCATGCACAAAATCACGCTTGACTCTCACATAAGCATGCTCTGCATTTATTTAATCCATTCTGTGCTATCTTTTAGAAAATTTGGCTAGAATATGTTATCTCTGCCACTTTTAATTGTGATTTGTTGATTGGATCAATTTTTCAACAGAGCTTTCTGTATGTAGAACTGATTTTATCATGCATAAAAACAAGAAGGACAAGCTTATTATTTTTGTCATGTTTGAAATATTTTAAAAAGGAACAAAACTGACCAATTCATTACTCTTAAACCTGTTCTAAAAATCATACAAAGCTTTAAACATTAATACTTGTTCAATTAAAACCCTATTAAAATAAATCAAACCTCTTTTTAATAAACGAAAAATAGAAAAGCATTTAGTGAAACTTATGATCTTCCGATAAACACCATGAATCGGCATAAAAAATACAGCCTTTACTGTAAACGAGAACACAAACTAGTAACGTGTATTTCCCAGCTTAACTGGGTATATAAGAAAATGCCTAGATACCTGTAAGAGCTGACCTGGTTGAGTTTTTCATCATGGATTAGAAGTGGGTTATGATCACCAACTGAACAATAGTCCAGTACCATCTCCCTGGTTTTCTTTAGAGGGTAAAAAGGACAGGTGAGCTCACACAGCCTGAGGTACACCTGTGCTGATGCTTTTTGAGTCAGAGATGGTGTTACTAACTGGTCTCTTATTTTCTTTTCAATCCATACCAAGCTCCTATTTCTGTAGTTAAGTTCATGTCAAAATATTTCTAATTTACTTATTTCCTTTCAAAAAAAAGCAGATTTATATTCAAATGCAAATAGTAGATTTTCAAACAATGACAGAAAAAGATTAATTGCAATTAATTGTCAAAATTCAAAAACAGAATGAGAAACAGAAATAATGGTTTGACAGCCCCTAGTATGTTACATACTCTATATCTTTTAATGAGGCTACAATTGTGAAAGCAACATACATGAGGGCAGATGAGATGTTGACATCAGAGATTGAATTAAAACATGTCTTTGTATTTCAGGAGGACAACGGTTTCACTGATCTTACTGCTGGCTAAACCTGGAAAATGGGGAATCAACCATCAGAAAGTAACATGGGCGACAGCCTCAGGTGTTCCAAATGTAACTCTGTGTTACCTCCATGTACAAGTTTTGACCATTTCTACAGACAGACTATTAATGGACAGGTGTACTTTGTGTTCAATGGAGGACAATACTTCAGACCAGATATCCCTGTTAAAATTTACACGTGCTCATATTGTTTTTATAAGCCAATCAGAGATCAGGAGGAGCAGAGGAGACAAGAAGAAGAGAGGAGGAGACAAGAGGAGAGGAGGAGACAAGAGGAGGAAAGGAGGAGACAAGAGGAGTGGAGGAGACAAGAGGAGGAGAGGAGGAGACAAGAGGAAGAGAGAAGGAGACAAGAGGAAAGGAGGAGACAAGAGGAGGAGAGGAGGAGACAAGAGGAGGAAAGGAGGAGACAAGAGGAGGAGAGGAGGAGACAAGAGGAGCAGAGAAGGAGACAAGAGGAGGAGAGGAGGAGACAAGAGGAGGAGAGACAGAGCAGAAGAGGTGAAGAACTGAATCAAAGGCTGTCAGAGTCACTCAGACGAGCCACAGAGCAGCGAGAGAACGAGCAAATAAGCGTCGTGTCAGAAGAGTCCAAGAGAGACATTCTGAAAGTGACTATGGATGAGTTTCAAGTGACCAATGAATCTGATAGTGACAGCGATGAGCTCCTAGAGATCCTGTCTGCAAAGACTAACATTTCACTTCAGAGTCTGAGTCTGAGTCAGCTGTCAGCTGATGATCTGGCCAAGATCCTGTCAGCCATGAACACACTCCTGTTTGATGAATGGATGAGTGCGCCCCCTTCCTTCAGCACTCTGCAGCACACTCATGTGTTCATCACAGAGCTGTGCGTGCTGTCTCTGCAGACATCTCTGGGTGTTTCTCTGCAGAGCATCTCTGAGCATGCTCAGTACCTGGTAGGCTCCATCAGCCAATCAGCATGTGATGTTTGTGAGAGTTTCCTGCTGAGCCAGGCCCTGTACCTGACCCTGATGCACTTCTTCAGTAGGCGCTCTGATTGTGACGTGGTGCTCATGGCCAAGCGATGGGCTGAAGAGGAGCTTTCCTCTGAGCAAATCTTCATCATAGAATTCCTCAGCATCCTCTTATCATCACTGCAGAAAACAGTGGAGAGAGCCTCTGTGTTTATTTTGAAGATGGAAATCCAGACCTTGAAGCTACTTTTATCAAAGCTCACAAATATTAATGTCAAAGAAACCCACTCAGAGCTCACCCAAAGGCTCTTCAGACTCGTTCAAACAAACCAGTGGACCCCGGTGGAGGCGATGACTCTGCTCACAGCGCTGTCACAGAAATACACAGAGGATGAACCAATAAGTAAAGTCCTTATGTTAGTCCAGGTGTATGAGCTTCCTCCTGAGTGGACAGATGAGTCTGGACGCTCCCTCATCCATGCTCTGGACTCTGCTGACCCCAGCAGTTTTCATGAGGACTTACAGAAGACCCTCAGAAGGGAAGATGAGCGCAGTCTAAGTACAGCTTTAGCAGAATTAAAGATGTTATGGAGTCTGGATGATGCAGTCACTGAAAAGATTGAAAGCATCACTACTGGAGTCCTGCAATATCCAGAAAATGCAGCTAAAGATTCACCAGTCAGAGACGATCCCTCTATAGGTGTAACCTCTGATGTAGACGTACAGAAGTCTCTGTGTCAGCTCTGCAGAGCAGTCTTCCACACCAAAGGCTGGTGGCCTACAGTCAAGATGATGCTGCACTGGTGTGCATTGATGCTGACTGAGAACAGTGAAGAACTAGATCCAGCTGGTTTGGAGGCAGATGTGTGTGTCATAGCCATGTTTGCAGCCCAACAAGCGCTCAAGAGAAACAAAGTTGACATTGTGCTGAGCTCTGAGGGTAACCCAAAAGAGAGAGCTGAGGAGTGGTCTGACTTCTACAATTACCTTGGATTGACTGTCAACACAAACACAAAGGAAACTAAAGAATCAAACAGAGACGCCTACGAAGCCGACATTTTGTATGGAATGATCCCTGACTTTGTCTCAGATTATGTTCAGCAGGGCATAGAGGCAATGGAAACTGGGAATACCAGGCAGAGTCGTCAATTCATCTTTGAAGGACGGAGTCTCAGCTTTCCTAAAAATGTGGAAATGTCAAAGCTTAACGACTGTGATTCTCTGCATTTTGCTGCAGAGGTCCTGCAAAGTCTCATGGGTAAATTCAACAGTGAAGACAAAGAACTGAGATACAGACTTGTGAAGGCTCTTTTTCAGGTGCTCCACTCCAACATGATCAAAGACAAAGTCTTTGACAGCAAAATCCTCCGTGTGTTACAGAAGTTTACCAGAAAAGAACCGTCTCCCACTGAGGTCTTCATTCTGACTTCTCTGGAGAATCTCCTGCAAAACATTACCGCAGAAACAGAAAGTGAGGACAACAGAGCATCTCCTGCAGGAAGATGGTGTCTGGAGATTTTATTTTCTTCTGTGGAGCAACTCAGACTTTCAACAACATTAATAGAACTCCTTCAGATGGTTGCAGAACTTGAATCAAAAAGACTGTGGTCAGCAGCAGAGTCTGTAAACCTCCTTGCAGCATTGGTCGACCATCATCATGATGAAGACTGCATTCACATCAAGAAGATTCTACATTTAATGGCAGTATATCAGGTATCTTCACAGTGGATGGATGACAATGATCAGTCTCTCTTGGTGCTTGTGGACAAATGCGAGACCAAACATCTGATCAAACATTTTGAGAAGAGCCTCAGAGATGAGAAAGTCAAAAGCATTGAAACTGTCTTTCATGAACTACGGAGGATGGAAGACATTGATGACCAAACACTGAGTAAATCACACAGCATTGTAACTCATGTCAGAAGTCTGATCAGCACAGGTAAAATTAAAAAGCACACTGATGTAGAGAAAGCTCGAACCCTGAGTCACAGCAGAGAAACAGAGGACCTTCAGCAGGTCCTGGCAGTCTTATGCAATGCTGTACACCACTCCACTGGTCAGCCACACAAGGATGGAGAGGGGTGGTGGCCCAGAGACACTCAGATGATCAGCTGGTGTCTCTTGGCTCTGTCTGATACTGGGAGGCTGCTGGAAATGGGCACTGGAGAGGGAAAGTCTTGTGCGATAGCCATGTTTGCAGCGCTGCGTGTGCTGCGGGGTGAAAAAGTAGACATTGTGTCCAGCTCTTCTGTGTTATGCCAAAGAGATGCAGAAGAATGGAACAACTTCTACAAATACTTTAAAATGACAGCTGACACAAACACCAATAAAATAGAAGACTCTTGTAGAAGAGAATGCTACCAGAAAGATGTGGTCTATGGAACCATCGAAGCCTTTGCTGCAGATCACCTTCGCCAAATATTTGAGATGAAGGAAGTGAGGCCTGATCGCCAATATCAGTGCATCATAATCGATGAAGTGGACTCACTGCTGCTCGATCAAGGAGTACAGCTGACATACTTGTCCAGCCCCATGGTCTCCATGCAGCACCTTAACGTCATCCTGGCCCTCATCTGGGGCCATGTCAGCCAGTTCGGCTTCCTTTCTGCGAAGCACCAAAGATTTGTTCGAAGTCCTCCTGCTTCATTCTTTAAGGCCATCTTTGACTCCATAGACACAGAAGGCACTGAAATCAAAGATCCAATGGACATTCTGAGGATTGCTGAAGAAACCGGCACCGTGCAGGAAGGATTTACAGAGGAAATCTATCAAGTTAAGAATGATGAACTTCTACAGAAACTCAAGACTGTGAGTCAGGATGCCATGGTGGATTTTTTCCAAGAACTTGAGGACTATGTCCCCTATGGTTTCACTGTTTACACTTTGGATGATCAGGGATCGCTCTGTCTGAGAAAACAAAGTCCGTACAACAACCAGGACATTCCAGAGCTTACCTTTCTTGTATTGGATGATGGCTTGTGCTGTACTCTCTATGATTCAGAGGAAGATCTCATCAAGCCCATTGCAGACATAGTCTTACAGAAGGTTCAGTTCACCCCATGTGAGAACGAGAAAAAAAAAATCAACATTCCTGGATTCTTGAGAGATCTGATTGAGAAGAAAGTGCCTGTGTGGGTTCAGAACGCCTTTCTGGCAATGCAGCTGAGGGAAGGACGGGAATATGTTGTTCAAGACAACAGTGTCTGCCCTGTTGATTTCAGATCCACGGGCATCATAGAACTGAACAAGAAGTGGGGTGATGGTCTGCAGCAGTTTGTAGAGATAAAACACAAAATCAAACTGAGCACAATGTCAGTTGTGACAAATTATGTTTCAAACATCTCCTTCTTTGAAATGTACCATGGGAAAATATATGGAACAACTGGGACTCTTGGGAGCAAAGCTGACATTCTGTTTTTGCAGGAGCTTTATCCAAGTCTCTCTGCCTGCAAAATGCCACCGTTCAACAGAAAGAAGTTATTTGAGCTCAAAGGAACGTTGACAACCTCAGCTGAAGAATGGAAATCTGAAATAAAGCGTGTGGTACTGGATCAGACTTCCCCAAATTCATACAGAGAGGGAAGAGCAGCTCTGGTGATCTGTGAAACCATCAACAAAGCCAACGAAATCTATGAAGAGCTGAAAAGCAGCATTCAGGGTAAAATCATTCTCTACTGCCGCAGTGATACGGACAGCTTGAGCAGAATAGATACCAAGCTGAACCCTGGGGATGTCATTGTTGCCACAAACCTTGCTGGGCGTGGCACGGACATCAAAGTGTCCAAAATGGTGAACAACAACGGAGGATTATTTGTGATACTCTCCTTCCTCTCCATGAACATGAGAGTGGAACTCCAGGCTTTTGGTCGCACGGCACGCAAAGGTAAACCTGGATCTGCTCAGATCATCATGTGCACTGAACACCAGCAGCAGTCTCTTAGGACGGCGGCTCTGGAGGAAGCTAAGGAAACAAGGGATCAATATGCAGGAGAAAAGATCAATCACATGATGAAAGACATCACAGAGTTGAGGCTGAGGGAGGAGCTGTTTTCAGACTACTGTGAAACTCTTCGAGAAATTCATGCGAGCACAGATGACAATGAGAAAAAGGCAGTTGTTTCCATCATGAATGAGTTCTGGGGGATATGGCTGCAGATTAAATCTGAAGACATTGACAACTTGAAAAGAAATGATTTGAAATCAAGTTTGAAAGCTCATCTGTCATGGGCAAGAAGTGAGTGTCAAAGTCAAACTTCACCATCCTTAAGCTTTTATCACTACATCAAGTTTGGGAATGTTGCCCTGAATAAACAACAATGGGAGGTTAGCTGCAGGCTCTTTGAAAAAGCCATGGACCAAGATAAAAGCTGGGCAGCAATCGCTTTCTACAGTCATGCATTCTGCACTATAAAGCGGAAGAAAGAAGACTACCTCATTAAGGCCAGACAAGACCTTGAAAAGGCAAAGGAGTCTCTGATCTATCTCAATGAAGAACTCATAGTCTGTCTGCAGATGATAAAAATGTCCCCTCCACTGACCAAGAATGAAACCAGCCTTGAAAATCATTTACTAACCAAGCAAAAGATGTGGAATTGCTTGGAGGAAAACATCAATGAGGCCATCAAAATGCTGGATGAAATAAAAGCAGAGGGGCGAGATGCAGTTGCCAAAAATTCAACAATTTCCTCTCTGGTGCCCAAAGACGAAGAAGACTTCCAAGAGGAAGCCAGCAACCTCTTCAGACAAGGTCTGCAGTTTGTGTTTTCTGTTGAGAAGGAGCCTTGCTTCCCATGGGAAGCTCTGGTCGTGTTTTTTATTGGAATTGTACAGATCATTGGAGGTGCTCTGCTTACTGCATTTACATGTGGTGCATTAGCTCAAGTCGGCATAGGACTTATCACAGAGGGAATATCAGACTGCATCTCTGGCATAGAATCCATGGTGACAGGAGACTTCAGCTGGAAATCATGGGCAATTGACAAAGCCATTTCCATTGGTGTGTCTCTCCTTGGGTTTGGGATCGGAAAGCTGATTTCAAAGGGCTTCAAAGCTTGTAAAGTGCTCTTGAAAGGATTTGGGAAAGAGCTTAAATCTATGCCCAAGTTTCTTGCCGGACAAGCTAAAGAGGGCCTCAGTGCTGTTGCAAAAACAAACATGAAAAATGCAGCAAAATTAACAGTGAAAAAAATGGCTGAGGAGCTCATAACCTATGGACTAGGGAAGGCAGAGGAGGAAATCCTTAAACAAATATTAGCTGCCATTGAAAATGATGTCAAAAAGGGAATTGCTGATGCTGTGAAATCCAACTTAGAAAAAGGAGAGCTGGGTTCATTAGTTGACAGCATCATCCTCTCACATGTTGTTGATGAAGAGCAACTTCAGGATCTTCTGACGGACAAAGACAGGAAGACAAAACTGCTGAATATTTTCACTGAACTAAGTAAGAATGCAGTCCAGCCATTCTATGCAGACCTCAGCCTGCAGAACAAGCTGAACTCCTCCTTCCATGGAGTGATTGACAAAGCCCTGGCAGAATTAGCTGAGGAAGAAGTCAAAGGAAAAGCAAAGGGATTTCTGATTGCAATCAAAGTGGCCAACATGGCAGCACTTGCAGCGGAAGCTACTGCAGCAGTGCTCAGCCTTTCCAGCAAGTTCTTCCAAAATCTTCAGGAACAGCTGACGGCATTCAAAAAGGACCATTTGTCAGAGCAGAAGCTTAAGCATCAATCACCTCAGGACACTGAGGTGCTGAAAGAATTCAAGCAGGAGTTAGCTGACACCATCAGCAATTTAATGGCTGCTGCTTTGGTAGAAGTTTTCCACCAGAAGTTCTCCAGCCATTTGGTTTCCTGGATGCAAAGCAAAGCACATGGCCTCATTACCAATCATGTAAGATCTGGTCTAAAGACTGACCGTACAGAGGAATTGCTCAGAGCTGGTCAGAATAACAGCTATATCAAACACATGCCTGTCGACAAAGATTCTAAGCATCACCCTGCAAAAGAAGCAAGTGAATCATTGAAGACACATGCTGAGAAGATCAAGGATGCCAACACTCCAGGAAACATTCTGGACATCAGAGTCCTGTCAGAAACCACTGGCACTAAGGTTGTACTCCTCACTGAGAACAGCCAGGGCAAGCTGACCAAAATGCAGCAGTTACACCCAAACACCAACCCTGCTGGTCAAGAAGTCACACTGATCTACAGACCAAAGAGTGACAAGTACCCAGACGGCCATTATGATGTGCTCATTAACAACCGCACAGTCAGCATCAAAAGTGAAGACAAGAGCTGCCTTTTTCATGCTCTAGCACGAGGCATGAACCCAGACGCCAGCGAAGCTCAGATCTCAAAGAAAGCAGATGAATTGCGACACGTGGAGGCTGCCGCTCTCCTCAAACAACCAGGCAAATGGGAGCCCTTCATCAAGAGGAAGGAGTGGACTGACGACATCAGAGGAGGAGACTGGTACATGGCAGAGGGAGCTAACCGAGATGAAGAGGAAATAGAGAAAGTTGAAGAAACTTTAGAAGTCCTTAAGAGGGAGGTTGGAGAAGTACAACGATACAACACCTGGATAAAACATGCAAAAGAAAATCCAGGAATGGGACAGTTCATCAATGCAGACCACCAGCCACCAGTGAGTTGTATCGTGAAAGCAGGAAAGTTGAACCAAAACAGCAAGTTAGCCAAAGCCATGCTTGAAGTGGGAACAAGCTCGTCTCCTCTGGACGCAAACCTGATTGATAAAGTGAAGAATAATCATGGCCTGGAACTTCCAACTGTTTATGTGCCAAGAGAGGTACATCGTGAGTTTCTCAGTACAAAATCACCAAAATTCAGAGAGCTCTTAACTACCACCATGAAAAACGATGACGTGGTTGGCACCTTCAAACTGACTATTCTTGGTTCGATGCCTAGATTCAGGCTGAAAAGCAATGAGGACTTCAGATCCTTTAACACCCCACTGAGTAAAACCAGGCTTGCTGTGTTTGAGGAGAGTTTTCCACTTCACAGTAAAAAGATGGTCGAGAACTGGTCCAACCTGCTGAATGGAGTCATGACAAGCAATGATCTGAAAACAATCACTACATGGATCGACAACCAGGGCTACAACGATCAGAACGACCACTTCAGGAATCTGGTCTCCAGCTGCCTGTCAACAGAAGGTAATATCATAGCTGATAATGATTAACAGTAGAGGACATGCACAGTGTAATCTGAGTTCACTGGTCCATGATTCTCCAGGGGGTTTAAATTCCCCGTAGATGGACCATTTTAGTTTGTTGGCTTGATGCTAACACATAATAGAAAATACAATTACAAGGCTAATGAATTAGCACAATAATTTTAATTGATAAACTATTTTTACTTGACATGTGTTAATGTCATCTGCACTCTAACTTGAAGAAGGATTCTTTTAAAAAGGATATTTCAGTATTTTTGAATTTGTATTTTAGCCACATATTTTTGCCTATTTTTACCAGATTAACCCATTCCCGTGACTTTCTGCCTATTTTCTGCCTCAGTTAATCAGTTTATGCCAATTTAATTCAGTTCTGTAATCCCAATTTTAATCCCCTTTCCCTGAACCTGACATGCCAGATGGAATTTTTTTCACATCTGGTAAACCACTCACATACAGGGTGAATGCATGAACAGGCCAATCGGAGCCACAAAAGACGTGACGTAGCCGCTAACTTGCTGCACGCATAACGAAGGACTAAACTCCATAAGGACTGAAAAGCGCGAACCATGGCGACTGTAGACATGTCAGTACATGACTTTTGTCGTTTTTGACAAGAAAACAACTCAGTGTTGTTCATTCTTCTTTAAACAAAGAAATGTCGTCATTTCTGATAAAACTTGCATCACAACTCTGCTGCACCAAAAAGTACTGCCCCTCATCGCTGATTGGTCCTGTCACTTTCTAACTGGGCCCAGACGGTTCAGATGAATTAACCCATTTTACCACTTTACATGCCTGTTTTTGCCCCTTTACCCATTTTGCCCACTTTTTGCCTATTTTATACCACTTCTAACTAATATTTGCCACTTTCAATCCATTTTTACTGCTTTTAAAACCACCCTTTCTGCCAATTTTGCCATTTCTAAAACCTTTAAATTCTGTTTCAGGGAAAGGAATATATTGTTAAGAGGATGGCTATACACTTCAGCAAATATAATTAAGAAAACAGATGTTTGTTGCTTTAATAAGAGTAGTTATTTTTCAGGTAAAAATTCAAATATGGATATCACAGCTTAACTGTTGCAGTGGACCATGATTTTGCAACTCCATGGGCTCCCTGTTTGGCAGGGCCCCAGGAAGCTCTTCCCCTTACCTCCCCTTATGGATGGCCTTGTATGCATGTGACTGTTTTTGAATGTGCATGGCTGTGTTCAACCACATTCTGGTACAGTGGAGGTCCCTGGCACCTTTATTTTGGGGGTCACTGGTTGAAAAGATTGAGAACCCCTGGTATAAGGTACTTGGCAAAAGTAGTGGCATCAGCCTCCAGTGTTTTCAGCGAGTGCTGGCCCTTATAAGAGGACACACTTGGAGAAGCTAGGCTTTACAGCGTTACTGACAGGCACAGTTGGTCTGAAAAAATGAAGGCAGTTATAGATAAAAATTGTTTTTAGCACAGTATAGGTAAAGATTGCCCAGTGTGAGGTCATCTTTAATAATTTTTATGTGTTTTTTTATTCAGTTTATACAACTGCCAAGATTTCTTTATAAATACATTAGAAAAAATAGATATTGGATGAAGTGCCACAAAATATAAACTTTCCTGTTTGTGTCCTTTACTCTTGCTCGCCATGATCCTTTTGTCATCTGTCTATTCCTTTAAAATGCTACCAAGCGGTCACACATCATAACCCCCTCATAAATCTATGGGATAGTCTCTAACAAATGTAATCTCATAGCACAAAACATTAAGTTGCTCTTGTACTCTGTGTTCTTGTATTTTCAGTTTAAGACTCAAGTGTTGTTTCTTGTTTTCTTTGCAGGAAAGGAGAGGAAAAGGAGACGTCTGGAAGATAACTGAAAAAGACAAAGATTGACTTTGATCATCATAAAGAATTTTATTTAGATATGAATAATGAAATGCGATGCTGTTGTTGAGTAATTCAAATGATTTCAGTTTTTTAGCTTAGGGTCTCATAGAAATAATTTTAACATCTAATCAGTGAAGTAAAGTGTTTTTAAGCCTGAACTTCACAGGAATTGTGTCAGTCAGGTTTTTTTTGTTTGTTTGTTTTTCAAACTTATGGGATAAAATAATTTTGTAATTGCTGAGATTAAACACTGATTTAAATGGAAATAAGAGGTTGAAATTAGAGCACTTGATGATTTGTATGAAAAGGCTCTTTATGAAAGAAGAATCATACCCTTCCAGCTAAATATTTAGGTTAAATGTCTTATTTTACATATTGCTTGTGTCAGGCCAAAACCTCTTATCTCCAGAATCTCCACTTTTCAGGGAATTAAAGCAAAAGCTTCTTTTTTTTTAAATAATTCAACACTGTATGGTCATAGAGTCTTTTTTTGACAATTCTTTTGCTTTAAATTTGTTAAAATCCACTGATAGAGTTTAAGGGTGACCAATTGCACTGATTTATGAAAAAATCAAATTAAAAAAATGAGATATTAGGTTTCGATCATACAACAGTGATATATTTCTTTCCTCTTTTTTACCCCAATAATTCATGACTTGTAGCCTATCTTAGAATAAATATCAACCATATAACATTTTTAATGTAATCCTGAAAATGATTCATGTTCTCTTGATCTCCTTTTGTGTGTCTGAATAAACCAATCAAAAAGTTCAGGTGAAGTATCTCATTATTAATGTTAAATTAATATATATTATATTAATATCAATTGATTGATTTACTGATTTATTTGACTTTATTTAACCAGGAAAACCTCATAAAGATTAAAAAAATCTTATTTACAAGATAAGAGCCGTCCTATGTCACTTCCTTTCCTCTGGTCTGACTTTGCCCTCTTTTGGGTTCAAACAAGCTCTGAGACTGAATGGCAGTGGATTAGAGCAGTGGTCCTTAACTGATGGGCCGTGACCCAAAGGCAGATCAGGGACCTGTTTCCAGTGGGTTACAAATATACGTGTGGAGCAAGTGACAGAAAAAAATCCTTAAAAAACATACTTCCATACTTTTTAAAAAAATTTGTTTTACCATCATAACAGGAAAAATTTATTTTTTTTCTCAATGTATCAACATATTCACCTCCTTTTCTTAGGATAACAAAGCCTCTTCAACCATGATAACAAGTAACCTGACACACCAGATGGATTTGTAGCATACATCCATCTGGAAAACCTCCGATAGACAGCGTTTGGAAATGGCAGAGCCTTTGATAAAAAACCCGGGGTGGAATTGGATGAATGTTCTGTCACATCTTTAGGGGCCAATCAGGGCAACAAACGTGTGGCGCCGTAAGCCGCTATCGAGGTGTGCGTGCACAGCTTCAGAGGAATAAACTCCGTAGAGAGCTCAATAATGCAAACCACTGCGACTATAGACATGTCAGTACATGACTTTTGTCATTTTGAAAAGAAGACAACTCAATCCTGTTCTTTGTTCTTCTTTTAACAAAGAAATGTTGACAAGTTCTGATAAAACTGGCGCTGGCAGCATCCACACTTCTGTCTCCCACACTGCACCAGCCTCTTGTCGCTACTCGCTTGCGTCACGACTCCACAGCACCCGAAAGTACTGCCCCTCAAAGCTGACTGGTTCTGTCACTTTCTAACTGGTCCCAAACAGTTCAGATGGAAGCTTTGCAAGATGGATTTGCTAGTGAGAAACACGGAAATCCATCTGCTTTGCAAGGTTACTATGTGCCTATATCTATGCTTTGTAGTAGTTCAGACATCGTAGACGTTTACAGACATCGTACGGTCAGCTGAGAACAAAATAGCAGCAGCTTGTTGCCACAGCAGGACAGACACTCTGTAAACAGAAATTACAAGGAAATAAAGGTTGGCCATGTTATTAAAATATATTCCATACACAAACAAGAAGTATAGATTTGATAACTGCATTTCTAGTATGACTTTGCTGGAGCCTAATAATTCACTTGAGTCAGAACATATGATGCTGTACATCAAATTGCTCTGGGAGATAATACAACTATTTTATATATTTTTTTACACTATGCTGGCTGGCCTGGACTATCACAGACATGTGCACAAAACAGCCAAGTCAAGAGTAGGTGGCTCAGTCCAGCATGCCACTTGTACTCTTCTAAAAACCCCACTCTTTGTAATTTTATGGTGAATGCACTGCAATATTGTAGGATAGGGTGGTATTCACTTTTTAATGCCGTCATACCCTCCCAAAATTTTACCAGGTAAGGTTTCTCTCTTTTACTAAAGTTTGCCCACATTAACATCTGGTGAAAACTGCAAACAAGACACAAAAACATTCAATCTCTACTATGCCACAAAAGAACTGCTTTGAACATGCACATGAAAAAAAAAAAAAGATTATACAAACATATTTAAACAATATCCTACAAAACATAATGTCCAATATCTCTACAATAATACAAAATACTCACAGCATTGCCCGTCCTATGCTTGTAAGTGGATGGCAGTGGATTGTCCCCAGCTGTCCGGCTGAACTGGCTCCAACTGTCGACCAACTCCCCAACAAAACAAAGCCTTCCCACAAAAGTTCCGTAAGCCAACCCACGAAAACCAAGAAAATCCATCCCTTAAGTGTCGAATGCCACTGGGCAACACAGTAGTGGTGGGAGTATCGATACTAAAGTATCGATATATCAATATTTACAAAGTACTCTTTTGGTATTGATCCCTTTAGCAAAGTATCGATACCAAATGAGTACTATAAAATACATCTCACAACCGCTTCTCCGCCGAGCACCTCCCTGCCTCTCTCTCTTCCAGACTGTTTTGGCTTCACTGCCAGTCTGTGTCACGTGACTTTGGAGACCAATCAAACATGTCTTGCCTGCTCGTCCGTGTCACATGGCTTTAAGGACCAATCAGACATGACATGTCGATCCTGCCGTACTATGTGACTTTGAGGACCAGTCATTTAAAGAGTAACAGATTCAAGCAACTCCACTTGCTCGCATATGAAGTCATTCTATAGTTTACGATGTGAACCTGGCTGTCTTTCTCACTCATTGTGGTCCCTTAGTAAATTTTAAAATTGTAAGAAAACATAAAAAAAATACTGACTTGTGTTTCTTACATTTTTGTTTCAAATTAGTTGGTATAAATGGCTAATATAGCCCTTCTATCTGAATGTAAAAAAAAGAAAAGAAATTGGTTATGTTGTGGCCATTTTAATTCTATATACAAGGTTGTGCTATGAAATGATATGATGTTTATTTTATTTTTATTAATATTTTATTATTATTATTATTATTGTTATTTACTTTTTTATTTATTTTTATTTTATTTTATTTTATTTTTTACCTGCTAAAACATTTTATTTAATTGATTTTTCACCCAAATGAATTTCTGAATGACCTGCATACACCTTTTAACTGCCTGAAATGTGTAACTTTTGAAAGTTTGCAGGTCCAATATTTATTCTTTCTTCAAAAGTATCGGTATCGATAAAATTACATGAAAAAGTATCAGTATTGTATCAAATTAAAAAACACTGGTATCGCCCATCTCTACAACACAGGTATTACTGCCAGCTGTTTAATAACCACATTATATACTGTATATAAGGGCTTGCCTGTGTGTACTAGCAGAGCGCGCCTCTACAGGTGCTACCATACCTTAAACAAATTGATATGAGTCTGGAACAATGATGTTTATGAGGCAACATGTGCAGGAGAGAGGTGATTAATAGTTGAAGATTCGCTTGTGTTCACCACAGACCTTATTTCAGGCATTTAACCAAAAACTCATTCAAAAATCCCATAGACTTTCAGACAAGGGAACTGGAAGTGCTAAAATGCTAACTTACTTCCACATTTTAGGACTCATTCCTGCACCACTCTATAGCAAGTTCTGTCCATGGGTTTGTTTCATACTAAAAGCTTGTAAAAGGACGCAGTACTTGTAGACAATAATAAACCATATTACTTCTCATCACCGATACTTGCCCAGAAAGAGAAATAAAGTGTTTTTGAACTCAGGTAAGGTGGATCACATTACAAGCAGCGGCAGACGTTTATCAATTTGACCTGACTTGATAACTCTTTAAACTCATATAGCCCACAAAATAACCTCAGATTTTTGTTTTTCATTGATTTATAATGGTAACTATTAACATGATCACTTGATCCAGCGTGAGTTGTGTCATTTATGAGCATAAAGCAGACAGCATGCAGCGTTTATTTACCAAGGTGAGGAGGAAAAACTTAGCTTGTCGGGACTTCATGACCAGGACACATCATCTTTTATCTCCTCTGCTTTCTGTCTCTGCACCATTTTTCCCTCTTCTTTTTGGCCACCTTTCACCCACTTTTGTCTTCTTCGCAATTATTCAATCATTCACTATATTTTAAAAAATTGTCTCAGTTTCTTCTATTTTATTTTCTGGCTCCCTGACATTTGTGCACACCATGGCCTAGCTATAAAGTCTGACATTACTTTCCTAATAGTTCAGTGTGTCCATCCTAACCCTAACATTGTTAACATTACTGATAAAAAGTCAGTTCTGTTTTAATAAAATGCATTTACATTATGAAAAAGGCTTCCTTGTTCTACAACATAAAGAAATGAAATTCCCTGTTTTGTTGCTTTGATAAGAGTAATTATTATTTGGTTAAAAATAGACATTACCCCACCTTACCTTTACAATTGATCGTGATTTTGCTGACCTCCATCAGCCGTTTGGCTGGGCCCAAGAAAGCTCTCCACTCTATCCCCCCTTATGAGCCGCCCTGTTAACCCTATAGAACCCAAGATAAGCATATCCATTTTTGATTGGCCGGAGATTTGAAACTGGATAAGATAGATCGATCATTCTTTTTGCATGTAAAACCTGGGGAGTTATACTAGTATTTCACTCATTCACCATGTTTCAGAGCGCTTTTTTGTTGCAGTGATGGGTTTGTAAAAATAAACAATAAAATGCACATAACAAAAATCTTTATAAATCAGACCATGGGTATTTGCAGCACTTTTACGTTGAAATAAACATCATCACGTTGCGGGCATGACCTGTCACACGATTCTTAAGTGTCCCTACCCCATAGACTCCCCAACAGGAAGTGACGTATTTTCCCAGGAGTTGTATTTTTTCCCCGTGGACTACATTGAAGAACTTAGCCTGCACACATACTCGCCCTCATTTCCCCCCGACTATTTTTACAAAAACACTCAGACACACAACCCACACACACCAGACATCCATCACAAACACCTTTGACACACTTCCACACATATGTAGTTATGGATTCACAAAACCCCAGTTGTGCCAAACAGTTTTAAAGCTGGAGTGAAGCTTTTGAACTATTTGCAGCATAAGATGAAGAGTCCAACTACTCATCTGGCTCAGTTTTTTTTTACAAGTA
This sequence comes from Cheilinus undulatus, assembly GCF_018320785.1. Lineage (NCBI taxonomy): Eukaryota > Metazoa > Chordata > Actinopteri > Labriformes > Labridae > Cheilinus > Cheilinus undulatus. Next base: position 8,232,044 of record NC_054878.1, read on the forward strand.
CCAAAATTGACTTTATTTCAGAAAGCAAGTTATGTGCGGACTCCAAATAAATTTCCTGTGGTTCCAAAGGATATTGTGCAATTTTTTTATATTTACAAATTTGAGGGATACAGCTGCGCAATTTCTGTATTTTAAAATATATGTGAAAAAAAAAAAACAATTTTCATTTTTTTTAGGGTTAGTACACTTTAAAGCAATTTATTGTGGTAGTTAAGACATTAGTCAATACATATGATTAAAACTTGGGATATAAGGGTTATATTGATGTAAAGCAAATAAAAATACTCCCAAAAACGGCACTACAGGATGTAAAAATCTAAGAATATGACCTGGCGGACTTGCACAATGGTAGGTTTTAAAGGGTTAAGGGCTACTTGGGATTTGGACCTTTTGCCATGTTGTGTCCTGTCCTGGCTATCCCTAACGTTGCAAAGTAGATGGATACACATGTTTCCTTGTTTCTCACTGGCAAATCCATCTTGCAAAGCTCCTGTTTGAACCGTTTGGGCCCGATTAGAAAGTAACAGGAACAATCAGCGACAAGGGGCAGAACTAAGCAAGCAGCAACAAGAGGCCAGTGACATTATGGCAGAAGACATGAGCATGGTTGCTGCTAAAGCGCCAGTTTTATCAGAACTTAATGACATTTCTTCGTTAAAAGAAGAAGAAAGAACAGCACTGAGTTGTTTTCTTTTCAAAATCGACAAAAGTCATGCATTGACATGTCTATAATCATAATGGTTTGCATTATGCAGTTCTATATGGAGTTTATTCCCCTGTAGCTGCGCACGCGCACCTCCGTAGTGACGACGACGTCACGTTTTGTTGCTCCGATTGGCCCATAAAGATGTGACAGACAAAACATCCAGTCACCCTCTGAGTATTTTTCAAAGGCTCTTCCCCTTTCCAAACGTTGTATATCAAAGGTTAGGCCATGCCTAGACCAGATTTAAGGATATCTGAATGAAGAAAAACACTTTATGGATTTTTTTTTTTCTCAAAGATCTTGTCAGTTGAAGTATCTACTAACCCATGAGATGTAAATGAAGCCACCTCAGTTCTTTGTGGTCTTTCTATGTCTGAAAACACAAAATCTGACAGTTCAAGGGACATTTATACTGTCATATGAGGAAATCAAAGATCTCCATTGTGATGAGGTTTTATGTGAATGTAACATAAAAAAAAAAAATACTCGTGTTTTGCATTTCTGGTGTTTTATGAGAAGTGTCTGTGTCTAAAAAAATACTACAGAAGAGAGAGAGAAAATGAAAGTATGCAGTCAGTGTTGACACAAAAAAGCAGAAGCTGAGGTGTTTCTATTAGAACAGGTCAGCTGCTGAGAACACCTCTTGTTCCAAAGTTTGATCTGATTGGCTGTGTAATGAGTAAACCATGTTTAACTTTACTGAGAAGTTTAAAGGTTCAGTTCTCTTAAACTGAACAGACTCTACTTAAAGCATTGATATGACATGAGACAGAGAGAGAGAAAAGCAAAGTCAGCAGAGGAGAAAAAAACAGGAAAAAAAACTCTGCAGGTGAGATTTTGTTCTCTTCCACCAATCAGGTCAAATATTAGAGCAAGATGTGGTTGCAGAGAGAGCCATTATCCACACACACGTCTGATTCTCACTCAGACGGATCTTCAACAGGGAATGTTGAGTATTATCCACCCACTCTCCTTAAAAACATCTGTCATCATTTACAAAAGAACCCAGAACAACATCTAAAGACCTACAGGCCTCACTGGAGTCAGTTAAGGTCAGTGTTTACGATTCAACAATAAGAAAGACTGGGCAAAAATGGCATCCATAGGAGAGTCCCAAGACCAAAACCACTGCTGAAGAAGAACATAAAGGTTATTTTCATTAAATAAGAAAATTGATCATGATTGGAGTCAAATGCTAGTACACATCAAGTTTATGTCATGACATTGATAAATTTGTTAAATCTGCCATGGATGCCATTTTTGCCCAGTCTCTCTCTTTTTCTTTTTCTTATTGTAAGCATACATAATCAACATCATCGATGACGTCAATACGTTGATTCACATCACGTGCATCCAGACAAATGACTGCGCCCTGTCAGAGTTATCTCTGCCGAAGACCGAAGCTTGTTGGAGAGAATCCTGGTTTATCCTCCAAATGATTATTATTTTTTCAAAAATTAAAAAAACTCAAAAAGCACTGTTCCAAATTATTATGCACAACAGAGTTTCAAAACATTTTATAGGTTGTAAAGAACTGAAAATGGTCATTTGTTGAATTTGCAGCATTAGGAGGTCATATTTACAGAAATCAAAGCTATTTCATTCAAAATCATCTTAACAGGCCAAGTCCAATGTTAACATAGGAGCCCTTCTTTGATATCACCTTCACAATTCTTGCATCCATTAAACTTGTGAGTTTTTGGAGAGTTTCTGCTTGAATTTCTTTGCAGGATGTCAGAATATCCTCCCAGAGCTGCTGTTTTGATGTGAACTGCCTCCCACCCTCATAGATCTTTAGTTTGAGGATGCTCCAAAGGTTCTCAGTAGGGTTGAGGTCAGGGGAGGATGGGGGCCACACCATGAGTTTCTCTCCTTTTATGCCCACAGCAGCCAATGACACAGAGGGATTTTTTGCAGCATGAGATGGTACATTGTCATGCATGAAGATAATTTTGCTACAGAAGGAAATGTTCTTGTTTTTATACATGGAAGAAAGCGGTCAGCCAGAAACTCCAGATACTTTGCCGAGATAACGTTCACACCTTCAAGGACCCTAAAGGGGCCTACCAGCCAAAGCCAGAATATTGACTTTGATGCATTATTTGTTTTTGTGTAGCATCAGATTTGAATTTACTATCCTTTTGAGTCATTAAGGACATAAACGTCTACTTCGAGCAGCTGCAATAAATAATATACATTAGTATCTTTATTCTTATATTTTGGGCCAAATCTTTTGATCAGCTTCAGCTCTGATCAAAATGATCCAATATTGAGTTTAAATACCACTTTAACTGCCAAAATCATTTTTGGCAATTAAATAGTATTTTTTTTTTTTCTGAAAAAACAGACAAACATTTGTTTCCAGATAACAAATGTTGGGAGGCTATGGGATGTTTTTTGAAATCCGTCTTGAGTATGTCAAAGATCCTTTCTGTTGTTTTCTTCACTCCACACTGATGTAAAAGTTTAGCACAAAGTGATTAAAAAACTCCATGTTTAACAATTAAGTCAAGTTTTAAGGTAAAAAAAAAAAAAAAATGACTCTGACATTGAGTGATACTTCATTGATCCTGAAGGAAATTTAAGGGTACGTTCTATTACATAAAGGTAATATTACTTATTGTGATTTATTATGTCTGTATTTCTAGGATTATTTTTCACATGTATGCCTAGCACAGTTATGATAAAGAGATGATAATTTAAAACAGTGGTTCTCAACCTTGGGGTTGGGACCCCCTTTGAGGTCACGAGACACTGAGAATTTTGCCAAATTTGACCCCCTTTTCATCTTTTTTTTAAACCACCAATTTTAACATATTTTGACCATTTAACTCCTATTTTTGTCCATTTTAAATCCTTTCCACCACTTTTTTCTGCCTGTTTTTTGCAACTTCTAAACCAATTCTTGCCATTTAAGCCCATTGTTGCCTGTGTTGACACATAATCACCATTATTAACCCCTTTTTACCAATGTCTACACCTAGTTTGTCCCATTTTAACCACATTTCACTATCTGATATGCCCATTTTTGCTAGTTTAACCAATTTTTGCCAATGTCTAGATATTTTTCCTTCTCAGTTGACCCTTTGTTGCCAGTTTTTATCAATTTTTCATCCTATTTCACCTAATTTCCACCCATTATTGCCAATTTAAATACATTTCAGACACTTTTCAACCTTCTTTTCCATTATTGGCTATGTGGTTATTTTTTTGTCAACTTTTCCAGTTTCACCACCTTTTCCACCATTTTTGCCCTTATTAACCCATTTTAGCTATTTTTAATTCATTCGAATTCTTTTTTTTTTTAATAACTAAAGGGATTTACATTTTAAAGAAGGTTATTTACTACACAAATGATTAAAACAACAATTGTTTAATGAGAGTGGTTATTTTTCAAGTTGAAAATAAAATATGGATATCTCAGCCTAACTTTACAATGGATCAGGATTATGCTGACCTCCATGGTCCCCCAGTTTGGCTGGGTGCCAGAAAGCTCTCCCTTTATCCCCCCTTAGGGCCGGCCTTGTCAGCACATGGCTGTTCTGAACTGTGCAAGACTGTCTTCAACCAACCTCAGGTACAGTGGGGTCCCCGGTCTGTAATTTAAAATTACATCATTGAACTTTATTTTAAATGCTTTTTTCTTTTTTTTTTTCTTTTTTTGTTTTCTTTTTTTTTTTTTCAGAACAAAAAAAGACAGACACCTTGGTGGATGTGTTTTTTTGTTTTTTGTTTTTTTTTTTTTGTCCAAGTCCTTACACCCTTCAGATGTCTGCTGAGCTGTCCACACATTTTGTTTTGAATACATGTCATGTGTATGTGTGTTGAACAGAAGAATAAAAAATATATATTATGACAAGCTTTGAAATTCAATGGCAGAATCTGTTGCCACATTAATGACATAAGAAAACAGCTTAGTCAACCTCAAATAACCAATAGATTAATCGCCTTATTAAAAAAAAAAGTAGTTGATCACATTTAATTCATGACTTGAAAAGGTGTTCATGGCAGAGTTGTTACCAAGAAATCTTTATTTTTGAATTGACTTTCTTTAAAATTAATATCATACTGTATTATCCTGCATTGATCCCATCTTAGAATCATTTCAGATACCTTAAAGCTCACAAAGTTGCACCTGCAGAATGTCCTTCCTGTTTCTTTCTCCTCTGCTGACTTTGCTTTTCTCTCTCTCTCCTCTCTTTCTCATATCATATCCATGTTTTTAGTACAGTCTGTTCAGTTTGAGAGAACTGAACCTTTAAACTTCTCAGTAAAGTTAAATATGGATTGCTCATTACACAGCCAATCAGATCAAACTTTGGAACAAGCGTACTCTCAGCAGCTGACCCCAGCTTCTGCTTTTTTGTTTCAACACTGACATCATAGTTTTATTTTCACTCTCACTTCAGTAGTTTTTCTTCCTCACTTCTGTAGTATTTTTTTTTAGACACACACACTTCTCATAAAATACCAGAAATTAAAACATGAGTATTTTTTTATGTTACATTCACATAAAACCTCATCACAGTGGAGATCTTTGATTTCCTCATATGACAATATAAATGTCCCCTGAACTGTCACATTTTGTGTTTTCAGACATAGAAAGACCACAGAGGACTGGGTTGGCTTCATTTACATCTTGTGGGTTGGTAGATACTCCAGCTGATGAGATCTTTGTGAAAAATATCCATGAAGTGTTTTTATTCCTTCATTCAGATATCCTGGTTAAATCCTGTCTAGGGATGGCAAGGACAGCACACAACATGGTAAAAGTCCAAATACTAAGTAGCCATCAGCACCTCCTTGTTAAATCATAAATTATCTGTGATCAAATGCATTTTTTTGGGAAGCTAAGCTCAATTCCACTATCTACACCCAGGCCTGATTACTGCCAGACCTGCTGAATCCAGAAATCTCTTAAACCAGTCTGACAAAATGAAGTAGACTGAAGGATCCAAAATAGCAACACACCATGGCACCATCTAAAGAAATTCAAGAACAGAGAGACAAGTCATTGACATCTATCAGTCTGAAAGGGTTACATAACTATTTCTGTGGCTTTGGGAATCTAGCAAACCAAAGTGAGAGTCATTATCCACAAATGGAGAAAACTTGTAACAGTGGTGAACCTTACCAGGAGTATCAGGCCGACCAAAATGACTCCAGGAGTGCATCAACGACTCACCTAGGAAGTCAGAAAAGAACTCAGAACAACATCTAAGGACACACACACACACCCACACACAAACACACACACACATATACAGTGCTGAAAAAATTTATTAGACCTCCTGTCATATTTGTCTCAGAGATCATCCAGCATCATGAAGTGCTTTAATCCATTTTCAGTGAGCTCTCCATGTTTTACCATTTTGAACAGGAATGAGGGATTTCAAACTGAATTCACCCAAATTTGAGCTCACTGGACTTCTCTGAGAAGTCAACCACTAAAACTATTTTTTCTGTTCATGAATGCAAGTAAATAACTATAATTTGACAATCAAGAAATATTAATGTGCTTTAGTATTTTGTTCTTAATTTGCAACACAATGAATGTTGTGATCACTTGTTTTGACTGTAAAGGACATTGTGTTTCCCTGTGTATGATATATGTGCTACATAAATAAAGTTTGATTCTGACCTTAACTGAGTCCAGTAAGGCCTGCAAGTCTTTAGATGTTGTTCTGGGTTCTTTTGTGACCTTGTGGATGAGTCGTTGATGTGCTCTTGGAGTCATTTCGGTAGGCGTGATACTCCTAGGAGGGTTCACCACTGTTACAAGTTTTCTCCATTTGTGGATAATGGCTCTTGCCTTGGTCTGCTGTGAGGTTTTTAAACTCTTCATGTTTGGATGTGTCACTACTTTCAGGACCCAAGAGTAGCTTAAGATTTTTTTTTTTTCTTTTCAGAGTTTGAACAGCTGGCACAGCCATGAACAGCACAGCAATTTGGCATTTTTTTAAGTACCCCTCTATGCAGAAATCACTCGCTGTCTTACCAGTAAAGAACAAAAGTGTGTCTGCATGTGTGTGTTAGATCACCTAGTTTCAGGGATTCCAGCCTCCTTAAAGGAAGTGTAAGTGAAGATAGGGGTCATTTAAACACTGATAACAACTGAAGATTAGTTCAGTTCAGTCAGAGTCCAGGAGAGTGAACACACTTCTGCCTTGTTCTGCAGGTAACACATTTCATTTATTATATTTCAACATCAAAACAATTAAAAGAAATTTCTGTGGCCTGTTCTTTACACATCCACAGCACATTTCTTACATTGATTCTCAATTTTAATGTCACTGATATGATTTAATCTAGGTGATGAATGTGGTAAAGTGAGGTGACTTTGTGACTGTTACAGTGATTTCTGTGGTTGTTTAATGATGGTTACAGGGTATGTTGTATTAATTGTGGTTAAAGTTAGCAGTGTAAAGACACACCAATCTGAATAAAAAGTCATTCTTGACATTAAAAATGTAAGTGCATTAGTACATGGAGTCAATAGTCTTTTTTCGCTTTATAAAACAAAATTAAGGTCACAAAGAATGAAAAAAAAAAAAAAAAAAGGATGCATTTTCCCCCCCAAGAAAACAGAATTTAAGATCAGAGTCAGCATTCTGAGAATAGCATGTAAATTCTGAAAAAAAAAAAAAAAATTCAAGATTAAAGTCAGATTTCTGGGATCAAAGCTAGATTTTTTTGGGAAAGAAAGTGTCAGAATTCAAGATTAAACTCAGAATCCTAAAATGAAAGCCAGAATTCAGAGAAAAAAAGTCAAGATTTTGAGATTAAAGTAAGAATTACGATAGAAAAAACGATCAGAATTCAAGATTAAACTCAGAATTCTGAGATGAAAGTCAGAATTTTTCTTTGTAAAGTAACCTTGAAATAGTAATTGGATAATTTTTTAAGAAATTAATTAAATTTTTGAGGTGGTTTAGAATAGGCTTTCCACCAATCTGATCGGCTATATCGGATCGGCCGATATTTTGTATTTTTATGCAATTTTTGTGATCGGCTGTAATGTCTTAATTCGCCAGTCCGATCAAAGACGTCATTGTCGTGTTGAAACTTTTTTCAGATACTCCCATTGCATTGTTTTATCTGTCTCATTTACTACGAAGAAGTTCCACACCACCGACATGTTTGTTTGAATCTCACAGCTAGCCCGTCACTATGTAACGTGACGGACAATAAAGTTTTTAAATTTTGAATAGCTGTTGGATTCAAACAAACGTGGTGGTTGTGTGGGGTTTCTTCAAAGTGTCTGAGACGATAAAACTCAAGCTATTTGCAATCTGTGCAACACTACAGTACCTCGTGGGGGAGCATCTGCAAAATGTTTCAACAAGACAAATTTAATCCGGCACTTGGATGAGGAACACAAGGAGGAGCATGACGAGTTCAAGAAACGGAGCGTGGAAAAAGAAAAACAAACACAGAAACGGATGCTAAAGCTAACTACTGAAGACAGTACCCGTCCATATAGCCGTGACATGCTACCTCCTCCCAGGGCACGCATACTGTGGCGATACTAGTCTAAATGAACCACACCGGGATGTGCATTCGCACGTCGAGAGCCTCCTGAAAAAAGGCAGTCCTTCGATAAATTTTACCACAGACATTTGGTCATCAGACGTCAGCCAAATTTCATGACAGTAAGTTGTTGCACCCATTATTTCTGTCTCATGTTGTTTTGGTTTGGCCTGACTGAACTTTGAACTTATGTCTGGCCAGTCCTTGAATGCCATCTAGAGGTCATTGATTTTTTACCCTTGCATCTCTGTCAGTTTGGGGCATGGCAAAGATTGTTAAACATTGGCAAAAATGCTTGAGAATACTTTTGTTGCTACTCAGTAAGTACACATAAATATACACAGTAAATAAACAAGTTATTTAAATAGACATATTGCTCCCTCATGTGATCGGTTTATTTAAACTCACTGATCGGTGACTGGCCCCAAAAATCCTGATTGTGTAAAGCCTAGTTCAGAAGTTTCCTCCATGGCTGCAGAGCAGTTTAGCTATAGGTTCTGTTTTTGATTTTGTGTGGTATATGGTATGTCTATCGCAAAGAGATGAGTGACCTGAGTGAAGGTGATCTGATAGTGATGCTGCCGTGGTGTTGTGATGTGGCTGTGGTTGTTAATCAGCTGTCGTGTTGGTGTTGATAAAGTCCTGTTGTTAGAGTGGATTCTGAATGTGTATCTGGGGTGGGGTGGGAAAACCCCATCGCACAATACTGAATTTACCCATAATAAAAATGCAATTATTAGTGTCTTTCCTGGTCTGCCTAAAAAGTCCCTCAGACAGCTGCAGCTGATCCAGAACGCTGCTGCTCGAGTCCTCACTAAGACCAAGAGAGTGGAAAATAAAGATTTCAAGATTAAACTCAGACTTCGGAGATTAAAGTTGGAATCTTTTGGAAAACTGCCAAAACTAAAGATTAAAGTAAGAATCCTGAAATGAAAGCCAGAATTCTGAGGGAAAAAAGTCATTCAAGTCGGACTTTTGAGATTAAAGTCAGAATTCCAAGAAAAAATACCAGAATTTGGGAATAAAGTCAGAACTCTGAGATCAAAGTCAGAACTTTTAGGGAAAGTGTCATAATTCAAGATTAAACCCAGAACTATTAACTTCAAGACACAATTGTGGGTGGGTTCAGGATTTCAGGATTAAAGTCAGAATCTGAGATTCAAGTCAGAAATCTGACTTTTTTTTTCCTTTTTTTTTAATCTGAGGCAAAAGTCTTTGTGATACTGATTTTTTTGATTGTTGAAGTCAGAGCATGTGAGCGGAGTGGAGCGATGAGATTTCCCGCTCCTCGCTCACAGAGCTGTTCCTTGCGCACGGTCGTCCGCTCAGAGGGGATTCATGCCACTCCGCTCATTATCGCTCCACCTTCCACTGAAATTTCTACCCGCTTCACTCCAATCACTCACTGCTCACTCAACGAAATCACGGAAGCGCATTACCATTACCATCTTCTCGGTTTCAGACACTGGGAAATACTGATGTTTTGAAAAAATGACGATGGTGTTAATATTAGTATATCAACACTGTGCAGGCATCTCAAGTCTCTTGAATTATTCCAACACGGGATGCTTCACGGATACAAATTCTTGCAGATGCATTCTGGGTGAGACATGCTTTTGTGTGAGCGGTACCGGAGCGAAATTGGAGCGGGATGGAGCGCAAGATAAGGTGCCAGTCCAGCTTTTTTGAAAAAAACCGCTCCGCGCTCTGGCCAAAATCCTTCCGCTCGTGCTCCCCGCTCGTTCCCGCTCTGCTCCGCTCACATGCTCTGGTTGAAGTCATTTACAAAGCTGACGAGGTAGTAATAATAATAATGATGATAATAATAATAATAATAATAATTAAAATGTTTATATATGTTTAGCACGTCAAAACAAGGTTTCAAAGTGCTTTACGAATAAAACAAGATTTGACATGGACACATTTTATTGAACATTAAAAATAAAAGGATGAATTCACATGACAAAATACAAGTGACCAATCAATCTGATAGTGACAGTGATGAGCTCCTAGAGATCCTGTCTGCAAAGACTAACATTTCACTTCAGAGTCTGAGTCTGAGTCAGCTGTCAGCTGATGATCTGGCCAAGATCCTGTCGGCCACGAACACACTCCTGTTTGATGAATGGATGAGTGCGCCCCCTTCCTTCAGCACTCTGCAGCACACTCATGTGTTCATCACAGAGCTGTGTGTGCTGTCTTTGCAGACATCTCAGGGTGTTTCTCTGCAGAGTGTCTCTGAGCATGCTCAGTATCTGATAGGCTCCATCAGCCAATCAGCATGCGATGTTTGTGAGAGTTTCCTGCTGAGCCAGGCCCTGTACCTGACCCTGATGCACTTCTTCAGTGAGCGCTCTGATTGCGACGTGGTGCTCATGGCCAAGCGATGGGCTGAAGAGGAGCTTTCCTCTGAGCAAATCTTCATCATAGAATTCCTCAGCATCCTCTTATCATCACTGCAGAAAACAGTGGAGAGAGCCTCTGTGTTTATTTTGAAGATGGAAATCCAGACCTTGAAGCTACTTTTATCAAAGCTCACAAACATCAAAGAAACCCACTCAGAGCTCACCCAGAGGCTCTTTGGACTCGTTCAAACAAACCAGTGGACCCCGGTGGAGGCGATGACTCTGCTCACAGCGCTGTCACAGAAATACACAGAGGATGAACCAATAAGTAAAGTCCTTATGTTAGTCCAGGTGTATGAGCTTCCTCCTGAGTGGACAGATGAGTCTGGACGCTCCCTCATCCATGCTCTGGACTCTGCTGACCCCAGCAGTTTTCATGAGGACTTACAGAAGACCCTCAGAAGGGAAGATGAGCGCAGTCTAAGTACAGCTTTAGCAGAATTAAAGATGTTGTGGAGTCTGGATGATGCAGTCACTGAAAAGATTGAAAGCATCACTACTGGAGTCCTGCAATATCCAGAAAATGCAGCTAAAGATTCACCACTCACAGATGATCCCTCTATAGGTGTAACCTCTGATGCAGACGTACAGAAGTCTCTGTGTCAGCTCTGCAGAGCAGTCTTTCACACCAAAGGCTGGTGGCCTACAGTCAAGATGATGCTGCACTGGTGTGCATCAGTTCTGACTGAGAACAGTGAAGAACTAGATCCAGCTGGTTTGGAGGCAGATGCGTGTGTCATAGCCATGTTTGCAGCCCAACAAGCGCTCAAGGGAAACAAAGTTGACATTGTGCTGAGCTCTGAGGGTAACCCAAAGGAGAGAGCTGAGGAGTGGTCTGACTTCTACAAGTACCTCGGATTGACTGTCGACACAAATGCAAAGGAAACCAAAGAATCAAGCAGAGATGCCTACGAAGCCGACATTTTGTACGGAACGATCCCTGACTTTGTCTCAGATTATTTTCAGCAGGGCATAGAGGCAATGGAAACTGGGAATACCAGGCAGAGTCATAAATTCATCTTTGAAGGACGGAGTCTCAGCTTTCCTACCAACGTGGAAATGTCAAAGCTTAATGACTGTGAATCCCTGCATTTTGCTGCAGAGGTCCTGCAAAGTCTCATGGGTAAATTCCACAGTGAAGACAATGAAGTCAGATACAGATTCATGAAGGCTCTTTTTCAAGTGCTCCACTCCAACATGACCAAAGACAAAGCCTTTGACAGCAAAATCCTCCGTGTGTTACAGAAGTTTACCAGAAAAGAACCGTCTCCCACTGAGGTCTTCATTCTGACTTCTCTGGAGAATCTCCTGCAAAACATTACCACAAAAAAAGAGGGTGAGGAAAACAGAGCATCTCCTGCAGGAAGATGGTGTCTGGAGATTTTATTTTCTTCTGTGGAGCAACTCAGACCTTCAACAACATTAAAAGAAGTCCTTCAGATGGTTTCAGACCTTGAAGCACAGATACTGTGGTCAGCAGCAGAGTCCCTAAACCTCCTTGCTGCATTGGTCGACCATCATCATGATGAAGACTGCATTCACATCAAGAAGATTCTACATTTAATGGCAGTATATCAGGTATCTTCACAGTGGATGGATGACAATGATCAGTCTCTCTTGACACTTGTGGACAAACACGAGACCAAAGATCTGATTGAATATTTTGAGAAGAGCCTCAGAGATGAGAAAGTCAAAAGCATTGACACCGTCTTTGATGAACTACGGAGGATGGAAGACATTGATGACCAAACACTGAGTAAATCACACAGCATTGTAACTCATGTCAGAAGCCTGATCAGCACAGGTGAAATTAAAAAGCACACTGATGTAGAGAAAGCTCGAACCCTGAGTCACAGCAGAGAAACAGAGGACCTTCAGCAGGTCCTGGCAGTCTTATGCAATGCTGTACACCACTCCACTGGTCAGCCACACAAGGATGGAGAGGGGTGGTGGCCCAGAGACACTCAGATGATCAGCTGGTGTCTCTTGGCTCTGTCTGATACTGGGAGGCTGCTGGAAATGGGCACTGGAGAGGGAAAGTCTTGTGTGATAGCCATGTTTGCAGCGCTGCGTGTGCTGCGGGGTGAAAAAGTAGACATTGTGTCCAGCTCTTCTGTGTTATGCCAAAGAGATGCAGAAGAATGGAACAACTTCTACAAATACTTTAAAATGACAGCTGACACAAACACCAATAAAATGGAAGACTCTTGTAGAAGAGAATGCTACCAGAAAGATGTGGTCTATGGAACCATCGAAGCCTTTGCTGCAGATCACCTTCGTCAGATATTTGAGATGAAGGAAGTGAGGCCTGATCGCCAATATCAGTGCATCATAATCGATGAAGTGGACTCACTGCTGCTCGATCAAGGAGTACAGCTGACATACTTGTCCAGCCACATGGTCTCCATGCAGCACCTTAACGTCATCCTGGCCCTTATCTGGGGCCATGTCAGCCAGTTCGGCTTCCTTTCTGCAGAGCAACGAACATTTGTTCGAAGTCCTCCTGCTTCATTCTTTAAGGCCATCTTTGACTCCATAGACACAGAAGGCACTGAAATCAAAGATCCAATGGACATTCTGAGGATTGCTGAAGAAACCGGCACCGTGCAAGAAGGATTTACAGAGGAACTCTATCAAGTTAAGAACGATGAACTTCTACAGAAACTCAAGACTGTGAGTCAGGATGCTGTGGTGGATTTTTTCCAAGAAATCGAGAACTATGTCCCCTATGGTTTCACTGTTTACTCTTTGGATGATCAGGGATCGCTCTGTCTGAGAAAACAAAGTCCGTACAACAACCAGGACATTCCAGAGCTTACCTTTCTTGTATTGGATGATGGCTTGTGCTGTACTCTCTATGATTCAGAGGAAGATCTCATCAAGCCCATTGCAGACATAGTCTTACAGAAGGTTCAGTTCACCCCATGTGAGAACGACAACAAAAAGATCAACATTCCTGGATTCCTGAGAAATCTGATTGAGAAGAAAGTGCCTGTGTGGGTTCAGAACGCCTTTCTGGCAATGCAGCTGAGGGAAGGACGGGAATACGTCATTCAAGACAACAGTGTCTGCCCTGTTGATTTCAGATCCACGGGCATCATAGAACTGAACAAGAAGTGGAGTGATGGTCTGCAGCAGTTTGTAGAGATAAAACACAAAATCAAACTGAGCACAATTTCAGTTGTGACAAATTATGTTTCTAACATCTCCTTCTTTGAAATGTACCATGGGAAAATATATGGAACAACTGGGACTCTTGGGAGCAAAGCTGACATTCTGTTTTTGCAGGAGCTTTATCCAAGTCTCTCTGCCTGCAAAATGCCACCATTCAACAGAAAGAAGTTATATGAGCTCAAAGGAACACTGACAACCTCAGCTGAAGAATGGAAATCTGAAATAAAGCGTGTGGTATTGGATCAGACTTCTCCAAACTCATACAGAGAGGGAAGAGCAGCTCTAGTGATCTGTGAAACCTTCAACAAAGCCAACGAAATCTATGAAGAGCTGAAAAGCAGCATTCAGGGTAAAATCATTCTCTACTGCCGCAGTGATAAGGACAGCTTGAGCAGAATAGATACCGAGCTGAACCCTGGGGATGTCATTGTTGCCACAAACCTTGCTGGGCGTGGCACAGACATCAAAGTGTCCCAAATGGTGAACAACAACGGGGGATTATTTGTGATACTCACCTTCCTCTCTGAGAACACAAGAGTGGAACTCCAGGCTTTTGGACGCACGGCACGCAAAGGTAAACCTGGATCTGCTCAGATCATCATGTGCACTGAACACCAGCAGCAGTCTCTTAGGACGGCGTCCTCTCTGGAGGAAGCTAAGGACACAAGGGATCAATATGCAGGAGAAAAGATCAATCACATGATGAAAGACATCACAGAGTTGAGGCTGAGGGAGGAGCTGTTTTCAGACTACTGTGAAACTCTTCGAGAAATTCATGCGAGCACAGATGACAATGAGAAAAAGGCAGTTGTTCCCATCATGGATAAATTCTTTAAAACTCTTCGAGAAATTTATGCGAGCACAAATGACAATGAGAAAAAGGCAGTTGTTGCCATCATGAATGAGTTCTGGGGGATATGGCTGCAGATTAAATCTGAAGACATTGACAACTTGAAAACAAATGATTTAAAATCAAGTTTGAAAGCTGATCTGTCATGGGCAAAAAGTCAGTGTCAAAGTCAAACTTCACCGTCCTTAAGCTTTTATCACTACATCAAGTTTGGGAATGTTGCCCTGAATAAACAACAATGGGAGGTTAGCTGCAGGCTCTTTGAAAAAGCCATGGACCAAGATAAAAGCTGGGCAGCGATAGCTTTCTACAGTCCTGCATTCTGCACTATAAAGCAGAAGAAAGAAGACTACCTCAATAAGGCCAGACAAGACCTCGAGAAGGCAAAGGAGTCTCTGATCTATCTCAATGAAGAACTCATAGTCTGTCTGCAGATGGTAAAAATGTCTCCTCCATCAACCAAGAATGAAACCAGCCTTGAAAAGCAGTTACTAACCAAGCAAAAGATGTGGAATTGCTTGGAGGAAAACATCAATGAGGCGATCAAAATGCTGGATGAAATAAAAGCAGAGGGGCGAGATGCAGTTGCCAAAAATTCAACTATTTCCTCTCTGATGCCCAAAGACGAAGAAGACTTCCAAGAGGAAGCCAGCAACCTCCTAAGACAAGGTCTGGAGTTTGTGTTTTCTGTTGAGAAGGAGCCTCGCTTCCCATGGGAAGCTCTGGTCGTGTTTATTCTTGGAATTGCACAGATCGTTGTCGGTGCTCTGCTTGTTGCATTTACATGTGGTGCATTAGCTCAAGTCAGTGTGGGACTTATCACAGAGGGAATATCAGACTGCATCTCTGGCATAGAATCCATGGTGACAGGAGAATTCAGCTGGAAATCATGGGCAATCCAAAAAGCCATTTCCATTGGTGTGTCTCTCCTTGGGTTTGGGATTGGAAAGCTGATTGCAAAGGGTTTCAAAGCTTGTAAAATGCTCCTGAAAGGATTTGGGAAAGAGCTTAAATCTATGCCGAAGTTTCTCGCTGGACAAGCTAAAGAGGGCCTCAGTGCTGTTGCAAAAACAAACATGAAAAATGCAGCAAAATTAACAGTGAAAAAAATGGCAGAGGAACTCATAAACTATGGGCTAGGGAAGGCAGAGGAGGAAATACTTAAACAAATATTAGCTGCCATTGAAAATTATGTCAAAAAGGGAATTGCTGATAATGTAAAATCCAACTTGGAAAAAGGAGGGTTGGGTTCATTAGTTGACAGCATCATCCTCTCACATGTTGTTGATGAAGAGCAACTCCAGGATCTTCTGAGGGACAAAGACAGGAAGACAAAACTGCTGAACATTTTCACTGAACTGAGTAAGAATGCAGTCCAGCCATTCTATGCAGACCTCAGCTTGCAGAACAAGCTGAGCTCCTCTTTCCATGGAGTGATCGACAAAGCCCTGGCAGAATTAGCTAAGGAAGAAGTCAAAGGAAAAGCAAAGGGATTGCTGATTGCCATCAAATTGGTCCATATGGGGGCACTGGCAGCAGAAGCTACTGCAGCAGTGCTCAGCCTTTCCAGCAAGTTCTTCCAAAATCTTCAGGAACAGCTGACGACATTCAAAAAGGACCATTTGTCAGAGGAGAAGCTTAAGCATCAATCTCCTCAGGACACTGAGATGCTGAAAGAATTCAAGCAGGAGTTAGCTGACACTATCATCAAATTATTGGCTGCTGCTTTGGTGGAAGTTTTCCACCAGAAGTTCTCCAGTCATTTGGTTTCCTGGATGCAAAGTGAAGCACATGGCTTCATTACCAGTCATGTAAGATCTGGCCTAAAGACTGACCGTACAGAGGAATTGCTCAGAGCTGGTCAGAATAACAGCTATATCAAACACATGCCTTTAGACCAAGACTCTAAGCGTCACCCTGCAAAAGAAGCAAGTGAATCATTGAAGACACATGCTGAGAAGATCAAGGATGCCAACACTCCAGGAAGCATTCTGGACATCAGAGTCCTGTCAGAAACCACTGGCACTAAGGTTGTACTCCTCACTGAGAACAGCCAGGGCAAGCTGACCAAAATGCAACAAGTACACCCAAACACCAACCCTGCCAGTCAAGAAGTCACACTGATCTACAGACCAAAGAGTGACAAGTACCCAGACGGCCATTATGATGTGCTCATTAATAACCGCACAGTCAGCATCAACAGTGAAGACAAGAGCTGCCTTTTTTATGCTCTAGCACGAGGCATGAACCCAGACGCCAGCAAAGCTCAGATCTCAAAGAAAGCAGATGAACTGCGACACGTGGAGGCTGACGCTCTCCTTAAACAACCAGACAAATGGGAGCCCTTCGTCAAGAGGAAGGAGTGGACTGACGACATCAGAGGAGGAGACTGGTACATGGCAGAGGGAGCTAACCGAGGCAAAAAGGAAAAAGAAAAAGTTGAAGAATCTTTAGAAATCCTTCAAAGGGAGGTAGGAAATGTACAACAATACAACACCTGGATAAAACACAGAAATGAAAATCCAGGAATGGGACAGTTCATCAATGCAGACCACCAGCCACCAGTGAGTTGTATCGTGAAAGCAGGAAAGTTGAACCAAAACAGCAAGTTAGCCAAAGCCATGCTTGAAGCGGGAGCAAGCTCATCTCTGGATGCAAACCTGATTGGGAAGGTGAAGAAACATCATGGCCTTGGACTTCCAACTGTTTATGTGCCAAAAGAGGTACATGGTGAGTTTCTCAGTTCAAGATCACCAAAATTCCTAGAGCTCTTAACTACCACCAAAAAAAACGATGATGTGGTCGGCACCTTCAAACTTACGATTCTTGGTTCAATGCCGAGATTCTGGCTGAAAAACAATGAGGACTTCAATTCCTTTAACACCCCGATGAGTAAAAGCAGACTTTCTGTGTTTGAAGAGAGTTTTCCACATCACAGTAAAAAGATGGTCGAGAACTGGTACAACCTGCTGAGTGGAGTCATGACAAGCGATGATCTGAAAACAATCACTGCATGGATCGACAACCGGGGCTACAACGATCAGAACGACCACTTCAGGAACCTGGTCTCAAGCTTCCTGTCAACAAAAGGTAGAGTACATGCACAGTGTAATCAGAGTTCACTGGGCCATGATTCTCATGGGGGGTTAAATTCCCTATAGAAGGACCATCTTAGTTTGTTAGCTTGATGCTAACACATAACCCAAAATTTTAACCAAGGAAACTAAATTTGCTTTGCATTCTTTAACAATATCATCTGCACTCAAACTTACAAAAACATTCTTCTTAAAGGGATATTTCAGTAGGTTTGAAATATGTCAATAGTTTTATCCCACTTTGTACACCATTTTAGCCACTTTTCACAATTTGTTTTACCCACTTTTTTTCAGTTTAACCCATTCCTGTGACTTTCTGCATATTTTTTCTGGCTCAGTTTATCCATTCTTGCCAGTTTAAATCAGTTAGTTAATGCAGACCTGCCAACTTTGGCAAAACATTTTGAGAACCAATTGTGTCATGCAGTTTTGTCGCAGATATTTGCAACTCCTTTGTTTTTCCACACAGTAATTTTTCCATTCACTGGCTGGAAATCGGTTGATAAAAAATGGAGAGAAGACAATTTCACTGACTGGAATGTGTGTGTGTGTGTATGTGTGTGTGTGTGTGGTGGGGGGGGTGCATGTTTCTATACACACAAACACACACACATATGCATATGTCAGGGCTGTACGTTAACTTTTTTTTGCCTTTTTTTAATCATTTAGATTAATAGGTTGTGGCAGTCACATGAACATCTTAACCTGTTTTTGCACAAGGCACTGTTTTTCATTTTTGATGACACTTTTGTTTCCCCTTTACCGCCAGAACAACACCCGATCTGCGTTAAGTACTGCCAGTGAATCTCTATTAATAGCATGAATTCTCAGGGTTAAGCGGGAGTGGACATACACATTGTGGGAGCGGGTGGGAGTATAACAGACGTTGTGGGTGCGGGCGATAATGGTCAGAAATTCATCAGGAGCAGGATGAAGAAAACAGTCCTGTGCAGGGCTCTACTACAGAGGTCAACAATTGTGTAGCACAGGAAAAAAAAACTGGGATACAACTGATGACAACATCTGTAAGACCAACCAGTAACCAAAATATGTGCTCAGTAAGAGAAAGTTCTTGAATAACAAAACCAAAACAGCCCAAATTTCAGCTTTCATTTAATGTCAAACAAAGCAAACAGCTAATCATGGTTAAGATTTTTGTGGTGCAGAAGAAAAGAGAGACGCTGATGGTTCATCTACACATTCAGATACAAAACAAGCAAACTGCAGGAAGCTGACTAACTTCATAGCAGCGTTGGTGCTTGAAGGTAATTAGAGCAGTCTGATTTGGAAATCAGACCTTGAGACAGATCAAACAGAGGAGCAAATGATTTCCATTCATGCTGCTATTTGCTGCTGTATTCCTTTAATAATTCATTTTTTAAACTTTGGGCAGGATCAGCAGACAGCTTAAGTCTTTTTTTTTTTTTTTCATCCCAATTACCTAAACTTTAATGTGTTTCTTTGTTCATCCTTAAACTGTGTTTGAAGGACTGAAGCTCTAGGTCTATGCATTTATATATGATATTGGCAAAATTTAATTTGTAAATATCACCATATTGTATGAACCCCAATACTGTTTATCCTAGTCAAACTAAGAAATAGAGTAAAGTACAAGTTTTATGTTTTTATGTGTTTTTTAATGGATTTCTTGCAGGGCAATCCAGAAGGACCAAGGGCCACAGTTGGCCCACGGGCCATAGTTTATATATTTACTGATACTCAGAGTAACAGGAAAGTATTTATAACATAATTAGAAATTCATTAAACACTGTTAGAGTTTGGTCCATACTGTACTATCACATGGGGGTCTGATGTTTATAGAGCTAATGTAAATGAACAGACCCCTGGAGAGGACGAGGAGAACACAGACGTAAGCTAGCAGATACTCATTTTAAATGTCGTCCAGCCTACCTGCCTTGATAAAAAAAAAACTTGGGATTAAAGCAGCCCCCCATTTAAACATAGCGTATACTCTTGCCATCATATAAGCTGCGGAGCGTGGCCGCTTGCACTCCAGACACAGAGGATTAAGCATGACGAGAGAAAACAACATTCTTGAATTGAAAATATGGGAGAAATATAAAATAAAAGCACTGAGCATGAATTTCAAATTATAAATCAACGTGGAGTGACGTTTTTGTGGCAACAAGTAAAATTGCGCACCTTGCATGCATGCACCTCTCTCACCTTGTCATCACACCTGTGCTATGAGGGGTGTCAACCTTGTAGCACTATAGGTCCAGCAGACTCGTTATTCTCTGCTACTCTGCATAATTGGTTGAAACTGCTTCACCGCGCTGCTGCATCATGCTGTCAGACATGAGTACGGCATTTCCCACAGAACTCACATGTACGCAGCTTTTTGCATAGTTTAGGGAGGAGAGTTGTATCAGCGTGTTCACATGTCAAATTGCATACCTGCTACGCAAAATACGTACAGGTTGGCAGGTCTGTTTAATCCAGTGATACTCAACGTGTGGCTCTTGAGCCTCATGTGGCTCTTTTGTGATGATTTGTGGCTTTTTTATGTTTTATTTAAATATATTATTCCCCCAGAAAATCTTAGAAAAGGGGTACTTTGACCTTAGAAATAATTCATTGCAAGTCACTAAATCAGTTTGTTTTCCACACTTATACAGCAGGCTTTCATTTTCAACCTTTATTTTTTGTGTATATATTTCCGTTGCCCTTATTTGGAATTTTTTTGCCTCATTTTTTACATTTTTTTGCCACTTTTAATGCATTTTTACTGATTTAAGCCCACTTTTGCCACATCTTTATGCAACTTTTTGCCCATTTCTACCACTATAATCCATGTTTGCCCCTTTTCCTCCAATTTTTGACTGTTTAATCCTGCTTTTTGCTATTTTTGCCACTTTTCACACATTTAAGCTGCCTTTTCCCATTAAATGCCACTTTTTTCCCTTTTTTTGCCTCTGGTGCTTTTTGTCCATTTCAGTCACTTTTCACACATTTTTTATCATGTTTTTGTCACTTTTTGACCATTTTTGCCACCTGTAACTTTTTTTTGTCACTTCTCACCCAAATTCACCACTTTCTGCCCTTTTTTGCCCAGTTTTTGACATTGTATGCCTACTTTTCCCCCTTTTTTGCTGCTTTTTGACCACAAAAACTAGACTAAGATGAACAAAAATTGATCTGTGATGACTAAAAAAGACAAAAAGTAAGCTTAGTTTGCAACAAGATGACTAAAACTAGACTAAAATGTAATGTAGTTTTTTTCAGTTATTCAAAATCTGTGCTATTACTCCACTGTGGATGAATCTGTCAAAAAACAATGCATCTGTAGCTATTCTGCCTCTCAGCTGTAGAAAGCAGAGACCCCAGGTTTGGCAGAGTGCAGAGAAAACATGACCATACCTTGGTACCAGATTTAGGCAAGAAAATAAATGCTTGGACTAAAAGTAAAGACTAAAATGTGAGGACTTTTTATGGACTTAAACTAGACTAAAATGTTTCCAATTTTTTTTCGACTAAAACTAAAAAGGATAGAAATGACTAAAATGTGACTTAAACTTAAAGACATTTTATCTAAAGAATAAAACTAAGAATAAAATTAAAAATAGCTGCCAACATTTACACTGTTCCCTTGCAAGTCCTTGGAACTTTATCAAGACAGATATTGGATGAAATGCCTTAAAAGATTATCTTTTTGTCTTGTGTCACATATGAGAACAGTCAGATCACACTTTCTGCTCATGAAAACTTTGAGCCTTGATGCATGGTCCAGGTTTTGGTTTATTATGCTCCTGAGTTTTACAGTGTTTCCCTGTGTTTACTCTGTGTATTTCGTGTTTCTAGTTTCAGTTGCTATGTTGTAAACTATTTTTTCTCCCCATGTTTTTCGCTTTTGTTCCTTGTCCCCTTTGTCTCACGTCTAGTTTAGCTCCCTGTGTTTGTATTTGTTTCCTTGCTCCCCTCCTAGTCTTTCTCATGGATAACTTCCCCCTTGTTCTGTGTTCTTGTGCTTTGTGAAGCTTCCTGTGTTATTTTGTAGTTGCTTTCTGTTGTGTGTGAGATTTCAGTTTTCTCTCCACTTTGATTCACCCTCACTAGTTTCACCTGTGTCTCGTTTGCCCTCACCTGTCTCCCTCTTTGTCTAATCAGTCCCTGTGTATTAAGGTTCCGTGTTTTTCCATGGCTGTGTCCGAAACCACATGCCCGTTCCCTACTCCCTACTCCCTATCCACTATATAGTGAACAGCATATAGTGGACTATATAGTGGGCTCAACTACAAAACAGCAGAAAATGACATCATCGCCGTGTCACAATTAAAACGTTTAGCAACAACAGCTCGTAGATTTCAATGACAACAGCTGAGGATCGAAATTAACGGTAGAATTTCAATGAAAACTGATACTAAATGTGATGTATTTTCCCCCAAAAATAAAAATACTAATAGATAGAAAAGCTTGTGTCTTCAGTGGCAAAATAGTGTACATTTTTGTATTTAATGTAACTTATTTTTGCATAAAGATGATGGTCTCATGTCTTGTAATTCTCAGAGTTACTTCGTTTTAAATCCTTCACATTTTCTTACAGATTTAAATGTTAAAGTTTTTATGTGTTTCTGTGCTCCTCTCATTCATCCGTCGTGTTTGAGAGCAGCAACCTCTATGCATGATGGTAAATATTGCAGGGCTAGTGAGCATCCGTTGTTCACTACTTTTCAAAATGCATTGTGGGATAGAATTAGTGCACTATATAGTGAATAACAATGCTCACTCAGAATTCGGACACCACTACAAAATGGCGTATAATGAATAGAGAGTGATTTCGGACACAGCCCATGTCTTTTGTCACTTCATTGTTTGAAGTTTGCACGGCTGCCTAGTCCTCCTCGTGTTTCCCAAGACTTAAGTTACCCTTTTTTTTGTGTTTTTTTTGTTTTTTTTTGTTTTTGACAAAGTAGTTTTGTTAAAGTTTTGTTAATTAAATTTAGTTTGTTTTCATCTGCAGTTGGATCCCATTTTGAGTTTTTTCACCACACTCCTGACGGCTGTGATGGTGACCACCAACAAATTTTCAAGATGCATTGAAGGATCAGTGCATTTCACTGCAGGGTATAACAATACCCGTTCAGAATTCAGAACACTACACAATAGTGTACTCACTATATCGTACGTTATGTGGCCAATGAGGTGTGATATGAGGCGTGGCTATTCTCTCGAAATGCTACGAAAAGGTCACACGTACTCCCCTCCTCCTAGATCTATGGGGAAGTCTCCAACAAATATAATCTCATAGCTAAAAACATAAATTTGCTCTTATACTCTGTTTTCCTATGTTTCAGTTCAAGACTGAAGTGTTGTTTCTTGTTTTCTTTGCAGGAAAGGAGCGGAAAAGGAAACGTCTGGAAGATAACTGAAGACAAAGATTGACTTTGATCATGATGAAGAACTTTATCTAGATATGAACAGTGAAATGTTGTGCTGTTGTCGAGTAATTCAAATGATTTCAGTTTTTTTTGCTTAGGGTCTCATAGAAATATCTCTAACATCTAACAGGCAAAGAAAATTGAATGCTAAATTCTGAATTTCGCAGGGATTGTGTCAATGAGCATTTTCCAAAATTATGGGATAAATTACTGGGTAATTGCTGAGATTAAACACAGATTTAATGGAAATAAGATGTTGAAATTAGATCGCTTGATGATTTGTATGAAAAAGCTGCTGATGAATGCTCCCTTCCGGCTGCATGGGAAAGTTAAATGTCCTACTTTACAAGTCGCTGGTGTCGGGTCAAAACCTCTTATTCTTCAGAATCGCCACTTTCAGGGAATTCAAAGAAAAGCTTTTTTTTCCCCAAATAATTTAACACTGAATACTCAACTTCTTGACACTTTTTTCCTTTAAAATGTGTTAAAGCCCACTAGCAGAGTTTAAGGATGACCAATAGCACTGATTCATGAAAAATAAAATGAAATGAAAAATTGAGATATGAGGTTTCGGTCCTATGTCAGTGATGTATTTCTTTCAAGTTTTTTCCTAAATAATTCATGACTTGTAGCCTATCTTAGAATAAATATCAACCAAACTTAATTGTTAATGTATCCTGAAAATGATTCCTTTTCTCTTAATCTTCTTATTGTGCATTTGAATAAATCACTCATAAAGTTCAGGTGGACTAACTCATTGTTAATATTAAATGAATATGCATTATATTAATATTATTTGATAAGAGTTGTCCTGTGTCACTTCCTTTTCTCTGGTCTGAGGGTGACCTCATCTGGGTTCAAACAAATCCTGAGACTGAATTGCAGTGGATTACAAAACAGTAGTAGCAATGAGATTAATCACTATTGCGCTGGTTTTTGTGCTTTGAAAAGAAAAAAAAAAGTACTACAACTTATATGTTTTTCATCCCCAAAAGATGAGGGAGAGTGAAGAAGAGGTCTGGCTGAAATTAAAGAGGAGTAAAGTTGTCAAATGTGGGACAGGTATAGACCCTTTTCACAGTAACGCCATGTTCACGTCTTCAGAGAAGCCGGAGGCAAAAAGCAAACACACTGTCACTCTTATAAGAGCCTTAAAATGTCCTTGTGCTGTTGTTATTTCATGTCAAGGTGTTTCTGATTTTACTATCTGTCAAATGACAGAAATAAACAGCAGCCTTGTGGTTTAACTTTACACAAAAACACAAAGGCAACTAAGCATTTCCAGTTTCTTAGGTGGCTTTCACACTAGGGGCCCAGTCCCAGATCCGAGTGCACTTGAGCCCAAAGTCTGGTTTGTTTTGGTCGGTGTAAATGCAAATGAACTGCACCTGGGCCCTGGGCCCACTAGGGGAGGTGGTCTCAGGTGCAGTTCAAGTGGACTCTGGCACCGTTCAGATGAGACGTGAATGCAACTGCGCCCGGATACAGGACAGAGTGTTGTATCAGTTATATGAGGTCATCAGCAGTTTGTTCACATTTTTCCTAAATAAAAGGTGGAAATCATCAGAATCAAGTTACAAACGGTCTGTTAGGACTCACCTTACAGATGAAGTCAGAAGTTGAAGTCAGTAAGATGAGATGCAACAATAAAAAACACTATAGCTGTACAGCAAGAACCCATTTACTCCTCTAAGCTGCAGGTAGATGTGTAGATACAAAGAGTGACGTTGCTGACATCTTAAAAAGTGATAAAAAAAAAAAAATCCCTGATGGAAGGATGGACTTTTTAGCTACATTTAAACAAAAAAGTCTTCCTCACGCCATGGTAGGTTCTTCTTTCTCCTCTATGCAAGTGTTTTATCTCATAATTCCCACTTTTGATATTATTACCATGACTTTTTAATCTCAATGTTTTAATTTTTTATCACATTTTGACATTTTATCTTGTGATTATGAATTTTTATCTCATAATTTTGACTGTTCATGTCATAATTTTGCTCCTTTAATCTTATGATTTTGATTTTATAATCTCATAATTTGGATTTTTTTTCTTATAATTTAGATTTTTTTAATCTCATAATTTAGATTGTTTTAATCTCATAATTTTGACTTTGTATTTCATAATATTGATTTAGGATTTTTTTTGTCTTTAATTTCCTAACTCCCACATTTTTCTTATTTAAGTGGCAGAAATGGGCTTTCTATGGTTAATAGTTAAAAATAACTCCAAAAATTATTTTTTTGAAAAGACTGATTAAAAAGTGATACACTATGTTTTTGAATTTTTACTGGCCTCATTTATATTAAGTTAAGAATTATATATACTGCTGCTTTTATGAGTCAAAAGAATCGAGTGTCAGTGATACTGGCTCTGTATTTACTTGCTATGGGATTGATATTAAAATTTGAAATATTGCGCACCACTAGTTTTCAGTATTGACCTTCAGCTTTGTCCACAAAGATTTCTCCAGATTCTCTGAATCTTCTGTGAATATTATGGACTGTAGATGGTGGGATATTCAAAGACTTCACAATTTTACGCTGAGGAACATTTTTCTTAAAATTTTAGTATTTTTTTGACACATTTTTGCTTTGGTTTTGATTTGGCCTTTAGCGGTCTGACAGTGATAGGAGTCACTGGAGGCGGTTCAGAAATAGAGATTTAACTTTGAGAAGTGCTCGGGCAGTTCATTAATCAAAGTGAATCGATTCGTTTTCCTGAAGAGAACTATTGAAAGATCCACCGGACGAGTGGGCAGCGTGAACACAAGTTTGTTTAGTGCATTGATTACCATTTGGACCCTCCGGCGAGAACGCACTGATACAAATCTGCTCTGTCTCCTCTGTTGGGTTTCTGCTGCTTCACTACAGGTCAAATCTACATATCTACACGTCCAGCTGATATACTTTCACTGGGATTTAAACTTTTGACATTCGGTAGTGAGAGAGGAACCTACTGGTGTTTTAATTACATGATTCAACGTGTCTTCATTATGAAATCCGGTGATAAATGATGCCTATAATTAGACGTTTGAGACGTTTGTAATCAGGTAAAGTGTAATGCTCTAAACACTCCCAGGGGAAAACAAACTGCTGCTGCTACCTGGGGAATTTCTAAACACTTATAAAATGAAAGCTAAGCAAAACACGACTTGAGGATGACTTTCAGATCATGTAGCGCTTCTGACAGTGTGACACAATGAGGCCAGGCTCCCCTCTGCTGGAACACACAGCCTGACAATGGCAGATTGAAGAGAGATAACAGCAGCACATAAAAGATTATAAATAGATGTGTATGAGACTAAATATGACGGTACGATAGAGATGAACAAATGTGGCAGGAGGACGGCAGGGAATATCACTTTTTTATCAGTAAAAAAGGCGTATAATCATTCCTTTCAGTTCTGATTAGGGACGCTTTCACTGCCAAATGAGGGACTAAATATTTTATTTAGAGTTCGGCGCCACTCAGTTTGAGTGGGATGTGTGAATGAAGTGTGCAAGGTATGGCTATAAAAAACGAGACTAATGCGCCTATAGGATTTTATTGAACATGAACATTTTTCAGTGTCTTTCTTCTGACAGGTCTCAGAACCTCTGTCGTTCTGTTAACTCCTGTCACAGACCCTAAATGTGTTTCTCTGAGCACGGATCTGATTTTAGAAAAAAGGGAAAACTCACAGAACACAGAGGCACCTGGGCATAAAAATCTTGGAGGGCCCCCAAGACCCCCACCACCTCTGCCCCCCCACACACGCATGCACTCAAAGTTTTGAAAATTTGGCTGGTATTTGTTGTAAACACCTGTAGCATATGGAGGATTTACTCTGACAGGCTACAGATCATATGATCATAAAAAAGGAGACCTGGAACTCCTCTGTCAAAGAAGATTCACACTGAACAACGCCTACAGCAGACAGAGCTGGACGTGTCAAATATACAGGGCTTAGACCCTTAAGAGCAAGGGTGGCAAACTCATTTAGAGTCAGGGGCTAGATTTGCTCCAATGGTCCTGCAGGCCATGCTATTTTTTTAACGGCATCAATATGACCAAATAATCACATATAGGCTGCTGGGTTATTTATTGATATAAATTATTCAATTTTAGATGTATGTACACACAAAAATGTTTATTATCTACTTTAGACGGAGGATTTACCTGCAAGAACTCAACAAGTCAGACAAAACTATGCTTTTCTTGTATCATATGACTGTTTAAAAATTTTAATGTTATTATTATCCACAAGTTGTAAACTTTCAAGACTGGAATATTCATTAAAAATATACATTTAATATGACAGTTTACAACTTAAAAATATCTGACCTGACCCTGTGATTATTTCCCCTGGCATGGGATCAGTTCACAGAGTCCAGAGGGAGAGAGAGGAGGATTTTAAGGACATGTATCTCTTGCTGGTGCACCTAAAGTACTACTAAGAGCTCCTACTGAGTAAAAACTTGACTTTAAAGCCAATGTCTGAGCCTCTACAGTCGTTCTTATGCACGCATGCACCACGAACTGGGGCATCTCTACAAGTCTGGATGCCATCAAGTGCTGCACCAAGACCAAACATGCCGACCTCTCATGATAGGACAGCCTGTGTCCAGATTAGGATTAAACGATCAGTTATAAAGTAATTTTTACCGTTATCAGAGGATTTTTTTTTTGTTTTGTTTACTATTAGATAAGACCCGGAATAAATATTTGAAAGGATTTATAAACGATACCAGATGGATGTGTTTCACACATCCATCTGGAAAGCCACTCATACACAGGGTTTGGGAAAGGGCAGAGCCTTTGAATAAAACTTGGAGGGCGCTTAGAAGAACATTCTGTCACCAATCAGAGCAACAGAAGACATGACGTAGCCGCCAGCGAGCTGCACCCCTACCGAGGAGTAAGTTCCATAGAGAGCTGCATAACGTGAACCATGGCGACTTCAGACATGTCAGTACGCGGCTTTTGTCGTTTTTGAAAAGAAAACAACTCACTGCTGTTTTTTGTTTTCCTTTCATGAAGAAATATCATCAAGTTCTGATAAAACTGGCGCTTAAGCAGCATCCACGCTAAGCTCTTCCACCATAATTGCACTGGCCTCTTGTTGCTGCTCGCTTACGTGACAACTTTGCTGTGCCTGAAAGTACTGCCCCTCGACGCTGATTGGTCCTGTCACTTTTATAACCAGGCCTAAACAGTTTAGACAGGAGCTTTGCAAGATGAATTCACCAGTGAAAAATACAGAAACAAGCGTGTCCATCTGCTTTGCAGGATTGCTGTTTAAATGTAAGTGACCAAGACCAGGATTTTACTTTTTGGTGACATCAAAAAATTTAATTCTATATAAATAAATTCAGTTGGTCTTAGTTTGGCATTGCAGTTTTATAAAAACGAGGGATTAAATCAGTCAGAAGACTGAACTGAGCCACAGCGAGATGCGATGTCTGTGTTTGAGACAGTTAAGTATTTTTTATCCTGAGAGAAGCTGTTAATAGTCCTCACAGGGGAAAAATTTTTGCATCACAAGACAAAAAACCCCACACGCTCACATTTGCAAAGGCCCGACACGCAAGAAACTGGCTAGAGACGCCAACAGGACTGGACTCCACTGGGATGAGAGAGTGTAGTGCAGATGTCAAAGGTAATTAAATTTTTCATCTTTGATAAAATATTTGTAACTTGGAACAAAATTAGACAAAAGTAAAAAGTTAGGAAAGTAAAAACTCTGATCAGAGCACCCAATGATTACTAACGTGTGTTCTTACTTCCTGCCTCCAGTCTGGCTTTTTCACATCTTCTACATGTTGTGACTAAAGACAACTTATTGCAGACTTTACACCCAGTTCCAACCTTTATAGGCCTTATTTTTTTAACATTGTTTATGATGTGAAAACAACAGAAAAATTCTTCCCATTGTTTATGCTTTGAATTTTCTGTGCATGCTCATTGACAATAAAGCTTTTTTTTTATATCTCGTTTATACAAAGAGCTGCAGACTGGAGGGAAAATGTGATGAAGCAATCTTGTCTGCAGGCATCGTCGTCCCCATTAACGGCCTCTAAGAAATATCTTCCTGATCACATCCAGGCAGCAGCAGTGGCATTACATGGTCATTTGAAAGGATGCAGGGGGTTGAAATATTCAATTGGCTGTCTGCAGGCGACTGATGCTGCTGATTTCTGTAAACACCAATGACAAGAGATCGAGTCGTTCCAATGAGAGATGGCGAGATGGCAGGGCAGACCCCAGGAAGTTATTGTCGGGGGACAAATTAATAAGTAAGTGTGTTGTGACCTTGACAAGTGGCTCTCATTTGGATACTAGACTATTGTTGAGCCTGCTGTGGCTATTCTGAACACCAACAATCATTCAAACCACAGTTTCTCTCTACTGGAAATAATTGGACAGAGAATCTAGACTGTATGAAGTACACTAGTTTCCAAGAAAGTGACAAAAGCGATGGTTTCAGAGAGAGGAAATGATCTGATAAAGTCTCTTATGTATATTACCTATTTTATCTTAACAAGCGCTCACAGCTCAGAGTGGTGGAGCTGCTGGGCTCACTTTAATCTACAGCTCTCCTCCAGCAGCTACACACATTACAGCAGACTGCAGAATATGTGGGATGTTCCCGGACAATACTGTCTGCTTTTATTACTTTATGAGCCATGGGCCCTGTGTGATGATTTTGAGTTTTTTCTCTAGTTTTTATCCCTTTTTCAACATATCTCATTTTTTCTGTTTCTCTTATTGATTCTCATTGAATAAAAGAATACAAATGGGTTTGTTTGCATTAACTCTTTAAAGGGGACATATTATGCAAAAATCACTGATGTTCTGATTTCAGTCTTTTCTAACACAAATACAGTCATGGATGAAAATATTTCTCCCAGAAATTGTTGCAATCAACAAATGTTTTTGGTATACATGTGTTTATTGCCTTCATGTGCATTGGAATAACACAAAAAATCCAAAGAAAAAAGACAAAATTGACATAATTTTACACAAAACTCAAAAAAAGGGCCGGACAAAATTATTGGCACCCTCAACTTTATATTTGGTTGCACAACCTCGGGGAAAAAAATAACTGAAACCAATCGCTTCCTATAACCATCAACAAGCTTCTTA
This sequence comes from Cheilinus undulatus, assembly GCF_018320785.1. NCBI lineage: Eukaryota > Metazoa > Chordata > Actinopteri > Labriformes > Labridae > Cheilinus > Cheilinus undulatus. Next base: position 8,262,329 of record NC_054878.1, read on the forward strand.
CACCTCTCAACTGGAGTTTTGGACCACTCTTCTTTTGCAAACTGCTCCAGGTCTCTCAGATTTGAAGGGTGCTTCTGGCAACAGCAATTTTGAGATCTCCTCATAGGTGTTCAATGGTATTAAGATCCAGGCTCATTGCTGGCCACATCAGAACTCTCCAGCTTTGTCTCCAACCATTTCTTGGTGCTTTTTGAAGTATGTTTCAGGTCGTTGTCCTGCTGGAACACCCATGACCTCTGATGCAGACCCAGCTTTCTGACACTAGGCCCTACATTGCGGCCCAAAATGTTTTGATAGTCTCCAGATTTCATGATTCCTTGCACACAGTCAAGGCACCCAGTGCCAGAGGCAGCAAAATAACCCCAAAACATTCTTGAACCTCCACCATGTTTGACTGTAGGTACTGTGTTCTTTTCTTTGTAGGCCTCATTCCATTTTCTGTAAACAATGACGTGCTTTTCCATAATGCTCTACCTTAGTCTCATCTGTTCACAAAATGTTCTCCCAGGAGGATTGAGGCTTACTCAGATACATTTTTGCAAACTCCAGTCTGGCTTTTTTATGTCTCCTTGTCAGCAGTGGGGTTCTCCTCGGTCTCCTGCCATAGCACTTCATTTCATTCAGATTACAACATATGGTCCCAGCTGACACTTTTGCACCCTGAGTCTGCAGGACAGCCTGAATTTGTGTGGAAGTTGACTGAAGATGTTTATCCACCATTTCAACTATCCTGCGTTGCATTCATTTGTCAATTTTTCTCTTCCGTCCATGTCCAGGGAGATTAGCCACAGTTCCATGGGTTATAAACTTCTTGATTATATTACACACAGTGGACAAAGGAATTTCAAGATCTCTGGAGATGGTCTTGAAACCTTGAGATTGTTCATATTTTTCCACAATTTTGCTTCTCAAGTCCTCAGACAATTCTCGGCTCCTCTTTCTCTTCTCCATGCTTGGTGTGACAAACACAGGCACACAGCATAAAGGTTGAGTCAACTTTTATACATTCTAACTGGCTTCAGTTGTGATTTCTAGACTGCCAGCACCTGTTACTGCCACAGGTGAGTTTAAATGATCATCACATGCTTGAAATAAAATGATTTACCCACAGTTTTAAAAGGGTGCCAATAATTTTGTCTGGCCTATTTTTTGAGTTTTGTGTAAAATTATGTCAATTTGTCTTTTTTTTCTTTGGATTTTTTTGTGTTGTTCCAATGCATATAAAGGCAATAAACACATGTATATCAAAAACATTTGTAATTGCAACAATTTCTGGGAGAAATGGTGTATTTTCTGGAAAATTCCAGGGGTGCCAATATTTTCGTCCATGACTGTATGTGCCCCTGGCCTGTCCACACTCCCCTCAAGTACCAGAAAAATCCATTCCCTCTCCCCCTCTTTCTCCACCTTTCAGAAAATGTTTATTGAAACAAGCCATTCTCAGATTTTACCACTAGTGACCTCACACGGGGTGTAAGCACCCACCCCCAGGTTTGGTTGGCCCTCCTCTACTGATCCTCTCAGCTACCAGCTAAGATGCTGGATAGCTAAGTGGGTTATCCTGCTGACTATGGTTTGGGGGTTTGATGGTTCAAATCCCAGTCAGGTCCTAAACTTTGGATAAAAGTGTCTGTAACCTCAGGAGTGCCACATCCATTTCCTGAGAGGGGCGTGATCAGGGGCAGACAGCTCATTAACATTTAAAGCCACAGACACAGGAACGGCTCGTTCTGAGAAAGGCTAAAACAGAGAGGTTTTAGACACGTAAAAATCCAATACTGGAGTGTTTTTTTCAGCAACAAACTTGGCAGGCATGTTTTGGGTATCTCTGAGAATAATATAAACTTGTCTTAAAAGGGTAAAATATGTGCCCTTTAATATCTTCATAAGATACCGCATATTAGGAAAGCACTAATAATTTTTAGAAAACAAAAAACAAAAACAAAAGCAGGTAAGTTACTTCTCAAAGTATGTCTAAAGGCCCAATAGCCTAATGCAGGTATTGTGTGCCTTTCAAAATATTAGAGCGTCTTGGAAAATTGTCCAATTCCACACTCTTACCTGTCTAGACAAAATGATTTTTTTTTTTTTTTTAGCCCAACTGATTAAGAAAAAACTTTTAACACTGTGACTGAGAACAGTCAAAGAAGTGCTTGTAACCTTCACCATTTCCTGACAGGATATCAGCAGGTACAGATTTTATTTCACAGAATAAGGGTCAATCCCATTTCTACCCCTTAGCCCTAATCTTAGCCCTACCCCCCGGTTTTGCACGTTCATGTCAGGTTAAGGGGTGTCCCAATTCTATTTTGAATCGAGGGCTAGGGCTACAGGCCAAGGGCTATATAGCCCTCGAAACGACGATTTTGCTGGGACGACACTTGAAACCAAGGGCTGTGATGAATTTCCCCCATGCACTGCATTCCATTGTGAAATTGCCAGTGGACTACAAAGGAGGTGCATGGATGTAAAAATATTTTTGGCATAATGATTACAGAAAACACAACAGTTCTGTTTTCAATCTTTAGCCACTGGGGATTGAAGTTTATTGTATTTTTGGTATGTAAACGTATAAATAAAGGCTGTTAACTGTATAAATAAATGGAGAAGATCAACACAGAGATTCACAGTATGAACGAGATGGTCGAAGCTTTATTGTCACCTCTGATGACACAGCTGTTTATCGGTAATGTGTGTTGACGAACAGCAATCAAGTGGCGTCTCATTTTTTAAGGGAAGGTTTTCACCCCTACCTCTTACCACTCTGTTTCTAGGGGAAAGGGAAAGGGTACACGAAGGGGAAGGGCTAAGGGGTAGAAAGGGGACTGGGCCTTTATCAGAAGTCAGTTGACACCAGTGGAATTTCCAGAGCAAATCAGAACCGAGCAGTCATCAAAACTGCATTAAAAACTGGGATACTTCTGAGTTTCTTACAGAAGTGTTGTTCTGTTAGATGGCTTCAATAACCAAACCCTGAGGGTTGTGTTGAATTTGTGGGCATATGACACTAAAAATAAATCGCTTACAGCTGCTTTAACAATTTTTGTACTGAACAGAGGTACTTCAGCTAAAGCTGACAACATTTGCGAGGTGTCCTACGTCATCCACCACCAGAGGGTGGCGGTGTCTTTGATGGGATGGGAGGAAGGCGTTTATATAGTTGAACTTCTTGATCCACCCTTTGGGCTATGAAGACAGGTGGCTGCTGCTGCACGGAGAGAAGCTCACTGTCCTCCTCTTCTTCAAAAAGTTCCTCTAGGGCAGTCCTTTTTTGCTGCTTTATGGTCGAGATCTGAACTTACAGACATAACCACAAGGTTCAGTCTTAGACTAAACTGTAATAATCCACCCATCTATCATCATTCAGCATAATGAGCTAAACTTTGGTCATCTTCTTCCTCATCCTCTTCCTCCACCTGCCTCTGTGCCTCTCGCTGCGCTGACAGCTGAAAAATAAATTCACTGCGTAGGAACCACAGAGCAAGAAGAAAAAGTTCTCACAACCAAAATGTGCTACAATCAAAGGCATTTTCAGGTTCAAATACCTCTTCTGCTGCAGCAGCTGCTGCCCCCTGTCCAAGATTTCATCCTTGACCACTTTGGATTTAAATCTGGGGTTTAACTAAGTGGCTTCCTCCAGGAATGCTTGGATATCATCATCCTGAAGTTTAAAATGGAGGACAGACAAAAAATGTGATTAAATATGAATAAACTTTAGTGTATGTACTACTAATATACTTGTATCTGTTCATTTACATGTTAAAATGTAGATGTTGGCAGACTCTGACAAAAGTATTTCGATGTCTTTTTTACTGAGGACTTGTTGCTTCTCTTTAAGGACTACTTTAGCCATGGGGGATCTCTCCATCCATACAACCACAGGATGAATCCTCACTGTCCAGCTGGAAATTGTGTTGCAGTTGCACAGTGTCTGAGCCCCAAGATTAAGCGTGTACGCAAAACATGGAACCTCGATAACATCCAACTTTTTCACAACGACATCCATGTTTGCTGCATTATCCACTGTGGCTTCCACCACCTTCTCTTTTACTCCAAACTCCTCCAGGATCCCCTTCACCCCCCGTCACAGCTGTCCCTGTGTGTGATTCCTACAGTGCTTTGGTATTTAGGACCTTTTCTTTATTCTGACTTGGCAGCTGTGACGGCTGCTTTTGTGATGTTTCAGGACTGAAGTCAGATTGCTCTTGACAGCCCCATACCAAGCAGGGGTCAGATGGCTCAGATGGCTGAGCTAGCATGACTCTGGCAGTCATCATCATCTAAATGTAATTTAAAGAGATGGAGAGTATTCATATGGTAAGGGTTAATGCCTGACAAGGTGTCCATATATTAGAAGTTAATGGACACCAATGGAATTTTGGAGCCAATCAGAATCAAGTATTCACAAAAACCATAGTATAAAGGAAGTTAACATGGCACTAACATTAACACAACAGAAAAGAGGAATTTAATGCTACCTCTGACATTTAAAGCAAATGACACCGTAGGTACAGGGTATGAGCAGGAGCATGTTGCTTTCTCTGATTAGCAGGTAAAATGGCTGTCAATGCAAAATGATTTGGCTTGTGATGACCCCTCCAGAACACTAGGTGTTCCTTTTTTCCTGTTTGCTGGTTTATTTTTGCTCTCTGGTTGCAGGGTCAGGGGAAAGCGAGGTCAGCGTCATCAGGAGAATGAGCTACACCTGGGCCCGGTGTAGTCTCTCCTTTAAATCTGCCTCCTGGATCAGTGGCTGGTCTCTATCTCCCTCATGGCTCGCACGGTGGAGCGTGTTTCACGGAGTGGCTGATAATTTCTTTGTTGTGTTGGGAACTGAATTTGGTCCGTGTATTCCTGCCTGTTTGTAAATAAATTGTTGGCTAAACGGCTTTTACCTCGTCTCGCCTCCCATTTATGTTGCAGCCTCGGACCCGGGTTGTAACAAATGGGGGTTCGTCGGCTTTCTTCTTTGTTTTTTCTCTGTTGCCCAGCGATGGTTCTGGTGAGCGGAAGTTCTGGGTCATTGTTCGAGTGTTGTTGTCTAACTTTACACGGCTTGTGTAAATTACATGCAGCGTGTTGTGCATACAGCTGAGCTGATTGTTTGTTGGGAGTAGCGTCGCTGAGGATAAGTGTTTTCTTCTTATTCCTAATGTTTTGGCCGGTTGTTTAGTGTCGTCAGAGTGAATCCGCGGGGGAGTTAAATGTGTCAGTGAGTACGGCAGTTTGTTACAGTCGCCACAAGTTTCTGCTGTCTCCGTCCCTGTCCGGATTTAGCGCGGACTTGTTTCAGAGTTCGTGCTGGGGGGGTGGGATAGCGTGGTGTGGAGTGGCCCAGGGGGCACGGCCGAAGCTACGGGTGGAGTCGCCAATTGCTGGTTGCTCTGCCAGGTTTGCGGTAAACAGTGTGTAAATGCCCACCACAGAAGCATCCTGAAGACTAAGGAGGAGTTTTAGCCAGTTTTTGGATAGGCAGTTAGAGGGACAAGGCTGTGGGGACGCCCAGACTGTGTGGAGGGGGTTAGAGGGACCCGCCGTGCCGTATGTTTTTTACCGCGTCAGGTGAGTGGATTGTGTGTTAAGTTATGGCGAGTGTGGAGGAATTTCTGAAAGCGCCGTCAGAAGAGCTGCTGGAGGGCTGCTCGCGGGAGCAGTTGGTGCGTATTGCTGAGCATTTTGACTTGGATGTCGGTGATAAAAGAATGAAAGAAAATATAAGGAGCATTGTCAAAGCTAATTTAACTGATCCGGGTATTTTTGTGTCGCAGCCGTGCGCTGTTCATCCCATGGCAGAACATGCGGAAGTGTCTGGAGGTGGTGAGGCAGGTTTGACGTTTGAGCAAAGGAAGGAGTAGTTGTTGCTGGAGGCGGAGAAGGAGAAATTGGCCGGGGAGAGACTCTGGCGTGAGGTTGAGGTGAAACGACTGGAGTTGGAAGAGCGGAGGTTAAGTTTACCTGCTGCAGGTGCCAGTCCAGCCGCTGACGTTGCTGGTAGGTCGTCTTCATTTGATGTTGGCAGTAATCTTCGTCAGGTGCCTCAGTTTAGCGATTGAGATCCAGATAGTTTTTTTTCCTTATTCGAGCGAGTAGCGGAGAGCAGGCAGTGGACTGATGCTGATCACACCTTATTGTTGCAGTGTGTCCTGACAGGTAAGGCGCAGGAGGCATTTTCAGCTTTAACAGTGGCTGAGAGTAAAGTTTATTTAACAGTTAAAGCTGCTGTTTTGAAAGCCTATGAGTTGGTTCCTGAAGCCTATCGCCAGAAGTTTAGGTCCTGGGAAAAGTCTGCTAAGCAAAGTCATGTTGAGTTTGCCCAAGAGTTGGTCACTTTCTTCAATCAGTGGTGTAGCTCTTTGAGTGTCGACACATTTGTGGCTCTTTGTGACTTGGTGGTTTTGGAGAAGTTCAAAAATTCTCTCCCCAGGCATATTGCCGTCTACATCAGTGAGCATAAGGTGAAGACTGCTGCAGAAGCTGCTGCGCTGGCTGATGACTATGTGCTGACGCACAGGGGTGGCCGAGACTTCAGGGTCCAGGAACAAGGTATGAATCATGGTTCAGGAAGGTGGGAGGACAGATGCTATCCACGTTTTGGCAAACCTGAGAATATTTCACAATTTGACTCTTCTAAGTTTTGTAACTTCTGTAAAGGTAAAGGTCACTGGAAGGCTGATTGTCCCAAAAATGATGCTAAGAGGGGGAGTAGTGGGGGTAAAAGAAATTCTGCTGTTTGTGCTGTGTCTGTGGAATCTGTCTCTGTTCCTCATCAGCAGGTTAAGGTGCCACGTAGGAGGAATAATCCTATGATTCTTACATTCTGAGCTCTGTGTTGCCATTTTCCAATGACTCTGACACAGGTGACTTTGTTTTGATGTGGGGTATGGGGTTGAATATTGTGCCCGTTCCTCTGCATTCTGTTGTCCTTAATTGTGATTTGGTCCAAGGTGAAGTGGTCATGGGTGTGCGCCCTGCACTACCGGTCGAAGGGGTGGACGTCATCCTTGGAAATGGTTTGGCTGGCAGCCGAGTGTTGGCCCAGGGTCCACCACCTCCAATTGTGTTGTCTTCACCTATGGTGACTGGTAACTCAGACAATGCTATTCAGTGTTACCCAGAAGTGTTTGAGGCCTGTGCAGTAACACAAGCTATGAGCCGTGCACAGGGGGATCCTGAGCAGGATGAAGAGGTGTGTGAGGTGGATTCTGTTGTTGTGTCTGACTCGTTGTTGTCTGTACCTCACAGTGACCTGGTGGCGGAGCAGAGAGCTGATCCTTCTCGAAGTCAGATGTTTGAGGCTGTACTTTCTCCTGAAGATGGTAACAGTGCCGTGAGTGGTTATCTGTTGCAGACGGAGCTTCTGGTAAGGAAATGGTTGCCACATGGTGAGGACTTTGTAGGTAAGCCAGTCTTTCAGATTGTGGTCCCTGCAAAATTTCGTGAGGAGGTCCTTAAGACATCACATGACCAGTCAGGGCACATAGGTGTCCATAAGACGTATAACTACATTTTACGACATTTTTTCTGGCCTCGCTTGAAAACAGATGTGTCCCGCTATATTAAGTCATGTCCCACATGCCAAATGGCAGGTAAACCAAATCAGAGTATTAAACCTGCTCCACTAAGTCCCATTCCAGCAAGTTCACAGCCGTTTGAACATCTTTTAATAGACTGTGTTTGTCCTTTACCTTGTTCCAAATCAGGTAGTAGCTATTTACTCACTGTGATGTGTCAAACCACGCGATATCCATTGCGTTCCATCACTACAAGGTCAGTTGTTAGGGCATTGACACAATTAATTTCCATTTTTGAAATCCCGAAAGTGATACAAAGTGACCAGGGATCTAATTTTTCATCCCACCTGTTTGCTCAGGTGTTAAAACAGGTAAAAGTAAAACATAATAGGTCTTCTGCATACCATGCACAGAGTCAGGGAGCTCTGGAAAGGTTTTATCAGACACTTAAGTCTCTGTTGCATAGTTATTGTGTTGAGCTGAACCAGGACTGGGAGGAAGGGCTGCCTTGGCTTCTGTTGGCTGCTAGGGAGGTTGTCCAGGAAAGCACTAGTTTTAGCCCGAATGAGCTAGTTTTTGGCCACACAGTGCGCGGGCCGCTCACAGTGCTGCATGATGCAGTTGCGCCCTCGGAGCCTCCTCGCGATCTTGTAAAATATGTTGATCGGTTTCGGCACCATTTGTACTCGGCTAGAGATATGGCTAGAGAGCAGTTGTCGTCTCCTCAGGTAAAGATGAAACATCTATATGACTGAAAGACTGAGCAACATCAGTTTAGTCCAGGAGATCAGGTCCTTGCATTATTACCAATCGTGAATTCACCATTTCAGGCTAAATTCACTGGTCCGTTCACAGTGCTGCGTCAGGTATCTGACTTAAATTACCTCCTGTCGATGCCAGAGTGCAGGAAGGTGACTCAACTCTGCCACGTGAACCTGTTGAAACCTTTCTATGCTCGAGAGTCTAAAACCCCTTCAGCATCAGCGGCAGTGGGGAGCGTGTTTTCTGTGGGGGAGGATGATGGGGTTACAGCACCCGATGAGAGTTTGCTGCAAGGTCGTTTGAAAAACTCGGAAACATTGCGTAATCTTGAGTCTTTGTTTGGTCATTTGTCAGCGGAAAGAAGTGCTGAGTTGTCTGCGCTTATTCACAGTTACCAGTGTTTGTTTGGTGATACACCAAGCAGAACACATTTACTGGAGCATGACATAGATGTGGGTGACGCGCAGCCCATCTGCCAGCGCTATTACCGGGTGTCTGAAGAGAAGCGTGAGGTGATAGATGCTGAAATTAAGTACATGCTCAACAATGGAATTGCAGAACCCTCAGCTTCGAGTTGGGCGTCACCATGTTTACTTGTTGAAAAGTCTGACAAGAGTCCTAGGTTTTTTACAGATTATCGCAAGGTAAACGCAGTCACAAAACCAGACACATTTCCACTTCCTCGAGTCGAAGATTGTGTTGACAAGGTTGGTTCTGCTAAATTTGTAAGCAAATTCGATTTTTTGAAGGGATACTGGCAGGTACCTTTGACTAAGAGTAAGAGGGCGAGAGAAATATCTGCTTTCATTACACCCTCTGGCCTGTTTTCCTACACAGTAGTGAGCTTTGGACTGCGTAATGCTGCTTCAACTTTCCAGCGCCTTATGAACATGTTGGTGTCAGGGTTAGAAGGTTGTGCTGTGTAACTGGACGATGTGGTGGTTTACAGCCAAACCTGGGAAGAGCATGTGGCTCGCATCAAGGAACTCTTTATCCGTCTGAGTGAAGCGCGCCTTACTGTTAACCTGGCAAAAGGCGAGTCTGCCAGAGCTACTGTCACCTACCTTGGTAAGGTTGTAGGACATGGTGAAGTGTGTGCAGTGCAGGCTAAGGTGAGTGCGATCGAGAAATTCCCAGTGCCCACCACAAAGAAAGAGCTTCAGCGTTTTCTCGGTTTAGTTGGGTATTATCGCAGTTTCTGTAAGAATTTCTCAACTGTGGTAGCCCCCTTGACTGATCTGCTGAAGGGAAAAGCTCGTTTTGTCTGGTCTGGTTCTTGTCAGCAGGCTTTTGACAATGTTAAGTCTGTCTTGTGTTCCCCTCCTGTTCTTGCAGCTCCTCGCATGGATCAGCCTTTTAAGCTGCATGTGGACGCCAGCGATGTGGGGACAGGAGCGGTGCTGTTTCAGACAGATGGTAATGGTGTGGATCGTCCAGCGAGTTTCTTCTCAAAAAAATTTAACTCTTTCCAGTTAAATTACTCTGTGATCGAGAAGGAAACTCTGGCACTGATTTGGGCTTTACAGCATTTCGATGTCTATGTAGGGTCTAGCGTTCCTCTGGTTGTGTACACTGATCACAACCCCATTACTTTCTTGAACTCGGTACATTGCCCAAATCGCAGGTTGATGCGGTGGATGTTGTATTTGCAGGCATACTGTTTGGACATCCGCCACATTAAAGGCTCGGATAACATTGTGGCCTATGCTTTATCTAGAGCTCCCTAGAAGGCATGCCTTTTTTGTTTGACTGTGTGGTGTAACCTCCCTGGTTTTCTATGCTCTCTGCTCTATCACTTTAAAGCTTCTTCAGGCACCGGAGTTGCTAGGAGTGCAGGGTGGAGGTTGCATGATTAGAAGAGGGAAGGATTTACGGTCAGTATGTTTTTTTTTTCTTTTTTTGATATAGACTAAAGTAAGTATAGTGTAAATGGTACGCTACACTACGTAACTTTGAAAATGCTTTCTTTAGTTTTTGGTTGTTAATTTGCATTTATATGCAAGGAGTTAGGACAGAGGTTCCTATTGGAACCCTTCTTTTATGGGGGGGGAGTGTGACGACCCCTCCAGAACACTAGGTGTTCCTCTTTTTCTGTTTGTTGGTTTCTTTTTGCTCTCTGGTTGCAGGGTCAGGGGAAAGCGGGGTCAGTGTCATCACGAGAATGAGCTACACCTGGGCCCGATGTAGTCTCCCCTTTAAATCTGCCTCCTGGATCAGTGGCTGGTCTCTATCTCCCTAACAGCTCGTATGGCGGCACGTGTTTCACGGAGCGGCTGATAATTTCTTTGTTGTGTTGGGAACTGAATTTGGTCGGTGTATTCCTGCCTGTTTGTAAATAAATTGTTGGATAAACAGCTTTTACCTCGTCTTGCCTCCCATTTATGTTGCAGCCTCGGAGCCGGGTTGTAACAGGCTTTATAATACCTATGACCTGTAAATTCTGTCAGAAGCCCCACCAGGCAGCAACACTATGCTAAACAGCAGCCCCCAGCAATATCGCCTCCAACGAGGTTACGTTACACCGCAGGCTAGCTGGCCTCAGCAAAGCTACATCATATAGCAGGTGGCATTTATATGAATAGCTATATTTCTGGTTGCAAGACAACATAGTAAACTAAAAAAAGGCGCCAGTTACCTGTCCAGGAGAGAAGTAGTCAGTCCCGCATCTTCTCTTCTCTTCTCTCCAAGCGTTTGCAGTGTGTTACCTATGTTGTTACTGGCACGCGGATAGCTGTCTTGGTCAAAGAAAAAAAAATATAGAATCGTGTCTCTGTTCTTTGAGTTACCACTGTAAGCCATTTTCAGCCAGTGTTAGGCCATTGTGTTTTCCTCTCTTAGGTGGTCACGCAGCAGGAGCTTCTCCTCAACGAACCGGGGTGAGGGAGTAAGCCCTGCCTCTCAACCAATCAGGACAGAGAAATCAGAGGTGAATCTGTATGGTCGGTGATACCTGGAGTGGTGGAAAATTTTTCACTGCTGATAAAAGAGGCCTATGAAAACACAGAGATCTCGCAATAGTCTCATTTTACTCCTCTCTATGTGTACACGAACATTTGATCTAAACAGAACAGAAAAAAATAGTATTGGTTAGCAAAAAGTTACCAACTGCAGCTTTAATTACTAAACTGTTTGTTTTGATGTCTGTGATAAACTGAGGCAGAAGAAACATATGTAAACACATGTAGGACATCTGTGCACATTTTGGTGAAGATATTCCTACCACATAGGTAAAAGTGGAACGATTATGCATGGATAGAAGCACCATTACAGCAGCCAATATATGCAGGTAAGTGCAATATTGTAATGTGTTTTCTCTTGTATTCTGAGATTCATTAGAAATTACATTAAACTCTTATTTCACAGTTTCACTGTATTTTATTTTTGATGACAGCTGAAACAGTGTTAGTTTTCTGGTATCAATCTACAAAAGTTGATTAAAAAAAAAAATATCAAAGAGAGGAAGCACTTTTTCTGAACTTGTGATTTATTGCAGTAGATCCAACTATCTAGAAATAAGATAAAATGAGCTCACACTTGCATTTAGAATGCACCATACACATTATTAAAGCATAAACATTATGAAATTTGATGGTATACGAAAACTGGTATTATTGAAACTGTTACAACTAAACAAACTTATAGACAGTGCTGGAACCTTTTAACTGGTTTTTAGATTTGTTTAGCATAATTTTGCTAACCTTGCAAAGCAGATGGATTTGCCCTTTTCCATGTTTCTCACTGGCAAATCCATCTTGCAAAGCTCCTGTCTGAACCGTTTGGGCCCGGTTAGAATGTGGCAGGACCAATCAGTGACGAGGGGCAGTACTTTTAGGCGCGGCGGAGTCGTGATGTTAACAAGCGGACAAGAGGCTGGTGCAATTAGGGCAGAGGAGATTAGTGTGGATGCTGTTAAAGCGTCAGTTTATGAGAACTTGGTGACATTTCTTCATTTAAAGAACAAAGAACAGCAGTGAGTTGTTTTCTTTTCAGAAACGACAATAGTCGTGTATTGACATGTCTACTGTCACCATGGTTCGGGTTATTCCTTGGTACACACAGCCACGCACACCTCAGTTGCGGCTGGGTCGCGTGTTTGTTGCTCTGATTGGCCTGTAAAGATGGGACAGACAACGTTCATCCAATCCCACTCCGGGTTTTTTCAAAGCCTCTGCCCTTTCCCAAATGCTTAGCATTCAAGGCTCTCCAAATGGCGTGTCAGGTTAGAAGGCCAGTGGATAGAGTCAGACACAGGGATGAAAGAGGGGGAGAGACATGCGGTAAATGCCTCTGGCTGGAGTCGAACCCAGACCTTCCACATATGTGGGGCACGTCTTAAACCACTAGGCCACCTGCTCCCCTGTCACAACGTGGATCTTTAGCCGCCATCTCGAAAGAAAACATAAAGACAGGTAAGCTAACGTTAACTATAAATAACACCAGCAAAGCTAACGCTGTCTTTCTATCTGAGAAAGATATTTCTTGAAAAATGTTTTCCACCTTAAAATTGGCCTTTTTTTTAACAGGAATGTATTATACTGTGGTTGTAGCATACGTCACATCTAAATTGTCTATTTTTTAAACTCTGTGTACCGTCAGCAGCACTTGTAAACTCGCTGACTCATGCAAACACGTACGGTTTCTTACAAATACTGCCATCAATTAAACACATCAAAAAAATTATTAAACACATTAACCTGACACTAAAGACAACACAGTAACAGCTATCTGACAATATCATTATATATATACGTAATCACTGCTTACTGTTATTTGCAATGTTTTTATTCTACAGACCTTGTTCTTTTTTGGTCCTAGTGGATGTCATTATTACTACTTACATGAATACAGACTATTGAGTACAAAATCAATAAATCAAAATCAGTTTTATGTAAAGAAGAGTGCTTTTTATTTAGAAAATCCCAAGTTCCTTCGTATACTTGTATGTGCTTGTAAGGCAGTCTTGCCTCTGTCAGTATGGCAGAGAACAAACAGTGAATGAGGCATTTACGTATATTATGTCCATGGGTGAAACTAGCATGTTTTTCCAAATTTCTTTATTTTGAATGTGTTTCCTGCACAGTCACTTGCACAATTCGTGCCCGAGTCCTTTTTTGAAACTTTTATTTCTGTTTTGAGGGTGTTTTTCTTTTTTCTTTGAGCTGTGGTCTTAAACTTTTGATCAGCTGATGAACAGCCTATTTCAGTTTAATTGTTGTTTTCAATACAATTTTTTTTTAATTGTTTTTTTTTTTTTTTTTTTGAGGGCACATTTCATTGCAATAAGACTATTCCAGCAGCAAACAGCACTAGATGGAACAGCACTTTCAAACAAGTATAGGCCCTCACTGCTCTGGACCATAGAGCTCTGGCTGAAATGTGCAACAAGGACTATTATAATTAGCATGGTGGTTCCAACTGTCCTGGTCGTAAATACACACTTTGTGAAGATGGAGGCGTGACTGCAGTATTGACCATTAGTAAAGGCCCTTCGGCAATCTCTGATGGCTGGAGAAAGGAGAGGAACCTTTTAACCATGATGTCTACTTTTTAGCGACCATCATTGATCCACAGTTTGGACTTAGCAGGGTGGATCTGTGTGTTACTAGTGGAGAAAATGCAACATCACTGAAAAACTTAAGCGATGAACTGAAGAAGACACTAAAAGGTTAGTACACATTTAGCATTTAGAGAAAACTTTTTGCCATTTTTATATCTGTGAACACTTAAAAAATGCATTCCATTTTATAATTCATCGGCCTTAAAAAGTATAAGTAGTCTGACAGTGGAATTTATGAGCATTCAATTTATTTTTTTAAAATATTTTTTTAAAAAACAAAACTTTTTCCACCTTCTTTTTCAACCCTGTTAAATAAACATTATAAGCAGTCAGACCATTGAAGGAGGCAGAGGCAGGAAGTGGAGCAAACCCAGGATATGGGCATTTATTTTCAGCTTCCACAGTGCACAGTCATATTAGTGGACTTCTTAGACAACAAACCCCAGACAGACTAACCCTCCGGACACATGCAGGGATGTTTAAAAAAAAAAGAAAAATCAAACATTAAACAGTATTAACCCTTAGAGCTCACAGCTATCATGTCTCATCTGGACTTTTTCTCTTAAAAGCTTATAAAACATCAACCCTGGGGTACACAGTCAAGCTCTATACATCCTTTTTCCAGGACAACCTGGGCTTTAAGAATATATCTGCTACAGTAATGTCACTTGATTTTTAAAAAAGTCAGAGGACTCTAAAGACGAAAGAAATAAACAAAAACGGAATTTAAAACTCAGAGATTCTTCTTGATAACACACAATTAATAATAGTGACTAGTTGCCAGGACTATAATCAGAGAAGTACTAAACTAAGCAAAAGTAAAGTTTAACAGCCGTATGTGTGTGATGCCAGACAGGAAGTTGAGACTCTGGTGTTGGTGTTTCAAAATTAAGTTACTTGCAGAGCAGTGTCACATTTCATTATTACAATTTCAAATTCTTATTATGGTACGTAAATGTGCGCAAATAAAGACTATATGCTTATATGGATTCATTCATACAATTTATATTCTTAACATATGACAAAAAAAAAATCAAAATTCTGAAGGCATGGCTGCTCTTATTTTGGCGTGGTGGTGCGCCACGATCAATTACATGTAGCAGAAACCCTGTACTGGATCAAAAATGGATTAAAAAATTTAAAACTTGATAACAAGACGCTTTTATCGGGTGCAACGCAATGGATTTTATCTCCAAAGACCCTGAAAATCACTGAAGTTCCAGGCTAGCTAGAACAGTGTCCTTTAGGGCTACATCAATGGTAGCAAACGAACAGCAACATGGTCAGCTTTCAGAGGAAAAAAAAGATGAAGTGTCTCTGACTTATGGTTCAAAAGTTATCAACGTTTTCATAAACTGTGTCCCTTGTGTATGACAACGCTGTCCTCAGAGACCCTGGATAGTCAGTCAAGTTCCAGGCTCACTGAAAATGTTCTGTAATGCTGTGTTCATGTATGGAAGACATGATAAGAAAGGCACAATGGAGAGCTTTCATAGGAAAAAACAGTGCCTAAAAAAGTGCCGACGACTTATGGTTCAAAAGTTACCAAGCAATTTATAAAGGGGTGTGCTATGTGAGCTCAAAGGGTTAATAAAACCCCAGATCCCTAAATATGTTCAAATACTCAGAAAAATATTTACACTGAAAACAACTACTAATTTTAATTTGATTAATCAAACCCAAAGAAGCTAGAAAAGAAATAAGTACATTTAATTACCACCCCCTGTACCAATCTGCCAGATTGAACCCTCCCGGACTATAAAGCAGTTGATTGTTTCCCTGGGGAATCTTTTACTCGGGCACCAGCCTGGGAGTGGACACAGAAAGGCACAGGTAAGTGATCAGCGCATTCACCATCCCCACATTTACCCATATTTTAGTCTCAACAACTATTTTTCACCATACATAAATTAATTAAGCCACATAATCCTCAATCTGAGCTAATAATTTACATTACATATCTTTCAGGTGCCGCCATGACCGGTGTTCTGTCAGATTTTGCTTCCTTGTCAGGTTTGCTACTACTGCTTTTTCTGATAGATGCGTCTATCGATTTTTTAAAACATTTTTTTTAAAGAACACCGGCAACCGGGACGAACAGCTGATCGCCTGCAGGACACACACACACACACCCACACACACACACACACCCCTACACACGTACTCCTAAACAGGCAACAAACACCCAAATAAAGTTTTAATCTTTAACCAATCCCTTATTTATTTATCCATTGTTATCTATCTGCAAGCTAAAACATAGCAACAATGCTGTGTCAGTTCTTTAGCTTACTCTGCTAGTAACAGAGTCTAGCAGGATCTCTGTTACAACCCCACTGAGAACATACTCGTTGATAAAATAGTGTGAGTGTGTATCTATTTAATACCTACAGATACTGTGTACCTGTAATTCTAACCAAATCATTTTGTGTGTGGTGGAGAACTTGATGATGGATACTGAAGTAAATGTACTGGACCCCAGAGCCGCAATGCAGACTCACCAAGTGACTTGCCACCTGTGAAATTCTCATGCCTCCTTTCAAACTACAAGGCTCACAAAAAGCGCAGCTCAGGACAGGATTCAAGCATCAGAACTAGGATAAGCAAATACTTTGATGCTTTGATACTTAGATATCATAGTATTATAATTGTTATTATTATTATTAGTAGTAGTAGTAGTATTAACAGTGCTGTAGGTGCAGTTGCCTGAGAACCAATTCCCCACACAGTAGAGACACTGTCAATTACTTCCCAAGTGTCATTATTAATTATATCTGCCTTTCACTTATCTACAACTGTTTACTATTATTGTTGTTAATATTAATATTATTATAAATATTGTCATATTATTATTGTATAATTGATATTATTGTGCTCATTATATTTATAATTGCTATTGTTAACAGTAAACAGTACTTAATTTATTTTATTTTTTTAACCAAATTCATATTGACTACAGCTACCCATATGTTTAATTTGATTAGTCTTTATTAGCAGTGTTATTAGTTTTGATATTATTAGTATTAATATCAATGGTATTAATATAATCAATAATGTCCATCACATTTCATTTAAGCCCTAAAATCATATTCCAACACTATTTCAACTTTTGCTAATATTACTTCCCATCTGTCTTTTTTACTAATTTGTGAACTATTTGTTTGCTTACTGTTTGTAAAAATTATTTGATTAAGCTAATTTGTTATTTTTTAACTATCTTCATTGCTCATTACTATGCTGTCATTAGTATATTATTATTATGTCATTTATCATTATCAAATCATTTACATCATATTATTATTCTATTCTTGTATTAGTATATCCTTATTATATGTTGTAAATGATATTTATTCCACATTGTTATATCATTGATATAATTGTTATGAATGTTTATTGTATTTTATATTGCATTATTATTACATAATTCTTATTATATTGTTTAAATAACATTTGAAGACAATGATGACTATCTCTCAAGGCTGTTGAAATGGCAGTAAATGTTACCAGCAATACATTTTTAAACTACTTACATTGTTACAAAATTTTGTTATCAAAATTATACTATTATTGTCATGCCACTTGAAAATGTGTTTTCTACTTTGTTTCAGCAGTTCAGTGTGGTTTGTTTATCTTTGTAACCATGGTAACGCAGTACCAGTGCATGTTGGGAAACAGGAAGTAAAAATTGCCATGCGGTAATAAGCTACAAGCATGTGTGAGCTCCACCACTCGTCAGCTTCTAAGTCAATCGGTTTTCTTTCTCCCTTTTTGCTAAGGCAACGTCTGTAAGTATCTCATCATATAATGTTAAGTTATTACTTATCTCAAATTTTACAAGATTACTGAGAGAGCTAAGACGTAAATTTAGTTTGTGCTAGGCTAGGTTAGCTTAATAGTTATAGCTGCTGGTTGTTTTTCCTAGCTTGTTTGTATTTTATCATATATGCTACAGAGCTAAGGTAGCTGAGCTGTATTATTTTTCCAGATACTGTGTGCTTGGTTTGATTAATGATGTAGACATCTCATTGTACTATGTTGCAGTTTCACAAAATTCCCAGTAAACTTCATGGAAGTGAATCAGCTGTGTCCTGGAGTTTCTTGGAAGTGTTTAAGCTGAACGGAACATAGCCCATGACAGTGAAAAGACGGCAATACAGCTAACGAGGGACACAAGGATTGCCATCCTACGGAGCAACTCAATAACCAGAGATAAGCAGCTAACACTACAGCTTCCAGACAGCTTCACGTTGGCCCCCTTCTCCTGATATTGAAAACGCAGTGAGTCAACATGTCACAACGTAGCAACAGTAATAAAGGAAATGGAGATAACCAGTCTGACACTGCGCGCTCAAAGAGCAGTCGCTCATCTGGTACATCCTCCAGCTCAAAGATTAGCATGGCCATCGCCATGGCAAAGGCTAAAGCTGAAGCAGCGCAAGCTAGAGCGTCACATTCACAGAAGGAAATTGAACTTAAAGTGGAGCAGGCTCGTATTCAAGCTAATCTTGATGCATTAAACGCTGAAAAGGAAAGGGATGCTGCAATAGCAGAGGCAAATACTCTTGTGGCTGGTTTACAAGATATGGGCTTCGAAGTACGCAGTGAGGCTAGCAGCCCAGTTCCCCAATCCATCAAAGACGAACGAATTGCCGCCTATGTGTCGGAACAAGCCAGCCTATGCAGCAAGGGTTTATCCATCAAAAAAGAGAGTGACAATGTTTCCCCCACGCTTCATCCTCCCCATCCTCAGTCTACCAATGTTATCCCTTTGGTACCCCACCTGCTCAATGCAAGTCGAACCCAAACTGTGGCTTCTGCTGTCATTATGCCAGATCAAGATCCTCAAGCCTTACATACCAGTGGAACACCACCACAACCAAGTTTCAATCAGCATCTTAACTCCTCTCCAGCTCCTCAACTTAGTGGAAAACATCTGCAACAGAACTTCAAACCAGATTCTTCATCTCCTGCGCACCAGCCTGTTTACAGGACACCTTATGGAGCTAGCCATGACCATTCTACGTCCACCGGAGACCTCATCAAATATCTTGCTCGCAACCGCCTGGTGACTTCAGGCCTCACAACATATGACGACCAGCCAATGAACTATTGGGCCTGGAAAACATCGTTTCAGAATGCTATCGCTGATTTAGATCTGTCTGCTGCAGAAGAACTCGACCTCCTCACCAAGTATCTGGGGAGAGAGTCAACAGAACAGGTAAGAAGAATAAAAACAGTCAACATCAGGAACCCAGCCACTGGACTGTCCATGGCATGGGGGCGTCTTGATGAAATATACGGCTCACCAGAGGCCGTCGAACAGGCTCTGTTCAATAGACTAGAAAACTTTCCAAAGGTTACATCAAAGGATCCGCAGAGACTCAGGGATCTAGCCGATCTGTTGGCAGAGCTACAAGCTGCTAAGGAAGATGGCTACCTCGCAGGCTTGTCGTACTTGGACACCTCGAGAGGAATTAGGCCTATCATTGAGAAACTCCCATACAACATACAAGAAAAATGGCTTTACTTTGGAACAAGATACAAACAAGAACATTCTGTTACCTTCCCACCTTTCTCCGTGTTGGTAAACTTCATTTCTACAGAGGCAAGGGCTCGCACAGACCCAAGCTTTAACCTCTTCACACAAGCTCCAGCAGAAAGAAAGAGTAAGTGGGAGAGGCCCGCAAAAACATCTGTATATGTTCACAAGACACAGGTCTCAGGGACTGCTAAGTTGGAATCTAGAGAAAGTAAGGAAAAAATTGATCCGAATAAACACTGCCCCCTGCATAAAAAGCCCCATCCTCTGAGGAAATGCAGAGGCTTCCGTGAGAAGAGCATAAATGATCGGAAACAGCTTTTGAAAGAGCATTACATCTGCTTTCGCTGTTGCTCCTCCACAGAACATCTTGCAAAGAACTGCACCGTCGAGATAAAATGTACTGAGTGTGAGAGCACTGCTCACGTGGCAGCACTTCACCCCTATCCACCTACCTGGGAATCTAAGTCGTTCCCTTCCACTTCAGAGGATGGCGGGGAGGAGGACAAAGCGGATAGCCAGGAAGTCCAGTCGACGTGCACACAAGTATGTGGTGAAGGATTGAGTGCCAGAGCATGTGCTAAAATCTGCCTTGTCAACGTGTTCCCAAACGGATGCAGAGAGGAGTCCAAGAGAATGTACGCCATACTGGATGAGCAGAGCAATCGCTCCCTGGCACGGTCAGAGTTCTTTGAGGTTTTCAAGATCTCTGGAAGCTCCTACTCATATACACTCAAGACCTGTGCGGGGCGTACAGAGATGGCGGGGAGGAGAGCTAGCGGTTACACTGTGGAGCCCGTGGATAAGACAGTAAGCATTCCTTTGCCTACAATCCTCGAGTGCAACCAAATCCCCAATGTCCGTGCCGAGATTCCCACGCCGGACGCAGCCTACCATCATGCCCACCTGAAGCACATCGCCGACAAGATTCCGTCTTTGGATCCGGACGCCAAAATACTCCTCTTACTGGGCAGAGATATCTTACGGGTGCACAAGGTCCGAGAGCAGATAAGTGGCCCAGGAGATGCACCGTTTGCTCAAAGGCTTGACCTAGGATGGGTCATTGTTGGTGACGTGTGCCTTGGAGGTGCTCACAGACCACTCGAGGTAAGGAGTTACAAAACAGCCATCCTAGAGAATGGTCGTGCAAGTCATCTTGAGCCATGCAACAACCACATCAGAGTGAAAGAGGTATTTAGTCAAGCATCCAAACATCAGCGTCATCCAACACCAACCTCCATATGCAGCCCAACGATGCTCATTGGAGACTGCTTGGGGCAGACCATCTTCGCTCATACTCCTGACGACCACAGACTCGCTCCATCCATGGAAGATCTTGAGTTTCTGAAGATAATGGAAGCTGAGTTCTACCAGGACTGCTCCAAAAGTTGGGTCGCACCTTTACCTTTCAGGTCACCAAGACGGCGGCTGCCTAACAACAGGAAACAGGCTTTCGACCGTCTTGTCTCACTCCAGCGCTCACTGGAAAAACGGCCACAGATGAAAGCTGACTTCCTAGAGTTTATGGAGAAGATGTTCAAAAAGGCACATGCGGAAGTTGCCCCAACAATGCAGCCTGGACAAGAGTGTTGGTACCTGCTCCTGTTCGGTGTGTATCACCCTAGGAAGCCAGATAAGATCCGTGTAGTCTTCGACAGCAGTGCGTCATGTGAAGGAGTGTCGCTCAATGATGTTTTGCTCACCGGCCCTGACCTTAACAATAGCCTGCTGGGTGTTCTTATGAGGTTCAGAAAGGAACGGGTGGCAGTCACTGCTGACATTGAGCACATGTTTCACTGCTTTGTCGTAAAGGAGGACCACCGTGATTTTCTCCGTTTCCTGTGGTATAGGAATAATGACCCTACCTCTGACATTGTGGACTACAGGATGCGGGTTCACCTTTTTGGGAACAGTCCCTCGCCTGCCGTTGCAGTGTATGGTTTGCGACGGGCAGCTAAGGAAGCAGAGGCTGGCTATGGCAGCGACGCAAGAAGATTCATCGATCGTGAGTTCTATGTTGACGACGCTCTAAAGTCCTTCAGCACCGAGGAAGAAGCCATCAGCGTCCTCAGGCGAGCACAGAAGATGCTCGCAGCATCTAACCTCAGGCTACACAAAATTGCTTCAAATCGACCTGGGGTCATCGAAGCATTCCCATGCGAAGATCGCTCCAAAGACGTCAACAGTTTAGATCTCTTTGTTGATGATCTGCCCATCCAATGTAGCCTTGGATTGTTCTGGAACATGCGCACAGACACCTTCATGTTTCAAATTGAGGATAACCAAAAGCCGTTCACTCGCAGAGGGGTACTCTCAACTGTGAATAGCCTCTACGATCCTCTAGGGTTTCTCGCACCCATCACGGTCCATGGTAGACTGATACTCAGAAAACTCACCATGCAAGCAGAAGACTGGGATTCACCTCTTCCCAAAGACATGGAGATCGAGTGGACTAGATGGAAACAGTCACTCCAACACCTAGAGGGGCTGCAGATACCACGCCCTTATACGTCTTTCTCCACCGCAGGCGCACTAAGGAGAGAACTCTGTGTCTTCGCAGATGCATCAGTCCAAGCAATAGCAGCCGTGGCCTACATCAAGGTGACAAGCCACCAAGAACAGACTGAAATTGGCTTTGTCTTCGGCAAGGCAAAGTTGGCGCCCCAGCCTGGCTTAACTATTCCGAGACTCGAGCTCTGTGCAGCCGTACTCGCCGTCGAGATCGCAGAGATGGTAGTCACAGAGATGGACACAACATTTGCCACCATCACCTATTACACAGATAGCAAGGTTGTGTTGGGGTACATCCACAATCAGTCAAGGAGATTCTATGTCTACGTGCACAACAGGATCCAACGAATCCATCAATCACCTTGTTCTGGCCAGTGGAAGTACGTCCCAACGCACCTCAACCCAGCTGACATTGGGTCAAGAACTGTGACACCTGCTCTGCTTAGCAGCACAACTTGGCTCAAAGGACCAGCCTTTCTCCACGATGTATCTCTACATTCATCGGAGCTTCAAGAGACTTACAATCTTATTGACCCTGACACCGACTCTGAAGTGCGTCCCCAGGTAGCGACAAGTCTCACACATGTTACCAGAGATGTGGTACACCCACATCGCTTTGAACGTTTCTCTAAGTATAGCACTCTCCTCAAAGCCACAGCACATCTCATTCACATAGCTCGGTCCTTTGCCCACTCTACCCAGAATGACTGTCAGGGGTGGCACATCTGTCGTCCTACAGAGGAAGAGTTGCTGAAGGCCAAAGTTTGCATTGTGAAGAGCGTCCAAAACGAGTGCTACACAGAGGAACTTAAGTGTATCAACTCAGGATCCAACATTCCATCGTCAAGCAGCCTGTGGAAATTGCACCCCTCCATGGACCAAGATCAACTTCTTAGAGTAGGAGGCCGGATCGGACAGTCAGGTTTGAGCACAAACGAGACTCACCCCATCATCATTCCTGGCCGGCATCATCTTGCAACCCTGCTTGTGTCTCACTATCATGAAGCAGTGAAACACCAAGGAAGACATTTGACTGAAGGTGCCATTCGAGCGGCAGGGTTCTGGCTGGTGGGAGCTAAACACTGTATCAGCAGTCTGCTTCACAGATGTATCACTTGTAGAAGGCTAAGGGGAAAGATTGAACATCAGCAGATGGCAGCTCTGCCAGCAGAACGGCTACAGGTAGCACCTCCCTTCACCTACGTAGGTGTCGACGTCTTCGGACCATGGGACATCATCTCACGCCGCACTAGAGGAGGAGTCTCCAACTCTAAACGATGGGCTGTGATGTTCTCCTGCATGTGCTCAAGGGCAGTTCACATAGAGGTGATTGAGGCAATGAGCTCTAGCAGCTTTATCAATGCCTTGAGGAGGTTCTTTGCAGTCAGGGGCCCAGCAAAGCAGATCCGCTCCGACTGCGGAACTAACTTCATTGGCGCCTCCCGCGAGCTGGAGATGGACAAGACTTGTCCAGGCTTCAACAGTGTGGAAAAGTACCTGGACACACAAAGCTGCACTTGGGTATTTAACCCGCCCCACGCGTCTCATATGGGTGGCGCGTGGGAACGAATGATCGGCATCGCCCGCCGCATTTTGGACTGCATGCTGTTGGAGCAAAGGAAGTCTCACCTGACACATGAGGTTCTGATTACACTCATGGCGGAGGTAGCTGCAATCATGAATGCCAGACCGCTTATTCCAGTGTCATCGGATCCGGAATCGCCTCTCATCCTCACCCCAGCAATGCTCCTGACCCTCAAGACAGGCTCTACACCTCCTCCCCCGCCAGGTAGCTTTGAGGACCTGGATCTTGTCAGAGAGGAGTGGAAGCGGGTTCAGGGCCTGGCGGACATGTTTTGGAACAGGTGGAAGCATGAGTACCTCAAAACATTGCAGCTTCGGCACAAGTGGCAAGGAAAACGGCCGAGCCTCCAAGAAGGAGACATAGTTCTCCTAAAAGACAATCAGGCAAAGAGAAATCAGTGGCCTATGGGTATCATCACGAAAACCTTTCCAGGAGAAGATGGCCTGGTCCGGAAAGTTGAAGTGAAAGTCGCCAGGGATGGAACCACGAAGACTTTCTCTCGACCCATTACAGAAGTAATTCTGCATCTTTCTCCAAAGACTGATTCTGTTCATTAATGTGGGCTCTTTAAAGACCCCAAGCGGGGAGTGTCATGCCACTTGAAAATGTGTTTTCTACTTTGTTTCAGCAGTTCAGTGTGGTTTGTTTATCTTTGTAACCATGGTAACGCAGTACCAGTGCATGTTGGGAAACAGGAAGTAAAAATTGCCATGCGGTAATAAGCTACAAGCATGTGTGAGCTCCACCACTCGTCAGCTTCTAAGTCGATCGGTTTTCTTTCTCCCTTTTTGCTAAGGCAACGTCTGTAAGTATCTCATCATATAATGTTAAGTTATTACTTATCTCAAATTTTACAAGATTACTGAGAGAGCTAAGACGTAAATTTAGTTTGTGCTAGGCTAGGTTAGCTTAATAGTTATAGCTGCTGGTTGTTTTTCCTAGCTTGTTTGTATTTTATCATATATGCTACAGAGCTAAGGTAGCTGAGCTGTATTATTTTTCCAGATACTGTGTGCTTGGTTTGATTAATGATGTAGACATCTCATTGTACTATGTTGCAGTTTCACAAAATTCCCAGTAAACTTCATGGAAGTGAATCAGCTGTGTCCTGGAGTTTCTTGGAAGTGTTTAAGCTGAACGGAACATAGCCCGTGACAATTATCATTACATTAACATTTTTGATTAACATGATTGATTTTTAAAACCAGTATTGATATATAATTTCTATATTTTGATATCAAATCTTGATTATATTATATTACTTAAAATATGACTGTTAAATTTACTATTATCATTACTGATATTTTTAAATAATACAGCAACAACAAATATTACAGCAACACATTCTTTATTTGTTTCATTTGTTATCTTTATCACTTATTTGTTTATTAACTCCGCCAAGGAGGTTATGTGATCGGCTGGGTTTGTTGGTTAGTTTGTTTGTTAGCAACATAACTCAAAAAGTCATGGACGGATTTTGATGAAATTTTCGGGAAATGTCAGAAATGGCATAAGGAAGAACTGATTTGATTTTGGGAATGATCTGGATCACCATCTGGATCCAGAAATTTTTTAAAGGATTCTTTTCTATTGGGAGATAGGGCTAATTTTTAGTAGTGGACCTCAGAAGGAAATACATTAAATTCATTGCATGGGGGTAGGTTTTCAAGGTCCAGGAATTAATTTTAGGAGTAAATCACAGCATGTGGGGACTAAGCTGCCTTGGCAGAGGTCTGTGCTCTCCGAGTGCTTTTCTAGTTTATTATTATTATTATCATTATTTTTACCCCAGCAACATAGAATCATCCTTTTGCATTACAGTTGGTTTCATAATGGTTTCATAATTATTCTCAGTTCTCCTGAATCTCCCCTGGTACCCCCCCCCCCCCCTTGATTATCCTGAAAGGGTGGATTAATTACATGAAGTGTCCAATACGAGCAGACTCCCTCCCTCTGGATAGAGAACTTTCATTTGGTGCACATATAAAAGTTTTAAATAAAACATACAGTCAAAGAATAGGTCTCATGTAAACAAGCCTGTTAAACATACAAAAAAACAACACATAACTGTACTGTTTATATATGAAAGCACAAGTCATTATACTGAAACATGATGAAATATGTAGGTAATAAACAAAAACACTATATAGACCAAATGAGAAAAATACACATTTTTATGAACTTCCCTTAAGCCTGGTATACACTGTGCAAGTTCAAGCTGACCATACGACAGTCGTGGCAGAATGTCATATCATACTGTGTGACTGAATCGTTTACAATGCACAACCATCGTGCACGAGTTGTGTGCTCACACTGTGCGACTGACGTCAGGATGGACTGTGACAGAAACCTGCACTTTCCTTTTTAAAAAGTCTCAGGGTCTGAGGGTGAAGTGTTTCCAGTTACTTTCTCTCTCTCTCGCTTTTTCTCCTGCTACCTCTCTCTGTCCCACACACAAACAACATCACCTTTGTGCCAGTTGCAATCAATCCCCCAAAGTTGTTTATTTTGCTCGTGTTTTTGCTCTCACTGTGAAGTGTCTGGATTCGTACAGCCAAAATATCAAACATGCCAGAAATCCTCATGACCAGTCGGGAGTAGGTCGTCGGGTCTTAGTCTGGCTGTGGTAAGCCATCATACCCCCCTGTGCACAGCACGGCAAACGATGCCCGATCCAACTAAATGTCGGCTCGACTGCAAAATGAGTCGTGCGACTCTAAATTCATGGCTGAATCGCAGAAAATTGCACAGTGTACACCCGGCTTTATAGATTATAACTATGTTATTTGATTCCTGTTAAATTCTTGTAATCATGTTGTATGGAAAAAATGCAAACGTGGCCACTTTGATGAATGAATTATAGTATGAGACATACAAGTCTTACAGGACATACAATATATATATTATATATTATATAAATATTTAATACTTAGGCAGTGAAAAATTCTTTACACTTTTCCTTTGTCTTTTCTGTTTGGATCAGACCAGAGAAAAAGAAGTGAAATAGGACAGGTCATATCAATCAATATTAATACAATGCATATAAATGTAATATTAATAATGAGAGAGTCCACCTGAATTTTTTAAATTATTTATTCAGACACACAATAAGGAGATTAAGAGAACATGAATCTTTTTCAGGATTACCTTGACAATGACATTTGCTTGTTATTCAATCTAAGATAGGCTACAAGTCATGAATTATTTGGGGAAAAAATTGAAAGAAAAACATCACTGACAGAGGATCAAAACCTCATATCTCAATGTTTCATTTTATTTCATTTTTTTCATAAATCAGTGCTATTGGTCACCCTTAAACTCTGTCAGTGGGTTTTAACACATTTAAAGCAAAAGAAGTGTCAGAAAGACTTTGACTATGACCTTTCAGTGTTAAGTTATTTGAAATATAAATCTTTTTTTCAATTCACTGAAAAGTGGTGATTTTTGAGAGGTTTTGACCTGACACCAGCATTTTGTTTTTTTTTTGAAACTTTCTTTTTATTCAAGTTTTCTTTTTTTCCAACAATAAAGGACAAACAAAAAAGCATAGAAACAGAAAAATAGAAAATATCAGTGAACAGACAGGTTGACAAGGGTGACAAGGGTGACATAGGCCATACATTAATGCAAAGTGGAGTGATCTTTCACACATACAATGAGTTACATGTTAAAGAATATAATGTCCACCTTTCCCAGTATTAGTAAACTGTTCAGCCCGCAATCTTAGGTTGAAGGTCAGTCTCTCCATATGTTGTATCTCGTTAACAATGGTAATCCAGTCATTCCTTGATGGCAAATTTATCTGCAGCCATTTCCGTGTAATGGCCTTCTTACTTGCAGCCAGGAGCACTTTATAAAGATAAATATCCTGGGCCATAAGTCCAACCGGGATTTTACCCAAATACAATGTAATGAAAGTAAAGTTGACTTGTAAACCAAAAATTGACTGAATTTCTCCAGCAAATTCCTGCCAGTAAGGTTGAATAAGGGGGCAGGCCCAGAATGTATGAAAATGATCTGCCATTGTCTGTCCACACTGTCTCCAACATTTATCCTGTCCCTGACAACCCTGCTGTTTAGATTTCAATTTGGGAGTCACAAAAAATCTTATTATGTTCTTCCAGCAGAATTCCCGCCAAGCTCTGGAGTTGGTGGTCTTAGCTTGACCCTCCCATACAGTTTTCCAGACATCATCAGATATCTCCAGGCCAGACTCCCCCTCCCATTTCTGCTTAACCTGGAGAGTAGAATGATTCTTAGAGTTTTGTAGTCTTTTATAAATTTGTGATATTAAATGTTTACTGTCTTTAGCCTTATATGCATCTGTAAATATACTGATCAAATTAGAATCCCCATTGTCTGTTTGTTTAATTTCCTTGTTGAAGTAGTCTCTGACCTGGAAATACCTGAACATATCCTCTCTTCCCAGTCTGTATGATTTAGAGATGTAGGCAAAAGACTGCAGGCCGTCCTCATTGGCTATAGTGCAGTAAGCTGTAATACCATTGTGTGCCCACTGCCGGAATCGCTTATCTAGACCTGATGGTTTAAACTCTGAGTCATATGTCACCCATTTCAATATTTTTGCATGTTTCTCAAGATTTAGTTTTTTACAGGTGTTAAACCACACCTTGAGAGCAACCCTGGTCCAGCAATTTATTTTATCCAGGAGAAGATTATGGTGTTGGCTGTCTCCTAGTAAAGACTGTGCTGGTGTTTGAGATTGCATTAATTCCAAGTCTTTCCATTTAGCAGAGTAATTTGGGTTGCACCAGCAAACTAGAGGTCTTAGCTGGGCAGCAATATAATAGTCCTCCACACATGGTAGAGAAAGTCCACCCTCACCTTTGGGTAATTGTAGAATCTTGTATTTAATTCGGGGCCTCTTACTATTCCAAACAAATCTTGATATCATTTTATTCCATTCCCTAAAATCCCTAGGGGGGACCTCCACAGGAAGGGACTGGAACAAATACAAAAGTCGGGGGAGGACATTCATTTTTATCGTTTCAATCCTGTTAGTCATGTCTAGGGGCAGTACGGTCCATCTATCCAGATCTGCTTTTATTTTCTTAATAACTGGATCATAATTTGTCTTATATATTTTAGAGATGTCTTTTGGACACCAGCATTTTGTAAAATCAGACAATTTAACTTTCCCATGTAGTCGGAAGTGAATGATTCGTGTTTCATAAGCAGCTTTTTCGTACAAATCAAGTGCTCTAATTTCCACCTCTCATTTCCATTAAATCATTGTTTAATCTCAACAATTACCAAGTAAATTATCCCACACTTTTGAAAAATGCTGATTAACACAATCCCTGTGAGCTGAAAAGCATTGATTTTTCTTCAACTATTAGATGTTAAAATAATTTCTGAGACCTTAAGCTAAAAACTTAAATCATGTGAATCACTCAATAACGACACATTTCATTATTCATATCTAGATAAATTTCTTTATGATGATCAAAGTCAATCTTTGTCTTTTCAGTTGTCTTCCAGACGTTTCCTTTTCCTCTACTTTCCTGCAAAGAAAACAAGAAACAACATTTTAGTCTGAAACTGAAAATTTAAGAACACAGAGTACAAGAGCAACTTTTTGTTTTTTAGCTATGAGATTACATTTGTTAGAGCCGCTCCCATAGATCGATGAGGAGGGGGTTAGGTGTCCCCTCTATATCATTTCAAGAGAATAGCTGTGCCTCAAATTATACCACATTAGCTTCATAACACAAAGTTTTCATGAGCAGAAAGTGACACCTGACTGCTCTCACAAGTGACAGATGACAAAAGGATCATGGCGAGGAACAATATTGGACACAAACACTGGAAAGTTCATATTTTGAGGCATTTCATCCAACATCTATCTGTTCTGATAATGCTTCAAGGACTTGCAAGGCAGTTACATATTTTCCTTATGATTACAGGCATTAAACCAGCCACTCCTCAAAAAACAGTTACAGCACTAAAATATGGATCATTAATTTTTATAAAGTTTGAGAGGGGTCTGACTGCAGACCATACATTTCTGACAGCCACTCTCACAGAACGTCCATCTGAGACACCATAAATCTAAGAAAGGAAGTGTCGTTGGATCATCAGAAATCAAGCAGAACTCTGTTCAACTGGCAAAAATAAGGAAAGAATTTAATAATTGTAGCTAAAATGGGTGTAAAAAGTGTTGGAAATGGGTTAATAGTGGCAATAATGGGTCAACAGAGGCAAGAGTGTGCAAGTATTGGTTAAAAGTGATAAAAATGGCTTACAAGTGGAAGAAATGGGCAGAAAAGATGGTAACATTGGATTATAAAGTGACAGAAATGGGTTTAAAATAGAAAAATATGTTAAAAGTAAAAAAAATTATGGGGATGAAAGCAATGAAAACTGGTTACAGTGTGGCAAAAACAGTGCAAAAAAAGCAGAAAGAAAGGAAAAAATGGGCACAAATTGCACCAAATTGAAAAATACCAAATAATGGTGGCAAAATTGGGCTACATCAACCCTTGAAACTAAGATTTTTCAGTACCACATCTGAAACCAAGGTGCTCTCCAACCAAGTATGAGGAATTTCCTATCACGGGCTGTGTTCACTTGCGAAATGGCACAACGACAAAGGAGGCGCATAAATGTAAATATTTCCGGCACCAATTATAGAAAATACAGCAATTGTGTTTACTGATATAGTCCATCTTTAACTACTAGGGATGGGAGTTTATTTTATTTTTGGTATGTACATGTAGAAACCAGGACTCTTACCTGTATAAGGGGAAGGGGAAGATGAAGGGTTAAGGGGTAGAAATGGGATTCACCCTTACTCTACAGGTTTTAAACATTCCTTTGATTTCAGCATAAATCTCACCAAATGACCATGTTTTCATTTACTTTTAACTAATTTTAAGCATATTTTTTTCAGAAATATTGGTAATATATCGAGTTTGAAAACATTTAAAAACTATTTTTAGTTGTTTTTGTTTTTTTGAAGACATCTTGCGAACCCCCTTTAGTGTCTCCCCCATGATGAGAACCACTACCTAAGACTTTAAGAATAAAGTCTCTGTACATTTGAGTGCAGATGATATTGTTAAAGAAGGTCAAGTAAAAATTGTTTCTTGATTAAGATTATTGTGCTAATTCATTAGCCTTTAACTGTATTTTCTGTTAGCATCAAGCTGTGCATGTACTCTATTAATCATTATCAGCTATGATATTACCTTCTGTTGACAGGCAGCTGGAGACCAGATTCCTGAAGTGGTCGTTCTGATCATTGTAGCCCTGGTTGTCGATCCATGCAGTGATTGTTTTCAGATCATTGCTTGTCATGACTCCATTCAGCTGGTTGGACCAGTTCTCGACCATCTTTTTACTGTGATTTGGAAAACTCTCTTCAAACACAGACAGCCTGGTTTTACTCAGTGGGGTGTTTAAGGATCTGAAGTCCTCATTGCTTTCCAGCCAGAATCTCGGCATTGAACCAAGAATTGCCAGTTTGAATGTGCCAACCACATCATCATTTTTTATGGTGTCAGTTAAGAGCTCTCTGAATTTTGGTGATTTTGTACTGGGAAAATCAAGATGTACCTCTTTTGGCACATAAACAGTTGGAAGTCTATATCCATGATTATTCTTCACTTTCTCAATCAGGTTTGAGTCCAGAGGAGATGAACTTGCTTCCACTTCAAGCATGGCTTTGGCTAACTTGCTGTTTTGATTCAACTTGACTGCGTCCATTATACAACTCACTGGTGGCTGGTGGTCTGCAATGATGAACTGTCCCATTCCTAAATTTTCATTTCTGTGTTTTATCCAGGTGTCATATGGTTGTACTTCTCCAACCTCCCTTTGAAGAATTTCTAAAGATTCTTCAACTTTTTCTTTTTCCATTTTGCCTCGGTTAGCTCCCTCTGCCATGTACCAGTCTCCTCCTCTGATGTCGTCAGTCCACTCCTTCCTCTTGATGAAGGGCTCCCATTTGTCTGGTTGTTTGAGGAGAGTGTCGGCCTCCATGTGTCGCAGTTCATCTGCTGTCTTTGAGATCTGAGCTTCGCTGGCGTCTGGGTTCATGCCTCGTGCCAGAGCATGAAAAAGGCAGCTCTTGTCTTCACTGTTGATGCTGACTGTGCGGTTATTAATGAGCACATCATAATGGCCGTCTGGGTACTTGTCACTCTTTGATCTGTAGATCAGTGTGACTTGTTTACTAGCAGGGTTGGTGTTTGGGTGTAACTGCTGCATTTTGGTCAGCTTGCCCTGGCTGTTCTCAGTGAGGAGTACAACCTTAGTGCCAGTGGTTTCTGACAGGACTCTGATGTCCAGAATGTTTCCTGGAGTGTTGGCATCCTTGATCTTTTTAGCAAGTGTCTTCAATGATTCACTTGCTTCTTTTGCAGGGTGACGCTTAAGACCGTGGTTGACAGGCATGTGTTTGATATAGCTTATTCTGACCAGCTCTGAGTAATTCCTCTGTACGGTCAGTCTTTAGACCAGATCTTACATGATTGGTAATGACACCATGTGCTTTGCTTTGCATCAAGGAAACCAAATGACTGGAGAACTTCTGGTGGAAAACTTCCACCAAAGCAGCAGCCACTAAATTGCTGATGGTGTCAGCTAACTCCTGCTTGACTTCTTTAAGCATCTCAGTGTCCTGAGGAGATTGATGCTTAAGCTTCTGCTCTGACAAATGGTCCTTTTTGAATGTCGTCAGCTGTTCCTGAAGATTTTGGAAGAACTTGCTGGAAAGGTTGAGCACTGCTGCAGTAGCTTCTGCTGCCAGTGCCCTCATGTGGACCGATTTGATGGCAGTCAGAAATGCCTTTGCTCCTCCTTTGACTTCTGCCTGAGCTATGTCAATCACTCCATAAAAGGAGGAGTTCAGCTTGTTCTGCAAGCTGAGGTCTGAATAGAACGGCTGGACTGCATTCTTACTCAGTTCAGTGAAAATGTTCAGCAGTTTGGTCTTCCTGTCTTTGTCCCTCAGAAGATCCTGAAGTTGCTCTTCATCAACAACATGTGAGAGGATGATGCTGTCAACTAATGAACCCAGCTCTCCTTTTTCTAAGTTTGATTTTACATTATCAGCAATTCCCTTTTTGACATCACTTTCAATGGCAGCTAATATTTGTTTAAGGATTTTCTCCTCTGCCTTCCCTAGCCCATAGTTTATGAGTTCCTCTGTCATTTTTTTCATTGTGCATTTTGCTGCATTTTTCATGTTTGTTGTTGCGACAGCACTCAAGCCTTTTTTAGCCTGTCCACTGGGAAACTTCGGCATAGATTTAAACTTTTTGCCAGATCCTCCGAAGAGCAATTTTAAAACTTTGAACCGGTTTTCACACAGCTTTATGATTCCAAACCCAAGGAGGGACACACCAATGGCAATGGCTTTATCGATTGCCCATGATTTCCAGCTGAAGTCTCCTGTCACCATGGATCTTATGGCATAGATGCAGTCTGATAATCCATCTGTGATAAGTACAGCGCCAAGTTCATAAAGTATACCAGATGAAAATGCAACAAGCAGAGCACCTCCAATGATCTGTGCAATTCCAATAAAAAACACGGCCAGAGCTCCCCATGGGAATTGAGGCTCCTCCTCAACAGAAGACACATGCTGCAGACCTTGATTGAAGAGGTTGCTGGCTTCCTCTTTGAAGTCTTCTTCATCGTTGGGCACTAGAGAGAAAATAGTTGACTTTTTGGCGACTGCATCTCGCCCCTCTGCTTTTATTTCATCCAGTTTTTTGATGGCCTCATTGATGTTTTCCTCCAAGCAAGTCAACATCTTTTGTTTGGTTAGTAACTGCTTTTCGAGGCTGGTTTCATTCTTGGTTGATGGAGGAGACATTTTTACCATCTGCAGACAGACTATGAGTTCTTCATTGAGATAGATCAGAGACTCCTTTGCCTTCTCGAGGTCTTGTCTGGCCTTACTGAGGTAGTCTTCTTTCTTCTGCTTTATAGTGCAGAATGCATGACTGTAGAAAGCTATCGCTGCCCAGCTTTTATCTTGGTCCATGGCTTTTTCAAAGAGCCTGCAGCTAACCTCCCATTGTTGTTTATTCAGGGCAACATTCCCAAACTTGATGTAGTGATAAAAGCTTAAGGACGGTGAAGTTTGACTTTGACACTGACTTTTTGCCCATGACAAATCAGCTTTCAAACTTGATTTCAAATCATTTCTTTTCAAGTTGTCAATGTCTTCAGATTTAATCTGCAGCCATATCCCCCAGAACTCATTCATGATGGCAACAACTGCCTTTTTCTCATTGTCATCTGTGCTCGCATGAATTTCTCGAAGAGTTTCACAGTAGTCTGAAAACAGCTCCTCCCTCAGCCTCAACTCTGTGATGTCTTTCATCATGTGATTGATCTTTTCTCCTGCATATTGATCCCTTGTTTCCTTAGCTTCCTCCAGAGAGGACGCCGTCCTAAGAGACTGCTGCTGGTGTTCAGTGCACATGATGATCTGAGCAGATCCAGGTTTACCTTTGCGTGCCGTGCGACCAAAAGCCTGGAGTTCCACTCTCGTGTTTTCGGAGAGGAAGGAGAGTATCACAAATAATCCCCCATTGTTGTTCACTGTTTTGGACACTTTGATGTCCATGCCACGCCCAGCAAGGTTTGTGGCAACAATGACATCCCCAGGGTTCAGCTCGGTATCTATTCTGCTCAAGCTGTCCTTATCATTGCGGCAGTAGAGAATGATTTTATCCTGAATGCTGCTTTTCAGCTCTTCACAGATTTCGTTGGCTTTGTTGATGGTTTCACAGATCACCAGGGCTGCTCTTCCCTCTCTGTATGAGTTTGGGGAAGTCTGATCCAGTACCACACGCTTTATTTCAGATTTCCATTCTTCAGCTGAGGTTGTCAACGTTCCTTTGAGCTCAAATAACTTCTTTCTGTTGAATGGTAGCATTTTGCAGGCAGAGAGACTTGGATAAAGCTCCTGCAAAAACAGAATGTCAGCTTTGCTCCCAAGAGTCCCAGTTGTTCCATATATTTTCCCATGGTACATTTCAAAGAAGGAGATGTTAGAAACATAATTTGTCACAACTGACATTGTGCTCAGTTTGATTTTGTGTTTTATCTCTACAAACTGCTGCAGACCATCACCCCACTTCTTGTTCAGTTCTATGATGCCCGTGGATCTGAAATCAACAGGGCAGACACTGTTGTCTTGAATGACGTATTCCCGTCCTTCCCTCAGCTGCATTGCCAGAAAGGCATTCTGAACCCACACAGGCACTTTCTTCTCAATCAGATTTCTCAGGAATCCAGGAATGTTGATCTTTTTGTTGTCGTTCTCACATGGGGTGAACTGAACCTTCTGTAAGACTATGTCTGCAATGGGCTTGATGAGATCTTCCTCTGAATCATAGAGAGTACAGCACAAGCCATCATCCAATACAAGAAAGGTAAGCTCTGGAATGTCCTGGTTGTTGTACGGACTTTGCTTTCTCAGACAGAGCGATCCCTGATCATCCAAAGTGTAAACAGTGAAACCATAGGGGACATAGTTCTCAATTTCTTGGAAAAAATCCACCATGGCATCCTGACTCACAGTCTTGAGTTTCTGTAGAAGTTCATCATTCTTAACTTGATAGAGTTCCTCTGTAAATCCTTCCTGCACGGTGCCAGTTTCTTCAGCAATCCTCAGAATGTCCATTGGATCTTTGATTTCAGTGCCTTCTGTGTCTATGGAGTCAAAGATGGCCTTAAAGAATGAAGCAGGAGGACTTCGAACAAATGTTTGATGTTCTGCAGAAAGGAAGCCAAACTGACTGACATGGCCCCAGATGAGGGCCAGAACCACGTTAAGGTGCTGCATGGAGACCATGGGGCTGGACAAGTATGTCAGCTGTACTCCTTGATCGAGCAGCAGTGAGTCCACTTCATCGATTATGATGCACTGATATTGGCGATCAGGCCTCACTTCCTTCATCTCAAATATTTGGCGAAGGTGATCTGCAGCAAAGGCTTCGATGGTTCCATAGACCACATCTTTCTGGTAGCATTCTCTTCTACAAGAGTCTTCTATTTTATTGGTGTTTGTGTCAGCTGTCATTTTAAAGTATTTGTAGAAGTTGTTCCATTCTTCTGCATCTCTTTGGCATAACACAGAAGAGCTGGACACAATGTCTACTTTTTCACCCCGCAGCACACGCAGCGCTGCAAACATGGCTATCACACAAGACTTTCCCTCTCCAGTGCCCATTTCCAGCAGCCTCCCAGTATCAGACAGAGCCAAGAGACACCAGCTGATCATCTGAGTGTCTCTGGGCCACCACCCCTCTCCATCCTTGTGTGGCTGACCAGTGGAGTGGTGTACAGCATTGCATAAGACTGCCAGGACTTGCTGAAGGTCCTCTGTTTCTCTGCTGTGACTCAGGATTCGAGCTTTCTCTACATCAGTGTGCTTTTTAAT
The DNA here is from genome assembly GCF_018320785.1 of Cheilinus undulatus. Classification (NCBI taxonomy): domain Eukaryota; kingdom Metazoa; phylum Chordata; class Actinopteri; order Labriformes; family Labridae; genus Cheilinus; species Cheilinus undulatus. Next base: position 8,298,215 of record NC_054878.1, read on the forward strand.
TTCACCTGTGCTGATCAGGCTTCTGACATGAGTTACAATGCTGTGTGATTTACTCAGTGTTTGGTCATCAATGTCTTTCATCTTTCGTAGTTCATGAAAGACAGTTTCAATGCTTTTGACTTTCTCATCTCGGAGGCTCTTCTCAAAATGTTTGATCAGATGTTTGGTCTCGTATTTGTCCACAAGCATCAAGAGAGACTGATCATTGTCATCAACCCACTGTGAAGATACCTGATATACTGCCATTAAATGTAGAATCTTCTTGATGTGAATGCAGTCTTCATCATGATGATGGTCGACCAATGCAGCAAGGAGGTTTAGGGACTCTGCTGCTGACCACAGTCTCTGTGCTTCAAGGTCTGAAACCATCTGAAGGACTTCTTTTAATGTTGTTGAAGGTCTGAGTTGCTCCACAGAAGAAAATAATCTCCAGACACCATCTTCCTGCAGGAGATGCTCTGTTGTCCTCACTTTCTGTTTCTGTGGTAATGTTTTGCAGGAGATTCTCCAGAGAAGTCAGAATGAAGACCTCAGTGGGAGACGGTTCTTTTCTGGTAAACTTCTGTAACACATGGAGGATTTTGCTGTCAAAGGCTTTGCTTTTGGTCAGATTGGAGTGGAGCACCTGAAAAAAAGCCTTCATGAATCTGTTTCTCAGTTCTTTATCTTCACTGTGGAATTTACCCATGAGACTTTGCAGGACCTCTGCAGCAAAATTCAGGGAATCACAGTCCTTAAGCTTTGACATTTCCATGATGGTGGGAAAGTTGAGACTCCGTCCTTCAAAGATGAATTTATGACTCTGCCTGGTATTCCCAGTTTCCATTGCCTCTATGCCCTGCTGAACATAATCTGAGACAAAGTCAGGGATCGTTCCATACAAAATGTCGGCCTCGTAGGCATCTCTGTTTGATTCTTTGGTTTCCTTTGCATTTATGTCGACAGTCAATCCAAGGTACTTGTAGAAGTCAGACCACTCCTCAGCTCTCTCCTTTGGGTTACCCACAGAGCTCAGCACAATGTCAACTTTGTTTCCCTTGAGCGCTTGTTGGGCTGCAAACATGGCTATGACACACGCATCTGCCTCCAAACCAGCTGGATCTAGTTCTTCACTGTTCTCAGTCAGCATCAATGCACACCAGTGCAGCATCATCTTGACTGTAGGCCACCAGCCTTTGGTGTGAAAGACTGCTCTGCAGAGCTGACACAGAGACTTCTGTTCATCATCTGCATCAGAGGTTACACCTATAGGGGAATCATCTGTGACTGGTGAATCTTTAGCTGCATTTTCCTGATATTTCAGGACTCCAGTGGTGATGCTTTTAATCTTTTCAGTGACTGCATCATCCAGACTCCATAACATCTTTAATTCTGCTAAAGCTGTACTTAGACTGCGCTCATCTTCCCTTCTGAGGGTCTTCTGTAAGTCCTCATGAAAACTGCTGGGGTCAGCAGAGTCCAGAGCATAGATGAGGGAGCGTCCAGACTCATCTGTCCACTCAGGAGGAAGCTCATACACCTGGACTAACATAAGGACTTTACTTATTGGTTCATCCTCTGTGTATTTCTGTGACAGCGCTGTGAGCAGAGTCATCGCCTCCACCGGGGTCCACTGGTTTGTTTGAACAAGTCTGAAGAGCCTTTGGGTGAGCTCTGAGTGGGTTTCTTTGATGTTTGTGAGCTTTGATAAAAGTAGCTTCAAGGTCTGGATTTCCATCTTCAAAATAAACACAGAGGCTCTCTCCACTGTTTTCTGCAGTGATGATAAGAGGGTGCTGAGGAATTCTATGATGAAGATTTGCTCAGAGGAAAGCTCCTCTTCAGCCCATCGCTTGGCCATGAGCACCACGTCACAATCAGAGCGCTCACTGAAGAAGTGCATCAGGGTCAGGTACAGGGCCTGGCTCAGCAGGAAACTCTCACAAACATCACATGCTGATTGGCTGATGGAGCCTACCAGGTACTGAGCATGCTCAGAGATGCTCTGCAGAGAAACACCCAGAGATGTCTGCAGAGACAGCACGCACAGCTCTGTGATGAACACATGAGTGTGCTGCAGAGTGCTGAAGGAAGGGGGCGCACTCATCCATTCATCAAACAGGAGTGTGTTCATGGCCGACAGGATCTTGGCCAGATCATCAGCTGACAGCTGACTCAGACCCAGACTCTGAAGTGAAATGTTAGTCTTTGCAGACAGGATCTCTAGGAGCTCATCACTGTCACTATCAGATTCATTGGTCACTTGAAACTCATTCATAGTCACTTTCAGAATGTCTCTCTCAGACTCTTCTGACACGACGCTTCTTTGCTCGTTCTCTCGCTGCTCTGTGGCTCGTCTAAGTGACTCTGACAGTCTTTGATTCAGTTCTTCACCTCTTCTCCTCTGTCTCTCCTCCTCTTGTCTTCTCCTCTCCTCCTCTTGTTTCCTCCTCTCCTCCTCTTGTCTCCTCCTCTCCTCCTCTTGTTTCATCCTCTCCTCTTCTTGTCTTCTCCTCTCCTCCTCTTGTTTCCTCCTCTCCTCCTCTTGTCTCCTCCTCTCCTCCTCTTGTTTCCTCCTCTCCTCCTCTTGTCTCCTCCTCTCCTCCTGATCTCTGATTGGCTTATAAAAACAATCTGAGCACTGGTACATGTTATAGTAGCCAACTGCTCTGAAGAATTGTCCTCCATTGTACACAATGAACTCCTGTCCATTAAAAGTCTGTCTTTTCTCAGTGACAAAAAATGGCCATGGAAATAACATACAGCCACATTTGTAACATCTGACCCTATTGAAGAATGGGTCGAGCGTCCTGAGACTTTCAGGTACTGATGGTTTATTCCCCATTTTTCAGGTTTAACCAGCAGTAGGATCAGTGAAACCGTTGTCCTCCTGAAATACAAAAACATGTTTTAATTCAGTCTCTGATGTTAAGATCTCATCTCCCTACAGCCATGTTTCTTTCTTAATTGTAGCCTCTTAAAAATGTTGTGTATTTGACATATATAGGGGCTGTCAAAGGACAATTTTTTTTTCTATCCCTCATTTTGTCACCTTTTGAATTTTTTTTTTGTGTATTTGAATACACATCTGCTTTTATTGAAAGAATTTAAGTAACATTAGGGATATAAAATATTATGACATGAACTTAACCAGGAGCTTGTTATGGACTGAAAACAAAATAAGAGACCAGGACGTGCTTTTATCTGTGAATTTCTCCCTCATCAGAAATAATTACATACACACATGGACAAAATTGTCCATAAAAGAAAGAAAAACCCCGAATGGTCACTGAAATCATTTGAAACGGACAAAAGTAATAATAAAATAACATTTCCTAAAAAAATGTGTTAAAGAATGATGGTAGTCCTGGAAAAGACATAACATATTTTTACCACAGGGAAATGTTACATTAAGGTGTGCCCTGTATTCAGCATCCCATGAGTCTTCAAACTTGTAATCAGTCAGTCTGCTTATTAAAGGACAAGAAATAATACCAATAAAAGCTTTTACATATCTAAATATAAACTGTGATTCTTTGCGAATTTATGTATTTTTGTGTGTAATGTGTCATTCCTCTACATTGAGAGGAAAGCAAACCAGAGTCGAAGTCTTTGTTGCGTAAGAATTCTTGGTTGTCTGGGCATCTAGTTTAAGGACAAATGAATATGATTAGGATTCATTGCATGAATAATAACCTCATATGCTTGGCTTTAAATGAAATATCTAGGAAACTGCTCTAGGTCAGGAGTTGGCAACCATAACAATGCGAAGAGGTGTTTTAGACAAAGAAAAAAAAAATTAACCCTTTCATACATGAATTATGAAATCACAAAGGAAGCTTTTTTTTTACCTTATAATTATTATTATCAATATTATCTCTTATAATATTTGTTTTTTACTTTCAAATAAATTAAAAATCATGGTCATTTTTTTCAATGTATTTTGAGGGAGTTGTGCTTCTGTTCACTACAGTTGACACCATACATCTGCGGTATAAATAGTAATTTAATGGAACATAATAAATATTGACAAGCACATGTCTTTTACAAACATTTATTAAGAGTAAATAAATGAAAAAGCCAAATTTGAAGTATATGTATTATTGCTGTTTAATAAAACTATTCACTTGTGAATTAAACCAAAGTTTTAAATAAAAAATACCAAACTAGGTCCCTAAAAATTTGAAGCAGGCCTTGGCATTTTCCACCCGGTTGGCCCATCGGCTGATTCTCCTTAACTGGAAACTCCCAAGTCCCCCTTAACATCCTCGTTGGGTCCATGAGGTGCTTTATAATTTAAAGCTTGAGAAGCTCAGGTTTACATTGAAAGGCTCGGTGAAATCATTTTATGCCACATGGGATCCCTTTCTGAACCTTATACATTCTCTTGATTTCTCCTTTGACCTGGAGGATTGACATGCGTGTTATTTATCCACTCTTGAGTGTTTATGTCACATACTTGTATTATTATTATTTTAATTTATTCATTAATTATTATTGTTGTTACTTATTTACCTTTATTCCTCTTTTTAATTCATAAATTTGAAAGGTTTGGCCTAATAAGGGATTGGGGGGGGGGGATTTGACCTACAGATGTGACGTCTTATTGATGTTAACTTTATATTTGTATACCTCATGCATTATGCCACACTGTCTTGTTTGTTTAAAATGTTCTATAAATAACGTTGGAAAAAAAAAAAAATAGGTGAAATATGAATACAGGCAAAATACATATACTCTTTAGTGCATAAGGTCCACTGAAGTGGACAGATTAATTTTTGGTCACAGAAAAAAATATATAAAAGAAGTATTTTTAAAATCTGCATAAACTTCCTGGTTTATTATTGGCTTTTAAGATATATATTTTTTAACCTGTCTGATTCTTTGAGAATAGAAGGATTTAACAGTTATTGCTGAAGGGTGTGGTGCAATTCACCCTTCATCTGCCAATTTGGATTTATCATGCAATATGTCTATATGACACAAAATATGCAAAGAAAATATTTTTATGAAACTTCAGACAGGTTTGGAAGTTTTCCACCTGGTATTTGGACATGGTAGTCCAACCTTAATGGTACAAAATGTATTCCAAATATGTCTACCATTGTGGACACCATGCATGAAAGGGTTAATTTCATCAAAATGATGTATTATTTTAGTTATTATTTTGAAATTCAGTTTCCCCTTCTGGGTCGTTTGTGCAGTTGCTAAATTACATGTGCCTAATGTGAAAATGTAAGCTAGCTAGCTAGCAGAGATGAAGATTTTCAGTCATTTTCCATTGTAGACATTGTTCACAGACTATTGTTGATGCAGAAGGCAATGTCTTTCATTCTATATTGTAATATCTCTTTTTTTTTTTTTTTTTTTTTACACATTTTACTTACATTGGCCAGAAGTTTTATTTTGCTGAGGAGTCTAAGAATCAGTGCTCTGAAAGTGCTTGCAGAGTTTATTTGTTTGTTTTTTTTATCCCACAGATAACTAGCCAATGTGAGTGCACCTTAGTGGCAAAAAAAAGGTGCAGGGCATGATCCTTCTTTCAAATGAAGAACAAAATGCTGGCTGTGGAATGCAGTCTTTTTATTGGTATTTCAGACATGTTTTTGGTTGACAGGACTGTTGAAGCAGGTAATCAAGGAAGATGTATCAAGAAATGATGACCAGGTAAGCCCAGAGGAAAAATCTACTGCTCAAAGCTTGCTCTTCTATTGCTTGTGAGACAAAGTTGTGATTCTCATCTCAGCCTCATTTTGGTTTCTATTTTGTCTGAAATGTTTCTCAGCTATTTCTCCTAAAATTCACTAGGAGAAATAGCTGAGAAAGAATAATTAGAGGGAGTCATTCTTGAGACTTATGAGAGATACCTTGCTAATCTCAGTTCAGTGTTTTTATTGGCTCTTTTGTTTCTCATTTGGAAAAGAAATGAGCATTACTGGAGCTACTATGGAGCAATAAGTGATTCTCACCTTTTTCTCCTAAAATTCACTAGGAGAAATAGGTGAGACAGAATAATTAGAGGTTAGAGTCATATTTGAGACACAGCAATAAGTGAGTCTCACCTATTTCTCCTAAAATTCACTAGGAGAAATAGGTGAGACAGTATAATTGGAGGTTAGAGGGAGTCATATTTGAGACACACCCGCCCCCACACACAACCATATATAGAAGAATAGATATATGAACACTCACACACAGCAATTTTGGTACTAGTAAGTCTTTATTAAACTCCACTAACAACAGTAGTAAATCGACTTTGACAAACAGTTCAATCCCAACTGAGTATTTATGATAGCTGTAATAACATGTTAGCACTTCAACAACAGCTAAGACTACTCCACCATTGTCATCCTTATAAAATCAGAACCATAAATGTGCCTCTTTTCAATAAAACTAAATTTTTCAGTACACAGACATGGACAAACAATGTCTCTAACAATGTTTCAAGAAGTATCAGCACAGCTTTACAACACATAACATTCAACAACTTCTTTAAGGCCCATCATGCAGCATTGTATATAAGGGCTTTTTTTAAACATGGTCATCTCATCAATTGTCTATGTGTTTGTAGCGCTCATGCAACATTTGTTTATGACAGTTTTTTTTACCTTACTTTTCTCAACCGGTGTCCATCCATCCAGTGCACTACAGCGCATGATGTAAGCTGCAAGAATAAAAGAAAGAAAAACAGCACTAATTAAAACTTGGATAATCTAACAGAAGTTATCACAACAGTATTGAGATTTTTTACCATCCTGATATTGAAAATTCTTATTGTAATATCTCTATGGTTCACACAAGAGAGCGCAGTAAAACTGGGGACACTGAAAACCTTGAAACAACCACAACATCAAATGTAGCTACATGATATATGGGGTCCCAATACTTTAGAAAGTATGCACAAATTTAGCTATATGTGGTGATGAATGTGAGGAGAAAGGGCAGAAGACAAAGGGAAAAACAAACTAGAAATAAAAACTAGAATTACAACAACTTCATTTTTGAAAATAATGCTGCATTTCTTTAGATTGAAAAAGTTGATGGTTAAATGCATGTTAATCAGTGCATGAGGTAGATGAAGCTTTACTGAAAAACAAAAACACTTGGTTGACACAGGTTGATGTTAAAACTGATTCTTTTTAGATTTGCAACTATTAGTTTATTGGTTATCAATTACAATTGATTAAGGGCATTTGAGGGAAATACATTTCTGATACAAGCTTCTTAAAGGCCCAGTACAGAACTCTAGCACAGTCTAGTGTCACAACCCCAAACGCTTGTGTTGGACAACCTGGTAATGAGAAAGTTGCAGTCAACCATTCTCAGAGTTCCATATAGAAAGCCAAAGTCAACCTCTTCTAGTGGACCTTATGGGACCTTATTTCTGGAAAAAAAATATGTATTTTTATATCTCGATTTAAATCGGATATTAATGGGAATGACATCATGATCCAGACCTTCAAAATTAAAAGAATAATCGAGGATTTAGCCTTGCCCCCAGTGTCATGTAAAGCACGCAGGCCAAGAGGGACAAAAAACACAGAGCATATTGTGGTTGTGGCCACTGTACTGCAAGTGAACATTACCTCCTCTAACCTGAAAGTGCCAATTAAGACACCATGGCAACTGCTGATATAGGAAACACATGAACCAAACTTACCCCTGCTTTTCTGAAATCAACATATTGCAGTGTTAATTTCGTCGACTAAAACTATGACTAAAAATGAACGTGGACAGCCTTTTTTACATGAGAAAGACTAGACGAAAACTAACAAAAATAGATCTTTGATGACAAAAACTGACTCAAAGTAAGTTTAGTTTTCATTAACATGACTAAAACTAGACTAAAATGTTATTAATTTTTTTTTCAGTCAATCAAAATCTGTGATATTTCTCCACTGTGGGTAAATCTGTCAAAAAACAATGCATCTGTATTTCTTCTGCCTCTCAGCTGTAGAAAGCAGGTTTGGCAGAGTGCAGAGAACACACTACCATGGTTTGGTTCCAGAGAAAATAAATTGCTTGGATTAAAGGTCAAGACTAAAATCTTTATGGACTAAAACTAGACTAAAACTATAAAAGGTTATAAATGTTTAAAAAGTGACTTAAACTAAACAGCATTTAATCTAAAGACTAAGACTGAGACCTAATTAAAAAAACTGTCAAAATGAACCCTGATTTATTGCCTTCTAAATGAGTTGTGCCAACAAAATTAACGTTGCCAACAAGAAAATAGTTTATTTTTAAATTATATTGTTAATAAATTATCTCAATTTGACAATAAGGCTATAGTGTGGCACACTGTTAACAAATAATGGAGATTATATCACTCATGACACCATGTAAACCATGTTTTAAATGAAGAATCCAAAATTAAATGAGTTATCATTGCATAAAAGCAATTAATCTAGATTAGACAGTCTAAAAGTGGTATTGCCATCTGTGCTAAAGAGAACAGAAGATCAAGAATCTAATTGATTGTGACCCTAAAATTGAAAATCCTATCAAATCAAGGATTTGGAAAATCATGGCACCCCTAATATGTATGACAGTAAATAACAAAAGACAACTTAATTTCTGATCCCATGAACTGTGAATGAATCAAACATTTGTTAATGTACATCACTACAAAAGTTACCTTGCTGTTATTAAAAAAATAAGTGTGAAAATAGTTAAGAATTTAGTAGTTTTGTATCAACCCGGACAGTAAACTAATACTCTCATCTTGCACAACATACTATACATCAGTTGCATGAGCTTAGCTGTGCGACGCACAAATGTATCTTGCCTGATGTGCTTTATCCAGTGACTCATGTTCCTTTTCAGCCAGATAGCCAAAGAACAAGCAAGAGCCAATGTAGCCAATATATGTGTACCTACATCCCAGCACAAAACACACAGGCATCATGTTAACACTGGATTCAACAGCTGTAGTTAGCATGACGTCACCTGTGCAACTCTTGGGTGTGTTGTCTTTCTAATTACATATTTTCACAGTCTCTTACAGTTTTTCAACATCTGTGACTTTATGAGTTGTAATGTTGTATTTTAAATTGACCAACATCATATGTGTAAATCATGACACAATTCAAACATGATCAAATGATTAGCTATCTCTTGCTGTTCACTGCCACATATATTTTTCCAAAATAAGGTCCCAAGGGATACACCTTCGGCTCTCTATATTGGGTTCCCACATGTTTTTACCAATTAATTTCCAACAATTTTCCATAACAATTCTTTTTTAACTACTGAATGATCGGTGTACTTACTTAGAATTCCACTGACTTTGGACTGATCCAGGACTGTCTTTCCATCTGGCACCTTCCCGTGTTTCCCAAATACTACAGCATTTTGGCACTCCTCTGCATTAAAAAAAAAAAATCATTGAAAAGAAGATGGAATAAGTGATGCAAGAAACATGCTACTATATCCTATTGGTCTCAATTCTAATCCTCTTAGACCTTAGCACAAACTTTCTCTTTACTTATGCCTTTAAATAGCATTAAATTTAGTAGCCTAATTGTGCATTTTCCTGACACTTCTGCACTCACGTTACTCTTTTAAGTAGTGTTCATTATTTAATTTATGCACTCCATATTATCTTTTCACTTTGTTTTTCATTTTATTATTTTATCATTATGCATTTTAATTTTTTACATATTTTCTAAGACACACCTGATGCTGTAATTCTTTGTTGTAAAGCACTTTGAGTTGCAATAATTGTATCAGAGGTGCTAAGCAAATAAAGTTCACTATTATTAATGTATAAACCAATAAACTGTTGAGAATAGAGTAGGATAGAAAAGGGTCACGATCTGTGTCCAGGTGTGCTGGTGGGAGTTTTTTTTATGTGAGATAATTCATTTTATATCAATTTTTAGCTTTTTACAATGCTGTGGAATGAAAAGATTGTTATTTAGCAAACTTTTTTTCTTGATATTCTTCTGTTTTTGTCACCTGGCCTGTCCTCTCTTCAAAATTGCCTTTAGTTAAGGTCAAGCTGCTGAAAATGTTCAGTAGATTGTCAATACATTTTAAACAGTTAAATCCTAAAATCAGCAAATAAGTGGCAACACAATTTCTGCAGTATCAACTTCATACCTATTTGCAATTTCTTGCCCTTCCAGGCAAAACAGTATCTATTTTTTCAAATGAGAGATTTAAAAAAGTAATAATAATAACATTTCCAAATCAATCTCCCAGCCCCAAATGTAGTGATAATTTGACCAACAGTGCTGCAAAATTCTTCCACTAAAATACACAGTTTCAATTGGATTGGAGGATTACTCTTACTTCTCTGTCATTTCTTTACAAAAATCCAGTAAACTAGTGTTTGTGCCTGAAGCTGCAGATTAATTGATAATAATACCAGTTATAGATTCAAAATATTCAAATTAACAGTCACTTTAAAGACAGCTAAGCCATGTAGTAAAACAATAGCTCAGTTACCATCTTGGTCATCTCTAGGTGAGTCAGGGTCTGGTTCATAAAAACGTATCTTCTTCGTTGGGTTTTCTTGCTCTTTTGGGCAGCTCCTTTTTAGTGTTTGCTGCTGGGCCGTCCATTCTGTTAAATACATACAAGTGCATCACATTTTAATTAGCCAACTTAAAAAGGTGCTTAAACTTATTACTTAATTCATCCTGTCATTATGTCTTGTATTTGGGGACAGAGTACAACACATGTTGATATATTTGGATAAGTAGATCATGTTAATTTTACCATATCAGACCACTCAGGACCTGAAAAACATAATCTAAAATCCACCAGAGAAACAACAGTAACACAGAGGGATCCTGAAGGAACATCAGATAAAAATCCAGTCTGTGACTGAGTATTTAAATATATATATACTGTATATATGTGTACACACACACACACATATAAAAAAAAACATAGTCTTACTAAATGAAAAAAGAAAATGATTTTTTCCCCTCAAACTGTATGTTACTAACATAAATTGGGCATACAGGTGATTCTCCCATTATTAAATGTTACTGCAGTAAGTTAACAGTTAGCTAACCTACACAAGTTCCAAACTACATGAGGTTCTGGCTAACAGCCTCGCAAGCTAGCTTTACTTTTTACCACATATGCCGACCAGTTTCTTCAGGAAGTATCAGGACAACACACTCAAATAAGATACTCTAAAATGTACTTACTTTTATCAACATTTCGTTTGACAAAGACGTGGCTTACCTTTTTTTTTTCGTCCTGAGATGGTTTCGTGCTCCATTCCCTTACTCCACTACACTTCGAACGTTAAATCAGCCCCGTTTTGGATTAACCAATCACGATGCAGTGTAAGTGCTTGATGGCGCTCTCTTCCAATGAATTGACGACGTTGCGGCTGGGTTCACGGTTCAAGATTTGGGCCAAATGCGAGTGAGTGAGTGGTAAGTGGATAAAGCAACACTTTTTCTACTATTTCTTTGTTTCTAGCCCAATCTAAAGTTATTTATGTTGCATTTTAAGAAAAAGTATCTGCCACTGGGACGTCAGTTGAATGATTTTAGGTATGCATAGGTGAAAATCAAGTGGAGGGGGTGTTTGGGACCCCCTCAATCCTAGACAATCACTGGATTGCCCCCACCCCCCCAAAAAATGCTAATTTCATTGAAAACATGTAGTTATGTTTTACATGATATGCCTTGAATGCCCTTCTTTGAGTTGCATACACAAATTAATGCGGTTAAAGATTTTAAAGACCGTCTCTGTCCCCCCTCCAGTACTCCAAAGTGGTTCAGTCCAACCTCCCTCTCCTCTCCCTGCAGTTGAATACGGACACAGAGACCAGATGACAGGAGGTAGGGAGTAACTGAAGTGACTTCAGGGTATCAACTCTTTAAAAAACGTATAAACATGTAATGTAACTTAATTATATACATGAAAAAGACGCTACTCATCCCTAATTTGAGTCAGGTTGTCCTCTGCCTCGCTAGCTAAAGTTAATGGTAACTTGCTAAACAACGTCCCCTTTTTACTATGATAAACTTTGATCAGAGCTGAGTAAGGTACCAAATCATTAACTACGTGATAGTTTCATATCATAATGCTGAGGGAAATATCTTTATCTGAAAACGACAAAATGCAAATGATCCAGCTATAGAAGTTGACAAACATTGCATACAGTATCCAGTTTAAAAGGCAAAAATCAGGCACTCAAAACGTGAAAAAATTGTAAATAAAATAAAAATAGTAATTAAATGAAGAAGGAAATATTTAGAATTCTTTATTGTAATGGCCATATCATTTCAAACGTCTGGCTTTTTAAATCATTACAACTGATTCATACATGTAGCCCAGTTTTATTTATATACCTGGTAAATTTTAAACAGCTGTGTAGCTGGTTAAATGCCCAGCCGTCTTTAAGTCTTCCTTAATTAAATGTGTGTTGTTTTATTTTGATACAATTGAAAATAAAATTGCTACCATAACATACATTGTAACATAACATAACATTTCATTGTATGTACAGAAAAAAATATCTTATTAAACAGATTCTAGTCTTGTTCCAGCTAGTCAGCATTGCTTCTCTCATATTTGTGTAAATAACCTGTAAACTGTGTATGCATGCATGTTTGTGATCATTTGTGTTTTAAAAATAGACATATGGTATTATGAATTTATGTTTAGTTTAAGAAATGCTTATTTCCACTTTTGCTTTTTTACAGGCATATTTTAAATATGTTTGAAAATGGCACATAAGTACGACTCACACTGGAGAAGAAAAGTGAAGAGCCAACAAAGTACTTGCAAAAGATGCAGAAGAAAGGTGAGGAAATTTGCATTTTATAATGTTTATATATTGTCACTTTACTAATACCTACTGATATTTCCACTCCACTACATTTTGGAGACACATTTTATTGATCAGTCCACTGCAGTACAATATACTGTACAATATACAATATACAATATACTAAACTACACTACAGTACAATACACTACACATACTTTCAGACTTTTACTCAAGTACTATTTATATGGATAACTTTAACTGTTACCAAATTCTTACTTTAACACCTTTACTTGTACTTAAATTGGACTTTTGGTATTTTTTTTAAAACTGGCCCTCTGTTTTTTTTTTTCTTCTCTCAGCTACATTTCATCAGCTCCATTGCTTTTGACAACATTTTTTAATGATTTTATACATATGAAAAATCAATTAAATTTGAAAGGACAGTCTGCTAAGATCACATTTATACGTAGGATTCACAAAATATTAAGAACATGTCTGAGTATAACCTAGTACAGTTTAATAACAGCACAAATTACAGCATCCAAAGTTTCTGTTTAAGTAAATCAGCACCTCTCTTGAACAGATCCAATAAAACATTCACAGTATAACCTCATGAAAGGGGGATTTATAACAGGATTTGACCTGGATGACTTATAAATTGGCAAGTTAGTGTCAAATATGGTGACTTTTTACTGTTATACCCTGTTTTTATCGGGACACACAAAGAGAGGAGAACGGAGGCAACACAATGAATGTGCAAAAATGTAAAGCAACCATCTCAATTTACTCCAGCATGACTCATTGCCAAGCGATAAGAAATTGGTACAGTATATTCCACCTCTTTGGTTTTTCTCTAGAATCATCAGACTTGAGGCCAGATGACTGCAAGTGACCAGTTCTGGAAGCGTATCTGAAGGCTGATGACTGTACTGATCTGGAATACTGTTTGATCACAAATTTGTGTGACCTATATAACGCCAACCAAACATCCCAGTGCTGTGGACAAACAAGTGAGATGCATCACTCTGGACTTCATGTTAAATCGGAACCTGAACAGCCATTTCACATTGATACAGTTGTTGATCACCTATCAGAATTTGTTAGGGAACGTACTTTGAATGATATTTAATGATGTCCTATTGTTCGATGATGACCTGTCATTTGAGGACAGTTCAGAACTAAAAACCAAGAGGAGGGAACAGAACCCAAAAGCTCTACAAACTCTGGAGATCATCCACGTAAAATGTAATGCTTTTTTTCAGCATTATATAAACCAAATTTTCTCAATGCAAGGGTCATAGTGTAGCGTTCTGTTTTTTGTTCTGATGAATAATTTCATTCTCAAATGTGTCCGTTATTGGAGGCAATGATAGTGGTATTTTTAAATGGCATCTGAGGAAATAATATACAGGACTTTATGTAAATACTATGTTGAAATAGACACTTTATTGCCTTCAAGTTACAAATGAATTTAGTTTTTTATTTTACAACATGTGTTACGTCTTTTATGTGCTCTGTGACAAAACTGAATTATGTGCAGTGCAATACTTAAAAGGATTTATAGAACATATAATTAATATAAAAGCAGAAGATCTTTGCAGCCTACAATCATACATTTTCAACAATTCATTGTGCACAAAAATAAATAAAAAATATTGTGTGGATTACAATAAAATCAACAAGATATCAGGTGAATAAAAACCACCAAAATATGTATCTAAGTTTGAGAATTTAATGAGTACTTGTGGAGAGCTCTTCATTAGCTCTGTGTGAGCTATGTGTGAGATGCATGAACTGAAGCTGGGATGAGAGTAGGTTGAGTTCATAAAGAGAGCTCTTTTATTTCTCTGCCTGAGATCACAAAGAGAGACAAAAGTTGAGAAACTTTGAGAATTAAATTAGAGGCTGATGAGATCTCTTCTAAAACTTCAATGGAGACTAAACTGAGATTCAGTGCATCTTATTGCTCAGGAGAAAAAAATGAGAGACAGGAGAAATACACCTTAGTCTCAGTTTGGTGTCACACAGATCTCATCGTTGTCTAGGAGAAGTAAATGAAATATTTTTGAGATCTCTTTTTGGATTTTCTTTTCCTCTGGGAGGCTCCATCACGACTGAGATGCCATTGGAACATCAACCATGCTAATCCAGCACAAGTGTGCTACCTTTTGTTAATTAAGAAATATAAGTGGAAAAAAGACATGGCAGGGGCCTAATGGAGTTGCATGATAATGAAAAAATATCAGTAAACCGTAACAGTATAAATAAAGTGTTTTACGGGCCCGTGAAGGAGGGGTTTGATGTCATCTCTGGAAATTAAAGTGTGTAATATCTATAAAACCACAGCAGCACAAACGAAAGTTTTACAGCACAAACCAGCACAAATGAAGCACAAACGAACGGTACCATTTCGGGTCCATTTGGAGCAAATGGGGGGCTGGGTGAACTCTGGATGACCTATAAAATAATATGTAATAACTTAAAAACCATAGCAGCACAAACGACAATTTTTACGACACAAACCAGCACAAACGAAGCACAAACGAAACAGACTATTTTCCCGAAATTTTGTGTGGGGTGGGGGGCCAGCTTTACGCAGGTTGTCTACGGTGGAGAAGAGCACTTTGTTGTTGTTGATGTTTTCATTAATGATTTTGGAGAAGTGGGATTGTCTTGCTAATTTAATTTCTTTACTGTATGTTTTCAGTGTATCCTAGATATCATAGTGAACCTGAAGCTTCAATTTTCTCCACTGCTGCTCTGCCTGACAGCACTGTTTCTTCAGCTGCCTAACAGCAACTGAAGTCCTCCATGGGGCTTTTTCTTTTTGCATAATGTTAGTTTTCACAGGTGAAATATAATCAATAATGTTTTGTAAATTTGAACAAAAGCTTTATACAGGATCGTCCATTGATGATGCGAGCAGCAAAGGTGACTCATTCACAGTCATCTTAAAATTTTCAATTGTGCTGTTATCAATAAAACGTTTTTGATGATTTTAGCAGTTTTGTGCTGCACAGGGGGAGCAACCACATCAAACAATACACAGCAGTGATCAGAAAAGGCCACATCTCTTACACACGGTTTGGATATGTTAAGACCCTTTGATATAACAAGGTCTAAGGTGTGTCCCTTATTGTGAGTGGGTCCAGACACATACTGAGCAAGACCAAAGAAAACTAACATGCTCATAAAGTTTTTGGCAACAGGATCATCCCTATTATCAACATGTAAATTAAAATCACCACAGAGAATCGAATAATCATGGTCCATCAAAATATTGGACGGCAATTCAGAAAATTCACCAATAAAATCATTTTTGGACTTTGGTGGCCTATACACAGTGATTATTAGGGCTTTGCTTGCACACTGTAATAATATGTCAAGATATTCAAAGGATAGAAAATCCCCAAGATGAACTTCTTTGTGGGTGTAGAAGTTGGAGAAAACAGCAGCTATCCCACCTCCTCTCTTATCAGCATGAGTTTTATGGGTGAAGCTGAAGTTGGGAGGTGCAGTTTTAATGAGCGCAACTGATCCATTTTTGTCCAGCCAGGTTTCAGTGAGTAAGTAGGTCCAGGTTATGGGTGTATATGAGGTCATTAACTAGACATATCTTATTCGTCAGTGATCTGCCATTTAGTAGCGCCATTTTTATTGGACGTTGTAGGGGGTTAGTGGAGGAGCGATGACTGAGGTCCGAACTGGTACTAAATTATTTGAATTCCTGTATGTTAGAGGGTGATGACAGGGTTTGGGTCTACCGGTAATTGCAACAAGAATTTGTGAAACAGTGTTAAAGTCAGTGTAATGGATCGAACTCACCAGACATCAGGTGCACTGTGCGTAATTACTTGATGATAAAGCCAGTTCCATGTTCATAGCAGGAGGCGTGATTCTTGGAAGTTAGGATGTATTCCATCCCATCAGAAAAGGTGCAGACGATTCCAAAACGTGGTAGGGTTGTCCACAAATGGTACACTGAGCGAGCAGCAGTAACCTTTAAGCCAGGTATGAAATTGGCTGAACTTTACATATCCGAAACTGGGGCACGGCAGCGGACCAGAGATGATGAGTCTGCAGTCAGACTGGAGAACACTATCAATAAGATTTATAAAATCAGCTTTGAGCTTCTCTTACTGCTTAATCCGGATGTCGTTAATTCCAACGTGAATGATGAAGGTTGAAGCTGATGGGTTTGGTTCCAGGGGCTGTGAAAGCTTGGCATCCAAATCCTGGACTCAGACGCCAGGATAGCAGAGGGTTTTAGCCCTTGAGAGACTGATGTGACTCGCCATGGAAGAGCCCACGATGAGCACGGAAGGAGGTCCTGGCTGCGTGGTTGGATGGTGTGCCTCCCCTGAGTGAGAGCCACGCTTGTCATTGTTCTGTGGCGTGCTGTTGTCTGCGCCAGCCTGGCGCTCCACAGCAGGATCCGGCTATCAGTGAGCTCGCGTCTCAGCTGGGCTCTGTGGTGCGGGGGAGGTTTCCTTCCCCGGCTGCCCCGCTGCCTCTCGATGGGCACCTCCAGAGCTCCTTTGCAGGATGGCCTCTTTGAGAAGCCTGCGGCGGGCGGAAGAGGAGGGCTTCACCACTGGCTGCTGGATGTCACACTCGCAAAGAGGAGGAAAATCCTTGCTCAGGGCATCAAATCTGTCGCTCAGCAGGATGGCTGTAAGTGAAGAAAAGGGAGCTCAATGTTTGTCTCTGCATGCTATGGACCACAGCTCCGACTGTCGAGGAGTGGAGCTCACTGGAGCCTCCACCTCAGCTCTGCCACTGCACACCTGTGCCTCCGCGGTTACATGGCAGCCAGTTGGTTACCCGTAGTTTTTGGTTGTGCTCCCAGGTGGACCCACAGATCCTCTAACAGGGCTGAGGCCGTCCGCGGCTCCAGAGCACCAGCAACCGTGGAGCCAAACCGTGGGATGGTCATGTCGCCCACCGTTTCTGGAGCTGCTGTTCTGGAGCAGCGAGAAACACAGGCTGTGTTCAGATATCCATGACTGCTGGCGCTCAGGATTGCAAGGTGGTTGGCCTGGGCAGTGGCAACCGTGGAGAACTCCACAATGAGCTTATTTTGCTCCATTACCTCGGCTCTCAAAGAGGCAATGCTTTTCTGCAGCTTGGAGACGGTAGGAGCACACGAAGCACATCCAGATGTATTATTTGCCATTTTAGCCCTGGAGAGGCAGGCTTTATAAGTAAATGAGTCTTGACTTTCGGCAGTCTGTAAAAGTAATAGAAGAGAGTAAAAGTCTGTTACTTTTAAGTCTCTTAAAGGGCACAGAGTGATTAAAAACTGTAAAAAGAGGTGTTTCAGCCCGATAGCTGCCAGATGCCGGCCAGCCGGTGTTTCTCAGTCCAGTTGACTTCCGTGTTAAAAGCGGTGAAAATCTTTTAAAACAAGTGAAAGATTTCTAAAGTCTTTAGTCTGGTTAAAAAGAATAGATGGATTATCCTGTAGTTAAAAGGAACCTTTCAGTTGTGACTTAAAACCAGATGAAAAAATCAATTTTCCGGGAGTCTCTCACTACACACGCCGACTCACACCAGCGCATGCGCTTCAAACAGCTGAACTGCAACGGTGCGTGTTGATAACTATAAGCACTAAGGGTGCACTCACACTAGGCCATCCGTACCGTGCCATATTCTAACCATGTTGAAGCCTATTTAACCCGCTCCCCTGTCCCCTAACCTTGCAAAGCAGATGGATACGTGCGTTTCCTTGTTTTTCACTGGCGAATCCATCTTGTTAAGCACCCGTCTGAACCGTTTGGGCCCGGTTAGCCAGCAAACGGACCCCCTTTGGCCCGCACTCACACTGCTCAACGCATCCAGGCCCGGGCACGGATACGTCATGCTCTGATGTCATCACACAAAGCATCCACTGCTGATGAATTTGTACGTGTTAATGACTCAGTACGCATAGCCTAAGTGTTGTTTTTTAGGCTGTAAATTAGCAAAAGAATTATACGATATCTGATCTGACACCGGGGTTATTTCAGCTGACCTGGGATCAGTAGATACGTTAACTATACAGAGCGTGGTGAGAAGACAGAGAGAGAGGGAGAGAGCGGTTCATAGCGGAGAATTATCGCTTACATCATATAATCTGGAGTCTGATCAAAGTTCCAGGCACTTAGACTGAATGAAACCCCGACTTTTTAACTTGTATGAGCCCTACAGTCATTCCTCTGCGTGTCCATATACTATCTAAACCCCCTTGCATTCCTTTATGCGTCACTAACTGTACTACTTCTATGCGTTATTCTGGATGCCTCATGTCACAGGACAGCCTGTGTCCAGAGCAGGACTAAAATGTTCATTTGAAAGGGTTTTTTTTTTTTTCCACGGTGACAAGAGCAATTTTAACCCTCTGACGTGAGCTGCAGGTGAAAACACCTAAGGATTAATAAACAATGTTCCGTTTAAACGTCACGGAGGATGAAAAGTTTGTGTTATCCTGTGACCTGCTGTTTGTGACTCAATCAAGGGAAGAAACTTTATTTGACAAACTACAAAACCTCTACAGTCATTAAAGCCTGACTTTGCCAGAAACTGGGTAGAAATGTGGACTGGACTGGAGTCCTGCTGTCTCTAACATGTGGCTGTGTGTGCTCCTTGCGCTCTCAGGTGGCTTCCTCTTGTTATTACTTCACACTACGTCACATTCCCGCACTTGTGCTCCTTCATTTGCATCCGTGCCGTGTCTAGGCCCACCTCGTCCTACCGTGCCGGGGCCGTGAAGCGTGCCGCGCTGAAGCACGGAATAATTGCACTCACAATGGTCAAACATACTGGACTTTAGGCTGAAACGGGCCCAGGCATGGTACGGATGGCCTAGTGTGAGTGCACCCTAAGGTGAAGTGGCCCAGTATGCCCACTGTACATCATCACAGCAGCCGTATTCGTGGTTGGGGTCTTGAGCAAGAACGAACTGAAGTGAAAATGAGCAATTTTGGAGTTATGATTTTGTCATGGTTCCAGTTTCCAACCATGATACCCAAGAACTCCTCTGAGAGGTATGAATGACAATTGGAGCACAGGGGAGTTTTGCACATCGAGACATACATTCATACAGACAGCTCTTCAATTATAGTAGTGAGATGAAAAGTAGTCACTGTGCTGTAGGAATGGGCAGTAACACGGTAATACCATATACAGAATTATTAATAAATAGCCACAGTATTGCTTTAATTACCATCATGAAGACAGTACTGTGTAAAAAGTGCACGTTTATTAAAAAAATATATATATATCTTGAGAGTATGTGTCCATTCCCACGTGCAGCACCACTGTGTGTGTATGAAGATGCTTTAAAGGTGATGATAGAATTTCTGTTACTGATGCAGGGCCAGTTTAGCAAACAATGAACGTGTGTATACATACCAGTGCATAGAAACTCATGTGCCATGGCCTGGCACAAGCAATGGCAAACTGTTAATTGTGCACCGCTTGTACGGTGTGCATTTTAGGACATCGATACATCTCGGAGTGAGGTATCAGGTGTCAAGAAAACCTCTGTCATTTGTTGAACCAAACAGTCTCATGTCTCAGGAAAAGCCCAAACGGTCTCAGGCTTCAGAATAAAAGTCATCAGAAAAAGCGGCCTCAGATAAAACTGCTTCAGACAAAACAGCCTTAGACTAAACAGCTTCAGAATAAAAGTCGTCAGACAAAACTGCATCAGAAAAAAACAGCCTCAAATAAAATGGCCTCAGGCCATAAAACACAACATACATTTTATTTAGAAGGAACCAGAAGTAGACGTGAAACATCATCAATATCCCCCGGTGCAAATGAAAAACAACACCATCGTTCGTTCCTCTGCTACATCCATGGATACGACGATAAGTTGGAAGCTGTTTTTATTTTAATTTTTGCCAGTGTTGAGATATATATCAGTGTATTGTTACTCTGATATATATTTATCCACCTAATTCTTAGCCCCCATGATATTTGCCATGAAATATGGTAGAAATTTCCGGTCCTTTCTGTCTAAATGGGACGTTCTATAGAAATGAGATGCTAAATATGATATATAGAAAAATTTTCAAAAATTTAGGCATATTCAGGCATATTTAGCTAACTTTTTTAGCTTTGCATTAGTGTAGTATTAGACGATTGCGACCTTCAGATAACATGTAGAGCCCAGTCAGAGCTTCAACATTTCTCTGTTTAGTTTGAGGGGTTGCTGAAATTAATTTAACAAGCTCTTAAATTAAATTGATGTTACTATCTGTGACGCAAGTTGTCAACTCTTCAGTTTGGAAATTCTCAAATCCAGTATGAAGGATTAATTATGAATGAACACAGAAGAAATCACATTCCTATCCATTTAGCCTGTGAACAGCATGTTTAAAACACTATTGTTGACGACAAATTTAACTTTGTCACGTTATTAGTACCACGAACAGAGGAACAGGTACTGAATGTTACAGAATCTGTAATTTATAACACTCCTGTCTAATGACATTTAGCTAGATGTGTAATTTAATACAAATGAAGCAGTATTTACTACAGGAAGACTTATTCCTTCCTAAACAACTGCTGTTGACACTAAATCAATAAGCTATTGGAATATTCGCATTTTGCTATCATTGTTACTGTACGGGAAGTTCCACTCACATTTGTAGCTACAGTAGACCCCTCAGGAATGAGGTGGATAAATGTACAGTCAACTAAAATATAAGAATAGTGCTGACTCCGGTCGCAGATTCAGTCTGCCAGCATGCAGGACAAAAAGGCTAAAAAGCTCTTTTGTCCCTGTTGCCATCGGCTTTCTAAATAGTTAGCCAAAGCCTGTGTTACTTCTTGGTTTTTATTGTGTTTTATCGTTGTATTGCACACAGTCTCTTGTGCTTCTATTTATTGTGTTGTCAATGCTGCTTTTTATGATTGATCTGAATGTATGTCTTGGCTGTGAAACAAATTGCCCTTCACAGGGATAATAAAGTGAACCTTGAACCCTCTACACGATTTTGAATGGCTGACTTTCTGTAGCTTCATAGTTATGATAACAATGATTGTACGTGACTGGTGTATTCAGCTGAACAATATTTTCTCTCCATCTATTTATTTAATTTAAGATAGTGGCTCTTAACGCACTTTTAAAAACACAATTTTTGTGCCATGTATGTAATTTTATTGTTGATGTTCATTTTAAATTAAATCTGTCGCAAAAAGCGTGTAACTTACAATAACTTTATATCATTTCACAATTAAATTACTGACCACTAGTAGTTATAAAATTATAGTTTAATGAATTCCAAACTATATATTGAAAAGAAGTTGTGGCTTTCTATTACTTAATATTTCATTTGTAGGTCTAAAACTATGTGCAATAAGAGTTCCCATTGTTTTTCTTTTCTTTTTTTTTTTTTCAGGAAATAATCCAAGATGTTAGCCATAAATGAGAGTGAATGGAGTATCCACAGTTATCGGTGGATGCACTAATGGGGGTCAGCTACAGCTGGTTGAAGTTTTTACTCATCTTGGTTAATGTGAACAGGCCTAATTAACACAGAGTAAAATCACTGAGCCTATTAGCTGCTTGGTAAGAGTGTACTTCAAAACCTTACCAAAGTACCATATCCTACCAAAGTAACATTTTGTAAAATATTCAGTCCAATAATCATTGCAGGGAGTTTATTGATCTCATGGTCACATATAAGTAGATGTTTCAATGTGATATCTACTTTGTGTATTAAGTATTTCCAAGTTTCAGTTGAACATCATTTCATTTGTGGTAACATATTTCCACCCCACAAAAGTCTATAATTCCACTGGCTACACACTAAGTATCAATATGGGAGTAAGAAGATTAATTGACCTACTAAACCACACATGGGCAAAATACGGCCTGCAGACGATCTCAATCCGGCCCGCAGTGTCCACAAAAAATATTTAAATCAGTTAAAAATAGAAGTGTGCTGATACATCGATTGTTAGATTTATCGCGATGCGACACGTGACGATTTAATAGCGATTGATAAATGTTCAAAAACGATTATTTTTCATAATAACTAAATGACAGGAACACAACGGCTACTCGCGGAACGAAAGTAAAAGTAGCGCATGCTGCCCGGACACTTGAAGGAACGGACCAGATGAAGATGGCGGCAGCTGCTTCAGTTACTGAGCGTGAGATTCACTAATCAGGATTAAAAGCTAGCGTTTGGAAGCATTTCGGTTTTTAAGAATATGAAAATGGAAAGGGCATTGACAAAACCTACTTCATATGTAAGGAGTGTAAAACCAAAACTAAGTACAGTGGTAACACTACAAACATACGACAGCACCTCACGCCCTTCCACCTCGGGTTGGAAAAGGAGAAGAATCCGCCGCTTGTTGCTGCTAACCAGCAAAGAATAAAAGAGGGATTATCAAGACTTCCCCGCAGCTCTGAAAGGGCGAAATGAATCTCATCAATAGAATAGAAAAAGTGAATTTGTGTTTTAAGATAGTGGAATTGTGATTTCAGTAAAACTTTTGTGGGTTTACTTGTTTTTTTTTTATTGTGTATACATCCAGCAAGAGGTGGAGGTAAAAGGGGAGACCCACCCAGACCACAACACAGCCAGCTCAGCAACCAGTGAGGAAGAGCCACACCAAAGCCCTGCTGCCCAAAGAAGAGTTTCATCATCTTCTCTGCTAGAGAATCTGCTGGGGCCGGCCTTCTCTGATCAGAGTACGAAACTAAGTTTTTAAAATATTAATATTAATCCAGTAGCAAATAAGTTTTTGTGTTTGAAATCTAAAATCCATTATCATATTGTACCAGCATTTAGCTGGTGGCTGATGCTAATTTCCATCACTCTCTCTCTAAGATGCTACAGCTCAGCAGCAGCCCAAGTCAGCGCATGCCAGAGCTGAGGAGGAAGTGACCAAGTACTGCCATGCTGAAACACCCACTCTGTCAGAGGACCCTCTCTGCTGGTGGAAGAACAGTCAAGTGCTGTATCCTATGATTTCTAAGTTGGCCAAGAGGTACCTGTGCATTCCTGGCACCAGTGTCTCTGCAGAGAGAGTGTTCTCTACCGCAGGAGACATAGTAACTGCACAGCGGAGCACACTTAAGTCGGAGCATGTTGACCAGCTCCTATTCATACACAAAAACTTGAAAGTTTACAATCCTGAGACTGGTGCCAGCAATGGTGATAGTGAAGACAGCAATGATGATGAGTAGCTGCACATTTGCCTCTATGTTGCACTTACATGTCCTGGCATGATTTAATTCATTGTTTTCTTTTATCCATCCACCATTTATTTAAAAACCCAAATTCCACAAGTGTTATGAGAGCTGATGTTGTAGAATATTGTTTTAAAGCTGCTTTGATTGTGGATAGCAAAATGTTTAGTTTATTGTGGGATTTATGCTGCTCACTGAGGACTTTATTTTCAAGTCTTTATTTTTACTGAATAAGCTAGCTTTTGTGTGGGTTCAGAGTAAATTAGCTGAATAAGCTAATTGTTTTTTGTAATAGACCTGCTAGTACAGAAATCTGTGAAAACCGCTAAGGATTTTGGTTTAAAGAAGTCTTATTTATTTCTAAAGGCACTTTATGCATTTTCGTTTTCTGGAAAATGTGGAATTCATTCCACCAAAGTTAATTTTTTGTACTATTAATAGATAATTCTATATTTTGAAAAGTATTGCTTTTGACACAGTAAATGTTTTGCACTTAAGGAAGGTTACTGGTAATCTTTATTTGTTTTGAATAAGAGCAGCTCTTTGTTGTATAGGCCGCTGCTACAGGCACACCATTTTCCTGCTGGTGCCATGGTTCCTGTTGGATCATTTGGTGATTTGACATAAATAAAAGATAATGGAGACAAATATGTTTGGTTACTTTAATTAATGGATACTGACAAATATACCTTTTTGCAAAGTATGAAGTAGCCACTGAAATGGGAAAGGAAAAAAAAGAAATCCTGAATGGGGAAAAAAGATGCATCAAAAATAGTGAGAATCGTTAATATCGTGATAATCGTTGAATAATCGAATCGTAGCACCCTGAATCATAATCAAATCGAATCTTGAGGTTCCTTAGATGGCACACCCCTAGTTAAAAATAATAACATATTGAATTTCAAGGGAAAGATACCCTGGGTGTGCATTTAGCCTGACTCCATAGGGCGCTGTGTATAAATAGGACTATAGACCAAGAGGTCACTCACTTTCACTCCTGTGATAACGTAACAGAGACATGAGAGAAAAACCATGCATTCTTCAAAAAAGAGAAAAGTTGACTCTGAATGCCGTATTTTTAATCAGAGTGGACGACAAAATATTTCGCTACAAGCGTCGGTTCCAAGGCTGTGTGTGTAATATGCCAGGAAGTATTGCAGTATTCAAGGAATACAACATTAAGAGGCATTGTCTGATGAATCATCCGAATTATGGCGCAAACCTGTCATCGCAGGAAAGAAAAGAAAAAGCCCTGAAACTGTGTTCCAGTTTAGCTGCCAGCCGGAATATTTTCAAGAAGCAGTCAACCATCCAAAAATCGGCAACTAAGGTTAGCTATATGCTAACACACAAGCTCGCAGAACACAGCAAGCCGTTCTCTGACAGCAAGTTTTTAAAGGACTGTATGGTGGAGGCAGCAAACATCAGCAAAAGTCAGCTTGAAAACATCAGCCTGTCTCATTGTGCAGATACTCGGCGTGTGGAGGTAATTGACATAGTCTGCTGAACTGTTGGAAAGGGCATCAGACTTTACATATTTTCCATTGCGCTGGATGAGAGCCCGGATATTAAGGATACCGCCCAGCTGCTCATTTTCATCCGAGGTATAAATAATGTCACGTCTCCTGGCTAATTAGTTAAGTTACCTTTTTCCCTCATGTTTCTAGTTTATCATTTCCTGTATTACTTTGATTACTTACCTTGTGTCTCTTTTCCAGATCACTCCTTCCTGCCCATCCCTACCTGTTTCCCCGTGTCCTGATCATCCTCATGTGTCTCACCTGTGTTGATTGTCTGAGTGGCTGCACCTGGTGATCCCCGGCTGAGTGTTCCCCTCCTTGTGTATTTAGTTCACTCCTTCCCTGTCTGCTGTGTGAGATCGTCTTGTTTCCCTATTGTACAATTCTTTCGAGCTTTATTCCTGATAGACCTTCGAGATTATTTTGACCAGTTTCAGTCTTAGTTTCCATGTTAGCCTGCCGATTTTGTACCTTTTGCCTGATTGATTGACCTCCTGTGTAACGAACCTTGTTGCTGATTAAACGGACTAAGATTTCTGGTATCCTGTGTCTGCTTTTGGGTCCTTTGATCTGGCATTTCATTATAAATAACAGCTTTGAAATAACAGAGGAGCTTCTTGCAATGGAGTTGATGACAGGCACAATACGGGATTTAAAAGTAGAGATTGGTGCATTTCTTGTGACTGTCAGAAAAGAGGATGAGTTTGCGGCGCTGCAAGACCCGGAGTGGGTGTGTGACCTTGCATTCGGGACAGATATAATGGGTCAACCTGAAGTTGCAGGGGAAGAATGTGTTTGTGCACGAGCTGTTTCACATGTGCAGGCATTCAAAGCCAAGCTGGCCCTGTTCTGCCAACAACTGGCCAACAAGTGTGAGGCACATTTCCCAACGCTGGCAACCCTGGATGTGCCACCTGGCCACACTGACAAATACGCCACTACTCTTAAAGACCTTCATGCAGAATTTAACCTGCAGGAGAGTTGGAGCTGGTGTCATCATCTCTGTCACCAGTGAGAACACACCACCAGATGTGCAACTACAACTGATCGATGTACACTGCGACCCTGTGCTCAGAGAAGAGTTCATTACATCCAAGCTTGACAGCTTCTACGGCTCACTGAAGGAAACACAGTTTCCCAACCTTTGCATGCACGCACAGAGGATGCTTGTTTTTTTTGGCTCCACCTATGTGTGCAAACAAACTTTTCTGTGATGAACTTCAACAAATCAAGGTACAGATCCCACCTGACTGAAGAGCACCCATCCGCTGTGCTGCGCATTACAACGTCAGACATACAGCTGGACATTGACAGTCTTGCAAAGAGAGGTGACCGGCTTAACTGTTCCCATTAGTACTTATTTACATGGACATGGCGAGGTATTGTTTTTCATGACGTTTACTCTCAAATATCTCAAAGTTTGGTGACAACTTAATTTTTATATATGAATGAAAAATGAAAGCCAACGCATTGTGTTGAGAAATAGTTAATAGTCGGATATTTTCTTCATTCAGCGCCTGAGTTTCCGTTAGCCAGCAATTACCGGTCATTGGCTGGTAAAAAGGGTGGAAGTCTGGCAGATAAAAATATAACCGGTCAAAATGTCCGGCAGAAAACATGCAAATGACCAGGCAAGTTCATACTGAATACTTACATATTATATTTTGTGTAACCTAGAAGATATGTTGCGAGAATGCGTTAATATAAACTAAAAGTTGCCTAATCTTAC
The DNA here is from genome assembly GCF_018320785.1 of Cheilinus undulatus. Taxonomy (NCBI): domain Eukaryota; kingdom Metazoa; phylum Chordata; class Actinopteri; order Labriformes; family Labridae; genus Cheilinus; species Cheilinus undulatus. The sequence goes on from NC_054878.1 coordinate 8,325,382, forward strand.
ACCTTCTCTCCTGGTGCTGGGGTTATCTCCTCAGACGGCAAGCACATGGCTACTTATGTATGCACGATGACATCAAAGCAAGCCTAGCTCTCTGTGCATGCTCAGTATTCCTGGGGACTATGCAAGGAAAGTGGGAAAGTTTGACCAGAGCTTTCTCATAAAACAGAATTTTAGTCTCAGTGAGGTTTTCCTGGTTAATCAAAGGCTTAAGATCATCAGCGGATTTTGAGTTTCATCGCTGCAAGTAATGAAGAGGCTGAAACAAAGGGAACTGTCGTAAACACCAATGCAGCAGCAGAGAGGGAGAGGCCTAGCTGGCTAATTAGCAGAAGTAGTCTTGGAAAAGCCGTTAATGAGAGGAGGACTGGACCGGGTTATCTGCTGTGGAGCTTTTGTCTTATTGGGACTAGTCCAAATAAACTAGGATGGTTGGATTTACTGGTTTAGCAGATGCTACAATGATATCATCATGAGGACTGATTAGCAACTGACGGTAAGACTCATTTTTCATTTGAAATGTAGAGTTCTAATGCAGTGTCCAGTTAACAGCGCACTGGGGAGTTTTGTTTGGATGCTGGTGGAGGATGGTATTTGGCTGTTGTAAGCTGCTAAGTTATGGTAGCGGCCACTGAGCTAAGCGGCTAACGGTGCTGATGTGAAGCTGTTGTTGTTGATGAGTTTAACGTGGTTGACTGTATTATCAGATTTATGCGTTTTGCTGCTGTTAATGCAGCAAAATAATGTTAAAGCAAATGTCCGGTAGTTGTTCTAGATGGCCGGAATTCTTGAGGACTGCCGGTCATTTTGACCGGGGACAAAAAATTCTAGCAGAAACGCAATTCAGCGCTGCATGTCTATTTTACAGGTTCAAAATTTTAAGTCAAAGAAACAAGTTAAACAGTCACAAATAGAAAAGAAGCAAAAGACCAGAGCGCATGATATGAGTATAAAGAATAACACGACATGACGATGTCAACGTTTATTCATAGGTGTCTGTGAATATCAATATTTTATGCATTTATTGTTGCAATTTTCCCATAGTTGTGAAAATTAAATGTTTGCTATTGTTAAGCAGTCTACCTCAGTCCCATTCATAAAAAGTAATGACATGTATTTTATGAGTAGTCTGTACAGCAGTAGCAATTTAAAACGCTTTTGACAAGTCACTCAGTTTTTCAACAAAAAACAATTAAGAATAAACAATTTCTTACTAAGATCCTTTTATTTGACACAACCAGGCCCTCAGTTTTGTTTAAAAAAATATCCTGTTGTTGTATTATGCATATTCCATATGTACCCTCTATAACATTCAGCATTATTTAGCTCTGTGCATTTATTATTATTATTATTATTTATTATTTTTGTTACCTGATATGCAGCCCTTTACTCACATTAAGTTAGTCGGTCTGGCCCTTGGGAGAAAACTGTTGCCCACCCCTGCACTAAACCCTCTGTAGATGCAGTGATTTTTTTTTTTTTTTTTTTCAAGTAAGGGTTAATGCCCGACGATGTGTCCAGTTGCTTCGCGGAGGCAACTGTCCGACGCGCGGCAGAGGACAGTTCACACCTCTGCGTCATCCATTAATCCCTGATAACTGGACACCTCGTCGTGCATTAACCTGCATATACCATAGTCACTTGCCAACAATTAATTAATACAACTACTAATTTATAATTTCACACAGTTGGTTATTGAAACAGAAAGTTTTACCAAAACAATTTCTTTCCCCTAGCGACTCCTGAGGGCTCGACTAATAACTAAAATAGCCATTCCAATCCCATAACGTTCTTAGGGAATGTAAACGCTATTCATTACTCCAGTAAATAGGCGGGCCATAGATACCAAGTCACAACGGAACAAAAAAAAAAAAAAAAATAGTCCACTCAGCGCATTTTCTGAACGGATTTATCAATGAAAAGACATGAGGACGAGTGAGACTGAGAGTCATCTGTGATCAGACTACAATCCTGTACGTTAATATGAACAGTCATCTGATAGAAAGCTTAGTTTGAGTGGACCAGCTGTTTGAATAAACAGAATAATTCCTCCTTCTGCACTACGAGGTCACAGACATGAAACGGAGCTGTCCACACCCTGCAGGTGTGGACTGGCCGTCAGACACGTCAATATATATCAGATATTATCATGCTGCTTTATCAGAAGTGTTTCTTTTGGCTCTACAAAGAAATAATGGCTTCTCTTCTTTTGTTTTATGTCATTTAAATTTTCTGACAATAGATTATAGCAGTTAGAACAGGAGGGAAGTGATTTTTTTATTTTTTTTTGCGACACCTCTCGGTGATAAGGTGAGCCTGGAAGTAAGTCGTACATCGGATGTAGGAGATAAGACCGTCTTTTTTCATGCTCAGCAGGTGCACTAAAGCTTTGTTTGAATAAACAGATTAATATCCTTGTTATGCACTTCAAGGTGATGTGAAATGTGAAATGTAAATGCCCCACAGGTGCTGATTCCCTCAGTGTGCGCCAAAAGAAAATCCGCTTAGCCATCTTCATTTAGTTTATTTAAGGCAGAGTTGGTGACAGCTGATGAGAGTGCCAGTAGAGTTTTATAGGCATATTAGATTTATTGTATGATTTTTTTGTATTGATTTAACCTATTATTCATAGAACTATTATTTAACACTTGGCTGACTGGCTACAGGCTTTTCCTGTACCATTTAATGATGGCTGTAAACACTGCATTACTGGTCTTAAACCTGGAGTCTGTCAATATATTTATGTCAGTTAAGTGATGGTTGATGCTGACCTGCAGGCTCCACAGGCACCAAATAAACTAAATGAAATGATTAAATCACTCATCATTGTATGAAATTTGCTAATTTCTATCCTCAGAGAACTTCATGTTTACTTATCAGAAAATGTGATTGTGTCAGGTTGCTATGGTTACTCCTATCATCCAACGGCTAACGGCTGCTGCGCATTAATTTGGAACAGTGTAATGATTATTTGACCGGAACTTCTTGAGAAGTTTGAAAGGTGTCCGTATATCAGAAGTTAACTGACACCAATGGAATTTTCAGAGGCAATCAGAATCGAGTATTCACTAAGACCATGGTATAAGAATGGATATAAACAGAAGTGAATAAGGTGTTTCCTGGCATCATCCGGACATGAAATCAGGTAATTCCACATTCTGAAAAACAAGTGTTGCTGTATCAGATACCATTCTCATATATTTCTGATATGCATACACTTTTGCAATTACTGTAGTCTTTTGTTTATGGACTAGATGCAGTTTATTCTTAAAAAAAACAAAAACAAACAAACATACAAAAAAAAAAACATAAAGCCTGTGCCATCGATGGTTTGTGATCTTACAGTAAGAGACACCAAGGAAGAGTTTTAAAACAACTGGGACTGAGGAGGAGAGGCTCACAGCGACCTCTTACTAAAATCCACAAAGCTGTGGAAGTAGGCCTTAAAACAGGTATTCACGAGTTAAATATTCAAACATTATACATGTTTTCTGGAGACCTGTGTAGCAGGCTATACACAGAGGCAAACACTTATGACTCTGGTTGTCTATGCATATGTGTACTGTATGTTTTTATCATAAATAAAATGATTGAATGATTGAATTGTGAAATATTTGGATTCCCAGAGTAAAATGAGACACTGCTCACCTGAACAATGTATCAGGGCAGTGCTAAAGTGGGTTCAGGATGTCAGAGGAGAGCGGCCTTGCTACAGTTGCTACTTAGCTGTTAAAGGGATACTTCAACATTTTGGCAAATTCGTCCATTGCCATAATCCCAATAGTCTTAGGAGAAGGTTTGGTACCTTTAGTTGTAGGTGCAAGATATTTTTAGCTCGGTGAATAAATTAAAGGCAAGTGCAAAGCTGGAACTACCAAGTACCCAGGCACTGTCTGTATATTTCTAGTGTGTTATTTTGTTAACCCTTGCCTGTCCTTGTGTTGTGTTCTTTGTATTCCTTTTGGTTGTAGTACGTTGTTGCCTTGGTATCCTCCTGTTTGCAGTGCTTCCTTAGTTTTAGTTTTTAGTGTCTTATGAAGTGTTCCATGTTTCCTGTTTTATTTTGTAGTTTCATTCCCTTGTAAGATTCCAGTTTTCTTCCTGCCTGAGTTTCCCTCCACTTTGATTAACCTCACCAGTTTCACCTGTGTCTCATATTGTCACACCACACAGACAAGTTCATCTTGTTGGCTAGATAGCTGCATTTTGAGTAATTTGAGTTCATTAACTCTCCAGGAGGCCACCATGTTTTGGCTCGCACTGGTGTTGTGATGTCACAGTGCCGCAGCGCTCCTCGCCGTGTCTATGCAGTAACCGCTGATTCAAACTGACTGCCAGTATTAGGGCTGCATCTCAGAGACGCCGAACACTGGCACTGAGAATTTTGAGATTTAATATCTCTTCAATTTTTTCTTGCACCACAAGCGGTTATCGGTAAAACTAGACAGGAAAATGATAAACACAGTGCCATATGTTCTTTGTTGTAGCAAATATTTACGTCCACATCGGTAGAATAAGTTTGAAATCCGTTTCTTGATGAACCAGATGAAGACCACAAGCTAAATGTGTCTGTTTTTATAAAGTTTATCCCCAAACTTCTACTATTTATGAAGCTTTCTGTTTCCACATGGTTCAAAATGTTGCAGGTAAAGTTAACCACAGTACGAAAACACGGTTTGCGCTTTTCAAAGTAAAAGCCCACTTGTAGGGAGTTTTATTGAGGTAAAACTCAGGAGGAATGACAGAGCTTTGAAAGCAGGGAGACAAAACTAACACACGGTAAACTCATGTCTGGTATGAAAGCTGTTATGGCAGCAACAGCTGCAAGCAGAGGAGCACTAGTGACATCACAGTACCAGCGTGGACCAAAACATGGCAGCCTTCTGGTGAGTTTATAAGCTCAAATCTACTCAACATGCAGATATCTAGGACATCTATTTAGTTTTCTTTAAGTTCAATATATATGTGAGAGATACAAATATCTATCCAACAAGATGAACTTGCCTGACTGTGCAGGGTTCTTTTTAACACCAGGACCACCAACATTCTAGCCCTCTTCAAGCGCCGCAGCAGTCTGTGAAAAGGTCATGTAGGATTTCATTAGTTTTGCCCCGAAACACACAATTACACATTTCTTTTGATGCTGTTACTTGAAGTTATGATGATTAAAGAATATATCAGTGAAAACTGGGCAGGATTAAAAACATTATTAACATCTTGTGTGAATTTAACCTAAAATGTTCATGATTGTGTATTTTTTTTTTCCATTGTATTTTTACCGTTGCACCAGGTTTTCTGTTGAAATACACATAATAGCAAAATCATCTGTCACCTGTAACTGCTTATTGTTGCAATATAATGTAACAGAAGAAGAGATACAAGAAAGTGATGGGCAGATAAACAATTATTTTATTTGCGCAGGCTTTCTCTCTCTCCACCTTTCTCTCTCTCTTTCACTCTCTGTTTCGTTCTCTTTCTTTCTCACACACACACAACGCTACACATATTGCATGAACTCACTCAGAACAAGGTTGCTAGAACTGGCAAAACATGAAAAATCAAAAACAAACTAGTGCAAAAAACTGTTGAACTGCAACAATGACAATAACACAAATGACAATCGATTAGTAAACATTTAGAAAATGGAACAAACTAATTGAACAGTGATCAGGATCAGCACCATGGAGAGCGTCACTGATTACAGCGCACACTGAGGGCAAAAGCTCTCCCACACACAGGTGGCAACCCTTGCAGGTGACAAGGGTCTTATGTTTTTGCACTGTCTCCTGTTTGCTGGTGCAGCTCCTGTGGCGCTGACTGCAGCAACACCTTGTCTCCGAGTGTTCCTCCCGCAGTTCCTTTGCCAGCTGCAAACTGAAGGCTCTCCTGGGGATTGTTTGGTTGGTGTGTGATTTTAAGAAGACGTGGGCGTTTATTGCAGCCATGTCCAGCAGGTTGTAAAAAAACGAAACAGGCCATCTTCTTGTTGCATCTTTTATGATGTAGAGCCAAACCATCTGGTCTAGGACGTCAGCTCCCACCTATGACGATGGGCATTAGCAGCCTTCTTAGAAATAATAATAATAAGACAAATAGTAATAATAGAAGTAGTCTAAGCTGCTGCAACACCTTTCATTGCCAAGTACCCTCCAGGTAGCGTAATGGCATAAACAAAAAAACTATGACGATGCCTCATGGCAGCATTTTAAAATAAAATACAATAAAACAAAACAAAATAAGATCTTAAACCACAGCAAATGAGAAATCACCTTAGCGCTGTAGAGAACTGTATTTACAATAAAAACATGATAAATTATTCATTTGAAACCTCCAGCGTACCTTGGTCTCCAGCTTTCTCTTCCTGTCACCCCCAATGGTTACCTGTTGCCCATTCCACCCAGGCTGGTGTGTTTTTGTTGGAGGTTTTTGGGCAAATTTAGTGATGTGAAAAAACTGATGTGACATTTCTTCCCTTTCCCCCCTCACTAACAAAGACCACGCTAGTTGGATATTAGTTTAAATAGTTTAATATTGAAATGATGAAATGGAGGGATGAGCTTAAGAGTCAACGGGTGAAGGTATGAGGTTGAGAGTCAAGAGGCGGTGGGAAGAGGATGAAGGTCGAGGGCGAAGGGAAGAGAACGAGGGTTGAGGGATGAGGGGATGAAAGGCTGAGTTTATTAGAAACCGAGCAGATGGATGTAGAGATGATGTGGGCCATTTTGAGCCCGTCCAATCTGAGGAACGCTGAAGATTCAGGACTTGCATGAAGCTTGATCTTAGCAGGATGATCAACAGTCTTGAGCTGGTGATGGCGTAGCCAAAGGGAGTTTGAGAACTTGAGACCTGGATGAAGGGGTCCAATGACTTGCTGATATCCCCAGCTGTAGGTACGACGTCTGGGAACCATAGGGGTTGAGACTCTGGGTGGTGGAACAGCTCCTTGTTGCCCTCAGTAAGGAGCCCTCAAAAAGCTTCATGATGAGGAGTGGGTCAAAGTTTCTGATTTTAGCCGGATCGTGACGATTGAGAAGCGACAAGTTTATTGGAATGTTGAGTTTTTTTTGTTAATCTGAACTGGTGGTTCTGTTTAAGTTGTATTGATCTTTCGGATGGAGAGTTAGTGATTGAGCTTAAATGCTGTACCTTAGGAAATCTGATGTCAGCTGTTGTTGACTTTGTCGAGAATATGAAGGTTCTTTGGAGACTAAATGTCACCAAAGCTTGAAAAGGTTCAGGCTGTTGAGAAGAGTAAGGTTCATTTAAAGATCTGAGTTGGAACAGATGTTCAGTGATGCAGGTTAGCAAAGATTGAATTTGATGGTAGGTATTGATGGTTGATATTTGATTCAAATTAAACAGTTGAGTGAAAGGAAGACTGGATGCTGAGGATATCTGCAAACTGCTGTTGCTGATTTTGGATACAATAAGAAGGTAGCATAATTTGGCTATGGGTCAAGAAGTTTGAAGTTTGTTCTGAAATCAGTCTTGAAGATAATGAAGTATGTATTTGATGGTTGAGAAATCGAAGGTCACTGAAGTGGAATCCAATTGGCTAACCTCTGAGTTATTAATGTCCCCAGAAAGTCTGCTGTTGTGGCAGACTGTGTTTCGACACTGTGTTTCGGGCAAATAGATCACCAAGAGGGGGGTGCAGTAAAGAGTGGTGTGGAGCAGCAAACTCAGCCACAGGAGGAGTGCTTGGGTGTGCCTCTTGGATGGGTGGCTGTTGGAAACAGGGAGAACCACAGCCTGCTGGATGACGGAGGTGACGAGGGAGCCTGGGATAAAGGCGAGAAGTCCTGGATCCTGGGCGCTTGCTGGGAGGGGATAGAGCTGATGGGTGCTTTCAGTGTAGTCCATAGCCATATCCAGCCATCCCTGGGTACGGCATTAGGTGGAGGGGCACCTGGGGCAGACAGGTGAACTGCAGGAGGCTCCAGTTGAGCGGTAATTTCAGTAGCAGAGCTAGGAGCAGAAAATGATGGTGTCCATGAGCATTTCGGCTTCTTTGATTTGATAAAGGTTTGATATGTTTTTGCCCCAGCTCTGTGATTTTGTTGACCAGGCAGACATGGCTGACGCGATCAGAGGGAGAGATGTAAGTTTTCAAAACTCAGTATGCGAAATGGAGGCTTCTGACTCCCGGTGTTACAAGCCAGTGTGTTACACTGCAAAACTTTGCGATGATGCTTCTTATCGCTTATCGTGTTAAAGGGAAGTTTCAGAGAGAGAGAGAGAGAGAGAGGGTGGGGGTGAGCGAGCAAGAGAGAATAAAGCAACAGGCGCTGATCTGAATCATCATTCACCCATCTCTTTGTTATATTTCCATGGTTGAAATCCATATGATAAAAGAGCAAACTTTGATGTTTAAAGTGAGATTTCAGTGGTGAGCAAATGAGGTGGAAGCAGCGGAACTGTTTAGAATCATCAGTCACCTTGGACACATACGAAATTTTGCATAAAATTGAACCTGTTATGAAAAAAAACGGGAAATAAAATGACAATTTCTACATCAGTGTGCACATATGATTAGAACAACATGAAGGCTCATTGTGCAAAGGCCTTAACAATCTGCATGCCGACCTGTGTACTGCAAACACCTGCAGGCTGCAGCAGCCTCTCTGTGCACTGTCAGGATGGAGACCGACGTACTTTAATTAATCTACGATGTTGAGGTCAGTTAGAGAGCCTTCTGGCTAAAAGTATTTTAATAGGTTAAATAACCTCCTTGATAGTCCATGTTTGCTAAATGGAAAAGGTGCATCTGTCCGTGCGCCGAAATGCAGGCTCATCCTCATCATTCCAGTCCATCAAAATGACGGACTGCCTTCAAAATTCTCCATCATCCTTCAAAAAACATCCATCAATGACGGAGAATATTTGGTTAACGCCATGTCTGCTTCAATGAATGACCTTACTGAAGACGCACCACCTGCGGACTTCCTCTGCTGTCTTCTGTTACATACGCTCCTCTGTCAAGCGTATCTGACAGTAATGATATATGGATTTAAAATAATAATCATTTAAATCTGGAAGTTAACGCCTGTCTTCTTCGTATGGGAAGCAGATTTATTGATGTGACTTACCATGAATCTTTACTGATGACAGTGTTTACCTTCATAAATGTTTTTAGATAAAGGTTTTTTGTTTTTTGTTTTTTCCAAGAAAGTCTTAAAAGAGCCGCAACTGGTCACTGAAGAGCCACATGTGGCTTGCGAGCTGCGGACTGAGTATCACTGCCTTAAGGGATGAAATGAAGTAGGTGAGGCTAGTGTTTGTATTTTCGCTGAATTACGCAAGTGATATTGGATACTGGATGTCAAAAAGTGTAGTATAAGAACTTTAATAATAAGCTGCAATGAGATAAGTTGGATATGAGTAGTAGAATAAATGACAGATGTTCGATTAACTGTGAGAAGCTGGCATTTCATAAAATGCTGCTGTGCCTGAAACAGCTTAACAATTTTGGAAATGGAGTAGTAGAATAAATGACAGATGTTCGATTAACTGTGAGAAGCTGGCATTTCATAAAATGCTGCTGTGCCTGAAACAGCTTAACAATTTTGGAAATGAATGATAAAAAAAAAAAAACAACTTTAAATCTAACTTTTAAAATATAGTAGAAAACGTAACTAAAAAGAAAGTGGATGAAACTCTATTAGCCTACTGTATTTCTTCCATTTATAATCAAAATTCTAAAAACTATCTGAAGTCGAGCCGCCAGGGGGAGGGCGGAGGGGAGGAGAAAGAATGAAGTTTAGGCAGAAGCACTGCTGTAGGCCACCTGTTCCTGAAATGAAGAATAGATTATCGGTTACATTGCATAAAACGAGAAGAGGTGAAATGTTGCATGTGTGTAGGATTGAACCCAGGGTGCAGAAATGATGCAGCAGGTTTAAAGGTTTTTATTGAGCTTGTGCAAGGAAAGTTCCACAGGTCCAGGTGCTGAGAGTAATACTAACAAAAAACGATTGAGGCTGAGCTGTAGTGAGGCAGGCGAGGAGGCACTGGAAAAGAAAGGAGAGGCACGTAAGTAACTTTTCACAGGAGCGCACAGATAATTAATCAAGATACTCATGTGAGCGTGAGCCTGGAGCTGGTGTTTACCCCTGGTGAGGTAATCTTAAACTCAGGTGCTGAGGAGAGTTGCAGCGGGTCTAAAGTAGCGAGTCCAATCATCACCAATGCGCTGCCGGTGTGACTCCTCTCCTCAGCACCGGGGGGAAGGGCACAGACTCAGAAGAAACAAAGTAAAGTTACTGCACGACACTAGCAACACCGGAAGTAAACCCCCGGAAGTCCTTTCAAATAAACCATGTCAAAATAAAACACCACATGAAATATGTTTCAGAATAGTGATTTTTCAAAGTTTAATATGACCTGGCCCTCTAAAAGGCCTTATCGCACCGTTTCATGCCATCGTATGCATGATGACGTCATCTGTGACGTTCTGCCCTGATGCCACTGACTTGGAAGTGTGGAACGGGAGATGGGAGTTTGTCAGAGAGCTGGTAGGGCGTTAAAAATTTAGCATGTGTCCAACGATGATGAAATTCTCCTTTTGGATCCATGTCAGTGTAGTTTGGGCGCACAGCTGACTGCTTTGTGTGGCTGTAGCCTGAAGATGAGTAAGAGATGGACGGAGGCACGGGGAGTTCGACTTGTTGTGGCTTTGCCTGGCGTTCCGGTCCCAGGGTATGCTGGGGGGGGGGGGAATCGGCCGCTGGTGGCTGGTTCTTGACCTCATGCTGATGGACAGCGTGGATCCACCGATCATGGATGGTTGCCGTGGGCTGGAGGAGGGGATGTGTCTGACCAGGTGCAAGCTTGGAGCTTCTGAGGACTGTGGACGAGCGGAGTGGAACCAAAGTTGTAGTGACGTTTGTATGAAGTAATTCAAAGTTGTTTTGAGATGACGATGATCAGGATTCTGGCAGGAGAGGATATTTGAACGCTATTGGTGCTGTAGAGCTTCTGGTCGATGTTGAAGGTAAGCATGTTTCTGATGTTCCAGCGGCAGCTCATGTGAAAGCAGAGTCAGAGGCATATGAATGAGTGAGGCGTGCTTATATGCATTGGGCAGCGGAAATGGGATTAGGCAGAGGTGTGGTCTAAGTTCCTGAACTTATTTTTTTTCTAAACAAAAACTACATGTAGGGCTCCAGCAGCCTCATCCCCATGCTCTCTCCTAGGCGTTGGTGTGTGGGCCATGCTTTATCTTTTCCCAGATAAGAAAACCCATTCAAAAGATATTTGGTGTCCACATCTGCAGCTAACCAGAATTTGATGCCAAATTCATCGGGTTTGTTGGCCGTGCACTGAGTAAAGCGGCACCGTGTTTTGGTGGGGAACAGCTGCTCATCCACCGTGATGAAGGCTCCTGGTTTATAGCAGACAATACAATTATCTATGAGGCCACCCCACACATCAGACACAGATGTGCACGCCTGTCATTCTTCTTGTCAAAGCGCAGATAGCACATGATTTCCCTGAAGTGGCTCCTGGGCATTGTGGTCCAGAAGAATGATAAGCCCCATTCCTCCGACCACAGGCTCTGCATTTCTAGATTTTTGCTGTACGCCCCGCAGGGAAATGCAGGCCTTTAGTTCAGCCACAGAGAGATCCCACTTCTCCTCAACATGGCGGGCTTCTGCAACAGTGCAGTCCCTTATATGTTGCAGCATCCTCCTGTCTACTAAACACAAGAATATGCTCACGGTGTCCTCGATGTTTCGTTTTGTATGAGCCGTGGGTCCCGCAGACTCAGTGAGCACAGAATATTTTTTACTGTTTGCAGCCTTATATAAGGCATCAAGATGAAGTACGTTTAGACCATATTCCCATATTCCCAGTCCGTCCAATTGCTGTGCTGCTCTATAGCCAATAACTTATGCCGCCATCAACTGTAATAATTTATCTAAAAACAAATAAAAATGAAATAAATTATTCAGCATTCCTATCTTGGGTTGATAAAGCTGTAGACCGGGCAGCTGGCTCAAAATGTTTGAATTTCTTGGCAGAACATACAGAACATATTTTAAAGAAAACTCATGGCATGACAAGCTTGTAATTTTTATTTCAGCAAATTTATTGGCATCCAAAAATGCAAGAGAAGAATTGATGACAAATTGAAGAGACAAATAATGCAAATGTAATCAAAGAGCCCAGAACAACTTCCAAAGAGAGGAGAGGATAACTCCAAGGTCAAGGAGCATCAGTGTCAGAATGCACCATCTGTTGCTGTTTTAGCCAAAGTGGACTTAATGGAAGACAACCGAGGATGCCTCCACTGTTGAAAGAAAATCATAAAAAAGCCAGACTAGAATTTGCCAAAATGCATACTGACAAGCCACAAAGCTTCTGGGAGAAAGTCCTTTACACAGATCAGACTAAACTGGAGCTTTTCATGAAGATACATCAGCTCTTTGTTCACAGACGCAAGAATCAAGCATACAAAGAAAAAAACACTATCTACTGTGAAACATGGATCAGGCTTGGTTATGCACTAGGGCTGCTTTGCTGCATCTTGAATCTGTGGAGGGTACAATGAAATCAAAAGACTATCAAGGCATTCTGGAGCCAAATGTCCAACAGGATAATGAACCACAACACGGAGCTAAAAAAAAAAAAAACAAAACAAACAAAATGGCTAAGAACAAGACATTGGACTGTTCTGGAGTGGCCTTCCATGAGCCCTGATCTAAATCATATTGAACTTCTGTAGGAGCTGAAACATGCAGTCTGGAGAAGGCACCTTTCAAACCTGAGACAGCTGGAGCAGTTTGCTCACAAGGAGTGTGCCAAAATACCTGGGACAGGTGCAGAAGTCTCAGTGAGAGTGACAGAAATTGCTAGTGATTGCCTCAAAATGGTGTGCAATAAAATCTTAAGTTAAGAGAATGGTCATTTTTGTCCAGGCCAGTTTCATTAGTTTTTTTTTTTTTTTTTTTTAAATGATTCTGTTGAACCACAATTCCAAAGCAATGTCTGATTTTTTACTGATGGCCCCCCGATGGCTGCCACCTTATCGTGGTGGGGGGGTTTGAGTGCCTCCATGATCCTCGGAGCTGTGTTATCAGGGGCAATTGCTCCTGGTAGGGTCGCCCATGGCAAATTGGTCCTAGGTGAGAGGTCAGACAAAGCGCATAGATCCCATATGACAAGTCCCACCAAGAACACAAGCACCCTGGCCGCAGGGGTACCAGAGCCCCGCCCTGGAGCCAGGCCTGCTCCAACTACAGGGGGAACACACTCCTCAGCCTCCCTGGTAAAGTCTACCCCAGGGTGCTGGAGAGGAGAGTTGGGATGTTGGTCGAACCTCGGATTCAGGAGGAACAATGTGGTTTTCGTCCTGGCTGTGGAACACTGGACCAACTCTATACCCTTACGAGGGTGCTGGAGGGAGCATGGGAGTTTGCCCAACCAGTTCACATGTGTTTTGTGGATCTGGAAAAGGCTTATGCCTGTTTTCCCTGAGGTATCTTGTGGGGGGTGCTCCGGGAATATGGGGTTGATGGCCCATTGTTATGGGCAATTCGATCTCTGTATTGTCGAAGCGAGAGTCTGGCAGTAAGTAAAACTCGTTCCCAGTTAGGGTTGGACTCTGCCAGGGCTGCCCTTTGTCACCGGTTCTGTTCATAACTTTTATGGACAGAATTTCTAGGTGCAGTAACGTGAGTGAGGTGTCAGGTTCAGTAGCCTTAGGATTCCGTCTCTGCTTTTTGCAGATGATGTGGTCCTGTTGGCCTCATTGAACACTGACCTCCAGCTCGCTCTGGGGCAGTTTGCAGCCGAGTGTGAAGTGGTTGATATGAGGATTAGCACTTCTAAGGCTGAGGCCATGGTTCTCAGCCGGAAAAGAGTGGACTGCAAACTCCTGGTCAGAGGAGGGTCTCTGCCCCAAGTGGTGGAGTTAAAGTATCTCGGGGTCTTGTTCACGAGTGAGGGAAAGATGGAGTGGGAGATCGACAGATGGATCGGTTCAGCAAATGCAGTGATGCAGGCGTTATACAGGTATGTTTTGGTGAAGAGAGAGCTGAGCCAGAAGGCAAAGCTCTCAATTTACCGGTTGATCTGCGTTCTAACCCTCACCTATGGTCACGAGCTGTTGGTACTGACCCAAAGAGCAATGCACTGAAATGCACTTTCTGTGCAGGGTGTCTGGGCTCAGCCTTAGAAATAGGGTCAGGAGCTCAGACATTCGGGAGACTCAAAGTAGAGCCACTGCTCCTCCGCATTGAGAAGAGCCAGATGAGGTGGTCCAGGCATCTTGTAAGGATGCCTCCTGGACATCTCCCTGACACATTGGAGAGATTACATCTCTCGGCTGGCCTTGGAACACCTCAGTATCCTCCCAGAGGAGCTGGTGGAAGTGGCCAGGGAAAGGAGCGTCTGGGCTTCTCTACTGAGACAGGATAAGTGGAAGAAGACGGATGGATTATGTATTACTACTTTTGTCATTTTTATGTTATTTCAGTGATCATTGTGAGTATTTTCTTCTTTAACAGAGGGTACAATTTCATTCATGTGTGAAAATTAAAATAAAAAGCTGATTTGCAGTTCAGGACATATATGTCATGCATTTAAGAGTCCTGAATTCAAACAAGGTAGCATTGAGAAAGTGGCTGCAGAGCTGAGCAGCACTGGTCTAATCAAACAGGAAGTCCGCCATTTTGATTTATTTGGTAAAACAGCATATTTCAGGGGTCGTATTCAAATTAAATTGTCTTAGGATATTCATTCAAACAACTCCATCTTTGGTGTAGAGCAAGAAGAGATGTCATAGGTCAAAAGTTATTCAGAACTTTCTCATTAAGGGTGTGGCCATGGTGGCCCCTCAAAGTTAGATATCTATCCAGACATAGGATTTTGTTCTCATGGAAACATACTTTGGCAAAACAGATATAACTCTATTAATCATAAATTTATATCAACTTGCCAGCACTCAATATCTGTGAATTTTCATCGAAGTGTGGGGGAGTGACATCATGTTAAATTACCATTTTACCAGTGGTGTCCCACCAGAACAACTCAAACTCTTATAACTCACCTGTTTATCATTGTAATTGAACTAAATTTGTGCTTATTTGAAATGTATGCTTAAACAAATGGCCGCAGAACTTTTCTCTTTAAAACAAAGCACCTCCAACTAGCAGCATTAACTACTGTTTTTCTTAAATCACATATAAACAAAGCTACAGTGCAAAAACGTTGAATAAGTTCGAACGGTTTATCCTATAAGTGCTTTAAAAACTGTGTGCAAGTTTGGCACGCAGATGGTTGAGTGGTTTAAGGCACGCACCGTGTACACAGACGGGTTGAGTCTGGCCTGTGGTGCTTTGCCGCATGTCTCTCCCCACTCTCTTCCCTGTTTCCAAATCTATCCACTGTCCTTCTCTCTCTAATAAAGGCATGAAAGGCCCAAAATGAATCTAAAAAAAAACAAACGTGTGAAAGCTGAGATTCCAACCTTTCTCGTGGTACCATGAACGTCTCACAAAGACTCTGCAACAAGCATCTGAATGTTTTTTGTGTTTTGCTGCACTGATTGGCTACAAGAATCCATATTGTTTCCGCCTCTCCCCCAACAGGCAGCATTTCTGGACACTTTGTCCCACCCCTGGGTCATGACTGATTACAATCTTAAAGCCCTTGCCTGTAATTTGTCAATTTACTCCACCTATGAAACAGATTTAGTTGGACATTTAAAAATGACACTGCAGAATGAAATGAGGACGTAATTGAAGACATCCACGACCATCTCATTTGCATGACAGAGCATGACTCAACACAGCACGCACACAACACATTACAAACTTGCCACACACCCAAAGCTAGCAAACAGGGTTACAACACATGGGAACCTGTGGAGGTACTGATGGACAAGCTGGGGAAAAACGTCAAAATAGCGCAGAAGTGTGGTACAGTAAGGAGGAGTACAGCCAGCTGGACTCATCACTCTCAAGACCAGTAAGACCCACTCTGATCACCATGAACCACTTCACTCAGTGACACACCCACTGATAATAAAATAGATAGATAGATAGATCTACTTTCCTGAGGGAAAAGCAAGGCATCCAGTAGCAGCATACAAACATGACGTCTTCTACATTTAAGAACGCCCCCCCCCCCCATATTAACCAAAACCCAATTGGCACAAAGCTCTATACAGAAGTAATAAATAATAATAATAAATTTTATTTATAAAGCGCTTTTCATAAAAACTCAGACACTGTACAATGCAGAAAAAAGATAAAATCGTATAAAGAGCATCATTAAATCAGACAAAGTCAACACAAGCAAAAAAAAAAATTAAAAAACAAATAAAAAAGACAAAACAAGATCAGAATCACAAATTAAAAGCTTGTCAAAAGAGGTGTGTTTTGAGGTGTGATTTGAAAGTGGGTAGGTCTGTGTAGTTTTGAATATGAGTTCCAAAGGGAAGGGGCAGCTATGGAGAAGGCTCTGTCCCCCCAGGTTCGGTGCTTGGTTTTTAAAGGGGGGGAGGCTGTAGAGAAGGAGCAGTTATTTATGTGGACATATTGGTTTCTGTCTGTGAGATATGATCTAATCAATCATAGGGCGGTGCCTGTGACGCTGAGGGAGTGTTCAAGATGGCAAAGCCGGATGGAGTGGTTGATTGTGTCAAAAGCAGCTGTCAGGTCGAGGAAGATGAGGATGCTGAGATGTCCAGAGTCTGAGGAAAGGAGGTCATCTGTAACTCTGAGAAGGGTTGAAGTGAAAAAAATTACCAAATTATATCTTAAATTTTTTTTTTTTTTTTACTATAGTTAGTATAGTATATAGTATAGTTGAACATAAATTAAAAGACAAAAGAAATTACAAATCTTTGCAGATGAACACAAATGAACCTGTATACAATTTAAGGCAACAATACCTTTTTACCTGTAGAAGAAGACAACCTGTGCAAAAAGTTCCAGCTGCATAGCACTGTTTAAATGACAATTATGATTTAAATATGGACCAAACAAACATGTAACAACTTTGTTACTGTTTGTCAGTATATATATAGTGCGCATATATATATATATATATATATATATAGATAGATATATATATATATACAGGTCTGTGGGTATTGACAGTATGGTTGCAAGATGTATAAAAGGTGCATGAATGCTGACTACACATGATCAGAAGTATTAAATATGTAAGGGTGTGGGCAGCTTTACATCAGATAAGGTCTTTTAACACAGCTGATCAGTGCAAAATGTGCATATGAAGTGAAGGAACCTTTTTACAGTCTTTGAGTTACAGTGAAAAGATTCATTATTTCAACATCTGAGTACAGCACATAGATCACATTACTAATTAGTACAGTAATAGGTTAACTGGTGCAAATATGCATATGAGATGAGCCATTTTACCACAGTAATTTAAGTAACAGTTAGTGGATTAATTAGTGCAGCTGTGCATATGAGATGAGGCATTTTACCACAGCGATTTAGGTAACAGTTAGTGGATTAATTAGTGCAGCTGTGCATATGAGATGAGGCATTTTACCACAGCGATTTAGGTAACAGTTAGTGGATTAATTAGTGCAGCTGTGCATATGAGATGAGGCATTTTACCACAGTAATTTAAGTTACAGCTGGGAGATTAATTAGTGCAAAGTACATAGGAGATGAGTGACATGTATTCCTGACACTAGAGAAGTCAGCGGGCATAGTGAGGTGTATTCCCAGGGCCAGAGCAGGACTGAAATCAGAATCAGCTTGATTGACCACCTACGCTTACAAATCAAAGACTTTGACTCTGGTTAGCTTTCCTCTCAATGTACAGGAATTAAACATTAAATACAAGAATATTTAAACTTGCAAAGTATCAAATTTAAGATTTAGATATCTACATGCTTTTTTGTTATTATTTATAGGTATTAATATTATTATTGTTTTTATTCTTGTAAATATTTAGTTTCATTTAATATGCATTCAAAGGTAGAATTAGAAAGGTAAATGTTTTCTGTTCCATTAGAGATATATTTAAAAAATATGATTTTTAAAAACTGTCAACATCAAACCTCTGTATTTTTCAAAAATCTGAATGTTTTAAAGAATAACCTACTTTTAATATCTTGTCTTCATTGCTCTTCACGCTGCAGTGATGTCCATCAGTGATCTGAAAATTAAACACAGCAAAATAACCTTATATGGCACTGTAATATATTCTTAACATTTATATACAAATAAGATGATATATCACTTTCAGTCTCATGAGAAATCTGTTATATTTACCTCAGTTTGTCCAAACCGGACCACCTGATGATCAGGCTGTTTTGTCTTCTATTCCTTGTCCCCAAACTAAAGAGATAACATGAGAAAGAGAAGAAATAGAAGTCAGCATTGAAAAAATAAATATCACTTTAACTGTCACAAAATATCTCAATATTTCTTTAACATCAGTGCAAGTTCACACTGAATGTCAACTCAAATAAAATCAGTTAAATTCTAAATAAAAGTCCTAAATATAACAATAATAATGACCTTTTTGTCTGACCTGTATAGAGGTGGTTTCAGTTATATGGTTGTAGGAATTGAGGTTTAATTATTATATTTTTACTTGAAAAACTGTTGCTTCACAGACATATAAAGGTACAAAAACTACCATTGACCATTTCAGGTTGAATGTAGGTGTGTAAAGGGTGTAACTGGTTTTAAACAGGGTGCCAGTCAGCGTCACTTCTGACAATTAAGAAACACAATTGAAGTATTTGTTGAACCTGCACCAAACAATAATAATTCACAACCCAACAATGAATGAAAATGTACAACTGCAAACAGTGAAAATGTAATGCAATGAAATCAATCAATATCAAGGAAATCAATAAAACAACACAAAATAAACAAGCAAACCCAGGCAGATTTTTCGAATTATATTCACGGCCACAGCAAAGGAAAAAAAATAATCAAAAACAAAACAAAACCAGAGCAAAGTGTGTGTATGTGGATGTGTGTGTGTGCGTGTCGATTCTGTGTGCTCGGTTCAGTTCAGATCAGTTCATTAAAAAAAAAAGAAAATCTGTTCCGGTTATCAAAGCAAAAAGCAGCATAACAGTTCACTCCAGTTCAACACAATACAATACAATATCACCCTTCAATATGAAAATCAAGTAAGGGTTTCACCACGCACCCCAAAATCACTTTACAAACCAGGAAAAAAAACCAGAAATCACTACTCTCTTTCGCAGTTTAAACCATAGACATA
This sequence comes from Cheilinus undulatus, assembly GCF_018320785.1. Lineage (NCBI taxonomy): Eukaryota > Metazoa > Chordata > Actinopteri > Labriformes > Labridae > Cheilinus > Cheilinus undulatus. Next base: position 8,344,606 of record NC_054878.1, read on the forward strand.
ATAAACGTAGATGCCACATTGACTAGTGGGCTGTACGTCAACAATGCCAGAGGCATTCCTGGGCAAGATGCCTCACTCCTATGCTGCGTGGGGCTGCACTAATCGATACACAGTTGAGACAAGATCGCGTGAAATAACATTTCATGGGTAAGTTTTAAAAGCTTTTGTCGTTGTTGTTAGGTGGATTAATATCTGCAGTTATGCTAGGTTTTTAACAATGTTGCCTAACACTATTTTATTTTCAGAAAAGAAGGATTGCTTGATCAGAAGGGAGCGTGCTAGAAGACATTCCCCAGCCCATGAAAGAGGCAGAACTTCCCACAGTGGCCAGTATTGTATTAAGTATGTGCTGTTGTTGAATGTGGATTCTTGCCGTGTATGCACACACACAGTGCTGACAGTGGGATTGAGGGGTGGTGACATCAAAAATGCAGGCCATCTGAAAGCATATTGTTTCTATTAGGACCACCTTCATGCAGTATCTAACTCTCCCAGTCAACTGAGGGCCAGACTAAACAAAGACATGTCTAGGCTGGAGAGCTTTAATAAAGAGAGGAGGAATGCAAAGGATCGAGAGCGAAGGGCAAAAAAAACAGTGCATAGTCTTCTAGAAGATCTGGAGGCAAAGAACCTCATCAACGAAGAGCTAGGAGAAATTAATGTGGCAAAAGAGTAAAGAGTGGATCATCCATAAGATTGGATATCAAGTTCATACCAAGTATTTTGTCAAATCAATGAAAGTTACAGATCATGTGAATTTCAGACAACACATATAATTAAGAAAGCAAACAAGAATCCCAGAAGACATTAAAGATACACTATATTTACTCACCCATCCAAATAATAGAAATCAGATGTTTCAATCACTTCCATGGCCACAGGTGTATAAAATCAAGCACCTAGGCATGCAGACTGTTTCTACAAACATTTGTGAAAGAATGGGTCGCTCTCAGGAGCTCAGTGAATTCCAGCGTGGTGCTGTGATGGCCATGGCCGAGCAGCTGCATCCAAGCCATACATCACCAAGTGCAATGCAAAGCATCAGATGCAGTGGTGTAAAGCACGCCGCTACTGGACTCAAGAGCAGTGGAGACACGTTCTCTGGAGTGACGAATCGAGCCAACTTCTCTATCTGGCAATCTGATGGATGAGTCTGGGTTTGGCAGTTGCCAGGAGAACGGTACTGGTCTGACTGAATTGTGCCAAGTGTAAAGTTTGGTGGAGGGGGGATTATGGTGTGGGCTTGTTTTTCAGGAGCTGGGCTTGGCCCCTTAGTTCCAGTGAGAGGAACTCTGAATGCTTCAGCATACCAGGAGATTTTGGACAGTTCCATGCTCCCAACTTTGTGGGAACAGTTTTGGGATGGCCCCTTCCTGTTCCAACATGACTGTGCACCAGTGCACAAAGCAAGGTCCATAAAGACATGGAAGAGAGAGTTTGGTGTGGATGAACTTGACTGGCCTGCACAGAGTCCTGACCTCAACCCGATAGAACACCTTTGGGATGAATTAGAGTGCAGACTGAGAGCCACACCTTCTCGCCTAACATCAGTGTATGACCTCACAAATGTGCTTCTGGAAGAATGGTCAAAAATTCCCATAAAACACTCTCCAAAACCTTGTGGAAAGCCTTCCCAGAAGAATTACAACTGTTACAACTGCAAAGGGTGGACAGACATCATATTAAACTCTATGGATTAAGAATGGGATGTCACTTAAGTTCATATGAGAGTCAAGGCAGGTGAGCAAATACTTTTGACAATGTAGTGTATGTTGGAAAGTCCTGCATGATTTAACCAGATAACTTTAATACATTTAGGGGCATCTGCATTCAGAAACGCCTACCATATATGTCAACAACATGCCCAGTTAATTGAAAACAGTATCATAGTAGTACTAAGACATGATTCATAGATAGATAGTAGGGGTGTAAATCACCAGTTTCATCCCGATACGATACGATATCAATATTTTGGACAACAATACCATATTTTCTGATATCACAAAAACTGCCACAACACTATTTCGATTTGACTCAATATGGGGCCCAGTATCAATATCAGGCGAGTTTATGCAAAAATTTCACATAGTTACAGAAATAAAGCATTTCTGCAAATAAATTATAGATAGGTCTCTGTATTTAATAAAAATATCTCTTTAACAAAAACAACAAAGACCGGATTACCTTAAATTAGGAACATAACTATGAAAGTTTGTGTTCAAACATGTTGATTTAAAACAGCAAACATTTACAGTGACAAACTTTTTTTCTCCTCGTATCCTCAGATCACTCTAAAGCACCAATGTGGACTTTTTCTGCAACCCTTTATAATAATGATCAAAATGTTTGGCCTGTGTTCCCATCCGAGTTTTTTTTCTTTAACTTATTTACACACTTCAAAATACATTTCAGCTCTATATCAGCCCTTCATACTCTACACAGGGGCCTATTAATGTGGCAATGTTTTGACCATCCATCAATCTAATTGGGTCATCAATCAACCAATCAATATATCGATATATATCGATTAATTGTTACACCTCTAATAGACAGACAGACAGACAGACAGACAGACATAGATAGATAGATAGATAGATAGATAGATAGATAGATAGATAGATAGATACTTTATTAATCCTGAAGGGAATTTAAGTTTAAGGTATGGTGCTGTAAGAAAGTGTTTGCCCCTTTTCTAATTCCTGATTTTTTGACATATTTATCATACTTTGATGTTTCAGATCATCAAATCAATTTTAATATCTCACAAAGACAACCCAAGTAAATACAGAATGCAGTTTCCTTATGATTATTTAATTTTTTTTTAAGGGGGGAAACAATCTAAACTTATCTGGCTCTGTGTGAAAAAGTAATCCCCCCCCGTTAAATCATGAGTTACCTGTGACTAAACGCTGTTATTGAAAGCTGAGTTCAATTTCACTGGCCACACCCAGGTGAGCAGTGGTGAACCTTCCCTCGAGTGGTCGGCCAACCAAAATGACTCCAAGAGTGCAACAACGACTCACAAATGAACCCAGAATGACATCCAAAGAATAGCAGGCCTCACTGGCCTCAGTTAAGATCAGAGTTCATGACTCAACCATAAGAAACACACGGGGCAAAAATGGCACCCATGGGAGGGTTCCAAGGCTAAAACCACTGCTGACAAAAGAAAGAACACAAAGGCTCGTCTCACATTTGCCAAGAAGCATCTTAATGATCTCCAAGACTTGGTCCCCAAGAACTATATGGACTGACGAGACAAAAGTTGAACTTTTTAGAAGGTTTGCTGCCCGTTATATCTGGAGTAAAAATAACACAGCATTTGATAAAAAGAATGTCATGCCAATAGTCAAACATGGTGGTGGCAGTCTGGGGCTGCTTCAGGACCTGGACCAATTGCTATGATTGATAGAAAAATGAATTCTGCTGTCTATCAGAAAATCCTGAAGGCTAATGTCTGGCCATCAGTTCATGACCTCAAGCTCAAGCACTCTTGGGTTATGCAGCAGGACAACCACCGAAATATACCAGCAAGTCCACCTCTGAATGGCTCAAAAGAAAACTAAATTAAGGTTTTGGAGTGGCCAAGTCAGGGCCTGGACTGAAATCCACTTGAGATGCTCTGATGTGACCTTAAATGGGCAGTTCATGCTCGAAAACACTCAAATATGGCTGAGTTAAAACAATTCTGCAAAGCAGAGTGGGTCAAAATTCCTCCACAGTGATGCCAAAGACTGATCACCAGTTATCGCAAACGCTTGACTTCAATTATTGCTGGCAAGGGTGGCACAACCAGTTATTAGGTTCAGGGGGCAATTACTTTTTCACATAGGGCCAGAGAGGTTTTGACCCCCCCCCCAAAAAAAAATTAAATAATCATTTAGACACTGCATTTTCTATTTACTTGTGTTGTCTTTGTGAAATATAAAAATTGGTTTGATGATCCAAAACATTTAAGTGTGATAAATATGCAAAAAAGTCAGGATTTAGAAAGGGGGCGAATACTTTTTCACAGCATGGTATATACAGCCTTTCATGCAAAGCTACAAGTTTTACAGTCCAGTTTAACAACCCATCTGCTGGCCAGTTCCAGGCAATTTTCCGCCGCCTCATGATACGCTGTGGCGTCTCCCCAAATGCAACTGCAAATGTGACAGCGCTGGATAAGACAGTGCCTCTCGCTGCTTTCGAGATGTCCTCTGCTAATACAGCAGAAGACTTTGAAGAGCTTCCAACACCTTTTGTTAACAGCCCTGCCCTTGTGTGTGACCACAGCTATTTACCAACATGCTTCGGTGGTCTTGTGGACAATGCATTGGTTTACATTTCAGGGTTTGTTATTCGAAAGATTTTGACCAAGCTGTCCTGTGATGTGTGTTGTGCTAGCGGTTACAGATGCTGTTCCTGCTTCATGTGACCAGAGCTACCACTTGCTCTGATTAAAAAACGAAGGAGGGCTGATTCACTCTGAGGGTACAGTGAAGGTGGTCAGATCAGCTGAGTGTCTTATCCACCAGAGACAGGGCAGGCTGTAAAGGCCTCCCTGATCACTCAGTTTGTCCAGGCTGTTATTGGTGTAAAAGATGTGTTTTTTCTTGGGGAACACATCCAGGACACACAATTTGGCATTGATAACCATCATTTTGAACTTATCTCAGTGGTTGTGTCTGTGTTCTTTAAGCCGAGGCTGCACCACATTGCCAAACTTCACATTTTAAAATTGCAGACAGGGAACACAAGAAACTAGAGAATGCTGAATTTATGAAGAAACTGAGCTGTGAATGCTGAAATGGTGAATGGCTGACACCAAACTGCTAATGCTGGGTTGGAACAATGCCTGAAAGAAGCTGACTGTAATTTTGAATGGCTGACTGGAGCATATTTTGGATGTCCTACGACAGTCGGCTGATTTCTGGGGAAGGGGTTCACTCTACTGATTTGGTTTCTGGTGAAACAGAAGCAGGACAAGATTTCCTCCATTTTAATGTTGGTTTTATATGTATGTTGTGGTGAAGTATGAATGACTTTTAAGATTTTGAATGAAGGTTAGAAGATGCGTGAAATGTGGCAGTTGAATCCTTTTTGAATATTCTGCCAATTCATTTCAATGGTCCCAAGTTTTTGTCCAAATATCTTGGAAAGTTTAATGAATTTTCTTAGAAAAGTCTTTCCACTAATGTCCCAATTAGGCTGAATGTTATGAAGGTTGAATGGTTAAAAAAGGTTGAATTTTTTAGGAGAAGAAGCCGACCAAAAAAGTGGGCGGAAGAAAAAAAATGTAAGAAAATAGATAGAATAACAGAATAACAATACCTGTGAATGCTTGCAGCATAATTCTGGACGCTCACAAAAGAAGCAAACAAGTGATAAATTCTGAACAAAAATTCAAATATTTCCACAGCCCTTGTTTGGAGAATCTCATGGATAGGTCTGTTCATTTAGCAGCAAAATCTTGATGTAAATTTACAAAAAATAAATTAAATGTCTTGGCAGTGATGGACTGACATCAAAAAATCACCCTGGCATCTTCAAAAGACCGGCCCTTTCTAAAATCCAAACCAACATTAAATGAAATGTTAATAACAAGCTTGACCTGGAACCTTGGAGACTGAGTTGGTCAATGAATGAGCAACACCGAACAACGTACAATATAATCTCTACAGTGCATTACAGCATGGCAAAATTACACATAGAAAACAAACTCCTTATTTTCTTTATTTTTGACCATGTTATCAACTGAAAACCTTTCAAAAGCTGCCCATAGAAATACATTTCCTACTCAGTAATCACTCAAAATACACAGGAGAGACGCGCAGAATCAGCTGTTCACAGTGAGCCTATCTCTGCCTCACTCTCTTCAGCACCAAGGACAGCTCCATATCTACACTCATTTAGCCCAACTTTATAGAAACCATAAACATTTAACAATACATCTACCAGCAAACGTAGTAGCATCCCTGTTTCACTTTTTCACCACTTTCTCACTATTAAACTCTGCAATCTTCCAATTAATAATTAAGACATCACAGCACAGCTGGGAACAACAATAAAAGGTGAGCTCACCTGTTCTTTAGGCACAAGCAGCCCATGACTGATGATCCCTTTGTCTCCTTTCCCTCTTCCTTTACTTGTTTGATGCTACTAAAAGTTCCTTAGTCTTAGCTTTCCAGACTTTCATCGATGTTATCACCACTGTCCTCTCTGCTGACACAACTTTAGGCTTGACACATCGCCTGAAACTCATCCAAGTGTCACGTTTCCCTTCTCCCCTCTTGTTGTACAAAAGCAAAGCTCAGATGATAACAACCTAGCTCTTCTTCTGTGCACAAAACTCCCACAGCCTGACCTCCCATTCTCAGGAAAGGACTGTACAGGTTCGCGCTGCAAGGCTTTGGAGTCCCTGATTGAACCAGACCTTTAGGTTTTGTCTGCATAGCACGTTTATCAGGAATTCTTTGAGTTAGCAGACTTTTGGACTAAATAAGGTTGGTCTTTGCAGGCAGCACATCCTGTGACCTCTCTAAACAGCCTGAATAAAGTCAGAGTGGTCAAAGGGTTAAAACAAAAAGAGGCTGATCTTAAATGTTTTTGACTTTACCAACATGATTTTCTCAATTAAAAAGTCTTATTGGTGTATTCAAGCTTTCCTATGAAGTGGAAAATAATGAACGGTAAAAGAAGTTGTAATGTCGAGGACCAGGGCTTCCACTTTATCCAATTCAGCGCTGATGTAATGAACACCTGTACAGTGAGCCACATTATGACAACAACAAATGCTTTATGGCAGCTACAGTAACTCTCCGGGGACAATCCACTCCAAAAAGCAAACATATAACAAACACAGAACAGTCTGTTCCATGAGCATTTTCCCTTTTTCTCAGTAGAATTAGGAGCCATTCTCACTGACCCAAACTATCCCAAAGCTGGGCGCCTTTCCTGACATATGCCCAAAAATGGCCAGTCTGTCACTGCTCACCTCTCTGTAAATGTATAACTTTGTGATGAGTCTTTTCCCTCATTCTGCCTCCTTTCTCTTTCATTTCTTTCTTTTGTGCACCTGATTTTAAGTGTGAAGGTAGCATCACTCCTCCAGTTCACAGTCACCTTTTTCCTCACGTCCTGTCTCATTCTGCCGCAGTGCTGCAGTGCTAGGACTACACCATTTTGACTTTTTTGAGGGGAGGACCAGGGGGGCTTAAAAAATATATTTTACAGCGCGCCAGTGGTCGAGTGGGTAAGGCACATATCATGTACACAGGTGACCCAGGTTCGAATCCGGCCCGTGGCACCATTTCCTGCATGTCTCTTCCCTGTTTCTGATTCTATCCACTGTCTTATCTAATAAAGGTCAAAAACTAATCTTAAAAAAAAGTATTTTACTGTATTTGATTCAAGTTTCTATCTGTTGACCAATTCAGTTAGAGACTTTGATTCAATAATGGCAGTAATTACTAAGAAGAAAATAAAAATAAATGCAATTATTAAACGCATCTCAAGCCCCCCCCCCCCCCCCGTGTGGACCCCGGGAATCAGTACCGTTTTTCCCCCTGCCACGCCCTTGCGTCTACGCATATTATGTCTATGGTTCAAACCCCAAGGAGGAACACAAAAGCAAACCATAATAATTACCGGAGGTCCGTCGCTTGGTCAGTCAGTCAGACCGGCAGTCCACGGGACTCCAGACCAGGGAGCTCCGCCAGCAGACTCCAAACAGGAAACAACCTGTAGCCTCCTTCGTCCGACATGAGCTGCGTCACACTTTCACTTTTATATGGCTTGGGTTTCTGGCGTGAGTCCCCTGAGTCCGAGTCCGTCCCACCAGAGACTCATGACGAAACGAGGCGGAGGACTGCAGCCAAAAGACAGATGTTTACTGATGAGACGTCCCTGCTCTGCAGCGTAACGTAAAGTGACGTCAGTTTATGATGACGGTGCAGGCTGATCAAAAACCAGCTGCCTGGAGGCATAAACAGCTGATGGTGTCTGCGTACGTTTTTACTGTGTTTATTCTAATCAGATATCCACATTAACAGAGTCTGGTCTGAGTGTGGGATCACAAAAACCTGCATGAAGACAAACCGAAAGTAGGGGAGACCGGGGGCAACTGTAACATTTTTCACATTTTCCTTCAAAACTCACAGATTACTTGGAATACACACGCCATTTTTAAATTTAAGAAACATCTATTTTTGCACTAGTTAATAAAGCTATTGCTGTACTTAAACTCATAAAGGCACAGCTGTTTTGTTCAGTTCAATCAAAGAAGTCAGCTTGTAAGGGCAATTGTTACATTGACCAGAAACATCATATTTACCCTCTATATTTCAGATTAGGGTTAACTCTCAAGTATTCCCATTTCTGCTACAGCATCACGTAAATTTAACAAAGTTTTTTTTTCAATGTGGTTTTTCATTTTCCCCAATTCTAGTAGGTTGGAATATGAATTCAAAGCAAAAGATATATCTATTTATGGACACACCAGAGCTCACTGCACTGATAAGTCACAGTAAAAATTATCTCTACTCAATACATTTTTATTATTTGGATCTATTAAAATCATTTCAGATTCATCAGTCAAGAACTCTCTGTGGCCAAACTTAAATAAAACTGTGCCAAAGAGACACATTAATATCACTACACAAGATTGATTAAAAATCAGTTTTTCTTTTAAAATTTGTAAAATATATCTAGTCTTAAAAAAAAAATAAGTCAGCATTTGCTTATATTAGGCAGTATGGCTTGTAGTGGGCTATGGCAATTGCAACACAATTTCCCCCGACCAAGCAGCCATAATAAAGTCTCTCATGCTAGCTACTAGCCCTTATGTTAGCATAGGTTGTTCATATGGATTTTTTACCAAAAGGCCAGGGATCAAATTAAACAGTTTGACCTTACTGTCTTCTAAACTTTAGACAGCAGAAGAAAAACATTTGTCAAATTAAAAATTAACTTTCATACCTCAGAATCAATTTTTTTTGTGTACACCTTCTGTGGTGTGGAAATATTCCCACTGTTTTTCAGTGGGCAGAGAGATAATCCTTCTGAGCATGTGCAGAGTTAGTTTCATCACTCTAGCTTGTTTCTAATTGGAGGAATTGAGTGTGTTACAATTGCCACCGGTCTCCCCTATATATAAAAAAATAAATCATGCAGACTCTTTCTATGAGAAAATGCTTTATTATAAAATTATTTATTATCCTAATTATTCACTGTGAAGGCTAATGATCAAACCTGACGCTCACTAATGATCAGGCTGATACGAACTCTATTGACATCACGATGGATTTAAAACATGTTTCTTCCTGACAGACTGCTGCTCTGTCAGACTTTAAATCTCTTCATAATGTAACAGAAATAGCTGGTTTAGATCTGATTCTTGTGATTTTATGTTTTATGTCTGAAGGAGAGTTAGAAAGCAAATCAAATATTAAACTTCATACTGATTCACTCTTTAATATTGATTTTATAAAATGTAGGCTATTCTCAATATTTCACTATAATGCTTATTTCAAACGCTTTTGAAATCCCAGTCTATCAGTTATTGAGCCTCATTAAAACTGCTGGTGGTTCTATTCTCTCCGTTTATCGTTTTTTTTATAAACTCTGTTTCTCCTCCATTATTTATCTCTACTGCTGCTGTGAAGTGTCACTGACATCCACTGTGTAGCAGCATCCAATCAGAGAGTGATATCCAATAAGGGGGCGTGTCTTTGATTAAAAAGAGTTCCAGGAAGTCTGCCCTCATGTGTCTCTCCTTATCTGTCTTCAAATCCCAGTCCTTTGTCCTCGGTCTTCAGGCCAGATCAAGGTCTTTGGGACGGTCCTTAAGATGGTGGATCTGAAGCTACTTCCGGTTTGACCAAAGACCAAGGACTGATGTATAAGCGACTTGGGATCCAGCTTGGGACGCTACAGCGTGTAAAGGGTGGAGAGGAGGCAGATCTACATCTACACATGTCTAGAGAACATTGCATGAAGATGTGTGTGGGCACAGTTTTATAAATCTGAATTCTTTTCAGCACGTCATTTATGATGTTTGGGCTCATGCACAATTTTAGTCTGGATTCTACACATAGTTTCATAAATGAGACCCCAGATGTTTTCAGATTCTAAACCAAAAGGACAGTTTAGCAGAGAGGCCCAGTTCCAGACATTATCAATACCGTGTCCCACTTTCAGCCCCCTTTACGTTTTATACACCTCACTCCTGAAAGAGGTTATCGGCACTATTGGACCCATCTCATGAAACATTATTAACTGTTCCCTCACTTCTGGTCACGTCCCCCATTACTTTAAACAAGGAAGCATCCAGCCCACACTAAAAAAGCCCAACCTTGATCGGTCATTTCCACAGAATCACAGGCCCATTTCTAAACTCAAATCAAAAGTCCTTGAAAAAGGGGTTCTAAGCCAACTATCATCTGTTTAAACACAGAAACTGCTCTTAACAGGGTCAAAAATGACAATGAGTGCTGATAATGGTGATTGCTCTGATTTATTATGGTGGACTTAAGCTCAGCATTTGACACAATTCACAGAACTTTGATAAACAGACCCAGGCAGTGTGTGGGTTTTAGTGGAACTGAGTTATACCTGTCAGACAGAATCTTCATGGAGTCTCTTACCACTGTTGTCCTGATGACCTGCAAATAAACATGCTATTTAAAACCAATTACACCAGACATCTGACCACAATAATGGAGTCTCTCACAACCACAGAAATATGAAGGAGCTGTCATTTTTGCAGCTGAACACATGAAAGACAGAGCTGATATTCTTTGGCCCTGACCACTTAACCAGTAAAATACAGTTTTCCCCTGGTCCATTAGATACCCTATATAAAATCTACAGGCAGAAACCTCAGTATGACATTTAATAATAATAATAATAATAATAATGTCTTGAATTTATATAGCAGAACAGGTAAATGAGCCCGCACACCAGAAGCTGCTCCAAGGGCTATTTAATAAAGATTATCACCACATGTGACGTTTCGGGCCTAAGCCCTTCATCAGACAATGAGATACAGGGGTTACACCTCCATATACAGTTGAAACCAGAAGTTTACATACACTATATAAAAAAGCACATAGACTTTTCTTTCTCACCGTCTAACATTAAATCAGATTAAACTTTTCCTGTTTTTGGTCAATTAGGATTACCAAAATTATTTCTATTTGCTAAATGCCAGAATAATGAGAGAGATAATTTTTTTAGACAATTTTCTATTATTTTCTTGAGAGTCAGAAGTTTACATACATTTCATTAGTATTTGGTAGCATTGCTTTAAACTGTATGACTTGGGTCAAACATTTTGGATATGCTTCCACAAGCTTCTCACAATAGTTTGCAGGAATTTTGGCCCATTCCTCCTGGTAGAACTGGTGTAACTGAGCCAAGTTTGTAGGGCGCCTTGCTCGCACATGCCTTTTCAGCTCTGCCCATAAATTTTTCAATGGGATTGAGATCAGGGCTTTGTGATGGCCACTCCAAAACATTGACTTTGTTATCCTTAAGCCACTTTGTAACCAGTTTGGCAGTATGCTTAGGGTCATTGTCCATTTGGAAAACCCATTTGCGCCCAAGGTTTAACTTCCTGGTTGATGTCTTGAGATGTTGCTTCAGTATTTCCACATAATGTTCTTTCCTCATGATGCCATCTATTTTGTGAAGTGCACCAGTCCCTCCTGCAGCAAAACAACCCCTCAACATGATGCTGCCACCCCCATGTTTCACAGTTGGGATGGTGTTCTCAGACTTGCAAGCTTCCCCCTTTTTTCTCCAAATGTAACGATGATCATTATGGCCAAAAAGTTCAATTTTAGTTTCGTCAGACCACAGAACATGTCTCCAAAAATTAAGGTCTTTGTCCCTGTGTGCATTTGCAATCTGTAATCTGGCTTTTTTATGTTTCTTTTGGAGTAATGGCTTCTTCCTGGGAGAGTGGCCTTTCAGCCCATGTCAGTGCAGGACTCGTTTGACTGTTGATAATGACACACTCTTACCAGCTTCAGCCAGCATCTTCACAAGGTCTTTTGCTTTTGTTCTTGGGTTGAGATGCACTTTTCGGACCAAAGCACGTTCATCTCTGGGACACAGAACCCGTCTCCTTCCTGAGCAGTATGATGGCTGGACATTCCCATGGTGTTTATACTTGCATATAATTATTTGAACAGATGAACGTGGCACCTTCAGGCATCTGGAAATTGCACCCAAGGATGAACCAGACTTCTTCAAGTCCACAATTCTCTTCCTGATATCTTGGCTGATTTGTTTTGATTTTCCCATGATGTTACATAAAGACATGTTTCAGGTGTGCCTTAAAATACATCCACAGGTGTGCCTCGAATTAACTCAAATGTTGTCAATAAACCTATCAGAGGCTTCCAAAGACATGACATCATCATCTGGGCTTTCCCAAATTGTTTAAAGGCATAGTAATCTTGGTGTATGCAAACTTCTGATTTTGAAGAAAGTAATAAAAATTGTCTAAAAAAAATCCTTTTCTCATTATTCTGGCATTTAGCAAATAGAAATAATTTTGATAATCCTAATTGACCAAAAACATATTTATATAGTGTATGTAAACTTCTGGTTTCAACTGTATGTATGGTCTGGATCACCTGACAAGTCATGTGACAAAATAATGTCGGTGAAAGGATAAGACACACCAAGAAATATATACACATCTGCAAGTCACATATTAAATTCTGTAGACATTTTTCAAGTAACATATTTTTTAGACAATTGTACACTATTAAATCACAGTCTATGATCAAAGATTTTGAAGTGAGTCCAAAATACCTCAAAATGGGTGAGAACCATCTTCATCATAGTGACATGCAAAGGATATATAGAAAAAGTAGTAGTAAATTACCCGTCAATTAAAGACAAGTGATAATCTTATATCGCAATAACTATATAAAAATATTCATACTACAGGTAGTGACTAAATGTAAATATCTATCCCACAGTAAATGGAAAACAGACACTGTACACATTTCAGTTATTGACTGGGGGAATGACATCCACACAAACAAAAGGACCAGATAAGCACATCAACAACATCAGAAATGCTTCTCTAGACACTTACTGCAGATTAGTGGAGCAGGATGTTGCCCTCCTCCTAAGTAAGAAAAGACAATATAGAGTAGCTAATAATTTAACCAAGGAACAAAGGGATGAGTTGGATAACCTAAAAAAAGATAAATCACTGGTCATCCAGAGTGCTGATAAGGGTGGGGCCATCGTTGTTATGGATTGTGCAGCATATGATGAAGAGGTCCAGAGACAATTGAACAATACTTCCTTCTATCGAAGACTCAATCATAATCCCACGCTAGACTTCAAACAGCGAATAAAAAACAAACTGGATTCCCTCCTGGAAATGGGTGAAATTACTAAACAAGAGCACTGCTTCATGGTAGTTGAATGTCCAGTCACTCCTGTCCTCTACATTCTCCCCAAAATCCACAAAAGTTTCACCCATACACCCCCTGGTCGCCCCATTGTTGCAGCCATTGGTTCTCTTACAGAGAACATTTTGGCCTTCGTTGATCATTTTCTCCAACCCCTTGTCACTACCTTACCATCCTACATTAGAGACTCTATGGAGTTCATCAAAATGATTAAATCTATCCAACTGAGTGACAACTGCTTTTTTGTAACTATGGACATGGAATCATTCTACACTAATGTTCCTTTTGAGGGAGGATTACATTCTGCTAAGTTTTTTCTCAATCAACATCTTGACTGCACTCCTAGCACTCAATGTCTAGTGGATCTTATTAAGATTGTGCTTACATCGAACTTTTTTCTCTTTGGCTCTGACTTCTTTCTTCAGGTATCAGGCACTAGCATGGGAGCAAAAATGGCCCCTAGTTTTGCCTCACTCTACTGTGGACATTTTGAAAAGGAGCTTATCATGACCCCTCATCACAACCCTTACCTTTCCTTCATCTCTAACTGGAGACGATACATCGATGACATCTTCTTCATCTGGACAGGTACTGAGGCCCAACTGAAAGAGTTTCACAACTTCATTAACACAAACAATCATCACCTCAGATTCTCTATGGACTTTAATGCATCTAAAATGAACTTTTTGGACATTCTCGTCTATAAAAACTGTAATAGACTAGAAACCACCCTGTACCACAGAAGTACAGACAGAAACTCTATACTTCATGGACAATCATTCCACCCCATTCCTCTCAAGAAAAGTCTTCCCACCTCTCAGTTCAGCCGTATCCGTCGCATCTGCAGCACAGATGAGGACTACCAGGCTCAAGCCTCAGACCTAGCAACACGGTTTGAACAAAGACATTACAAACAAGAATGGGTTGAACAAGCACACAGGCGCTTTGACAATGTAACACAAGATGAATGTCTCGATAAAATTAGAGTCAAATCTTCTGAACAAAGAATCAATTGCATTGTTCAATATTCTCCTCTTGGTAACAGCCTGCAGTCCATTCTCAATAAACACTGGAATATTTTAGCATCTGATCCATCACTCAAAGGTTTCACTACACCACCACGCATTGTTTACAGAAGACCACTTAACCTCAGAAACTCTTTAGTATGTGCCCACCTTCCATCTATTACACAGCCTCACTTTTTACAGTCCATCCCCTCTGGTAACTATAGATGTGGTAGTTGCCCCCAGAGCAACTTCACCCATAAGACCTCCATAAGCCGTTTCACAAATACCGCCATCTTGGAGATTGCGCATTGCATTGTGGGTATGCACTGAAGCACTCTGGGATTGAAAGCGTCCAAACACCGTCTCACCACCGTGCTGTACCCTCTCCGATCTCTGACAGACGACCACAATGGACACAGAAGATCACTTTAGTAATATGACTGTGAGTCAATTAAAACATTATTTATCAGAACGTGATATTGTAGCGTCAAATGCATTAAAAAAAGATTTAGTTGCCCGCTGTTGTGCAGCACGTTTGTTAAATCTTCAACCAAAGGCTACACCGGAAGAATATAATGAAGAAATCGCGAACCAGAGGCTGTCCAAATTAATTTTAGATGGGGGCATAATCTGCCTAGCTGATCCCGATATCCTCCGAGATGGTTGGGAAGACAGCGCATCGAGTTATCCACATCTGTTACAGAGTGGCATAGAAACATACTTTGACAAAAGTAAGCAATCAATAAGTATATTTTTCTAATCTTTTTTTAACACTTGTTGGCTGTCTTGTTTATCTGCTCTGGCAATTTGCATGACATCTTGACATGTACTATTAGGCTATACATTTAACTCCTATGCTATGTATACATTTAGTAATGATGCCAGCTAAATAGGCTTATGTGTTTTCTCTTATAGAAAACCGAGCAATTGGCATTTTAACTGGTGGTGCCAAGGCTTTGAGGGAAAGTCCCTTCACATGTCAGACCATGTCAATAATGTGCAATACCATGGCATTGGGGAAAACGTGACATATTGTTTCCTGAGAGCCACAGCGATCAGAGAAACCAACACCTCTCTGGCACCCTATAAATGCTGGGTGATTGTGCACAAGACAAAAGCATTGTTGGTGGATGCCTTCTGCTCCTGTCCTGCAGGGTAGGCCTATATTGATTTGACAAACAATATCACGTTCATTTCAAGAAAATATCATTCTTATTAAAACCACATTTTCGTTTTTTATTTCCAGTTTGAAAGACAACAGGAAAAGCTTGCACACTGATCAGTGTGCGAGCTTTTCCTGTTTTCATCTTGACATTTTGTTTGGCCTACGCACCTGGTGTGAGTTTATTCCTTGGACTTATAGTAAGACAAACACTCTTTCTTCATTTTATTTGCAGTTTGAAATGTTTTGACCAACACACTCATCCATTGTTTTTCTCATGTCCTTTCATAATACAAAGATTACATGGCACATGTACGGTGGCCCTGAAGGCCAATACGAAATAAATATTTCAAAAGCGCAAAATATATTTCAGAAAACACAAAAACATTTCACAAAACACAAAAACATTTCACAATACACAAACATTTCACAAAACACAAAAACATTTCACAAAACACAAAAACATATCACCGATCGCAAAATACATTTCACAAAACACAAAAACATTTCACAAAACACAAATACATTTCACAAAACACAAAAACATTTCACAAAACACAAATACATTTCACAAAACACAAATACATTTCACAAAACACAAAAACATTTCACAAAACACAAATACATTTCACAAAACACAAAAACATTTCACAAAACACAAATACATTTCACAAAACACAAATACATTTCACAAAACACAAATACATTTCACAAAACACAAAAACATTTCACAAAACACAAATACATTTCACAAAACACAAATACATTTCACAAAACACAAAAACATTTCACAAAACACAAATACATTTCACAAAACACAAAAACATTTCACAAAACACAAATACATTTCACAAAACACAAAAACATTTCACAAAACACAAATACATTTCACAAAACACAAAAACATTTCACAAAACACAAATACATTTCACAAAACACAAAAACATTTCACCGATCGCAAAATACATTTCACGAAACCGGAAAGGGTAGGACCATGGTACTTGTTTGTGATTGGCTAAACCCAAGTCTGTCCGGCATCAGTCATTTATCATTTCCTGTTTACAATTCTTACCGCAATAGCCGAGCGAGCACGAAATTTGAAGTGTCTACCTGCATAGAAGAGGAACTTGAGTTGATAGCGGAATACTTCAACAAGGGAAATACATATAGTGTGATTCTTGATATGCTCTCCTCGTATCATGACATACATATTTCAATTGGAACCCTAAAATCGCGTTTAAAGTGTCGTACCAAAAGAAGTACCCCCGGTAGGATTTGTATCCCCCTGCCGCCTTTGCCGAAGGAGCTGACTATCGACTATCAGGCGTAGATTTCGCCTCAGTGAATAAAAAAAATGACAATAAAAGAATGTATAAAGCAGAGGATTAGTTTTGATCATCTGTTTTATTCATCATTATCGTGTTTTTGTCGGTAATATCTTTTAAAATAAGATCTTTTAAGTGAATGTTTTGATACTGCAGCTTGGTGCACACTCATTACGCTGAACTGAGAACGCATCTTTTTTCCTCCTGCGTCCTGTCATTGTATTTTGGCGGCGTGTTGGTCATCAAATCTGGGTCCATGCTGCTGTACATGAGTAACAGACATATTTTCTTCATAACCTTTATCATCTTCTATTAGCGCTGTTTAGCGTCAAGCTGCTGACATGCACTATCCACTTCCCACTTCCGCCTTGAGGTATTTCAAAATAAAGGTCCTGCATAGCCATATCACTGAATATTAACTTGTCTATTGACCAGTCTGAACAAGATTTATGTACAGAGAGATCAATTTCAGATCATTTATTTCAACACATCGTCCACTTCAACTACATCCCACTCTAAATAAGTGTTTCACAGTGTAAAGAACTGTAAAAAACAAAGGAACATGTGCATCCTCAGATGCACTTGTAACTTGCAAGTGTTGTGGCACTCGTCCCCTTCAGGTGAAGAACCCCTTCAAACATCGAGCTCTCAGTATCCCAAAGTTTGCTGGACAACCAGGTTCTTGCCTTCATATCACACCAACAGGTTTGGTCCAGTAGTTTCTTCTATAGCTACAATGATATGATTGAATATAGAATATCCAAAAAAATAAAATGTTTAACTCATTCTGTGGGAAGCAGCATCCCTTAAGAGTTGATTAGAATTAACTTGCTTATATAGCAATATTGTCTATCAAATGGGTGACATATAAAAAAGTAATTTGAGATATTGCTGTTCCCTACAAACAGGGGAAATGAAGCTGAAGGCAACACATCCCTACTACTTCCAAGTGCAACTACAGATGCTGGTCACCGATGCAGATGTGGGGTACTTCTTTCTTCAAACTGCTTCCCCATACAACAGATACCACACAGAGGAAATCTACTTCGACCCCTTGCTAATGGAGGAGATAATTGCAAAGTCAACAATTTTCTTCCAGTCTGCGATTCAACCAGAGTTACTGGAAGGGATGTTGAAGAGCTCAAGGGAGAAAGGTGAAGAAAGGGGGGCAGCCGGTTCATCTGGTCCAGAGGCTCACCAAAGTTCCGCAAGTGATGAGCCGCCACCATCCAGTGCCGGAAACGTGGTTACACCCACCTCATCAGCTGTGGAGTGTCCTTGTGTTGTGTGCACAAAGGAATGTGTGGGTGACCCACACACAATGGAAGAAATGAGTATTTATTGTTACTCTTGCAAGGAGTAGTCATATTGGACATGTGTAGGGTTAGGTGGTCAGGAGGCCTTCCTCCAAAAAAAGGTGACCAATTGGTTTTGTGCAAAATGTGAACTGTTAGAACATTAATTCAAGTTTGATATTGGTTAAGTATTCTCTGGCACCCCTGCACTGGTGTCATGGCAACCACTTTGAGAAACCCTGGTTAAGTGAACTGAATAACTGAAATGTGAACATTCCTCCAGCCTATGCATACTGTGTACTGTTTAATGCACTAAAACAATTTCATTGTACAACACTTGAAGAAACACATGATTTGTGAAAAAAGGAAAACACAAAATACCTGTTTTGTTTGCATTTATTTTGCACTACAAATGCACAAATTTTTTTGTTAACCAAAAATGCACAATGCTCTGCGACACTTTCATTGTTTGTTTACAATACATTCAATACATGTGTCAATGTTTTCACATTTATATAATAAATGTTCTTTAAGAATACTGCAGTCTGAAAGTAAGGTTTTTAGTTTTTCTTTACAAATACATTGTATGTACAGACAAAACACTAAAAGGGTGGCTACAAAATATTCCTGTTTTGTTACAGTATTGACAGTGGTGGATTAAGTACTCAAGTCCAGTAATTGCTTCAAAGTATAGATACTCTTAGGGAAATATTACCCAACTACAAGTTCAAGGTACAAGGTTGCTTAGTTAAATTTGTACTTGAGTCCAATATCTCAGTGACACTTCAGTGGAATTATGGATGGCTGCAAGTTTATAAGTGCTGCCACAACAACAACAATGTCATCAAAGATATCAAACATGTCTAATGGGAGTTCAGATTCCATGATGTGAAAATCCTTAATCCTGCCAATAACACGTTCAATGTGAATTCGAGCATTAGCAACTTGTTTGGTTCTCCTGTTGTCAGCATCTGAAAACTGCTTTTTGGATTTCAAAAATGGAGGGATTACAAGGGTCACTCCTTTATCTAGAAGTAGCTCTTGGATGTTGAATCCTCTGTCTGCAAGCAGGATATCACCCCTCTCTAGCATGTCAATGATGCCTGACCTCTTGACAATTTCCTTGTCGCTCATGCATCCCCTGCAGATTTTGATACAAAAGACACCGTTCCTGCTGGTGTACATGCCACCAAAACCTTAGCAGTAGGTCTTCCCTTGTATTGTGAGTATATCTGGCTATTGGCTTTTGCCAGTGAAGGCCTCTGTATGGGTATCTCAGTGCAGTCTATGATGGCACGAACATACTTATACTTTTTGAAGCACTCAGGGTAGTACAGGTGTATCCGCTCTTGTGTAGGCCAATAGAGAAGTGGCCGTAATTCTTTCGCAAGCAGAGCCAGCCATGTAGAAATAATCTGAGATACAACACTGGTGCAGATTTTAAAAAGATAGGCAAGAAACTTCACAGAAAAATTGAGCTTCAATTTCATCAAAGTTAACAAAAGTTCATTCTCATGGGACAATTTTCTCTGCGGCCCTGGCTTTTTTTCTGCAACAATCTGGTACCTCTTTGTGTTTTTAAACTGTGCACCTTAGAGATAATGTATTGAGGGCAGTTTTGACCACACCTCATTAAACAGCCACTGGAAGATGGCATAGTTTTCTAAGCCTGTGTGCAGACGCATCAGTTCATCTGAATGCTTGATGGCGGAAATATCATAAAGTACTGGAAATGATTGTTTCTCATGTGATAACAATCTCTCAAAGTCATCTCTCTCATGCAACAGTTCTTCCTGAATGTCACTGTCAGATAAGATTCCATCCCTCTCCTGCACAACATGCTTTGATTTCATCTGGCACTTTTCACAAAGACAGGAACATGTGCAGAGACTTGCTGGCTTAAAACAGTAATTGTGTTGCTCCCGCAGGTCAGAGGTGCTGTATGATGATGATTTGTATGGTGACGATTTGTATGGCGACTGGGATGTTAATGGCTGTGAAGCATATTCAAGTCCAACACCTGGTACAGTGTCATGATGATAACTGTAGCTGTGGTCACCTGACCCTGGGCAGACTGGAGTTTGACTGGTGGCTTCCTCACTGGGTCCTGGGGACTGACTGGAAGCTTCATCCTCGAGGCCTGTTCTTCTCTTTTTTGTGGGTACGTCCTCGGCACTCTTTCTCTTCACCTTTACAATCAGAAAGACTTTACTATCACACCTTAAAAAAACTTCACAATAAAAACATTGCTAAGGGTCAAATTAATTTTTCTTGGATCCTCATACTTGCAGGTCAATATAAAACAGAAACAACAAATGACAAAATAACTAAGAACATCAACAACATGTCATCAAAAAGTAGAGATAGCCTATGATCTGCTTAGATTTAAAACCTACCTTCTCATGCCTTGTAGTCAGATATGTGCTTTCATCATTATCCGGAGACCAGCTGCTAATGAGTCTTTGAATCTCCCAACGTTGTCACTGTGGCTATCCTTGTCTGAATACCCCCTCATGTACAGGGATGGGTGGGGCTGTATTCCAATTGGTTTGCCCAGTACAAAATGATTGCTGCAGATTCTGGTGTGATCAGTGATCTTGGGTAAGTCTTTTCTGTTGATGAGCTTCACCCACAGAGAGCGCCATTTGGGAGGGCAAAAGTGGAACTTGAACTCAGGAACATGATCTTTGATTATCCACCTAAAATATCACAATACATATTTAATGCACACAAATAGCATAGTTTAGCTCATGTATATATCTGGTGAACATTCAATTAACCTCCATTTTAAGGCATGAGACTCAAGTAATGACATTAAAACATGAACATATAACAATAAATTAAACAACAATTAAACAACTAACTGAAATTATGTGTGTACACGAAAGCAGGATGGTTTAATCGGTCAGTTAGCTTAAGTCAAATATGTGTCAACATGAGGAGGCATATTAACATATCCACGTTTATTGATATTGGAATAGCATTACTGAGTCGTGTTTTTATTGTAATACAGATTATGAACTTATTACATGTTGACCCTGACAAGTACCCCCTATTATGATTAAAAAAACAAACTAAAAACGAATACACCTAATATTATATGCACTATTCATTTTAGTTTTGTTTTGCAGAAATGAAACAGTGCTGTCACAAACAAATGGATTTATGGAGCTGGAGGTTTTTATTTTGCAAATTCAGATTAACAGTACAGTTGCAGTTTCCAAAGAAACATTGCAAAAAGGATAACACAAGAGCCCTTGGCTTATTTCCACTGTGCTCCCGTGAACCCAATTCATAAGTGCAGACAGACAGAACCTACATTATGTAATTTACGGTACATGTATTTACTGTAATGTGACTGAAACTACTAGTAAACTGATTAAAGTATTAATATAACGAAAATAGCAATGATAAATGTAAACGAAATCAAAATAAACTGTTAATCGTTTGTTTAAACACACCCACCTAAGAGAGAGGAAGTCACTTAAAGATGAGAACATTTAAAAATAATTCTACGGACATATGCAGTCAAACTTACTTGGAATTATATCGGCGATCATTGCTACACCCGTACACAGCACATCGATTGGATCCACCCATCGTTATCAATACAAACAAGGACGTTATTCCAAATAACAGGGAGACTCCATTGTGTACACACGTTGCGAAGACGGTGCTTGGACGCTTTCAATCCCAGAGTGCTTCAGTGCATACCCACAATGCAATGCGCAATCTCCAAGATGGCGGTATTTGCGAAACGGCTTATCTTCAACCACCTGCGGACTGGGAAAGTCTTCAACATCAAAGGTGTCATTACCTGCAACACCAGAAATGTCATTTACATGCTCAAATGCCCTTGTGGCTTAGCATATGTTGGTAAAACAACAAGATCCCTGAAAATGAGAATCTGTGAACACAGATCCAGCATTCGTAACCATGACAGCAATAGCCCAATTGCACAACACTTCACAATCTGTTCACACAGTGTCTCCACTCTTAGATACTGTGGCATTGAACTGGTTAAACTACCAAGACGTGGAGGAGATATCAATTCGATTTTGTTGAAGAGGGAGGCTTTTTGGATTTATACATTGGACACACTGTCTCCAAGGGGGCTCAATGAGGACTTTGATCTTAGGCCTTTTCTCTAACGACTTTAAGGATGTTGTTGATGTGCTTATCTGGTCCTTTTGTTTGTGTGGATGTCATTCCCCCAGTCAATAACTGAAATGTGTACATTGTCTGTTTTCCATTTACTGTGGGATAGATATTTACATTTAGTCACTACCTGTAGTATGAATATTTTTATATGGTTATTGTGATATAAGATTATCACTTGTCTTTAATTGACGGGTAATTTACTACTACTTTTTCTATATATCCTTTGCATGTCACTATGATGAAGATGGTTCTCACCTATTTTGAGGTATTTTGGACTCACTTCAAAATCTTTGATCATAGACTGTGATTTAATAGTGTACAATTGTCTAAAAAATATGTGACTTGAAAAATGTCTACAGAATTTAATATGTGACTTGCAGATGTGTATATATTTCTTGGTGTGTCTTATCCTTTCACCGACATTATTTTTTCACATGACTTGTCAGGTGATCCAGGCCATACATATATGGAGGTGTAACCCCTGTATTTCATTATCTGATGAAGGGTTTAGGCCCGAAACGTCACATGTGGTGATAATCTTTATTAAATAGCCCTTGGAGCAGCTTCTGGTGTGCGGACTTATATACCTGTTCTAGCAAAAAACACACACATACACACACATACACATGCAGTCCTAAACAGGTAACAAACCCCAAATAAAGCTTTAATCTTCTTCACTCATTACTATGCTGTAATTAGTATATTATAATTATGTCATTTATCATTATCAATTCATTTGTATTATTTTATTCTTATATTAGTATAGCATTTATATCATTATTATATTGTGTGTTATATTTATTCCACATTATTATTTCATTGATATAATTATTGTGCATGTTTATTGTATTTTACATTGCATTATTATTACATAATTATTTTTATATCATTAAAATATTATTTGATTACAAAGATGACTACCTCTCAAGGGTGTTGAAATGGCACTAAATGTTCCTAGTAATATATTTTAAACTACTGACATTGTTAGAAAATTTTGTTATCACAATTATACTATCATCATTATATTAACATTATTGATCCTTATTAAAACCATTATTGATATATATTTGACATTTTTAATATGAATTCTTAATTAATATTATATTACTTAAAATACAACTATTAAATTTACTATTATCAATACTAATATTCCTACATCACTTATCTATTATTATTATATTTGTTTTTATTTTATTTTATTTTATTTTGTCTATTTATTTATTTATTTATTTATTTATTTATTGGACCCCCACAACATAGAATCCTCCTTTTGCCTTACAGTTGGTTTCATAATTAATCCCCTGGTACCCCCCCCCCCCCCCCCCCCCTTTGATTATCCTTAAAGGGTGGATTAATTAAATGAAATGCCCAATATGAGCAGACTCCCTCCATCTGGATAGAGAACTTTCATTTGGTATATAAAAGTTGTAAATGAAACATACAAAGAGTAGGTTTCATGTAAATCCTGTTTACACGAGAACTACTCCTATCCTGTTTAACATACAAAAGACATAAACATAACTGTACTATTCATATATGAAAGCACAAGTCTTTATGCTAAAACATGTATGTAATAAACAAAAACACTATATAGACCAAATGAGAAAAATACACATTTTAATGAAATTCCATTATAATATATATATATATATATATATATATATATATATGGTGTTATTTGATTCCTGTTAAATTCTTATAGTTAGGTTGTATGGAAAAAATTCAAAAGTGGCTACTTTTATGAGTAAATCATAGTATGAGACACACAAGTCTTACAGGACATACAATATATATATGTGTGTGTGTATATATATATATATATACACACATATATATATATAAATATTAATACTTCAGGCGGTGAATATTTCTTTAAGTTTTATGTCTTTTCTGTACGGGTCAAACTAGAGAAAAGGAAGTGACATAGGACAGCTCATATCAATTAATATTAATACAATTCATATAAATGTAATATTAATAATGAGAGAATCCACCGGAACTTTTTGAGTGATTTATTCAGACACACAATAAGGAGATTAAGAGAACATGCATCATTTTCAGGATTACATTAACAATGATATTTTGGCAATATTCATTCTAAGATAGGCTACAAGTCATGAATTATTTGGGAAAAAATATAAAATAAATTATATCCCTGACATAGGACCTAAACCTCATATCTGAATTGTTTTATTTTATTTCATTTTTTCAGTGCTATTGGTCAACCTAAAACTGTCAGTGGGTTTTAACACATTTTAGAGGAAAAGACGTGTCAAAAAGACTCTGACTAGGACCATTCATTGTTAAATTATCTAATAGATAAAGCTTTTTTTTTTTTTTTTCAGTTCCTTGAAAAGTGGTGATTTTGGAGATAGGAGGTTTTGGCCCGACACCAGTGATGTGTAAAATAAGACATTTAACTTTCCCATGTAGCTGAAAGGGAATGATTCTTGTTTCATAAGCAGATTTTCTGCATGAATCATCCAAGTGCTCTAATTTCAACCTCTTATTTCCATTTACATAAGTGTTTAATCTCAGCCATTGCTAAGTAATTTATCCCATAATTTAGAAAAATGCTGATTAACACAATTCCTGTGAAATTCAGGCTTTATAACTGTCACTTTTCTTCACTGATTAGATGTTAGTTATTTTTATGAGACCCTTAGCTAAAAACTGAAACCATGTGAATTACTCAACAACAGCATCACATTTCATTATTAATATATATAGATACATTTCTTCATGTCTTTGTCATTGTTATCTTCTTGATGGCTCCTCTCTCTGTCCTTTCCTAAAATAAAAACAAAACAACAAAAAAAGAAGAAACAGTCTTAGTCTTTACCTGAAAACATGAGAACACAGACTAGAAGAGCAATTTTATGTTTTTAGCTATGAAATTACATTTACTAGACATGCTCCCATAGACCCACGAGGAGGGGGTTATGTGTCACCTCTTTAGCATTTTCAAGAAAAAAGCTGTGCCTATTATCAAGCAATCATCGTTTGTATAGCACCAATTCATACCCGAAGTTATCTCCGGACGCTTTACAAAGAGGTTAGGTTGAAAACGTACTCTCTGTTGTAGCCTGTTATAGTAGACCAGAGTTACTCATTAATCCATCCATCCATTTTGAATGACAGCTGGAGCCTATCCCAGCGGTTATTGGGCGAGAGACAGGGTACACCCTGGACTGGTCACCAGCTACAATTTTACCCTAAAGACCAGTGCTAATATATTAGCAATAATTACAGCAGTGAAGTAGTATTGATCTTGGATTCCATGAAACTGTTTTAGTAATGATTATAGATGTAGATATAGGTTTTTATTTTTGTTAGTTTGTTTATTCTTGGTCACTACTTTTATTTTTGAATTTTACATACCTAGGTATTATGATGTCTTTTTAACTTGACATTTTTGGGTTTGTATTGTGTCAACCAGGATGATTATGATGTTGGGGTTACGTTGTCATGAGTTCGTCTGTTGTTGGGGTTTTGTCTTTCCTGTTGTGTTCTTTCTTTGTGTTTTGATGCTTTGTCTTAATTATAACTGTTTAATGTTAAAGCACTTTGTAAACCTCTGTTCTTAAAAGGTACTATACAAAGAAAGTTATTATTATAATTATTCTAATTATTATTATTATTATTATTATTATTATTATTATGTTAAAAGATGAAGCAATGACCACTAATGCTAATGCTAGCATTAGCAAATATAATGGCGGCGAAGAGAGAGATGTATAACATCTATAAAGATGCACGAAATAGTGAGTGCATGTTTTTGTAGTGGTCTGAATTCTGAATGGGCATTAGTACACAGTGCTGTGAGATTCACAGATTCTTCAATGCATCGTGAAAAGTAGTTGATGGTCACCATCACAGCAGTATTATCTATCATGCATCAAGGTTCAAAGTTTTATAATGCAGAAAGTTACATCTGACTGCTTTCATATGTGACAGATGACAAAAGGATAATGGCAAGCAGGAATAAAGAATACAAACACAGAATAGTTAATATTTTGATGCACTTCAGCTAAAATCTGTTTTGATTAAGTATTTGTTCCAAGGACTTGCAAGGGACTTACATATTTTATTAATGATTACAGGCATTACACCATCCATTCCTTTAATTAGAGGAGTTACAGCACTAAAATATGTATCATTAAATTCTCTAAAGTTTGAGAGGGGTCTGACTGCAGACTTTAGGTCTGTGACAGCCACTCTGGCAGACTGTTCATCTAAAACACCATTTTTCTCAGAAAGGAAGTGATGCAATATGCCGGTGCATCGTTTTTCCAGTTTTCAAATTTAAAAAAAATTCTAGTGTTTTTATAAAGAAAGCGTGGCAGTTACATTAATGAATTAACCACATATCATATTAAAGAGGACATAAAACAACAAAATGAACCACCAATAGCGATGTGGGGATTATTATGATACTCAAAAAATTTTGTTTGAAAAGTCAGCCGTTTCAGAGAAAATCCGTTTTTAATATTCATGTACAACATAGTTTGTGTGTGTGCTTGCCGCCATCTTTGTCTCACATCATTGCCTACGTCATCAGATTGGTTCCCTCCTGCGACTGCCAATAGAAGTATTAGTGGTAGTAATAGTAGCGGTGGTACAACTAGTTCTAGTTCACTTACAAGCAGTTTATTTCACATAATGTAAGCGACGTGGGTGTGTAGAAGAATAATTCAGTCCAGTCCAGCTTCTAGGTTGTATTCATAACTTTAGTGAGTCTCACAACATAGCCATCCACTGTTTACAATCACTCCATTAACAATCCCTTCTCTCCTTCCCCCCTTTTCAAAAACAGTCTTGTGTTTACAAAAGAGGTGTGCTAGCACCCCCTAACAGTGGAACTTGGTAACAGAGTGTCAGCTGAAGATGACAACTCCTATAAAGTAAACCAGAATATGATCATAATATTAATGTGAACTCCACATAAGTGTAAACAAAATATCAATGAAATATACCGAACTTATGTCTGATAGTTATAACATTTAAACTTGTGCTTACTCAGTTATTTCCATATAATCATTTTCTCTATCTCCCAAATCCCATTTTCACTCTTACTATAAAAATGTAAGAGGACGAAGCCGAGAGGTGTTTGAATGATTTCCCATCAAAACCAATCGCTTATGCTTTTGAGCCAGTGGTGAAAAAGCGGAGGGAGGAAAAGCCTATTTTTGTCGAGGAGGAGGAGGCAGCCGTTCTCCAAGCTTCAGAAGGGAAGAGAGTCAGCCACACCACTTAGTGTATGTGCGGCCACTGCTTCGCAATACTAACCACCAGAGAGCCTATCCGTTGCCAGGAAGCAAATATAGATGGTGTTGTCGATGAACTACCCTGCATAACCCTGTCCCGCACATACCAGATGCTCTGCTGTGAGAGGGAGGTCTTGGAAGTGGCTATGCTTTCCCTGTGTGAAGTACATGCTGGGACACTGTAGTGACCTATAAACAGCAGGTGGGTTAACGTAAGTCGCGGTAAAGTGTATGCTATTTGTTGTAATCAGTATCAACAGTCGCTGATATATCACTTTTAAATTCAACCGCAATTATGTTTGTGCTGACCATATGGTTTTGCTTGTGAAATGCTAGCATACTAGCGGGTTGTAAAATTAACGTTAGCGTGTTGACGTTCATAAAATTAGCGTTAGCATATTCAGTAGCTAGCATTACTGTGGTACATTGGGTTGCTAACGTATTAATAGCAACGCTTGTTCAACTTTGTGGAACAAAATCAGTGCCATAATAAGGACATTATCAAACCTGGAAATGGAACATAGCATATCAGGATAGGTAGTATTTACATTCTGTTATATACAGTAATCGGTAATAGCTGGACCAAGAAATGCAAAGATGTTGTATGGGCTGAGATAAACAGTATGAATAAGGTATGTTTTTACTATGTAATGTCATATATCTTGTTTAGCACTACAAATCATAGCCAGCTGTGTTTCTATCAGTCTGTTCAGGTTAACTGCCTACAGACAGTTTACTCTGTGGGCCAGAGGACACCTGGGGAGGAGCCACAGGCTACCTATCCAGGCATGTGTGATGGCTTCCATCAGGACTGCTCTCCCGTCCCCAGAATATCATGGATTTGAATATTATGACGACATTGATTTTTAATATTGGTTAGTATTGAAATTATATGTTTTTCTATACAGAATTTAGATGAACAGAGACAAGTCTATGCTCTCATTTGTTTTAATAATGAAGAGTTATTGAGGGATAGTAGTTTTGTCTTCTGTCAAGTGATCAGAGTGTCATAAAAATGTGATTTTTTTTTTCATAGTAAATATTATTTAATGTCATCTGTTTCTATTGTATTCTCTCCTGATAGTGGCAGCCATTTGGCATTGATGACAATGTGCCAGTATTAAAATGGGAATGTTTTTTTTTTTTTTTTACCCTGCTTACAGGTACCCCATCACAGACGACCATCTCCCTCCATTCCCACTAATCCCATTTTTAGGGAGGTCAGCCTCACTGACATGGAAGTATTGGAAGTCCAACGTGCATGGCCTAATAGTAAGTATATTGTGAACTTTTTACAACATCTTTGATACTGATGGATAGGACTGGGTTCAAAAATGGATTCTCCAATTTAGATAAATTGTTTTTGATTAAAGTTCCAATATCGATACATATAATGTAGAGATCAATCTTTTAATATAGGCTTTCTCTTCCTTCTGCATAGCTTGAAACTTGACCTGGACTCACCTCTAAAAGCCTTCAGGCTCAGATTCAAGGTTTGAAATAGCCTACAATTTCATTTTTAATATCTGGGAGCATTATCAATAAGTGCTGGATATTCCACATATGTCTATGAGTGTATCTGACACTGGTTCTGTGGCAGAGATGACAAGCAATCCAACACAAATACAGCAATAAATACATACAACAATCTTTATGATGGTCTGATGGTTTTGTTTACTTGCAAGATCATGGAGAGACATTAGGTTAGGTATGTGCCTACTAAAATTGCTGCTCTCTACTGCAACTACACAGCACATCACTGCACCTTCGTCATTCTCTCATTTTCCTACAGACAGGAGTGAAATATGCTAAAATATCCCCGTCTTTCAATTCAATTAATTTTTTGTTAACTAGAAAGTAGTTTTGGTTCAAAAGTAATATTCTTTATCTAATTAGACCTAACCCAAATCAGAATAAAATAGAATTGTGATATGGTTAAAGATTTACACCCCAAGTGTAATGATATGGTATATGTTTGTTTGTTTGTGTGCTTGTTTTTTTCAGAGAGCTTCTTGGGGCAGTGAAGCAAAGCAGCTGAGCTTTTTTGCCACAGATTGAGCATCCTCAGGTTTCTCAGCCCCTTTGTGCTGGACCAGGGTGGGTGTTTTCTCTGTTTTCTGCTGTTCAAGTGCTGCACCGATGGACACAACCTTTGCCCTGCACATGCAATGTCTTTCCTGAAGGTATAGTACTTCTCAACTTTCCTTGGTGTTATCACAAAGGCTCCTGCACCTTTTGAGTACTGGTGTTTGAGCTACTTCTGTCCCTTCCTTGTTTTTCCAGTTGTTCTCTTGACATTAAGATTATGGTCCAATGCAGCTACCTTCAGTCTGGCTTCAAAGCTCTTCCTAAGAAACTTTTTCCTCTTGGTGGCATATTTTGTGTACAAGAAGTGTATACTCTCAAGCTGCCCAGTGTAGATGGAGATGAAACATTAGCAAAATGTAATATCACAATAATTGTGGCCAAAATGATCAATTGTCCATTTATTGTGGTATTGTTAAACTGTTATGATTATGTAATAACTTAAAAAGTGGAGAAGCAGCTCAAACAGCTCCTCATTGTGGGTGGGCATTATTTCTTTCGTACATTTTTGACAATGTACCAAATTCATAACATATTCATATTGGATTTTTTTTGTGTTTCTGTCGCAGGACCTTCTGCACAGATGGGTGGCAGTCAGTGGCAATAACGGAGATCTGCACACCATACTCTGATGATGATGACGTCACACGCGGCAGCACAACAAAAATCAGCCTTGTTTTGAAAGTGAATTTTTAAATACAGGATTTTAGAATTTATTTCGACTGTTGGTGTTTAAACTACTTTTTTTTTTGTTAGGATGAGAGACCTTTTTGTAAATTATGAGAACTCCATTTAGTGTTTCATGTCCACTTTAAAGACTAACTCACAGTGGTCATCTGTATTCATACTGTGCTAAAGACCATTTCTTATCTATAACAGGCTAAATTTTTCAGAGAAACTATACCTTTCTGTAGCGCTAGCCTAGCTTGCATGCCCTCTTTTAAGGGGCAACACTCACTGAAATCACTGGAGGCGAATGCCACTACTATTGCCAAGTACCTTACACCAGGGGCTCTTAATCTTTTCAACCAGCGACCCCCAAAATAAAGGTGCCAGGGACCAGTGACCCCTCTGTACCTGAATGTGGATGAACAGCCATGTACATTCAAGAATCATCATGTGTAGACAAGGCTGTCCATAAAGGGGAGGTAAGGGGAAGAGCTTTCTAAGGCCCATGGAGTCGCAAAATCATGGTCCATTGTAAAAGTCAGCTGTAATATCCATATTTTATGTTTTATCCTAAATAATAACTACTCTTAATCAAAGCAATGAATATCTTTTTCTTATTAATTTTTGCTAGAGTGTATAGCCATTTCAAAAACACAAATTCCTATTTCTAGAAAAACTGAATTAAAATGGGTTCAAATGCTAAATTGGCAGAAAGGGTGACTTTTAAAGTAGTAGAATGGGATTACAAGTGACAAAAAGCAGCCAAAAGTGGCAAAAACTGGTAATAAAAAGTGGGGAAAGGGGTTAAGAGTGGTGATATTAGTTCAAAAGCAACAGAAATTGGTGGAGAAGGTAGAGAAATGGGACTAAAAGTGGGATTAAAGAACTGATTTAAACTGGCAAACTGTTTATCTGGCCAAAAGTGGAAAAAATATGTTAAAAGTCACAAAAGCTGATGGGAAAAAGCAATGACAGCTGGTTACAATGTGGAAAAACAAGAATTAAAATGCACACAAATAAGGCAAAAATGTGTGCAAATTGCACAAAACTGATGAAAAATGCAATTAAAATGGAAAAAATTGGGCAGGAAAAGTGGTTTCAAAGTGGCACAAATAATTACTTTCAAAATTAGAACCCAATAATAGTTTGACACTTTTGAGCTCCAAAATGATGTAACTGTAAGCCAAGATCAATGCTATGGATAAAACAGCCATGCATTGACATCATGACTAAATCACAACTGGGGAGGGCCCATTCTCTGGGTTTTTCTGGAGCCCAGCCAAATCTCTGTCCAGACTTACTCTACAAATTTTAAAGAGGGGGTATTACACTTTTCCGATTTTTAAAACATAAATATAAAGTCACAATGTTGGGTGTCCATACTCCACGTATGCAAATTTACAAACCGCAAGATAAACATATGCAGCAATAATCTTGGAATTAGCGTGTAAACTGATGAAAACAGTTTGTTGAAAATCTCTAAAAGATTTTCCTGAGACGAGATTTCAATGGAGCGAACTGATGAGGTCATCGCAATAGGATCTCCTGACTGGTCAAGAGGGTCTGGCTGCAGACCTCGAGCAAACCTCTATGCCAGAACGTTCAGCCGCAGACCTGCACGCTGGGGCAGACCTCTACACTGGGGCGTGCAGCGTGTTAGCTGTTGTTAGCATGGTTAGACCGCTGACTCTTACTAGACATTAGCGTAGGCCCGTATGCTGGGGCGTGCAGTAGCAGACCCCAACCCCTATGCTGGGGCATGTAGTGGCAGACCCCGCTACGCTATTAAAACCCGAGTGCTTAGGTTTAGGCATTAAAACCAGAGTGCTAAGATTTAGGGTAAGCCAGTGGGCAAGCGGCTAGAGCAGAAAATTCGGCTCGGGTAATATACGTCACGCCCCAGCAGAGAGGTCCTTGGCTCGGGGCAATGTATATCACGCCCCAGCACAGAGGTCCACGGCTGAATGCCCCAGCGTAGAGGTTTGCTCGAGGTCTGCAGCCAGATGCCTCTCTGACTGGTTCGTGGTTAGTCCATCTTGCCGGCAAAGTGAAACAGACCGCCCCCACAAGGCCTTTTAGCCATTTAGTAACACAGTGGTTAAACACTTACCAAACAGATACGTCCTGCTATGAGGGGCCATGCAAGACATAATTCATTCTGGACCTTTCACATACATACATTCTTCTCTCATACACACATATACTTCTCATACACACATCTATACGTCTCGTACACACATCTATACTTCTCGTACAGACATCTATACTTCTCGTACAGACATCTATACTTCTCGTACACGCATCTATACTTCTCTTACACACACATCTACTTCTCGTACACACATCTATACTTCTCGTACACACATCTATACTTCTCGTACACACATCTATACTTCTTGTACACACATATATACTTCTCATACATACATATATACTTCTCGTACACACATATATACTTCTCGTACACACATATATACTTCCCGTACATACATATATACTTCTTGTACACACATATATACTTCTCGTACACACATATATACTTCTCGTACATACATGTATACTCCTCTTCTCATACACATATATTCTCTTTGCACATACATATATTCTTTTTGCATATACATAGATTCTTCTCTCAAATATGTGTATCTGAGGGAATATAAATATATGTGCAAAGAGAATATATGTATGTGAGAGAAGTGTATATGTGTGTGCAAGGAGAGTGTATGTTCAGTGCAAAAAAAGTTTTTTTTAGAAATTTTTGCAAATTTTTCAAAAATAAAAAAAACTAAAACATCACATGTATTCACAACCTTTGCTGCCCAGAAAGGGCTTATCTCACTTCCCAGAGAAGCACCAGCACATGAGTAGTGGGTGGGGATTTGTTTGGGTTGTCCCCTGTGTCATGGGGATTCCCTTTCAGGGCTGACATCACCAGACTGCCCACCTTCACATTTCACGCAGCACCAGATGCCAATTGCTTCAATTCTGGTGAAAGCGTTTTTATCTTATACCGTGGGCAACGCTATTTTGAACCTGTGGGGATTAACTGAGCGTACTGTTTTTGATTCTGCATGCTTTCAGTAAATCAGCATCAGGACAGAGTCTGTCCATGCGCGGGCGGTAGTGGATGACAGATGAGGCGTTAGAGGGATTCTTCATTTATTTTATCAGCAGTAGGAGGGTAGGCTAGTGATGGACGAGTCAGATCTGTAACCTCGAAGCTCGACTTGATATGAAATAGGCTAGTATTCAACAGAGTTTATGAATAGATACGGTTTGGTAGCTATATTCTGTATTTTATAGTGGATCCCTCCCTGCTGTACAGAGGATACAGAGTCATCATGCAGGCACCGCATTTGTGCTCTACATCAGCACTTTAGGCAGCGCCAGCTGATTCTCAGGTATCTGTTTTAGCGTGTGTCTCTGGTAGCTTTACCCACGGGACTGCACAACGCTTTTCCATTTTAGGATGGCTGATGTGTTTTAATGCCAGAGCCAATAAACAAAGGATTAGAATAGGATGAACTGTTACGGACTGAAATTAATATTTCTTTAGGTCGGATCTTTTCGATCACAGATTGAAGCAATTTTTTAGGTGATACATATTCCTGCTTTGACTGATAAAATTCCTGAGAAGTGCATAAATGTCACCAGCTAAAAAATCAATACATAAATAAATAATAACTCACTTTGGTCACAGCAAGAATCAACCCCGGTGCGCCTGCTCCAAAAAACTTATCGCTACCCATCAGCCATATTGTCTACACAGAACACTTTCGTCCTAATGTCACTGAAAATCAACACTGTTCAGTGCCATTTAGTGTTTTGATATGATTCTGGATAAAGGACGTCATTATTTCCTCATCCTTTCAAAGAAAACATGAACAATAACAGTATAATAAGATAATTTTCCTCCTAGTCATTGATTTGCACACTTTAGTGCAACTCGAGTCCAAGTCGTGGACTCATCGCTCACGAAGCTCATTTTGCCCTGAGCTGTGGGTGACATTGTGTGCAGCTGAGCTTGTCTTCTGCCGCTCAGTTATTGAGAATGAGGACGTTACAGTTTCAGGTGATGATAAAGTAAGATGCAATATACCAAATGTTTGCTGTGAGACACGTATTCACTCCTCAGACACCATGTTTGTTTAAATGCTTGTTTGGACCTTGACCCGCCTTGTAAACCTCTCAACCAATCAGAGCGCTTAAAAATGAACTGCCTTCCATTTCCACTATACTCTCACGTACATATATTCTCCATGTACACACATACATTCTTCTCTCACATATATTCTTCTCTTAAATAATGTATGTGAGAGAGGTATATATGTATCAGAGAAGAATGTATGTTTGTGAAAGGTTTAGTATGAATTATGTCTTGCACGGCCCCTCATATCCTGCTCTATCCTTCACTGCTGCTGCTTTTATTCTCCCTCTCTCTTCAAACTATCAGGATCAGACTCCGGGTCTAACACGTACCGACGTACTAGTATATCAAAAGTCGCCATATTTTACTCAGTCGGACCGGTTCATTTAAAGTTTAAAACTACTAGCATAAAAACATAGGGCACAAAACATTGAGTCCTGCTGCTGGCCAGCCTATGGAAAATCAGCCAATCGGAGGAAGGCAGGTGCGTGGGGGGGGGGCCTGGAACTTGATACCATCCCAGGCCACTACCACCTGATTAAGTGTTTTTAATTTTTTGAGCTTCTTACTTTCTGCTCCACCTTTTCTCTTGGGTTGGCGACCTCGCTCCATTTTCAGTGTTGTGTAATGTGCTGTTCATGGCAGGTTCACTGTCCAGTGTTAATGTTAAAAAGTGTAGCCAGTTCAGAGTGTGACTGTTGGCAGAGTTCTAAGATTTTTGGAATGTCAGTGAATATATCAGTTGGAGAGACGCGAGAGTTTGCTGCATGATTAGAGACGAGCGAGATTCTAGGAAGTCAAGGCAAGTAATGTTTGTTGTTTTGGTGGCGGCTACGGCTACAGTAGCCTGTGTACTTCTGCCAAAAAAAGTTACCGACTAGCGTCGCACTGTCTACTTATTGAGGGATGTTTAGAACTATGGGTGCGGGAGGAGGGGGGCAGGGGCGCATCTTGGTGTGTGTCTGCCTGCACTCTGCAGTAGAGAGCCTCAGATAAAGAGAGGAGGGGATGTGTTTGTGCCCTAAGTGGCTGCTCAATCTGTGTGAGCTTCATTGAGGCAGATGCCCTGACTGTTTATTAAAAAAACATGCGTGACCCGATCCAAGGCCGCCACTGCCAAATCGGGGACGTGGAACAGTTAAATCTGGCCCGCGAGATGGTCTCGTATTCCTGTTATAACTGGCCCATGAGATCTTGCCCATCAGAGATCTGCAGATTTACTCAAGTATAAAAATATGAATTTATCTTGATGATTTAAGATATCCTTGTTAAGTCATAAAATCTGAAAAAGTAAGGAGTAAAAATATATAGATAAGAAGTCAGGAATGTGGGAAAAGAAATTCAATTTAGCATCTCACAATTAGGACTCAAACTTAGGATTTTGCCATTTGATTTTATATTTTAAGCATTTCAACTCATAATTTTGACTTCTCATATAATATTTTTAGCTTTAAGACTCATAATTTTTTTTAATAATATTTTGATCTTTTTAACCAATTATTTTGTATTTTACCTCATATTTTCAACTCCAAACTTTGATTTCATATCCCACAGTTTGATTTTTAAGACTCACAATTCAAAATTTTTAATCATATTTTGACTTTTAATTTCATGATTACAAATTGTATTTCATATTTCGACTTTTTAAACTCATGAGTTTGACTTTCTAATATATTTGCCTTTAAAAAAAAACAACATTATTTTTCAGTTTCAAGTTTTTACCTTTTTGAACTAATAAATTTGCTTTTCTCAGATTGTGAGCCTTTAAAGTTATCTTTTTAACTTTTTGTCCAAATCATTTATCATCAGTGTTAAATGAAGTTTACGTAAGTTCATGCAGGGCACGGAAGTCATACGCCCAGCTGTCATCAGCTGACAGGCTGATGCTCAAATCACTATTCCCAATCCCACTCAACCAATCCCAGCGCATGTTTAGCAATAAGTGTTGAGGCGTAAAACTCTACAATGCGTCAAACATATTACGAAAACAAGAGTCTAGAGATGGTGAGATAAGTTTAGGCCTAGCCGATATTTATTAAACGATGCAAGATACAGAGTTACAGAGCAGTTGATCAAGAGAGCCCAGAAAGCTTGTGACAGACCCTTTTATAACATCTAATCTAGACGTGCACCTCTGTGCACGTTCCTAGACATGAATCAAGCACACATACACACACTCCTAGAAGGACCACCAAAAAATGTTTTTGTTCTCTTAACGTTGCTTCTCGCACGTACTCTTAGTCCCAGCCAACTCTTGCCTCACCTCGTGGTATCAAATCTTACCAAATCATCCTTTGTCTTCGCCATGAAAATCAGCTACTCACTAGTTTCCCAGCCTACTCACCAGACTGAAACATCTGTAGACCCTTCTCAATTGTTGACCTGACCTGAGAGCCAATCCATCATGTAAATGATGCGTTCAGCCTCTTCTGAGAACAGGCCACAGAACAGCAGAAGCAGAGGCCTTCATTATGTTGAATAGTTATATGCAGTAAATATGTGAGTACATATATGAAATATATGAAATATCCCTACATAAGACGGTGTATTTAAATCACGTCTCCCCTCTCACTTATCCCTGCCACTCATATGCTACCCCGTCGCTGCTGTCAGAAATATCGAATGCTGCGCCTGGATTAACGCTGTGCTCTTGCTCGAAATTCCAGCTACCTTTTCAAACGACAGATAAGTTTAGCTTCACTGCGTTGGCTGTTATCTGTCACATCTCTGACCAGGAATAAAGCACGTACTTCAGACTCCTGAATGCTCAATCCTGTGAGAGATTCGTGTCTGATACGTCTGAAGTCCAGCTGGCTGTCACCAGAAACTTCAATAACTTGATTAAACTCCACTGATATCTGCTGAATAATCCCGGCTGCACGCAGAAAAACGGCACTCCGCTCTGCACGCAGGTTCATCTTTTAGCATTCCATCCTCAAAGGAAATCGGCACTATATTAATGCTATGATGTTTTCCTCGGTATAACACTATTTCCTCCGTCTCTGTTTAAATGACCCGGCTGTGCTGTTTCTACCGGCATCTGGCTCGCTTCCTGTTGACATCATGCCCCTATGGACCCTGGGATCTGGAGTCCAGTCTAACGGGGGTGGGGGCTCTGCCTTTCTTGCTGCTGCTGCACTATCCTTGGTAAACTATTTCAGTTATTCTTCACTCAAAAAAAAATGAGTATAAAGACTAAAGAAAAGCAAATGATATAACGATGATGAAATCAAATTATAAATTAATAATCAATCCAGGCGCAGTGCCAGGATTAAAACTTTGGATAGGCCCGCCAGTTCTGGATGGATCTGTTGATTTAAATCTTAAACTGTCCCCCTTTCTTATAGAAAAGTCCTATAGCCTACTACTGAAAAATTGCTGGAGATTTTGAATCATTTAACCTATGATAGAGACAGCTCTCTTATGTGACATCTAAACAATCATTAATTGGTGCAAATAAAACAGGTAGTTTTGTAACCTATGTATTTCATTTTTCTGCTAAGCTAAAGGCATAACTAAATTCTCAGATGACTTCTCTCTGACTTCTCTGTTAGAAAATTCTGCTTTTTGATGATTAAGAGACCAGGAGAAAGAGGTCATTCAAAAAACTTAGGATGTTTTCTGACTTTAATCTGCTAGACTTAACTTTCTCTCCTTTACATGCGTATCTCGCTGTCCCTAATGGATCATCTGATGATCTGAGACGTGTGTGCATGAGCGCACCTGTGCTAGTTTTACAAGCCTATGTCCTGGTATGTTTAGTTATGATTTCACTACTGTCATCATAAATCTGCAGGTTTTAAAGGAAACTGTTTTAGGTTTAAATGGCATTTATGTTTGTATTAGATAAGGTATAAATAACAAAGCATATCATAGCATATCAAAACTTTAAAGTGGGCCAATGGACAAGTGGATGGACACAGGCCCATAAGGCCCACCCATAACACTGCTGCAGAATCAAAGAATGATAGTAATGTCAAGGCCCAAATTAGTAGCTTTGAATCATCAAAAGTATTTAGATGTTTTTGAGGTATATATAAAAACAAATTTAAATCTAGAATAAATAAATGTTTATTAAAAATAATAGAATAACATGACTGATGTTGAATGTTAGAAGACCAAACAATGAGACAATGAGAGCAGAATTATCTAAATGTTATAATATCATCATTCTAAATGGTAAATGCTGAATTACCCCTGCATGTATATTGTGTTAACCACCATTTTCAGTGTGCTTCTAGCTACCAGTGTCCAGAGAAGTAAACTAGTATTCCTTAACTGATTCATATATTCAAGCTCAAAAATCCCCATCAACCGACTAAATATGATCATACACCTGTTGATGGCTCAGTGCAAAGGTGATCAGGTTCATCTGTATTTATCAGATCATTAAAAAATAATTGGGATCAGCGGTAATGATGTGATCACAGCAAATGAGTATAATTCCCAAAGAAATTGTACCATGAAGGCTGCAAGCTGAATGAGGTGGTGCTTTACTAATCGTTAGTCAAAGTTAAAAGTACATTATCATGAAAGTTGCGTAGAATTCATAAGAATGAGGTCACACTAGATTCAGGTTAAAGAGAAAGCAAGGACCTTTACAGAGTAGAATCGGGTTAAATGTGAATCTGTTGTTTAAAAACACTAAAACTGCCTGGTGCGCTGACAAGGCTAACTAAAATAAGAGTGGAGACAGGATGTCCTTGGTTCTAGTCTTTGACACAACCATGCTGACTGGCACCTACACACAAGTCTGGGGAGTGTGGGATTGCCTGATCTGGTTGGTTGGAATTTTGCATAGTGGTGGTTTTATGAGGTCGAACACGGAGGGTGAAGACAAAATGTAGATTGGGAACTGATGAAAAATCCAAAACTATTATAACCTTGGTAAAAGCTCAGTATAACCTGTTATGCCAGAGTCAATCCACTCAAATGATCTACAGAAATGCTGATCTTATGATAGAAATGGTGTGGCTAATGGGCACCGCTAATTCTGAAGGAAGAAGGTAACGACTGAGACGACGCTTCTGGGATGTGGGCCATGGGAGTCCTTGTGCTTTATTGATATAATTTTGCAAAATAAAATCAGGTTTAAATTATCTTAAGATACTCTATCATGTCAAATGCTTCTTTAAGTCATTAAAGTAACAAATAAGCAAGTATAATTAACTTGCATGTCCCATTTGAATATTGTCCAGAATGGGTTCAGGGTTTAACTGGTGCCGAACTAACTGGTGACACCCCTTGGGCATTAAACCTTGCTGCATTAATCGCTACTAGGAAGGGGTTTTTATTATCAAACTACATTTAAGAGTATATGTGTCTTGCAGATGCCTGTCTAAGTATAGCAGGTATTCAGTTCCATTTGAGATGTTTAAATCCAGCAGTATGTAGCCTGTATGGGAACCCCTCCGTTCGTCTCCTGTTCAATGGTATTAAAAAGAAGCACCCAGACAGCAAGGATAAGTGCCTTCCATTTACTTTATCTTTAGTTCACAAGCTGGTGTCTCACTTAAGACAAGGGTGTTTTGGGGCACATGTAGATCTTTACTTGAAACAGTTTTCCTCACAGCTTTTTACAGGTTTCTTAGGTGTGGTGAATACACATCCAACTCTGAATGCATTTCCCCTTTGTACGACCTCACTGTTTCTGATATTTCTGTATATCATCACTTTTACTCAGTTTATCTTAACATTCTAAAAAAGATAGAGATCATAAAGGTTCATCTATTGTCATCTCAGAAACTAACACTCTCTTCTTTCCCCTATCATCCATGACCCGGTGCCTGCAATGCTGTCCATCTGCAAAACCAGACGAGCCCTTATTCCTGACCAACAAAGGAAAAGTCAAGATCCTGGTTCACCTCACGACTCCGTCTGCTCTGCCAAAGATGTGGTCTCCCTCCTCAACTCTACACCCACACTCTTTCTGCATTGGAGCAGCTACCACCGCTGCAGAACTGGTTCCTGCTTCTACTTTGAAGATTCTGGGACGCTGGTCCTCGTCAGCTTATGAACGCTATGTTCACCCGGGTGTAGAGGAGATCATTACGGCTCAAAAAGCCATGAGCAAAAGTTCATGACTTGACACATTCAATGCACAATTAAGTCCTTGAATCAGGAGAGGTTAGCTGGGTTTGCTCAGTAGTTTAACCAAGGACCTTAGAATGCACACCTGCATCTTAGTCACAAAAGGGTCTACAGCACGCTTGCTGTGTCACAGTTTTATTTACATTTCACTTAACTCTAGTATGACCCATTTAGGATGCATGCTTGCATCAAAATTTCTTTTGGGGGTCTACAGCATGCTTGCTGTAACACATAGGAGTTTTATTCACATATCAGATAACTCTAGTATGACCCGTTTAGGATGCATGCTGCATCATAGGATTTCTTGGGGGTCTACAGTATGTTTGCTGTAACACAGGTTTTTGTTATACATCACTTAATCTGGCATGACCCCTTTAGGATGCATGCTTGTATCTTAGTTCATGCAGCAGTCTGCAGCAGACATGCGGCACAAAATATTTTGTATCAAGCTTAAATACTGGTGTTGGCTCTTTTGTTTTAGGGGATTTTGCATGCACTACCTAGAAAGCCTAAGCAGGCTGCTTGGCTAACCCAGGGAGTACTCCGAAAAGCAGAGCTATAACGCCAACTCTAACTGTAGTCCATTTGGCAATAAATGGTTCAAATCTATGACGAGAGTGTTCCTGACTAAGTTTTTTTTTTTTTTTTTTTTTTTCCCCTTTCATATTTTATTACCAGTGAAACAAGGGTTCGGGTTAGGCCCTCAGGTTAGTCCTGAATCCAGAATCCAGCCCCTGCTGTGACTGAGTTTGACACCCCTGCTTTGAGGCATCTTGTGACCCCCTCTCAGTGTCTCAAAGTGGTCCCACTACCTTAGACAACCTAACTTCAAAAATACTGAAGTATCAGAATAATGTTTCTACAAGTCTGAGTGCAGCTGATACTGTTAAAGCATGTCAAGTAAAAACAATTTCTCAATACCTATTACTATGTCACTTCATTTGCCTGTGAAACATTATCAGCCATGATATTACCTTTGATTTAGAGTAGGTTGGAGACCTTAGTCCTGTAGTAGTCGTTCTGATCATTGTAGCCCCGGTTGTCGATCCATGCAGTGATTTTTTTCAGATCATTGCTTGTCATGACTCCATTCAGCCGGTTGAACCAGTTCTCGGCCATCTTTTTACTGTGATGTGGAAAACTATCTTCAAACACAGAAAGTCTGCTTTTACTCAGTGAGGTGTTAAAGGAGTTGAAGTCCTTGTTGCTTTTCAGCCTGAATCTTGGCATTGAACCAAGAATTGTCAATTTCAAGGTGCCAACCACGTCGTCCTTTTGTATGGTGTCAGTTAAGAGCTCTCTGAATTTTGGTGATTTTGAACTGAGAAACTCACGATGTACCTCTTTTGGCACGTTGACAGCTGGAAGATTAGGGCCATGAGAGTTGTTCAATTTCTCAATCGCTTTTTCGTCCGGAGTAGATGAGCCTGTTGCCACTTCAAGCATGGCTTTGGCTAACTTGCTGTTTTGGTTCAACTTTCCTGCTTTCACGATACAACTCACTGGTGGCTGGTGGTCTG
Organism: Cheilinus undulatus; assembly: GCF_018320785.1. NCBI lineage: Eukaryota > Metazoa > Chordata > Actinopteri > Labriformes > Labridae > Cheilinus > Cheilinus undulatus. The sequence continues at coordinate 8,386,752 of NC_054878.1, forward strand.
CATTGATGAACTGTCCCAATCCTGGATTCTCATTTCTGTGTTTTGTCAAGTTCTTGTATGGTTGAACATTTCCAACCTCCCTCTTAAGGATTTCTAAAGTTTCTTCAACTTTTTCCTTTTTGTTGGACATAGCTCCCTCTGCCAGGAACCAGTCTCCTCCTCTGATGGCGTCAGTCCACTCCTTCCTCTTGACGAAGGGCTCCCATTTGCCTGGTTGTTTAAGGAGAGTGTCGGCCTCCATGTGTCGCAGTTCATCTGCTTTCTTTGAGATCTGAGCTTCACTGGCGTCCGGGTTCATGCCTCGTGCCAGAGCATGAAAAAGGCAGCTCTTGTCTTCACTGTTGATGCTGACTGTGCGGTTGTTAATGAGCACATCATAATGGCCGCCTGGGTACTTGTCACTCTTTGGGCTGTAGATCAGTGTGACTTCTTTATTAGCAGAGTTGGTGTTTGGGTGTACTTGTTGCATTTTGGTCAGCTTGCCCTGGCTGTTCTCAGTGAGGAGTACAACCTTAGTGCCAGTGGTTTCTGACAGGACTCTGATGTCCAGAATGTTTCCTGGAGTGTTGGCATCCTTGATCTTCTCAGCATGTGTCTTCAATGATTCACTTGCTTCTTTTGCAGGGTGACGCTTAGAGTCTTGGTCTAAAGGCATGTGTTTGATATAGCTGATATTCTGACCAGCTCTGAGTAAGTCCTCTGTACGGTCAGTCTTTAGGCCAGATCTTATACATTGGGTAATGACGCCACGTGCTTTGCTTTGCATCCAGGAAACCAAATAACTGGAGAACTTCTGGTGGAAAACTTCCACCAAAGCAGCAGCCACTAAATTGCTGATGGTGTCAGCTAACTCCTGCTTGAATTCTTTGAGCATCTCAGTGTCCTGAGGAGATTGATGCTTCAGCTTCTCCTCTGACAAATGGTCCTTTTTGAATGTCGTCAGCCGTTCCTGAAGATTTTGGAAGAACTTGCTGGAAAGGCTGAGCACTGCTGCAGTAGCTTCTGCTGCCAGTGCCCCCATATGGACCAATTTGATGGCATTCAGAAATATATATGCTTTTCCTTTGACTTCTTCCTCAGCTAATTCTGCCAAGGTTTTGTCAATCACTCCACGGAAGGAGGAGTTCAGCTTGTTCTGCAAGCTGAGGTCTGCATAGAACGGCTGGACTGCATTCTTACTCAGTTCAGTGAAAATGCTCAGCAGTTTGGTCTTCCTGTCTTTGTCCCTCAGAAGATCCTGAAGTTGCTCTTCATCAACAACATGTGAGAGGATGATGCTGTCAACTAATGAACCCAGCTCTCCTTTTTCTAAGTTTGATTTTACATTATCAGCAATTCCCTTTTTGACATTATTTTCAATGGCAGCTAATATTTGTTTAAGGATTTTCTCCTCTGCTTTCCCTAGCCCATAGGTTATGAGTTCCTCTGCCATTTTTTTCACTGTTAATTTTCCTGCATTTTTCATGTTTGTTTTTGCAACAGCACTGAGGCCTTCTTTAGCTTGTCCGGTGAGAAACTTCGGCATAGATTTAAGCTCTTTGCCAAATCCTTTCAAGTGCATTTTACAAGCTTTGAAGCCCTTTGCAAACAGCTTTCCGATCCCAAACTCAAGGAGAGACACACCAATGGAAATGGCTTTTTGGATTGCCCATGATTTCCAGCTGAAGTCTCCTGTCACCATGGACTCTATGCCAGAGATGCAGTCTGATATTCCTTGTGAGATAAGTCCCATGCCGACTTGAGCAAATGTACCAAATGTAAATGCTGTAACAAGAGTACCTCCAATGATCTGTAGAGCTCCAATAAAAAACACGGCCAGAGCTTCCCATGGGAAGCGAGGCTCCTTCTCAACAGAAAACACAAACTGCAGACCTTGTCTGAAGAGGTTGCTGGCTTCCTCTTGGAAGTCTTCTTCATCTTTGGGCACCAGAGAGGAAATTCTTGACTTTTTGGCGACTGCATCTCGCCCCTCTGCTTTTATTTCATCCAGTTTTTTGATGGCCTCATTGATGTTTTCCTCAAAGTAAGTCAACACTTTTTGCTTGGTCAGTAACTGCTTTTCAAGGCTGGTTTCATTCTTGGTCGATGGAGGAGACATTTTTACCATCTGCAGACAGACTACCAGTTCTTCATTGAGATAGATCAGAGACTCCTTTGCCTTCTCGAGGTCTTGTCTGGCCTTACTGAGGTAGTCTTCATTCTTCTGCTTTATAGTGCAGAATGCATGACTGTAGAAAGCTATCGCTGCCCAGCTTTTATCTTGGCCCATGGCTTTTTCAAAGAGCCTGCAGCTAACCTCCCATTGTTCTTTATTCAGGGCAACATTCCCAAACTTGATGTAGTGATAAAAGCTTAAGGACGGTGAAGTTTGACTTTGACACTGACTTTTTGCCCATGACAGATCAGCTTTCAAACTTGATTTCAAATCATTTCTTTTCAAGTTGTCAATGTCTTCAGATTTAATCTGCAGCCATATCCCCCAGAACTCATTCATGATGGCAACAACTGCCTTTTTCTCATTGTCATCTGTGCTCGCATGAATTTCTCGAAGAGTTCCACAGTAGTCTGAAAACAGCTCCTCCCTCAGCCTCAACTCTGTGATGTCTTTCATCATGTGATTGATCTTTTCTCCTGCATATTGATCCCTTGTTTCCTTAGCTTCCTCCAGAGAGGACGCCATCCTAAGAGACTGCTGCTGGTGTTCAGTGCACATGATGATCTGAGCAGATCCAGGTTTACCTTTGCGTGCCGTGCGACCAAAAACCTGTAGTTCCACTCTTGTGTTCTCGGAGAGGAAGGAGAGTATCACAAATAATCCCCCATTGTTGTTCACTGTTTTGGACACTTTGATGTCCGTGCCACGCCCAGCAAGGTTTGTGGCAACAATGACATCCCCAGGGTTCAGCTCGGTATCTATTCTGCTCAAGCTGTCCTTATCATTGCGGCAGTAGAGAATGATTTTACCCTGAATGATGCTGTCCAGCTCTTCATAGATTTCTTTGGCTTTGTTGATGGTTTCACAGATCACCAGGGCTGCTCTTCCCTCTCTGTATGACTTTGGGGAAGTCTGATCCAGTACCATGCGCTTTATTTCAGATTTCCATTCTTCAGCTGAGGTTGTCAATGTTCCTTTGAGCTCAAGTAACTTCTTTCTGTTGAATGGTGGCATTTTGCAGACAGAGAGACTTGGATAAAGCTCCTGCAAAAACAGAATGTCAGCTTTGCTCCCAAGAGTCCCAGTTGTTCCATATATTTTCCCATGGTACATTTCAAAGAAGGAGATGTTAGAAACATAATTTGTCACAACTGAAATTGTGCTCAGTTTGATTTTGTGTTTTATCTCTACAAACTGCTGCAGACCATCACCCCACTTCTTGTTCAGTTCTATGATGCCCGTGGATCTGAAATCAACAGGACAGACACTGTTGTCTTGAACAACATATTCCTGTTCTTCCCTCAGCTGCATTGCCAGAAAGGCGTTCTGAACCCACACAGGCACTTTCTTCTCAATCAGATTTCTCAAGAATCCAGGAATGTTGATCTTTTTTTTGTCGTTCTCACATGGGGTGAACTGAACCTTCTGTAAGACTATGTCTGCAATGGGCTTGATGAGATCTTCCTCTGAATCATAGAGAGTACAGCACAAGCCATCATCCAATACAAGAAACGTAAGCTCTGGAATGTCCTGGTTGTTGTACGGACTTTGTTTTCTCAGACAGAGCGATCCCTGATCATCCAAAGTGTAAACAGTGAAGCCATAGGGAACATAGTCCTCGACTTCTTGGAAGAAATCCACCATGGCATCCTGACTCACAGTGTTGAGTTTCTGTAGAAGTTCATCGTTCTTAACTTGATAGATTTCCTCTGTAAATCCTTCCTGCACGGTGCCGGTTTCTTCAGCAATCCTCAGAATGTCCACTGGATCTTTGATTTCAGTGCCTTCTGTGTCTATGGAGTCAAAGATGGCCTTAAAGAATGAAGCAGGAGGACTTCGAACAAACGTTTGGTGCTCTGCAGAAAGGAAGCCGAACTGGCTGACATGGCCCCAGATGAGGGCCAGGATGACGTTAAGGTGCTGCATGGAGACCATGGGGCTGGACAAGTATGTCAGCTGTACTCCTTGATCGAGCAGCAGTGAGTCCACTTCATCGATTATGATGCACTGATATTGGCGATCAGGCCTCACTTCCTTCATCTCAAATATTTGGCGAAGGTGATCTGCAGCAAAGGCTTCGATGGTTCCATAGACCACATCTTTCTGGTAGCATTCTCTTCTACAAGAGTCTTCCATTTTATTGGTGTTCGTGTCAGCTGTCATTTTAAAGTATTTGTAGAAGTTGTTCCATTCTTCTGCATCTCTTTGGCATAACACAGAAGAGCTGGACACAATGTCTACTTTTTCACCCCGCAGCACACGCAGCGCTGCAAACATGGCTATCACACAAGACTTTCCCTCTCCAGTGCCCATTTCCAGCAGCCTCCCAGTATCAGACAGAGCCAAGAGACACCAGCTGATCATCTGAGTGTCTCTGGGCCACCACCCCTCTCCATCCTTGTGTGGCTGACCAGTGGAGTGGTGTACAGCATTGCATAAGACTGCCAGGACCTGCTGAAGGTCCTCTGTTTCTCTGCTGTGACTCAGGGTTCGAGCTTTCCCTACATCAGTGTGCTTTTTAATTTCACCTGTGCTGATCAGGCTTCTGACATGAGTTACAATGCTGTGTGATTTATTCAGTGTTTGGTCATCAATGTCTTTCATCTTCCGTAGTTCATCAAAGACAGTGTCAATGCTTTTGATTTTCTCATCTCTGAGGCTCTTCTCTAAATGTTTGATCAGATGTTTGGTCTCGTATTTGTCCACAAGCATCAAGAGAGACTGATCATTGTCATCTATCCAGTGTGAAGATACCTGATATACTGCCATTAAATGTAGAATCTTCTTGATTTGAATGCAGTCTTCATCATGATGATGGTCGACCAATGCTGCAAGGAGGTTTACAGACTCTGCTGCTGACCACAGTCTCTGTGCTTCAAGGTCTGCAACCATCTGAAGGAGTTCTACTAATGTTGTTGAAGGTTTGAGTTGCTCCACAGAAGAAAATAAAATCTCCAGACACCATCTTCCTGCAGGAGATGCTCTGTTTTCCTCACTTTCTGTTTCTGTGGTAATGTTTTGCAGGAGATTCTCCAGAGAAGTCAGAATGAAGACCTCAGTGGGAGACGGTTCTTTTCTGGTAAACTTCTGTAACACACGGAGGATTTTGCTGTCAAAGGCTTTGTCTTTGGTCATGTTGGAGTGGAGCACCTGAAAAAGAGCCTTCATGAATCTGTATCTGACTTCTTTGTCTTCACTGTGGAATTTACCCATGAGACTTTGCAGGACCTCTGCAGCGAAATGCAGGGGATCACAGTCGTTAAGCTTTGAGATTTCCAGTTTGGTGGGAAAACTGAGACTATTTCCTTCAAAGATGAATTGACGACTCTGTCTGGTATTCCCAGTTTCCATTGCCTCTATTCCCTGCTGAACATAATCTGAGACAAAGTCAGGGATCGTTCCGTATAAAATGTTGGCTTCATAGGCATCTCTGTTTGATTCTTTAGTTTCCTTTGCATTTATGTCGACAGTCAATCCGAGGTACTTGTAGAAGTCAGACCACTCCTCAGCTCTCTCCTTTGGGTTACCCTCAGAGCTCAGCACAGTGTCAACTTTGTTTCTCTTGAGCGCTTGTTGGGCTGCAAACATGGCTATGACACACGCATCTGCCTCCAAACCAGCTGGATCTAATTCTTCACTGTTCTCAGTCAGCATCAATGCACACCAGTGCAGCATCATCTTGACTGTAGGCCACCAGCCTTTGGTGTGAAAGACTGCTCTGCAGAGCTGACACAGAGACTTCTGTACGTCTGCATCAGAGGTTACACCTATAGAGGGATCATCTGTGAGTGGTGAATCTTTAGCTGCATTTTCCTGATATTGCAGGACTCCAGTGGTGATGCTTTCAATCTTTTCAGTGACTGCATCATCCAGACTCCATAACATCTTTAATTCTGCTAAAGCTGCACTTAGACTGCGCTCATCTTCCCTTCTGAGGGTCTTCTGTAAGTCCTCATGAAAACTGCTGGGGTCAGCAGAGTCCAGAGCATGGATGAGGGAGCGTCCAGACTCATCTGTCCACTCAGGAAGAAGCGCATACACCTGGACTAACATAAGGACTTTACTTATTGGTTCATCCTCTGTGTATTTCTGTGACAGCACTGTGAGCAGAGTCATCGCCTCCACTGGGGTCCACTGGTTTGTTTGAACGAGTCCGAAGAGCCTCTGGGTGAGCTCTGAGTGGGTTTCTGTGACATTAACATTTGTGAGCGTGGATAAAAGTAGCTTCAAGGTCTGGATTTCCATCTTCAAAATAAACACAGAGGCTCTTTCCACTGTTTTCTGCAGTGATGATAAAAGGATGCTGAGGAATTCTATGATGAAGATTTGCTCAGAGGAAAGCTCCTCTTCAGCCCATCGCTTGGCCATGAGCACCACGTCACAATCAGAGCACTCACTGAAGAAGTGCATCAGGGTCAGGTACAGGGCCTGGCTCAGCAGGAAACTCTCACAAACATCACATGCTGATTGGCTGATGGAGCCTACCAGGTACTGAGCATGCTCAGAGATGCTCTGCAGAGAAACACCCAGAGATGTCTGCAGAGACAGCACACACAGCTCTGTGATGAACACATGAGTGTGCTGCAGAGTGCTGAAGGAAGGGGGCGCACTCATCCATTCATCAAACAGGAGTGTGTTCATGGCCGACAGGATCTTGGCCAGATCATCAGCTGACAGCTGACTCAGACTCAGACTCTGAAGTGAAATGTTAGTCTTTACAGACAGGATCTCTAGGAGCTCATCGCTGTCACTATCAGATTGATTGGTCACTTGAAACTCATCCATAGTCACTTTCAGAATGTCTCTCTCGGACTCTTCTGACACGACGCTTCTTTGCTCGTTCTCTCGCTGCTCTGTGGCTCGTCTAAGTGACTCTGACAGTCTTTGATTCAGTTCTTCACCTCTTCTCCTCAGTCTCTCCTCCTCTTGTCTCCTTTTCTCCTCCTCTTGTCTCCTCCTCTCCTCTTGTCTCCTTCTCTCCTCCTCTTGTCTCCTTTTCTCCTCCTCTTGTCTCCTCCTCTCCTCTTGTCTCTGTCTCTCCTCCTCTTGTCTCTGTCTCTCCTCCTCTTGTCTCCTCCTCTCCTCCTGATCTCTGACTGGCTTATAAAAACAATATGAGCACTGGTACATATTATCGTAGCCAACTGCTCTGAAGTATTGTCCTCCATTGAACACATAGTACTCCTGTCCATATATAGTCTGTCTGTGGAAATCATCAAAGCTTGTACATGGAGGTAACACGCAGTCACATTTGTAACACCTGAGCCTGTCGCCCATGTTACTTTCTGATGGTTGTTGATTCCCCATTTTTCAGGTTTGACCAGCAGTAAGATCTGTGAAACCGTTGTCCTCCTGAAATACAAAAACATGGTATTTTAATCTGTGATGTCAGCATAAAAATAATAATAATAATGATAACAATAATAATGACTTTATTTGTATTGCACATTTAAAAATAAGTGCTTTGACATCTTTGATGTATAGAAGCAGGGACAGAGCAACAAAACCCAAACAAAAGACAGAGTCAACAGAACAATGACACCAGCAACATTAAAGAAACCCACACAGTTCAAGAACCTGAACATAAGAATAACATGATCATGATAACACACTAACAGCATCATGAGACACCAGAACCCAAATGTCACCAAACAAACCATGATATCATAGACATCATTAGAATGCAAGCATCATTAGACACCATGCAAACTGAAACATCATAGGCACCATGAAAACAACAATAACAATAGGAGCCCAGACAACACAGGAACCCTGCTACATAGGTTGCAAGAGCAAGAGGACCAAAATGTAAGAAGAGAGCCATTAAAAGAGACAGACAGAGGTAAAAACAACAAGAGAGATAAGAATAATACAAGGAAAGTAAAAGCAGTCAAACATTATGAAACAAACAGACCAAGAGACAGTTAAAACTGTTAAACAACATTAAAGAGGGAACCACTCTTTCTGGAACCTGCGCCTCTGAAAGTGGCTGCAAAGGCCGGTGTCTCTTAACTGTTTTCAATTTTTGCTCTAGTAAACTCATTGGAGGATGAGGCGGAGAGACGCACAATAAAGAAGGTGGAGGCCATTCTGAGGAACGTGGATCATCCACTTCATATCTCCCTAAATGACCAAAGAAACAACACTGGTGGACGGCTTCTCTCTCTCCGATGCAGGACAGAGAGATTTAGGCGATTCTTCATACCAACAGCAATTAGACTTTAGAATTCTACCTTAAACAGATAACAGACCACCAGACAAATGAATTTTCCTTTGGGGATAAATTGTTATTGTTATTGTTATTAAAGCTATGAGGTTAAAAATAAATAAATAAAATTAAATTAACATAAATAAATATTTTGAAAGAAAAAAATGAAATAAAAAGACAACAAAAATTGGTACGAAAAAATTCAACTTTTTTGAAAAAGGTGAAAATCCCAACTAAACTGTTGGGATCAGCTGTTAGCTGATTACCACCAGTTGGATCAGATAGTGGGATAGGCCATCAGACAGACCTGGTAATCCTCAACAGGTTGTGAAATAAACTGAGAACTTCAGGTGGAGGTCCCTGCCTAGAAGATTTTTCAACTTCCATCCATAAGAAGTTTTGTGCTACCATGGGAGGTTGGGGACATGGAGTCCAAGTAGTATTCAAAGCTTCCATACTGAGAGTAGTTGCATCAAGAAGACTTTTGGTGCCTGTCATGATTGACCTGACATGCCAGATGGATGTGTTTCACACATCCATCTAGGAAAGCTTCAATAGGAAACGTTTCGGAAAAGGCAGAGGATTTGAAAAAAACTCAGAGTGTGATTGGATGAACGTTTGGAGGATCGTTTTTGAAAAGAAAACAACTCACTGCTGTTCTTTGTTCTTCTTTTCATGAAGACATGTCATAAAGTTCTGATAAAACTGGTGCTTTAGAAGCATCCATGCTAAGCTCTTCCTCCATAACTGCACCAGCTCTTGCTGCTTGTTTACGTCACAACTCCGCTGCATCTGAAAGTATTGTCCCTCGTCGCTGATTGGTCCTGTCACTGTCTAACAGGGCCCAAATGGTTCAGATGGGCGCTTTGCAAGATGGATTCGCCATCAGTGAAAAACAAGGAAATGGGCATATCCATCTGGTTTGCAAAGTTATGTCATGATGGCAGCCTGAAAACCCACTGGTGGAGGTCATCAGGCTGACGAAGGAGGCCTTCTAGGCTTGGCCTACTCTGGGGTCTCTGAAAGCAGTAGATGGGATGTAAGGGCTTGGGGTCGTGGATTTGCAGTTGTAGAAACAAAAAGCCTGGTGTGTGATTAATTCTATTGGGAGAATTTTTAGGGTTCTCCAAGGATGTTCTAGAAATCTCATTGTCTGAGAGAACATGTTCATATACAACATAAACATGTTCTCAGCAGGAGTGGAGAAGTGCTGGTCTGGACTGTTGACCCAGAGAACATTCTGAGGAACTCCTTAATCTACCTGGAGAAGTCCTACAATCATGTCCCTCAAGGGATCATGTGGGGAGTACCTTGGGAATACGAACCCTGGGGCTGTTGCTGTGTGAGTCATCCTGTCTCACAGATTAGAAGTTATGGCTTTGTCCAAAATCACTCCGCATTCACTATATAGTAAACTACCTATATAGTGAAAACACCATTTTGTGTCGATGTCTGAATTCTGAGTGAGCAATGTTATTCACTACATAGTACACTCATTCTGTCCCACAAGGCATTGTGAAAAGTAGAGGATAGCCGATGGCAAATCTTAACCATGATGCATCGCGGTTGCTGCTTTTAAACATGACGGACAAATGAGAGGAGCACAGGAACACATATAAAAACTTTTTTATACTCTTTGTTTGTTGGTTTTAACCAAATCATTTAATCTGTAAAAAAAATGTGAAGGATATAAAATGAAGTAACTTTTTCCCCTGTGAGTTTTATAAGACATGAGACAATCATCTTTATGCAGAAGTTATAATAAGCACAAAAAAATTGACTTTTTCACCACTTAAGTCACAAATATTTTTTTCTTTAAGTATTTATATATTTGTGAAAACACGTTACGTTCAGTATCAGTTTTCAGTTAAATTCTGTTTTTAATTTAGATCCTCAGCCGTTGTCATGGAAATCTACAAGCCGTTGTTGCCAAATGTTTTAACTGTGAGACGGTGATGACATGATCGCCCGTGGCTGGAGTAGTGTCCGAAATCATTTTTGGGTTTGTAGTTGCATCCACTAGTCCACTCTATGCAGCTCACTATAGAGTGGATAGGGAGTAGTGAATGAGTGTGTGGTTTCAGACACAGCTGTCACGGCAAACACGACCCTGGGCAACGCAATGTTGGTCTAGGGTTTCCAGGCGCCTGCTGCCCGTGCCATACTAGCATGTGGCTGCCAAGCTCTATGAAAGGGAGACGGACCTTACCTGTTGCAGCTTAACCTCCGCCACGATGCGACTCCGCCTCGACCAGCTCGCTCTGCTTCAGACCCCACACCTTCCTCCTCAGAGTGGTGACGGATGACAGTTCATTGTTTATAACATAAACACGGGACAAGATAAACTTGGAAACATAAATTAAACCGGGGAACAGTCTATTGTTTGCTCCAAAACTTCTCCACGAGGTGGCTCTCGGTGTTGCATTGCTCCACACTCCCCTAGCACACCTGCCTGCCTCAGCTTAATCAAAACAGTGGTCCCCCGCCTCTCATCAGCTACTGGCTGTGAACGCAGGAAGGCCTGCCCCCATCAAGCTTGACAGCCATGCCATACAACCTATCAGGAGTGTTGCCGTAACACAGCCTATGTCTACATCCTCGGTACAATGTCAGACATGTTCCTGGTGATGTTGGCCCTGCCAGGGCTGTCCCATGTTAGTGATTCTGTATGTGATTTTCACTGATCACACCAAAAGCTGTGAGTTCCATCCAACAATTTTTGTTGTCAGATAAGTGTGTCAATTATTAATGAATAAACAAAAATATAAAATCAGTTCAGTTGATTTTTTTGAGTATTCAGTGTGATGTTGGTATCAGATTCTTAAACAAACATGGCCTTTAACCGTATAAGAACAACATGGTCAGGTGGTGTAACCACTCTGTGTCAATTGGTGTAACCACTGTTTTTCATCAAAATATTAAAATGTACAGAAAAATGAATATAGCATAAAAAGAACTATGCTATTACAAGGGGATCAAATGGTTTTAAACTTTTTTTGCAAAATTTGCCACCAGTTATTTAGAAAATGGAGATTTTTTAGGCACATGTCCCCAGTTCAGTATGACCAAAAAGCATTAATTTAAATCTAAGGTTGTTGGATAAAATCTATTTTCGCATGATATTTGGGGATGAATTACTTGTTTACACAAGTACCTTTGAATGCACCATAGGTATATAAAATATGAAATAATTGCAGTTTTTTTATGGTTACACCATTTTTTTTTTTTTTTTTTTTTAAGATTTATTTTTGGGCTTTTTTGTGCCTTTATTAGATAGAGGAGGACAGTGGATAGAATCGGAAACAGGGTCAAGAGTGGGGGAGAGACATACGGTGAAGAGCCTCAGGCCGGATTCGAACCCAGGCCGCCCGCGTACATGGGGAGCGCCTTTAGCCACTAGGCCACCTGCTACCCTTTATGGTTACACCATTTGACATTTTCAGCTCATTTAAGTCTAACTTTTTGACAAAAAATGTAAAAATGGTATTTTAAGGTACCTGAAACCAACCGAAATACAAAATTTACATTCTGACGAACCAAATGCATGCTTTAAAAACTAGTTTTTGGGAATTTTTTTTTTTTTTTCATCTTGTCAAACTTTGTTTGTCACTGACCCTCTTGCATTTGAATACAAATCTGCTTTTATTGAAAGAAAATAAGTAACGTTAGGTAGAAATATTATACAGGAATTTAACCACAGAAATAGGAGCTTGTAATGGACTGAAAGAAAGTGAGAGACCAGGAAGTCCTTTTATCAGTGAATTTCTCCCTCATAACAAATTTATACACACATGGACAAAAGTGTTGGTACCCTTCCTTTAAAAGAACAGTTGTGTCCTTTCCTGTTGCCAGTAGGGGGCACTAGAGTGAAACACTTAAAAAAAAAACCTTCCAGTGTGTAGAGGGGCAGACCTTGATCATACATGTGAAAATTGAAGAATATCAGAAGTTTCATTTCAGAGTTATGGTGACTTCCTGTCAAACGGTGTGATTACAGATCTGAGATCCATCGCCACTGAGGTGTCCTTGGATTATAAGTGATTTGTTGGAAAGGCTGTCAGTTGTAGTGACAGCGCCCTCTGATGGTTAGATGTGTAACTACTCTCAAGAGGCTGATGGAGCCTAGCTGTCTGGAGTCTTAACAAGCTCAGCTAAGGCAGAGCAGAGGGCAGAGAGGACTGACTGAAGCCACATGGTGAGAGTTTTGTGCATTATATGAGCAAACTGTGAGTATTTGATATATTTGATCTTACTGTTCACCTTTTGATGCTTTTTGTGCTCTTTATGTTGTTTTACCAATCTAAGGAGCAAATTGCCTGTTCATGCTAGTTTAGCCATTGTATTCTGCTAGTTATGCAGTTTGTATTGTGTGATGTTTTAGTCCATATTGATTTAGTGATTTAGTTTGAATTCTCCTTGTATATGCATGTGGTTCATTGTTAGTGAGTGCACAGATAATTGGTTGTATAGCAGGATTTAGATTCTAAGTTAATTAATTTATGTTGCATCTTTTGTGTTTCTTGCTTAGCCACATATTAGAGGACTCAACACCTGTGGGCTTTATTGGTACAGTACTGTGCTGTTTTGTTGAATGGAAATTCAAGTAAAAGGAAAGTCAACAGTGTCCAGGCATCCTGTGTGTGTTCTTACTGACACCCCAAGGTGAATATCACTGCTGGTCACCTACGCCTATACAGTCCTAGTTGAATGCCTATTCAATATGATTACTGAGTAAAGATATGACACAGCTGAGGCCTTTTCATCTAAATCTGAGAATGACATGTTCAAAAGAAAGAGGAGTGACAAAATGACTGAATTGGTTGATTTCCTGTTGTCATCAGGAGGCGCTACAGGGAAACAATAAAATAAGTCTTGAGCATGCATGTAAATTGGAACGAAAACCGATGTTTCATGTAAGAATTATGGTGAATTCCTGTCAAATGGCATTATAATGAATTGCTTGCCATCAACACTGAGGTGACCCACTCATCAAAACCATATGGTTTGTTTGCGTGGCCAAGCAGGGCCACGCATGTGAAAAACTACTTCCTGTTTTGAGGGGTCTAAGACAACAGGGTTAGAGGCAGGTCTGTGAGGCCTGGAATAGCACAATGCCCAAGATGTTAGGATTGTTTCAAAACAACTTTGAGGAAGATCGGACCAACCAGGTAGGAATGAGGACAAAAAATCCCCTAAAAAGTAACTTTTGTTTCTAGCAGAGGGCACTGGGATTTAAAAAAGGCTGTGTGCTGCAGCATGGCAGAGACTGTGCATATCCTCCCACGAATGTCTTTAAAGGTAGAATAGCCAACATTTTACACTTAAATGTAATAAAAATCAAACATATGCTATGTAAATGTTTTTTCTGAGTACAGTATCAACACACTGAATTAAAACTTCGGTACCCTGTAGTTTTGTTCATATGGGATGTTTATAACTCTGTCCGGACCAGATTGGGGCGATAACCTTCTCCTCTGGCACACGCCCCTCTCCTCCTAGATGCGCCCCCAGGGGCAGCAGTGCTGCTGCAGGTAAATATTTCTCCCAAACAGCTGAGAGGAGTGTAAATGGCAGAGTCCAGTCCGAAGCGGCCGACCGAAGGCCTGCCACCGGCTTCCCCTCCACCCTAAAAAGCCTCGATATTTGTCTAGGAAACCCTCTGGCAAAGTGAAAGGAAAAACTAGAGTTAATATCGGACTTGCTTTTCCTCGTTGGCGAGCCCTACACGACGCTAAAAAGCTCTCGCATGACTCAGAACTGGCTTTGCTTCTCTTGGATGCACAAGTAGGCTACATCTTTTCATTCATCGTGCCCATTGTCTCAACATTTTTTCAGTGTTGATTTATTGACACAGCGCTATTCTTATGGTTGGACATTTAAGCTGAGTGTGATAGAAATAATTGTGGGGTAAAAATGAATGGAAGCTAGGCGTGCTAATGTTGGCCTGCTGCTAATCAATGGAGGCTGCAGACAGAGGTAGCTCTACTCAAATCAGGTAGTGTCTCAAATTTTGTTTATCTCAAATCACCCAAGTCTTGTTTGAAGCTGATGTTTTCATGTTTAATTGACACTATAACATAACCGACCAGGATAAGAAGAGCTTGTGAAATGGTTTACTGCAGCTGAAAAAAGATCTTAGCAGTAAAGGTTGCCTTGAACGTTACATATAAACTTGTATATGATCAGTGTTTAGGATCAACAGAAGCTAAAGTGGCTAAAGGGGGAGGCTTCAAAGTGGCGGAGGTGTGTCAAAAACTCCTCTTTGTTTACATTTTCAAGGCTTTGCTCTCCTACGACACCTAGTGGGAAAAAAAATCACATAGTCTACGTTTAAATATAGAAAAAAAATGAGGACAGTGTACTCCGTGTATGTGATAGTACGACCTCTCAACAGTAGGAGGCAGAGTGACAAAGGTGGATGCTGGCATGATAAAGTGATGAGGGAAGGACTATTTACCATGTACAATTAAAAAAAGATCAGATATTTTATTTTCGAGGGGCTACTGGCGTTTTACAGTAGGGGGTGCTACAGCAAAACCATGAAATTAACATTTAAATCTGGAAAGGGGCAGACCCGATTATATGTTTGAAATTAGAATGAAATTTCATATGAGAGTTACACCCACTTCCTCTCTGATGGGGAAGGATCAAAATGTTTATCTTTTTAAATTAAGTATAAATGTTCAAAGTCTTTGATTATTTTAAGAGTAATGATTTTGTTCAACTTTTTTTTTTTAATATATACAGTGCTTAACAAATTTATTAGACCACCTGTCATATTTGTCTCAGAGACCATCCAGCATCATGAAGTGCTTTAATGTGGACTCTTTCATTTTCAGTGAGCTCTACACGTTTTACCATTTTGAACAGGAATGAGGAATTTCAAACTGAATTCACCCAAATTTGAGCCGGCTCACTGGGCTTCTCTGAGAAGTCAGAAATGAATCAAGCATAACATTCAACCACTAAAACTAGTTTTTCTGTTCAGGAATGCAAGTAAATAACTATAATTTGACATATTAATCAAGAAATAATAATGTGCTTTACTATTTTTTCAGTTTTTTTGTAAATCAGTAAATTTGAAAATTCATGGATAACAATAATAATTATATTTTAGCATTAAAAATATCATTTGGGTTAAAGAGCTTCTACATATTGGTGTATTAACCATTGCAGAAACATACATTTTTTTTTTGATAATTACCAATACTGTTAATTTTATTTATTTATTTTATTTATTTAGCATTTATTTGACATGGACACACAGTAACATTGATGCTGTGATATTTAATCATACAAAGGTTGCTAATTTTCAACACCAGTCCATAGGAGGCTTTTAAGGATTAGAGTTGTAAAATAAAAAACAGGGAAAGATTATGAAATAACAGAGATACCTAAAACACAGTGCATTAGCAAATACATCAGAATTAAACTTTAATTTAAGGGCAGCTGTGGCATAAACCTTACTTTGGTTAGGGTGGTCTAATAAATTTGTTAAGCACTATATATATATATTAATTTAAAAAAAAAGAAGAAGAAGCTTGGCCCACTTTGTTTTTGCATGATAAAATTGTTTCCAAATATTAAAAGCTCTGTTGAAAAAATAATCTTTGAGTTATTATTGATTTTTTTGTTGTCTAATTAAAATTACACTATTAAAAGTGCGAGAGACAAAATATTCAAACAGGATAAGAAATAAAGTAAAACATGTTCATGGGAGACTCAATAATCATGATTATTTGCATGAATGTTTAAAAAACAAGATTTCCTTTAATCTATCCACAGCAATCATGTCTGTTTTAAAGAACAACCTACTTTAATATCTTGTCTTCATTACTCTGCACCCTTCAGTCATGTCCATCAGTGGTCTTTGAGATTAAACAGTAGAATACTCTTATTTGGCACTGTAATATCATCATGTTATTTATATAAGAAAGATAATATATCACTGTCAGTCTCATGAGAGATCTCTTATATTTACCTAAGTTTGTCCAAACCAGACCAGCTGATGATCAGGCTGTTTCTGATATTCTGTCTTCTATTCCTTGTCAGCAAACTAAAGAGAAAACAAGAAAGAGACGTCAGCAATGGAAAAAGAAATAATAACATCACGTCATTGGCTGCTATGGGCATTGAAAAAAGAGAAACTCATGGTGTGGCCCCCATCCTCCCCTGACCTCAACCCTATTAAAAACCTTTTGAGCATCCTCAAGCTAAAGATCTTTGAGGGTAGGAGGCAGTTCACATCAGAACAGCAGCTCTGGGAGGATATTCTGACATCTTGCAAGCAATTCAAGCAGAAACTCTCCAAAAATTCACAAGTTCAATGGATGTAAGAATTGTCCTACAGTCACCTCCAAAAATAGATAAGTCCTTTATTTTCACTGTAGACTAAAAACATTTGAATATAAGACAAGAGATCAACATTTCAGCTTTTATTCCAGGTATTTACATCTGGATCTGATACACAACGTAGGAGATAGCTTTATTTGTAACGGAACACCAAATCTTTAGGTGAGCAAAAGTATTAGAATAGATAGACCTAAAATGGATTTAGGTGAATATAAGACTTAATATTTAGTTGCAAATCCTTTTCTTGCCATAACTGCATCAAGCCTGTGACAAACTGACATCACCAAACTTTAGCATTCTTCTTCCGTGATGCTTTTCCAGGCTTTCACTGCAGCCTCTTTCAGTTGTTGTTTGTTCTGGGGCGGTCACTCCCTTCACTCTCCTCTTTAGCAGGTAAAAAGCTCTATACGGTTTAAGTCTGGAGATTGACTTGGCCAGTCTAAAACCTTCCACTTCTTGTCCCTGATGAACTCCTTTGTGGTTGTGGCAGTGTGTTTTGGGTCATTATCTTGCTGCATGATGAAGGATCTCCCAGTTTGGTTGCATCTTTCTTTAAACTGGAAGACAAAATGTTTCTGTAGACTTCTGAGTTCATTTTGCTGCTGCCACCATGTGTTTCATCATCGATGAGGATTAATAAGCCCACCCGAGAAGAAGCCATATAAGCCCAAGCAATGACATTACCTCCACTGTGTTTCACAGATGAGTTTGTATGTTTGGGATCATGAGCAGATCCTTCTTTATCCAAATTTTAGTCTTTCCATCACTTTGGTAAAGGTTGTAATTGGTCCTATCAGTCCATGAAACTTTGTCCCGGAAGGTTTGAGGCCTGTCTCTATACTTTTTAGCAAATTCAAGCCTCGCCTTCCTGTTTTTCTTGCTATTGAGTGGTTGACATCTTCTGGTGTAGCCTCTGTACTTTTGTTCATGAAGTTTTCTGTGAACAGTAGATGGTGATATCTTCATTTCTGCCCTCTGGAGGTTGTTGCTGATATCACTAACAGTTGTTTTAGTGTCCTTCTTTACAGCTCTAACAATGTTTCTGTTGTCAATTGATGCTGTTTTCCTTGGTCTACCCATTCGACATCTATTACTGAGTACACCAGTGGTTTCTTTCTTCTTCTGGACTTTTAAAATAGTTGCACTGGCTATGGCCAATGTTTGTGCAACGGCTCTGATTGATTTTCTATCTTCTCTCAGCTTCACAGTTGCTTGTTTTTCACCCATAGACGGCTCTCTGGTTTTCATGTTGGTTACACCTTCAACTGTAAGTGCAGTCTGACCAAGCAAAACCCAATAAATATAACCTCCTAATGCTGCAGATTCAACAAATGACCATTTTCAGTTCTTTAGAACCTATAAAATGTTCTGAAACTCTGTTGTGAAAAATTATTTCGAACAGTGCATTTTGCGTTTTTTTTGTTTTGTTTTGTTTTAAAAAAAGTTATCATTGGGAGTTTTTTCTTTCAATAAAATCTGAATCATGCTCTCACAGTTGATGAATTGAAAATTATACTGACTGTCATTTGCATTGAATATTTAAGAAAATCAGAGAGAAATATAGTTATGGCATAATAATTTGTAACATGATGTAATGACAGTTGACTGGTGTGATCACATCAGACCAGAAAAGGTCCATTAACACCCCGTAATCTATCCGTAAAAAACATAGAACTAATAAAAACTAAACTAAAATGACCATTTTTGCAAAATAAAACTAGACTAAAAGAACATACCATCAGTAAAAGCTAATATAAACTAAAATTAACTCCAATATGGAAAGTGAAAATGAGATAAAAATAGAAACCCACTGCACTGCACCCACAATAATAATTTTGGTTATTTTAATTACTCTCTAGCAAATTCATTATTGTGTAAATTTATTTGCCTTACTTTAATTTTTCAGCTGTTTGTTCATCAATTTATTTTTATTTCAGTTTTAAATTTATTTTTTTATTTTGTGTAATACTAGTCTGAATTCCTCTTGTTTTTCTGTTAAAACTTTCAAATATTTCACTTTACGAAAAATACTGATAATATTTCAAAAAAGTTTAATAAGCCTATAAGCACGGCAGTTTTTTTTTTCTACTTAGCCATCAGCCAATTCATGAATGTGTTTACTTTTACCTTAACTCACTTTAACTGCTGACGATGTGTTTGTGTGCTTTACTTAATCAGTAATGTCCTACAGTTCCACTAACCTAAAATGTTACTATCTCAATTAGTAATTGACACACTTTACTTTCCTTTATCCTCCTTGGCCTTCTGCCCTACTATTAATTTTGTGGTTATTTTGTAAACAAATTTTAAAACATTTTTCTATATTTCTTAACAGCTCTGTTGCTGTTTCTCTTTTTGCTGTTAGTAAGTCAAGAGAGAGGGAAGCACAGACAGAGAGACACAGAGTTAGAGAAAACACACAGAGACACACTCAGACATAGAGAAAAGTTCACTTCTACTTATGTAAACTCCACCCATTCTCTGCACTATGTTAGTTCCTGTTTTTACCAGTCTCCCTCAGACTGCTGAGGCAAGAACATCTCCAAACCTCAGCAATACCACACCCTTTACAAGCTCTATTTTAAACTGCATCATCAGCTTCACTTCAACGGTCTTCGATTCTTTTACTCTGACAACGTACCTCAACACAATCCTGACAAAGGTAATGCAACCGTATCACAGTTATCCAGTCTTAAACCCTTCAAAAGCTCACAACTTCACCTCACTCTTGTTTTAATCAGCTTTAACCTCACTGCTCCATCACAACACTTTTACAAAATACAGCTAATCTTGGCCAACTTTAGGACCATGAGCACATAATTGCAACAAGTCTTACATCAGCAGTAGTCTAAGATGGGTTTATAACTGAAATATGCTAAACTCTCCAAATTCTGTTCATAAATTTAAACAAGTAGTTAAGTAACACAGTTCAGTAAACTCTTCATCCATGCTTCTAGCAGTAAGGTCCAGCATCAACTATACAAGCAGAGGAAAGCGCCCTATTTACATAAACAGTTACACTTGCAGACAAGGAAACTATGACATTCAAAGCACACAAATATCTGTACATGTACAATATGCTTCACAGTAATGTTTTACATTACAGACAATAACTCCAATCATGGCTCAAACTCACATCCAAGAAATTATGCTTAAAACCCAGAAATAACTGTGTTAATAAGACAGCATGACTTCCTTAGAGGACAGAGTAAAACATGTCACTCACTGCTCCTAAACAGCTATGTGGTCACAATCAAGCAGTAAATTACTCTAGATTACACTCAGAATAAGGTCAAACTCACAAGTAAAGCTCAAAAATACCTCTGATACTCAGACAACACATTTTAATGACTTGTGATTACTAATTTTCCTGAGTAACATAGATATGTGTCGATTAAGATTTAAGATCGCTCCCAGTGTAGAACAGGCCATCTCACTCCATCATCACAAACAGCCCCATCCATCAGGCACAGTGTCTCTGTAAATCCTTGTTTACACATTAAAGATTAGGAGAAATATAGCAGCACATATCTACAATTAAATCTGTTCTTAAGCCATGCAATGCTCTGACCTGTTAGCACAGTTAAAGTTTCCTGCGTGAATTAAGACATCATGCACATCTTTTTGTTTTCTCAGCAGTATGTTATCATTCATGCTTCAGAGTTTGGCCAACATTCAGTTATCATTTAACACACACACGCATTCATCACTTCAATCATGCCATGGTATACCCATTTATACAGTTGTTTGGTCAGGTCAGGGGTCAGCAGTCAGGTCTTTAGGCTTTAGACAAGCTCAGATATAAAAACAATATTTTATGCCTCCGTATTCGGCCCTCTAGAGTCTGGGTTTAACATCTATAATGAGTTCATGCCATCTTTCTTACTCCTTTCAGTTTTTTATTAAGCTTCAGCGGAAATCCTGGATGGCAAGTTTATCTTTTCTAGTGGAGTTTTCTACTGAAAATCCACGTATGTATCAATAGATGGATCTGATAAGTCATTCAGTCACAGACCGATCAGAGCTCATAAAGGGTTCTACCTTTGACTTACAGTCCATCAATAGACAAACATTCCTCGTTTGCCTCTTCTGTACTGGCTTAAACCACAACCCCAGACTACCTATTTCACAACATCAACATAACGCGCCCGGGCCAGGCCGTCTGCAGAACCTCAGCACTTCACAATAAATACAGGCCTTTCTGAACACACTCCTTTCTTCAAGAGTGTAAAAACACAGGCTTCTTCATTATATTGTTGAGAGAATCAACTTTCTAGCGTTATTAAATTATTTTCATCGAAAAAAAAAAAAAGCTATTCTTAATCCCAGTTTGATTATCAGTTGTTCTTTTAAACTTTGGAATATTAAACCAAAGTTGGGTTTAACAAGACAAATGTTTTATTTCATATCTTATGCAGTAATTAAGCTTCCCTAGTTTTGTGTGTGCACACGTCTATAGATAGATCATGGCTGCTGCTGCAGAACCGTACGGAAGAACGGAAGAAGTGCGAAGGCCAAAAGGCACTGCGGGGCATCTTTTGCAGGTATTACATTGTCATCTTAGAAAGACGGTAAAGAGCAAAACCACAAGGAACTTTTTGGGTGAACTTTTGAACCCTCTACTGCTGGTGAACTTAAGTGAACTCTTCTGAGAACTTGGGGAACTTAAGTGAACTTGTGATCATGCAAACTTCAAAACTGTGTACAAAGTTCAACTCAAAGGGGTGGGACTGTCCAGATACGTCAGCTTAACCAGGTATAAAAAAGCGGCCCCAATTTGCTCACTGGGTCTCTTGCAGACTCCAACCTGTTGGCTCGATTGGCGTACACGTTCTTCGGTCCTGAGACCTTCTGTGGGCGATTGGTAATAACCCTTCTCGGTGAACAAACCAGTCACGGGTCACTACTACTTGTTGAGCTATAAGGAAACCTATCTGTACAAGAGGGTTATACCACAAGCGGACAAGTATTAACCAACGGCTATTTGAAGTCTGGAATCTTTGCTCACCAAAGGAAGCGTCAGCCAATCAGGTTAAACAGTTTCTATGGTCCAGGATAGAGAACCAAATTTAACCAAAAGTTATCTTTTGTGGTTTCAACTCATATGTTTTTGACCATATTGAATTTTTGGTACCTATTCACGTTGAACCAATATGTTTATTTTTGCTTCTAAAATGATTTTTACATTATTTTACATCCATGAAATTTTTAAAAAATGTTGATGTAATCCATTTTCGTTGGTGATGAATTTACTTTTACATGTAATCTGTTAAATCTGACAATTTGGTTGTCAATCTGGCTTTTTGAGTGATTTGATGCATATTTTACTGAGCTGCAAATAAAATAAAAAGCCTTCTCTCTGTTCTTTTCTTAAACTACAGCAGGCACATTTACACATATTTAAGGGAGGGATGGTTAGAGCAGTAAAAATGTGTTGCGCTCTGAGCTCTCGCAGCCTGCAAGTGACAGGAAACCACAAACCCTAACACTACAGCAGATACAAGTGAGTCAGGAGCTGAAGATTGAAGTCAGACAGGATTAAAACCGTCCTTGTAACTTTTCAATAATCAGTTTTTTATCCTGGATTTCATTATAATACAAGCCTGCCCACACTGCCAAAGGTACCAAAAGCTGGTTTAAGGACCATGGTATCCTGTAAACTGGCCTGACCTTAACCCCATAGAGGATCTATGGGGACATCAGACCCAGCCACGCAGACGAGCTGAAGGCCGCTATCAAAGCAACCTGGGCTTCATAACACCTCAGCAGTGCCACAGACTGATTGCCTCCATGCTACACTGCAGTGCTACAGCAATTCATCCAAAATACTGAGTGCTGTACATGTTCATACTTTTCAATAGTCCAACATTTCTGTGTTAAAAATCCTGTTTTACTGATTTAAGTTATATTCAAATTTTCTGAGATACTGAAGTTTTTGTTTTCATTAGCTGTAAGCCATACTTATTAAAATTAAAAGAAAGAACACTTGAAATATATCAGTCTGTGTGTAATAAATCTATACCCCTTTGTTCCCTGATGTATTAAAAATGGGGGGTAGTAAGTCCAGATGTCCACTACAATGGACATCAAATAAAAGTTGTGTTTTGAAAGGGGTAAAATTACTGTGGCTTTTTAAAAATCTTACTAAAATGGAGTCAAGACTGTGATCTTAAAGAAAAAAGTTCATATTTAGCAACGGTAACATAATATCTGCAAAAAATTGTCAACTTCTCCCACTTGCTGCTATAAAACATGAAAGTTGAAATTTCCTCCATTTTCTGGTACTTCAGGGGATTGTGGACAGGCCAGGGACACATATTTTGTTAGAAAAGCTGGAAAGAGTGATTTTCGAATAATATATCCCCTTTGAGGTCAGTATCCCCATCTGTTCTCATTGTCTGTCAGTTAGAGGGGTACATTTGTGGAATTCTTCTTCTGAAAATACACCGCGTTCCACATTATTGTGCAAATGACATGTTTCTCTTATTTTCCTGAATATTAATGCAAATGGCAGAATATCTTACCATTATATATAACTTTTTTTTTTTTTTTAATGAAAACCTCAAATGCACTGTTCCACATTATTACCCACAACAGATTTTTAAAGTTACATGTTAACATAGAAGAAATTTGTGGCTGATACAGAGTACAGATGGGTTTGTGCAGATAAAGGCATAATGAGGAAGGTTTCTGACAGACAAATTCATCAGGTTTAAGACAGCAGATGCTAAAATGTCATTACAAAGCAGCAAACAGTTATTTGAAGCTTCTGGTGCCTCTGGAGTCCCACCAACCTCAAGGTTTAGGATCCTCCAGAGGCTTGCAGTTGTGCATAAACCTACTATTCAGCCCCCCCTAACCAATGCTCACAAGCAGAAACAGTTGCAATGGGCCCAGAAATACATGAAGACTCATTTTCAAACAGTCTTGTTGACTGATGAGAGCCGTGCAACCCTGGATAGTCCAGATGGAGGAGTAATGGATGGTTGGTGGATGGCCACCATGTCCCAACGAGGCTGTGATGTCAGCAAGGAGGGGGCGGAGTCATGTTCTGGGCCAGATTGATGAGGAGAGAGCTGTAGGCCCCTTTAGGGTCCCTGAAGGTGTGAAAACAACCTCAGCAAAGTATATAGAGTTTCTGACTGACCACTTCCTTCCATGGTACAAAAAGAAGAACCGTGCCTTCTGTAGCAAAATTATCTTCATGCATGACAATGCTCCATCTCATGCTGCAAAGAATACCTCTGTGTCATTGGCTGCTATGGGCATAAAAGTAGAGAAACTCATGGTGTGGCCCCCATCCTCCCCTGACCTCAACCCTGTTGAGAACCTTTGGAGCATCCTCAAGCTAAAGATCTATGAGGGTGGGAGGCAGTTCACATCTGGGAGGATATTCTGACATCCAAAGAAATTCAAGCAGAACTGTACTGCTGAGATTTAAGTTGTTTCACTTGTTGTTTCTCAACTTGTCAGCAATCAGTAAGAACTCTGGTAGGAAGCACAAAGTGCCACACAAAGGAAAATCACCTGAACCATCAGGTAAAACCAAATGCACTCACACATATGAAAAATACAAACTACAGTTAAAAATCCTGGGGGGTCGTTCTCATTGGGACTGTGTCAACTAAGAGAGTTGTCTGGTTTTTGATTTTATGTATCTTTAGTTTGTGGTTCTCTTTTTACTAAGTAACAAAACAAATGTAGAGGTAACTTATATTTACCACGGGTTTCCACTTCTTTTTCTCCTCTTTTTGTGGTGTTTTTTGTCGTTTTATTATCTTATTTTGGTTAGCTTCCGGTTCCGGAGGCTGTTTCTGGCTGCTAACTTTCTTTGCTTTCCCTGAGGCATTCACCCCTCCCCCCCTGGTGCTGTGGAGAGCGCACACCTGAAGCGAATCACTCATTGAGGATCACTATTTAGGACCTGCTGCAGCTCTCTTCAGCGCCTGAGTCTTGCCAACCTTACCTTACGGTAAACGTCAGCTCCAGGCTCCTTCTCTCGAGATCTCCCAGAGAAGTTTCCAGTGCTCTTTTTGAAGAACCTTTTTGAGTAATTTCCAGTGCTTGTATTTTGCTTCCTGTTGTTAACGTGCCTCTCCCTCTTCTTTCCAGTGCCTCCTGCCCTGATCACCGCAGCCAGCTCCAGCACACTCTCACTATCCCTTGGACTCCTGAGATCCCCCCTCCCTTTGTCACTTACCTGCACAATAAATCTGTTAAATCTGCTCCATCGTCTCCGCATCCTGAGTCCTACCATTACACCAACACAACACTTTTTGCATGTCTTTAAGATCAAGATGCAATGGAAAATCCCAGGGGACAACAAAAACAGCAGTGGTTCCCAAAAGAGGTTGCAGCAGTCATGAAACATTTCAAGAATCACATTACCAAGAGAAGACTAGCCACCATGATTGAATGCAAACAGTGCAAGGCTGCTGAGCATCCCAGTCTAGCCAGCCACTCAGA
Organism: Cheilinus undulatus; assembly: GCF_018320785.1. NCBI lineage: Eukaryota > Metazoa > Chordata > Actinopteri > Labriformes > Labridae > Cheilinus > Cheilinus undulatus. The sequence goes on from NC_054878.1 coordinate 8,411,933, forward strand.
GACTTTGTCAGGAATCGAGGTATTATGGTTAAACGGAAAAAAACAGTCGCTGTTAAGAATGTATTTCAAGTTTTAAAGGGTCAGTTTAAATCCTCTTTCTGCCACGGTGTTCTATGCAGTCAATATATTTTCTCTTACTTAGAAGATGTTTGTTAAATCTTGATTTATTGTGAACAGACTGTCATTATGTTTTCAAAAGCCACTGAAAAAAAAGCCTCTCCTTTGCTAAGAAGCACATGCTGCGACATGTCCTCTGGTGTTTTCATTATGTAGACACAGATTTATCACCCTACACCTATAGTCATTTTATATGTTTTCCCTCTTTTTTACTCTTTTCCCTTGTGGGCAAATATCTCTGTAATCTTTATTTACCTCTAAAATAACCTCCTTTGACACCAAGGACATTTTTGTTACTTTTAAATCCACTGTCCTTACAATTGGCTCGTATCTTTAGATGACACCTTTATGCCATGGGCAGAGCTTACTTATTTAGTTATTGCCTGTCCTCATAATGTAGCCAGGTCAAAATATGAGATAAATCATGATGACTATGAGTAAAGATTTTCAATTGCTAGTCTAAAAGGTAAAAATATGGGACTTAAAGACCAAAATTAGGAGTTGAAATGGTCAAAATATGAGAAAAAAAACGTGAATAATGAGATAAAATAGTCAAAATGTGACTTAAACATTTACAACTGTGAATCTTGAGGTCAAATTATAGTATAAAGCAGGAGCAATCAACTAAAATTCAAGGAGGTCCAGTCAGAGAAAATTTAGTAAACCAAAGGTCCAGAACATCATAATGTCTAACTTGAGTTCGTGTGATATGAGGATCTGGGTGCGATTTCAGGGATTTGTTGTGCAGATAAAATATGAATATTTGTCTACAGCTTACTTGTTTCTCCATCTGTGAATCTCTCCTTAAGGGCCCTATGAATTCTGTTTTATTTTTTTCAAAATTCCGTTTTAATATTTTGGAATTCTGTTTTTCAACGTTTCCACTAATTTTACCATAAAAAATGTCCTGTTTATATAAATGAATAAAATGCTCACTAATTAAATAAAAATTTCCACTAAATTTATTGAAAAAGGGCCACAGTTGGCCCAGGAGCCAGAGTTTGGATAACCCTGATATAAAATAATTATAACCAGTGTAACAGTCAGATATTTACAACATTTTAAGACACATCAATGTGTATAATCACATCCTAACTGATGTTTATAATGTAAATGAAAAAATTCTTCTGTTCTCTTATCACAGAGTTATAGTACCTTAATAAGAAAGTCAAATTAAAGTTAAATGGTTAAAAGTAAACCTGTTTCCTAAACTTTTTTTTACTCTCTCAGTCTGTAACAGTCCATGCAGTTTGATGCTGCATTGTTCTACTCCTGACTGTCACTTTTCTCTCCTCATCTCTCTCGCTGTCTGCTTCACATTATATAATATATAATATTCCTAACTACTCAGAATTTCTGTATGGAAAAACTAACAGAGGGTTTTCTGAGGAAATATCAACATATTTTTTTCAGTGAATGCTGCAGTATTAATCATAATTGTAATGATTATTATTGTAGGCTGACTGTTATTTATAATTATAAATATATAAAATTATAATAATGATTTTTTAAATGATAATATCAACAATGCATTCTGTTTATGAGTCCTTACCTGATAAGTAGAGCAAGAAGACGACCTGGTGGATCTTCATCCTGAGATTATACAGAGGGAGGCGGTAAATAATCTGACTTGAGATTTCTGTCCTTCTACTTAAGTATCTCTGATGGAGACATATGGTTGAATTTAAGTCACTGTCTTACATAACTATTACTTCTGCATCACAGTTTAATAACCTGGGTTTGTCTCAGTTTAAGGAACAGAGATGTTTCACAACAGGAGATGAAGATAAACGATGATAGGTGCATTTTGTAAGAACTAAAAAAGTTTAACCCCAGTGGCTGCCTGCTTCAGTCATCATATTGTACATGTTTACCAGAATCATACACAAACTCAGTACCCCACAATGTCAATGTGGGATAGGAACAGCTCACTATATAGTGTATACCAATGCTCACTCAGGATGCTGACACCAGTAGAAAATGCCCCATTCCATATATTTGTCACATACCTGATGCACCCTGATACTTGTCTGAATTCAGCCTCTCTTAGTCCGTCACCCTCAGATGAAACTGCTCTGGTTGATAAATAAATCGAGGTGTGGTTAAGGAGAGTAAAAGGTAGTAGTATTTAAGATTATTTAACTGCACCCACAGGTCAGCAGACGCCACGACGACTCAAAGAGAAACCTAGCTCTGTGGTTTCTGTTTTAACCCCAGGCTGTTATCAGTGGTCAGCAGGCTGACTGTAAGTGACCAGATATGGACATGTTTGTATTATAGCTCAGTGAGGCAGCAGCAGGTTGGCCTGTAAGGACTTGAGTTTAGTTGTTGAGGTGCTAGTTCACTTCTTGTGTACTACAGTGGGGCCCATGTGCAAGACAGCAAACCCCCAACCAGTCAGATGAAGCTCCTGCATGTGCAGCAGCCTGTCACTGTCACATCTCTGTTAGATCCTGTTAACGCTGGAAAGACGATGGATGGTCCAGGTTTAGGTCCGTCATCAGGTACTATGCCTTCTCTGATTTCCTGTGTTGTATATGAAATGTTTCATATGTCACCACCGGCTCTAAGTCACTGGCAAATAAAGGGAGTAGGAGTGGAGTAGTTTGTGAAGGTACAGCGTTGTTAAACTGCTACAACACAAAAAAGTCACACAAATCATCAAACGTCTCAATATCAGGGGCATCATGCCAAAGACCAAAATAATTTCATGCAAGACACTCTTCCTACTCTTCCCATCTCATATGCTTTTAGAACAGCTGATTTAACTGACGTATAACTCAAACTATCAGTCACAGATAATGCAGAGTAAGCCTCCTGAGCCCTGCCAGTTAAAACACACTGCAGCATCAAAGTACGCTCTGTCTCAGTCCAAGCCCTAGCATCAGCTACCCTCTCAAAGAGAGAAAAACGTCTCGGGATCTCTCATTAAATTTTGGAACAAGCTGTAAATTACCCAACAAGTCAAATTGCGAGGGAGAACGCACAGCAGGAGAAACACCATCTTCCCCTACACGATACAGGCAGCGCCGCTTGATAAAATACAAAATAATTGTTTAAAAAGGTCAAGATCTGAATTAAAAAATTTGAATTATAAATCTTGAAGCTCAAAATATTATATGGGAAGTCAAAATTGTGAGTATGAAATAAACAGTCAAAATCCTAAGTTTGAGTCCTAATTGTGAGATGCAAAATTGAAGATCTGGACCATGATCAACCACAGAGCTGGACCACGATTGAACAAAGATTTTTTATTTTGGACCACAATTCAACAACAACCTGGACCTTGCATTTGCAAAGACCTAGACTAGGAAAGAACAAAGATGTTTTAAGTCTGATAGTTTTTAGGGGAGTTTTTATCCAATCAAGTTCTGGATTAAACTGAATTTCCTTCCTGATGACTGAAGCTCTATCTGATCTGTTTCTCTATGAACAGGCTGAAAGAGGCTCAGTAAATATCCAAGGGACTAGGCCCAGCAGCATCCTGTGGTTTTTAGCTGAGGTTGGGGTCGCTTTGGTCCGTTTTGGCTGGATATGATTTATCGTAGACGGTCAATTCACAGCCAGAGATAGGAAGCTCGTATTCATTAGAGGGGACCTGAAACAGTAGAGTTTTAACAGAGTCAGAAAATGCAACATTTCTTAACCTTAGACTTCATAAATCAAATGCTGGTTTATCTTAGTGATCAGGTTAATAAAGAGTCAAAGAGGTCACCTCCACATTCATGCTGTCTCTGTATCCTCTGCTGTTCAAACCTGTGAAACAGAAACCAGTTTTAATCAGAGTCTGCTGGTCTGTGGCTGATTTAAACCCACTTAAACACTAAAAAGCTCCTAGAGAAGAGATCAGAAACATTCACTAAACCTTTACAGTACCAGATATAAGCAGATATAACAGAGATGTAAAGATATTCAGATATAAAGAGTTTCCTGACTTTAATGTGGTTTAGGGTTGAACTAAAAGAGTTAGACACTATGTTCTTCCTGTTTCCTTACCATGGGGTCTGATGTTCCTGTGAGCACAAACTATTGTCAGCGCCAGCCCCAAGATGATGATGATGATGACCAGAACCACGACCACGTACAGCAGCCCATCTGTGGGATGCAGGGGCGATTCTAGGATCGAAGGTTTAGGGGTGCAAGGAAAGGATAACACTTTTTGGGAAAGTCTGTGAATAAACCATCAAATCTGATAAAGGTTATTAAAATGTTGAGCCACAGCAAAAGAAGAATGGATTGTAATCATAAAATAAGCATATCATAATCCTTATTGCTGGTGGGAGACAACTCATTTTGATACAGCAGTTCTCACATTAACAGTATGCATGTTTCTGCAGTAAACCAGCCCCCTATAGTGAGTACCAAAACACTTTTTTGCATCCTTTTGCATCCTGTTTTACCACACAATAGTCTACCAACCAGTCCCATAACGCAAATCACGAAGCAGTATAGCTGCACAAGAAACATCAAAACGACAGCACGTCAAAAGCAAAATGCAAACAGGCTTTTGCAGCACAAAGGTGCTGAAATTGTCAACAATATTATAGTCTGTATGAGTTAATACGCAAGCTTGTTGCTCCATGTTACAATAATGCATAGAAAAACAACAGCTATGCACAATAACTCTAATAATCTCATTTAAACTTAAACAGCAGGTGTGGGACAGCACAGACAGCAGCTCTATGCCACACATCACCTCTATACTCCCAAACATGCATGATTGCAGAATATAATTCTAATTTTATCACAGGCGATCACAGGTGAAATGAAGCCTACCTTTAGATGTTTACTCAGCCAGCCTACACACCTTCACGGAGCATTGTTTTCAGTTGTCTGAGCCACTAAGTCTTCTGTTTGTAGAAAGTCCGTTAGTCCCTTTAGTTCCATTAAACTGCTGACATGGTGATTTCTGAATCAGTCTGAAAGATGAAAAACCGCGCTCTACAGAACTGGGCATGATCTTGCTGCTGCAGGTGTTTAGGGGACGATAATCAGGTTTTTCATGCAGCGTTTCATTTTCCAAGCTCAAGACTTTCCTGGACTTGATGGTGGTTTTGAAGAGAGTTTGAGTGGCCATTGATGTTTTGTGAATCTGTGATCATGACATGGGTTTGACAGCGGGTCCTGTCCGGAGGTTAGCTTAACTTGCTGCCGCGTCTGGATCCGTGGGGTTTGAGCCATCAGGATTTCCTCCTATATTTACTGAAAATAAACCTCAAAACTTCTCTCTTTGCTTCAGAAGTCCTTCATCCTTTGCAGCTGTTCTTTTAATGCTAGCTTCCAAATAATTCCAGTCGTTTGGACATCCTGCTGTCATGATTCTGTGTGTGTTTCGTTAATTCCTGTGTCTCATATTTAGTTTTACTCCTTGTGTTTCATGTTCAGTTTTCCGCCCTGTGTTTGAGTTTCCCTCCTTGTGTTTGGTTCTTTGTATCCTCCCGTGTTGTCTGTGCTTCCTTAGTTATAGTTCTAGTGTTTGGATTTGTCTCTCAGTCCTTGTGAAGTTCTTGGTTTTGTCTTGTGAAATGTTCCATGTTTCCTGTTTTACTTTGTAGTTGCCGTCCCTTGTGCGTGATTCCAGTTTTGCTTCCTGCTTCAGTTTCCCTCCTCTGTGATTACCCTCACTAGTTTCACCTGAGTCTCGTTATCCACACTTGTCTCCCATAGTGCAATCAATCCCTGTGTATTTAGTCTCTGTGTTTCTCTGTGCCTGTGTCGGTTCGTCTGATGTCTTCCCCGTGCCTGTTACTCCTTGTGCTCTTCCTCATGCTCTTTTTCATGCTCCTGTGGATTTTGTTTTGTTTCATAGACTATGATTTTTGTTTCCTGTGATTTAGTTTCTAGTAAGTTCTTTTGTTTGTTTGTTTGATTAAATCCTTGAATTTTTATCTACATTTTGGGTCCTCCCTTTTAAGCTTTTGCTCCTGCAACCTGACACCTGCTGTATCTGCTAACTTCTTTGAAAAACCAATGGTAAGTGTGTGTCAGCAAACTGGGCTGTGATTGGCTTGTGAGATTTAAGGCAGGAGGTGGGGGTTGGATGAGGCTGGTGCAGATTGATTGACATGTCTGTCCGCTACTCAGTACTTGCAGGAGGCAGACTGTACCAAGCGGGGAGAGCTGTGGGCTCCTCTTGGGACGCCCACTTCACGGCCTGTCTCTGACATTCCCCATTATATGGACCTTTCCTTTTTTTGGAAATGGTACTAGGGTTCACTCAAAACAATGCAGCAACTTGGTTTTGCGGAACACCAACTTGAAGTTTCCCAACAGACGGGCCCTATCCAGATCAGTCAAACGTGGCATGCCGATTCTTGAAGCAGACATCTACCGACCACTGTAGCAGGGCCCATGCTCACAGGTGCTGCCAATCAGGCACCTGTTTGCCAGCACCTGGGGGTACCAGAAACTCAAAACAAGTCAGTAGCAGCAGAATAAGCTGTTTGGCATTGGCAGCAAAGATTTTGGCACATTTTTCATGGGCGCAACCCACATACTCAGCTCTGCTGCTCATCCCACAAATGCATGATCCTTACAAATGTGGCACCCTTTAAAAAGGTAATAAACAGGCTTTCCCGTAAAAAATGTAATTCTTAAGTATCTCTAATGGCACTTGGTTGAATTTAAGTCACTGTCTTACATAACTATTACTTCTAAACCTCAGTTTAATAACCTTGGTTTGTCTCAGTTTAAGGAACAAAGAGGTTTCAAAAAAAGGAAATGAAGATAAACTAAAAAAGTTCGACCCCAGTGGCTTCCTGCACCAGTCAACATATTGTACATACTTACCAGAATTATCCAGAAACTGGATGTAAAGTTTTCAGTTTTTAGTTCTACAGCTCATTCTATTCTGTTCAGACTCTGTTTTCAGTTTGAATATGTTGCAGTCTCATGCTGTAGTTGTTCATTCATTTTTATCCTCGTCAATCTACACTCAGTACTCCACAATGACAAAGTGAAAACATGTGTATTCAGACTCCTTACTCAGTACCTAGTAGAAGAACCTCTGGCAGCACTGACAGCTTTGATTCTTTTTTAATATGATCCAACAAGCTTTGCTGACTGGATTTGGGAACTTTCGGCCATTCTTATTTGCTAATCCTCTCAAGCTCAGTCAGAGTGGATGGTGACCGTGGGTGGGGGTCGTTTTCAGGTCTCTTTGGATTCAACAGGGTTCAAGCACTGAGGAATACATTTTCATCTAGGATACCCTTTACTTTCCTCCATTCAGCTTTCCCTCAATTCTGACCAGTCTCCCAGTCCCTGCGTGCTGAAAAACACCCCTACAGCATGATGCTGCCACCACCATGCTTCAGTGTCGGGAGTCCTTCAGGTGCTTTTTGCAAACTCCAAGCAGGCTTTCATGTGTTTTGTGCTGTGGAGAGGCTTCCGTCTTGCCACTCTGCCATAAAAGCCTGACTGTAGAAGTGTTTGTCCTTCTGTAATTTTGTCCCATCACCACACACACAGGATCTCTGGAGCTCAGTCAGAGTGACCGTCATGGTCTTGGTCACCTCTCTTACTAAGACCTGTTTCCCCTGATTGCTTAGTTTGATTGGACAACCAGCTCTTAGAAGAGTCCTGGTGGTACCAAACTTCTTTCATTTGAGAATTAAGGAGGCCAATGTGCTCTTGGGAACCTTCAGTGCAGAGGTATTGTTGTAGCCTTCCCCAGGTCTGTACTTTGCAACATTCCTGTCTCTGAGCTCTGCAGGCAGTTCCTTTGACCCCATGGCTTGGCTTTTGCTCTGATATGCATTGTCAGCTGTGAGGCCTTTGACGGAGTGGTGTGTGCCTTTCAAAATCATTTCCAATCAATTTACCACAGGAGGACTCAAATCAAAGTGTAGAAAAATCTCAGCAAAGATCAAGAGAGATACAAGGAACCTGAACTAAAATTCGAGTGTTGTCTCAATGGATCTGAATACTTTCCTTTTTTTTTTTTTATTTCTAAGAAATATGCAAAAATTCTGTTTTTTCTCTGTTTTCATGAAGGGGTACTGGGCAGAGGTGGGAGAAAGTAATGTTTTGCAAGTCTCAAGTAAGTCTCAAGTCTTTAATCCCAAGTCTTGAGTCAAGTCTCAAGTATAAAACATGCAAGTCCAAGTCAGGTCTCAAGTAAAGACAAGTCGAGTCAAGTCTGAAGTCATAGGCTTGAAATTTTGAGTCCTTACAAGTCATAAGCACTGTTTACCAAATAAAATGCCATTTTAACAATGTAACAATCTATTAAATTTGACAAATACAATGAATGCATCTTGAATTGTTTTATTTTTTTTAAAATAAAATAAGACCAGTGTGACAGAACTTAATCACGCAGAAAAAGAGTGCTGACGTAACATTCAGGATATAATCAGTGCTAAGCAGTGCAACAACAAATGAACTTCTGAAGATGTACAGTCATTTTAACTCATCTAATGTGAGTATTTGTGTTTCTGTGTGGTGAGTGTGTGTATATGTAAAGGTGTGTGAGTGGATATATAGAGTTTGTGTGTGTTTGTAAGTTAACATGTTTGACTGGTCAACATTAGGTTTAAGGTGTTATAACCAGTTCTTAACCTCAAGTTATGTGAACACAATGACTGCCTCCTAGTGAATAAACAAAAAAAAAGAGATGATGAATCATGGGCGTGTGTTTGGGTATTTATATTTAATACTTTTACATCTACTGTAGTTCTGTACGGTTTTAGCCATTTGGGGGCCCCTGCCTCCAAATGGCTTAAAACGGCCCTGCCTCACACCTGCCCCACCACCACCACCACCACCACCACCACCACCACAAATTGTTCTGTCCTGCCAGTTTGTTGCTTTCATTTTTCTGTTTCTGCCCTTTTGACAGTATTTATCATTGGTACGTTTAAGATCAAATAAAAACCCACATTTGGACAAGTTTTACTCAATTTTACATTATTTCAGAATGTGATCTGTGTGTGTTTGGCTCATTGATGATGATGCGCATCGCAAAAGTCATCATCAAATACTAGTATGGGAGAGCATCAGCAGGAAGTGACTGAAGAAATGTGTTAAAACAAGGGTATTAGAAGCTTCAATTTGAACACAAGACAGCACACCTTTATGAATTAACTTAATGAAGACACACACCGCCAGTGGACTTCCTCTGCGCTCTTTTACGCACATTCCTCCATTCAGCATGCATCCAACGGTAATAAAACACAAGTTTTCATTTGAATTTGGAAGTTAAAGTCTGTCTTCTTTGTGTGGACTTATATTTATAGAGGATTTCGCAAGGATTTTTTAAAATAAGCCTTAAAAGTGCCGCAACTGGTCACTAAGGGGCCACGTGTGGCTCGAGAGCCGCTGGTTGCGTATCACTGTGTTAGTTTGAATGGGGGCACATTTTACTCAACACACTCACTGAAAATCTCAATTATTTTCAAGTCATCGGACTAATTGGTCATCGGTCAAGTCCCGAGTCATTGATGTCAGAGTCCAAGTCAAGTTGCAAGTCTTTGATGATAATGTCAAGTCAAGTCCAAAGTCATCAGAATTGTGACTCGAGTCCGACTCGAGTCCAAGTCGCGTGACTCGAGTCCACACCTCTGGCTAAAAATGGCCGACAGTGGTTACTCAAGGAACAGAGACAATATTCTAGTTTTTTCTTTTGCTAACCCAGCTATCAGCATACCAATAATAACATGACTAACACACTGCAAACGCTTGAAGAGAAGAGGACTGAGCAGGAAATAAAACAAGAGTAAATATCGGTGCAGCATGCCATCTGAGGAAACCTGGGAGCTGAAAAGTTTAATTTCAGATTCAGAGCTGACTGCTTCTCTCCTGGACAGGTAACTGGCCTTTTTCTTTATTATGCTATGTTGTCTCGCAATGAGAAATAGAACTGTTATGTCCCCTGCTGTATGATTTAGCTTTATTGAGGCCTACTCACCCACGGTGTCGCATAGCCTTGTTGACTGTGGGAATGTCACTGCTGTTGAGGGCTCATTACCCTGAGTTAGGAGGATTTATTGGGGAAATTCAGGACTATCTGGACATACATTACACCCATTATGAAGCGTTGTTCCAGAGCCCAGAAACGCTTCTTCGTGAAAACAGGGACTTATTGTAAGAGAGACCATGAGTGTATACATTTTAACTGTGTTTCATCTGCTTTTTACTCTACCCATTGCACCCCCTAAAGTACTCGTTTCCTTAATGAGCAAAGCATTTCTAAGTTCTGTTCTATGTTTAACAGCATGAGATCGCAATTGTGTGAAATTCCAAATACCAATGACCTGGTTAATAACTTTAACTCAATCTGTTTGGCTGCTCTTGATACTATTGCTCCCTGTAAGATCAGACATAAATCCTCTGTGAAAAATCAGCCTTGGATGAACAACAATATTCGCCAAATTAAAAGGGACTGCAGAAAAGCCGAATGTAGATGGAAAAAATCCGGTCTCTTGGTACACCTTAACTCCATGAAGGAGCTTTTATTACTTTTTAACAGAACTGTAAAAAATGCCAGGGCTTGCTACTTCTCAGAATTAATTGCTTCCCACCATCATAATCCTCAAGTTTTATTCAACACTGTTGACCTGCTGGTAAACCCCACCCCTCCCAGTGTCCCAGTCAAAAGTGAAGTAGATTGTGAAATGTTTTTATGTTTTTGTACTGATGAAGTGAGTCTATCAGAGCCTCTATTTGGCTAATACTACTCACTTTGACACTCCACAAGCACAACCATACAGTTTTAATCAGTTTTATCCAGTCACACTGTCAGAGCTTTTAGAAATTGTAGCATCCATGAGAGTTTCCTCCGGCCCCCTTGATATAAAACCCACTAAGTTTTTACTGAAAGTACTGACTTTTATCGGGCCATGTCTGCTCTCAGTTTTTAACAGCTCTCCATCTAATGGCTGTGTTCCCGATCATTTTAAAACTGCGTGTGTCAACCCTCTACTAAAAAGAAATGGCTTAGACCCAGTTCTCCCACAGAATTGCACGCAAATTTAAAAAGTGCCCTTTTTAAAAAAAAAAAAAGGTTGAAAAAATTGTGTCCAAACAACTTCTTGCTGCTCTGGATAGCAACCACATATTTAAAATTTTTTAATCTGGCTTCCGAAAACACCACAGCACTGAGTCTGCTCTTCTGGAGGTCACTAATGATGTACTGATGAATGCAGATGAGGGCATGTGCTCAATCCTCGTGTTCCTTGACTTAAGTGCAGCGTTTGATACCATAGATTATGGCATTCTTTTAGATAGATTGGAGCACTGGGTGGGGCAATCTGGCACGGTTTTAAAGTGATTTTATTCTTATTTATCGAACAGGAGGTTTTGTGTCTCTGCGAACAACCATACCTCATCATTTTCCACTATTAAGTACGGTGTGCCCCAGGGGTCAGTGTTGGGACCCATTCTATTTTCTTTGTACATGCTGCCCCTTGGTCACATTATGAAAAAACACAGCATTTCATTTCATTTCTATGCAGATGACACTCAGTTGTACATGCCAGTTGATCCTTTAGACCTAGGTCAGCTGAGCACATTGAAAAATTGTTTGGAGGATGTGAAGAGCTGGATGTCTTTTAACTTTTTACAATTGAATGAATACAAGACTGACATACTTGTCATTGGGTCCCAGCATATTATAGAGAAAGTGCTGCCATCTGCTGGGTCCTTTTTTTACTAACATACAGCCAGTTGCAAAGAATCTATGTGTGTGGTTTGATAGTAATGTTTGAAAAACATGTTACAAAGCTTGTGCAATCCTGTTTTTTATCATTTGAGAAATATCTCAAAAATAAGACCAGCTTTAAATTTTAAAGACACAGAAACACTTTTAAATGCTTTTATATCCTCACACCTAGATTATTGTAACAGCCTTTTTACTTGCCTGAGCCAGAAAAACAGACACCGTCTGGAGTTGGTTCAGAACTCAGCGGCCAGGCTTTTAACTAAAACTAGAAGATCCAAGCACATCGCTCCAATTTTATCTTCTCTACATTGGCTCCCAGTATGTTTTAGAATTGTTTTTAAGATTTTACTGATAACTTTTAAAGCTCTTAATGGCCTGGCTTCTACCTACATCTTAGATCTTTTAACCCCTTATGAGCCAGAATGTACCCTGAGATCCTCGGGCAGGGGTCTTCTAGTTGTCCCAGGGGCCCGGCTGAAATCTAAAGGGGACAGGGCTTTTTCGGTCAGGGCCCTGGGGCTCTGGAACTCCCTGCCTGAGGTAATCAGATTAGCTGAGTCAGTGACTTCTTTTAAATCTCTTCTTAAGGAATACTTTTATCGAAGAGCCTTTCTGGATTTTTCTTAAATTTTAACTCTTCTTATTTATCTGATTTTATGAGTTTGACATGTCTTGATTTTTTTACCTGTACCCACTTTGCTGCCTGCTACTGGTATTTTATTTGCATTGTATTTCCTTTTCTTGCATTGTATTTCTCTTTCTTGTGAAGCACTTTGTAACTTTGTTTTGAAAAGTTCTCTATGAATAAAGATTATTATTATTATTATTATTATTATTGTGTACACATTACTCTGAGCAAAGTGGCAACATTGCTGGGAGGCTGCGTTTTAACACAGCGCTGCTGCCTGGAGAGGCTTCTGGTAGAGTTTACAGGTCCTGGTTAACATTTTCTAATTGTTTTGCATTGACAGCTGGTAGGATGATTTACTCATATCATATTTTAGTTTCTAAGCGATTTTACCAGCTAATCAGAGAAGGTAACATTTTTCTGCTCATATCTTCCACTTACCTAGGTAGCTTGCTTAGCAGGGACGTGGTTTTAAAGTCATGTGGAAACAACACTTGCCAGAACGAGGAGCGGGTTTTAGTTTTTCCCTTTTCCCTCAGTTTTAAGAATCATGATTTTGTGCTATAGAATAAATGACAACGAATGTATGGCATCGTATTAAATATTGGTTTAGAGACACAATAGATTATAATTTGCATAATTGATTAAGTTTTCTTAATAACATTGGTTCAGTAGAGGTTTTAGACCATTTGTTCTATTTACAGATCCATTAAGTTTATTTCAACATTATTACTCCCAGGAAGTGACCATAAAACACCTGTGACCCTGAATAGATAATAAGAGGGCAGCTTCATCTATGTTAAAAACATGTCAGAGTGCTCAATACAACAGCAAGGCCATTGAAATACAGCACAGATAATCTACAGCCACACTGTTGAATTTACAGACATTGGACTGTGGATTAGTGTATTCTGATTTCTTTTGTGCCTTTCATTTTTGTTTAAACAGGACAGGTGGTGATCTTCATAAGGAGCAATGGTAGGATGCACTTCCAGCTGTGAAATTGTATTAAACCATGGATGAAGATTAAACTCCTGAAGCTGTACTCCTACCTCCAGACCACGTCCCACTCTGTTGCACTGAAGATTTAATAGGACAAGTTTTTATTGTTTATTTCAACTGTTTTAGACAGCTAGCTGAGAACCAGATCTTATGCACAAAAATGCTATTTATTTTATCTAATAAAATACTTTTGGACCATATTTTCTCATCTTTTATGCAGCATAGTACTTGGTGATGTATTAACCAAAGTGACAGTGATTTTTTACATAAAAGAGGATATCAAGTATTTTTACTGATTTATTTGAAGGGTGGCTTGAAACATATACATGGCACATTAATGATTTAATTTTACTCTAAAGTAAAAATGTTTTAACTGCACATCTACAAGTAGTTTACAAGTCTAAGAGAACAAAGTAAAAGCATAGTAAGAGTTGAAATCGCTCAAATTAAAACTAAGGTATAAAGCAGAATCAAATTTTAAAGTGAAAAAATAAATTTATACAGTCAAAAATTAGAATTAAACATGATAACCTGAAACCTAAAAAGTGAAACGTAAGTAAATGTCCACAGAGTAATGAGCGTATTAAAAACAAATATGTATGATGATGGCTGTGAACCCTGGATGGTGATGAAGATCTTTCAGTCATCTCTGCAGCTGCTACAGGATGAGGTTTCTAATTCTAACCTGGTAAAGTAAAATGAACAGCCTCATTACAAATTTATACAAGAGGAGTCACCTACATCAGTTTTACAATGTGGAAGGTATGCATGTAAAACACATACCTACTCTTCTGCCATTATTTGAGTTCGTAAAGGCTTCACCTCTATGAGATCTCTGTTTATCGGACCATAGGCTGTTGCTCCTCCATGTCCGACCAAGGCCGCCTCTCCCTCGGCTCAGCAGCTTCAATCGCGCCGGCCCGACTCCCACTCCAGCTGTGGATAGTCCTGACTTTTAGCCACCACTGGAGTCAAGACTTTCTTCCTTATCATACTGAAAATAAAAGTTTGTTTCTTTATTCGGTGCTCGCTAGCATTTGTAAACCCATACTGTGTTAGTTTAATGCTAGCTAACCGGGTAGCTGCTCCTTTATGCTGGATAACAGCCTGCAGTCATTTGTTGTAGTTCTCAATGAGTCTCTGACACGTCTCCTGAGGAATCCTAGCCCATTCCACTTTGGCAAGTACCTCAAGCTCCTGTAGATTTAATGGCCTTGTGGCATGGACCTTGGTCCCCAGTTTACCCCACAGATTTTCTTTGAAGGTAGTTCTTCACCAGGAGTGACATATGTTTTGGGTCGTCATTTTCAAAGAAAAAGCAACGACCCAGACCCAGTCTTGCTGCTGACTGCTTCAGGGTTTTCTTTTTTTCAAAATCTCCACATATCCTTCTTTCTTCATGATTCCTCCCACCCTGACAAGGTTTCCAGTGCCAGATGCCCTAAAGCAGAGATCCCCAAATGGCGGCCCGCTGGCCGCTTCCGGCCCACCATCAGGTGTCATCTGGCCCGTGAGACATTTGAGAAAAAAGACAGAAATTTAAAAAAATATATTCATTTTCAATATTAACCTCTTAGGTGTTTAAAAGAAAAATTTTCACTCATTTCTCGTGATCTTTCTACAATTATAGCAAGGAAAGGTCATAATACTATGCAATAAATGAGTTAAATGTGGTACACTGAACTCTCTTTAGAGCAGGGAGGAACATCGTAAAAAGATGCATGGCAGAGCAGCAGCAGCGCAACTGCTTCACCTCAGCTCCCCAAACATGCTGTCCAAAAAGAGTCTAATACAGAATGCATGATTTTTAAGACTGAAGGAGAAGGATTATTTTTGTCTAATTTTGATTTTTCTTTTTTTAAGATAAAGAATTTAATCACCGTGCTCAGCTGCACGGACTCTCATGGTGACCAGCCCTGCCCACACCTCTGACAAGTTTTCTGCATCTCGGGCCTTAACAAATGTCAGAGGATTTTGCCTTGTAAAACCAAACATCAATTCCCGTAGGGGATTAAAAAAGCTGCTCTCATGATAGCAAACACTTTCCCTGCGTAATTATCCATCAGCCACAAATACAGACATCGTATCTCGCTTTGCTGAGTGATTTAGTTCAATCTCCAGACTGATGTAACCCCTCATTATGAAAATGTGTGATGCCAAACTAAACTAAACAACTAACAACTAAATTTATTTACATACAATTTAAATGTATGTCAACAAGACGTGCAATTATGGTTTTGATCACTTACGTTTAAACGGGACATTGTTTATAAATCCTGTGGTGTATTTGATGCCAGGTCGCATTAAATGGTAAAAATTACTCTCATAATGATAGAACAAATTCTTTATAACTGAACATTTAATGCTAACCTGGACACAGGCTGTTCTGTGACTTGAGAGGTCTGCATTTTTGGTCTTGATGCAGCGGAAAAGACATAATTACGCATGGAGATACGCCACATCATGATGCGTGCAGCGAAGTCAGGGGGATTCAGAGAGAACGGACATGCATAAGAACGACTGTTGTGGCTCAGACATTGTTTATAAGTCAAGTTTTCACCCAGTAGGTGAGGGTTTATAGCTCTTTGAGCAGTAATAACATAGCAGTTAGGGAAACATATCCACAGAATCATCCTATTTCTCTTGACACTGTGCACTGATCATAGGCTGAAATAATCTCAGGGTCTGATCAGATATTGTGGACAACAGGTTGCCATTTTAAAGGCATAAACAGTCATGCTGAATGAATATTTATAGTGAATATTCCTGTCTTATAAATGTTCATTAGTGAGTCATACAAACATTTAAAAAGCAAAAAAATTGCCACCTGAGTAGCTAATTAACCCATATATGTATATTTACCTATACCCACACACACACACACACACCTTCATTTAGACACACACCTTCATACACACCTGCTCTGACACCATATTGTTGTTTTATGTTCAATTTCTAGTATAATTTTCAATTTGCACATGCTATTCTGAATGAAATAAAGTTGGCTTTATAAAAAGGAAACAACTTTTTGCCTTTTTCCTCACCATAAATCTATATGGGTCAGTTTTTACCCACAAAATCACAGATGTCACTATTGTTAATAAGGTTAAGTAAAAAAAAAAAAAAAAAAGAAGCATTTTTTTGGTAGATATGCGCTAATATTAGTCTATTAGACTTGGATAATATACTTACCCATTATCTTCATTGTAGGAAATAAAATAAGTGAATCTAAACAGTTTTTAAATTAAAAACAAGTGGTATATTGTAAGAGAAAAGGTCTATTTAGCAAAAAAAAAAAAAAATACATTTAAAACAGTTTTTTTAACATGGATATGAATACATACTGTTAGTTATGAGGTGAAAAACAATACTGGATGATAGCTATTGTTTTTAAGTATTTTCAAGGTGAGTTAAGTCACGGGTCAAATTTCACCTGCTTACACTAAAGATGTGGGCAGCTTTTTAAACACATTACAAGGGCTAAGTATTGATAGTTATTGTTTGCTAGAAAATAAGAAACGTTTGACTCAAAAGGTTGTTTAAGTTAGACAAAATGAATCTTTTTGGGCTAGAGTTATTATTCCTCAATTAATATAAAACTTGTCAAACTGTAAAGGCTTCAAAAGTTATTCATAATAAAGTTTGTTACATGTTTTTTTTTTTCTTTTGTATTTTTCTTTACGGTGAATGTCAAACAAAATTAATCTGATCTCTTGATGGCATCACCTGAATGGTAACACAAAAAATGTATCCATCTCTAACAAGGACAATAGCACCCTGGACAGCAACCACACAGACTGGCAATGACACCATAAATCTACTGTTATGAACAATTAGACAAGAAGACCAAGTACGCTACTGGAAAGTGTATTATTATTATGGTTGTTTCATCAATGCTCTGTATGTTTCCTGAGCCTCTGTTTTTATAATGGTGGAAGGGATTAAAATAATCCTATGTTTGATAAAGAATTGTGTCTTCCATAACAAATCACAGCACATTTATAACACTAGAAAGTGAGGTGTAAAATAACTATGGGTGGTGTCATTAGAAATGTTCAAGCATAAAGATGTATAGAATGTAACAGAGAGGACATCAACATTTTGTACAAACTTCAACAGTTTATTGGTCTTTTTCAAAATACACCATAGTCAAAAACAGAACAGGTTGTATTTTGTACATAATAACAGGATAAGAACAGTTTTCAAACCTCCTGTTAGCCAGCTTGATACTGATAGTAACAAAATAATGTTATTTAAACTTCTTTAAAGTGTAAGTTTAAAGTGTAAATAACTCATTTTTAACTTATAACTTATTTTTAAACATCTTGAAAACATCAGTCTAGGCTCACATTCTTGTTTCTACTGGGATTGCTGCAAACAACTGTAATAATAATATATAACATGCTTAATCAATTGGATTTTGGTATTTGAAGCAGAGCTGTACTTATGCCTGGTAAGTGTACCTGCAGTAGATAGTGCTCAGTACTCTCCTGGTTTGTAGAACTGTAACTGTACCCTATATTTGGAATATTTCCAGCTCTTCCCCTGCTCATAAAGTAGTCTTTTCTTTTGGCACTAACCAAAGTAATATAGTGTGCAGCAGGCAGATGCACTTTAGGTGTAGGAATACAGGAGTTCTATGGTTAGTGTCAAAAGAAACGGCTGTTTTCCCACCAGGTAAAGAACTGAAAATATTCCAAATATAGTGGAAGGAGAGGGACTGCAGGGACAGAAGCAGAGCAACACATTGCTGGGGACAGGGATAGCAACACATTGCTCTGCTTCTGTCCCTGCAGTCCCTCTCCTTCTGCAAACTGGGAGAGTGCTGAGTGCTGTCTACTGCAGGCAGGGGCATAGCACAGTGGGGTAAAAGGGTACTGATTACCTGGGCCCCCATTAGGGAGGGGCCATTGAGAAGCCTGCAGTGAAAAGTGTGATTTAATTTATTTTTTCTTAACAATTAGTGTCATTATTGAATCAAAAGCGACTAAATGAATTGGTCAACAAACTGAAATTTGTATCAAATAGAGAAAAATACAACACTAGCGAGCCCCTGCTCCTTCTTTAAAATGTCCAAATGGTGTAGTCCTGCACTGAAAAATAACGCAAGTAAAATTGATTTAATCATAGTAAAAATAAAGCTAATAAATGGGGAAATTGTGGTTCGAAAATTCATTAAAATGCATAGATATTTGTAAAAAGGGTGCAACATTTGTTGCTTGGCTAGCCAGCTAAGTGGGGGCCCTGTGTAATGTTCTTTCCAGGGGCCCAACATCTCTAGCTATGCCCCTGACTGCAGGTAATACGCTGACTAAGCATAATTACTTCATACAACCCCACTTCAAAAAACCCTACCCAACCACTTGAAACACCTGTACAGAACCGCAGGAAAAGCTGAAGATTGTTGCAATCAATTTCCCCTATGTACCTTTTCAGGTAACGAGAAACTGTTGACTGGGCTGCGTTTATCTCCCCTGGAAAGTTTAGAAGCTCCTTCACTGTTTTTGAGGTTATTTTTTTTTTTGTGCAGTGAAATGATGCAGTCCTTCTGGTAGTAGTAAACCAGCTACAGAACCCACAACAGGACGCCAGCACTTAATTACATACATTGGGGCCTGAACGATTACTTTGTGTCCAATCTGTGCCAAAACAGGGAGCAGTGTGTCCTTGGTAGGGACTTGCTTGCATTCATGTACATCGAGTACATCCAGCAATTCATCTGTGTCCACTGAATTAAAGTCCTCCAAAGCCTTCAGAAGGACAGATCTTTCTTCTTGTGATACATACAGCAAAAGGGAATCCTTGAAACTACTGGTTGTCGAGCCATACAGCACTTCTTCCAGAAATGGTACTGCAACTGCAAGAAGTAACCAGCTTGTTTCCACCCTACTACAAACATCCTGGCTACAGCCTGCCATTCTTCATACTGAAAGTCATGCCTGATGAAGGGGACTTTCACCTTAACTCCCAGTGTGCAGCTGTCATAGAAATCCATCCAAAATTCTGTCAGGCAGTCTCGCAAAACACCACTTTCTCCCCATGCTCAAGCTCTCCATTTGGTAAGCGCATTTTAATGTTGACCTCAGATGCAATAATTTTTGGGTCCTTGAAGGCACTGATCAAGTCAGTGAGACAGTGACCTCTTCTTACAACAAGCGTCACAGGACAAAGTTGTGGTTCAGGAAGTGCTTGGGCTGGAACATCAGCCTCCCCTGCAAGCACCAGTGACTGATCCACTGTTTGATGAGGTGCATCATCCTCTTTTTCTGGAAAGAGTGTTTCAAGGTTTGGTTCATCCACAGTTACATCCAGTCTGTCATTCCCACTTATGAAAATAACTGCATCAGAATCTTCGCTTTCGCCCAGAGTTAGCAGACCATCCCATGGTAATGTGTCGTTCAGTACCAAATAACCACTTGCGGAAGCACCATCATTAAGTCCATCGTGGTTTGGTGAATTTCTGAATTTCTGTTTTCCACCAACAGATCCTCAACGGCCTGATTCTGTTCATTGTCAGTGAGATCTACAACTGAGGGCTGGCTTATTGCCTGATCAGCTTCCACTTCTGAGGGCTGCTGTCCTGTTTTCTTTTTGGTGCACAGATAAAGTCGCAGAATTTTGACCTTGCTTTCGTTATACAACTCATCTACTGTTTTGGACACATCAACGTGTATCTGTGAGCTCTCCATATGAGTTGAATAGTGTGAAATACTTTGTTTTTTTTTAATTGACATTGGGGAAAAAAAAGATTTTCAGCCACAGCTTTGATATTTGCCACTGTTTCATCTTTGTCGATAGAGAGATGCCTCATTCCGCCACCTTTTACAGACTTCACCTGTTTGTACCTTTCCTCTTCCTCATCAAAATCTATCCAGCCAACCTCAATTCGTCTCACTTTCCGTTTGGCATTTGTATTTCCTGCCCAATTAGATGATCTCTTTTTTGGAGGTATTCCCTCAGTGCCAGAAAGTCTTTGTTTTAGCCTTGAAAGTATGGATTCTTTCCTGGATGGTGATTTTTGTGACAGTGCTGCTTGTCTGCAGAAGGCCACAGTGGACACTCTATCTCCAACTTTGGGGATTTACTTCGCCAGGTCACTGTCTGTCATTAATGGAATGACAGTTTCATCAATCTAAAAAAATAAAAGATACTCCAAGTCAATAAATAAATGAATTAATACACACAAATGCATAATATAGAATACCAATAGATATTCAAAGGAAGATAAGAATATAACTATATTGTTGGTATAAGGGTGTAGTTATTCACATCATTAGTTTTTTATTTTATGTAGCCTACTTTTGATAACATTTACTTTTGATAATGATGCAGATATTTTTCCAACTTGAGATGACTGAGAATTTTTTTGAACTACTGACACACCCAACCACCCCCCCACACACACCCACTCCCACACACCCCTTCACACACACACACACACACACACCTGGTAAGCAAAGAAAGTAGCTGCAGTGGCTTACATTTTCATCTTCAAGTTTCTGGATCACATCTTCTTCAAGTTTGCGCTCCATCAAAAATTCTCGCAGCCAAGTATCCATAGTTGACTTCTAAACCACAGAAAAACAAAATTAATTAACAAGGAGCCATAACAAGTAGTTAATTTTGCAGATTCTGGATCTATGATTCCAAATGACCTATTGCCCCATGTCCCCTCTATTATTATTATTATTATTACTGTTGCTGCAAATACAGTGTAATTAATATATTTATTTTAACACTCAGAGCACTCTCAATGCTTTCCATTTATTTCTGGTGACAGTTGCACAATGTAGAGCTCTGAAACTTTAACCCTTTAAAGCCTGAAAACACAGATAATAGCCAGAAAATTCTAATTTTTTGGAGCTTAAATGTTTATTTCACTTTCTACTGAAATCCAAAAAAATCCAAATTTCCATAGAATTTAACATATATTTTTGGTAACTTATTTGATACATTAGGTGTTTTTGGCAACTGATAATCCACTTGAGGACATTTATCAGATTGCATT
This sequence comes from Cheilinus undulatus, assembly GCF_018320785.1. Lineage (NCBI taxonomy): Eukaryota > Metazoa > Chordata > Actinopteri > Labriformes > Labridae > Cheilinus > Cheilinus undulatus. The sequence goes on from NC_054878.1 coordinate 8,433,347, forward strand.
CATCAGTTTTTTTTGTAATTTGGTGATCATATTGATTAGATAGAGGTATAAAAGTATGTATCAAATAAAATACAACAGGCTTTGAGGGGTTAAACTTCATGCAGCTGATTTAAACATTATACTGAAGAGCTGACTTTAGCTCTGACACTGTCCCATAGTCTTTGGCAAATCAAAATGAAATGATTTTTATAGATCAAATATTATCTGTGGTAATAATAGATTGAGCAATTTTCTAATCAGTGTTCTATTAGCTGTAATATACCAGCAGTGTAAAATAGACTTCAGCAAATCAGGACCAAGGCAAGGCAAGTTTATTTGTATAGCACATTTCAGCAACAAGGCAATTCAACGTGCTTCACACAGGTCATTAAAATATATTGACAAAGGGAAAAAGAAACACAATGAAAACATTTTAAACAAAGCACGTAAAAGGTGATTAAAAACAGTAAATAAGACCCACACAAGATAGACACATCCCTAGTGTCATTAGTCTGAACTTTATATGTATAAAATCCACAAAAGATAAAAACACACATAAAAAGTTTTTTAAAACAGCAAAAAAAAAAAAAAAAAAAAAAAAAAAAAACAATAAAGATTAAAACAGTGCAGAGTTTGAGGAAAAATGGAAAATTTGAAAGGTAAAAAGTTTTTTAGTCAAAGGCAGCAGTGAACAGGTGTGTCTTCAACCTTGATTTAAAAGAACTCAGACTCTCAGCAGACCTGATGTTTTCTGGGAGTTTGTTCCAGATATAAGGAGCATAATAACTGAACGCTGATTCTCCATGTTTGGTTCTGACTCTGGGGACACAGAGCAGACCTGCACTAGACGACCTGAGCAGTCTGGATGGTTCATACTGGACTAGAAGGTCTCTGATGTATTTTGGGCCTAAACCATTCAGAGCTTTATAAGCTAACAGGAGGATCTTAAAGTCTACTCTCTGAGAGACAGGGAGCCAGTGTAGAGACCTCAGAACAGGAGTGATATGGTCCGAGCAGCAGCGTTCTGGATCAGTGGCAGCTGTCTGATAGACTTTTTAGGCAGACCAGTAAAGACACTGTTACAGTAGTCAACTCGACTAAAGATAAATGCATGGACCAGTTTTTCAAGGTCCTGCTGTGACATTAGTCCTTCAATCCTAGGGCCAAGCATATAAACATCATCAAAGTGTTAACATAATGGTTTAAAGAAATTATAGTACATTTCATATACAGGTAAACGTCAGACTGATCAATAATATAGTGAACCTTCAATCTTCTGTGACTTTATTGAAGGACAAATGTCCAGAGAACACTAAAGACACCACAGTAGTTCAGTCAGAGCAACAACCTGCAAATCAAAACAAACTACATTCTGATCACTGATAGGCTATAGGTTCCCTTGGCAATGTGATACATACAGTCAGCGCTACTGTAACTGCACGGCTTCGTTCGGTGGCATCATTAAACGCTGCGGCTCATATAGCCTGTGTATTCCATCAGCTGAGAGTCTGACACACATGATGCCACTTTCAAAGGAAATTATCAGTGAAAGGCACTTTTTTGGCTGATTTCAAGCTGAAACTGAGAAGAATTTGGTCCGAATCAGGTCGGGTCTGCAGCATAAGTTGGCATGGTGATCTAGCCAGGGTCAAAGATAGACGCCTTCGTGACGGAAACCTCTGACTTTATGCTCAACATACCTCGTTTAGTATTACACCCCTCAGCTGTACTTGAAAAGTGCCCTGATGTGTGTGCCAGGCTGTAGCTCCAACAGACACAAAAGAGTTTAGGGCTACACATCAGCACAACACAACAACGTGTAGTACCACGATGAGTCTGTAAATTGGGTGAGACGTCAGCAGATAGGCTACTCATTGTAACAAAGTATCAAACATATAGGCCTATTTGAATAACTGCCTTAATGCGGGATAACGTGATATTGATTAGAGACAAACCAAAACAGAAACTCATCGTAAAGACATCACGTAGGCTATTGCAGGCTCTAGCGAAGGTGCGCTCGATTTGCTTACCCAGATGTCCAGGAAAGATATACTTCATGGCCAAAAAATTAGTATTTCGAGCGCACATTATACTTATTTCGTGCCCACGTTATAGCTATATCGTGGCCACAAATTAAATTTTTTTTGACCATGTCATGTCTGGGGCTCTGTAGTTTCTCCACAAATTAAAAAAAAAAAAAAAAAAAAAACAATCATTCTGATTAATCTTGTTTGTGTAGCGATGTTAATGTGTCTGTTTTACGTACGTTTTATTAAAGTTTGGCTACCGAGAGTTTTTGACTGATGAATCTGAAATTATTTGAATAGATTCAAATAACAAAAATGTATTGAGTAGAAATAATTCCTACTGTGACTTATCAGTGCAATAAGCTTTGGGGTGTCCATAAATAGATATATCTTTTGCTCTGACTTCATTTTACAGCCTACTTGAATTGGGGAAAATAAGAAGCGATACTGAAAAAACCTTGGTAAATACATGTGATACTGTAGCAGAAATGGGAATACTTAAGAACTAACCCTAATCTGAAATATAGAGGGTAAATATGTTTCTGGTCAATGTAACAATTGCCCTAACAAGCTGACTTCTTCGATTGAACTGAACAAAACAGCTGTGCCTTTATGAGTTTAAATACAGCAATAGCTTTATTAACTAGTGCAAAAATAGATGTTTCTTAAATTTAAAATGATGTGTGTATTCCAAGTAATCTGTGAGTTTTGAAGGAAAATGTGAAAAATGTTACAATTGCCCCCGGTCTCCCCTACTTTACTATATTTGATTCAAGTTTCTGTTGACCAATTCAGTTAGAGGCTTTGATTCAATAATGACAACAATTACTGATACTTTATTCCAGGCTTTTCAAGCCCCCCCTCCCTTGTGGGCCCGGGTAATCAGTACCCTTTTTACCCCATGCCACGCCCTTGCATCTACGTACATTATGTCTGTGGTTCAAACCCCCAAGAGGAACACCAAAGCAAACAATAATTAGGTACTCACGGTCCAGAGGTCTGTCACTTGGTCAGTCAGTCAGACTGAGTCAGAAACTCCAGCAATCCACAGGACTCCAGACCAGCAGACTCCAAACAGGAAACAACCTGGAGCCTTCTTAGTCCGACATGGGCTGCGTCTCACTTTCACTTTTACTGCAGCCAATAGACAAATGTTTAACGGCCCATGGGATGTCCCTCCACTGCAGCATCATGCAAAGTGATATCAGTTCATGATGACGGTGCAGGCTGATCACACATCAGCTGCCTGGAGGCATAAACAGATGATGGTGTCTGCGTACATTTGTACTGTATTTATTCTTATCAGATATCCACATTAACAGAGTCTGGTCTGAGTGTGGGATCACAAAAACCTGCATGAAGAAAAACCGAAAGTATATGTATTAAAAAAAAAAAATACAGACTCTTTCTATGAGTAAATGCTTTATTATATTATTATTTATTATCCTAATTATTCACTGTGAAGGCTAATGATCAAACCTGGTGCTCACTAACTATCAGGCTGATACAAACTTTATTGACATTACGATGGATTTAAAACATGTTTCTTCCTGACAGATTCCCTCCTTTAAAAAAATCACACTCTCCCTCTTAAAGCCCTTTTAGGACTTTGGATATATTTAAAAGTATTTTTTATTTATTTATTTATTTATTTTGGTCCTCAGCTCCAGTCCTCATCATGTATAGCAGATGAGCATTATTTTTCATATTTACACAATGCCACATTTTCTGTCAAAAAAGTTCTTTTCTATTTGAAAAATGCGAAGCAGATTTTTTGTGCAGGGATTATCAGTCTTGGGTATGTCAATTAGCAGCAACACTGATTTTGATGTACTATCAAGTTTTGTGTGACAAAAACATTTTAAGAAATCATATTCTCCCTCTTAAAGCCCTTTAGGACATTGAATATATTAAGAAATATTAGACATGATAGAATTTTGCAGGAATTTTGAGTTTCTTTTGTTCAGACATAAGGTGAAAATAATGATGTTAGTGTTTTACCTTGACAGTTTCGGCGAGCAGCTCTCGCCTTCTTCAGAAGCGTCTCACTGACGGCGTGTGACGTGTCAGCCGGCAGATTTTGACAGCCGGCAAACGCGACACGCCCAGCACCGGATTGAGCTATGAAAGAATTTTTTTTGTTTGTTATTTTATTTTTTTGTCCTTAACTCCAGTCCTCATTATGTATAGCAAACTTTCATAATTTTAAGTTTTTCACCAGATTCTGACATCCATAGAAAATACCAAAAGTAGTTTTGGTTGAAATAATTATTTCCACTGGCCTACAGTCACTGATATATCCTATCAGGTCAAACAAGGTCATTTTCTCCCACAATGCCTTTCTGCAAACACTGAAAAATTTGGCAGCATTTTTTTTTTTTTTTTTGGTGTGCAGATGTTTTTACCTCTGAATGACTGAATCACAGAGGAATTAACAGGATTTTTTTTATTCCTGTATTGCAGTGGCAGTAGAATAAAAATAAGTGGTTTTAATGGTAGTCAAGAGTGTGAGTTTTTTTGTCTACACAGTGGAACTTTCTGTCTACGCAGCGTGGATAGTGAAATTCAAAAATTCATGAAAAATGAACAACTCTGTCAAATGTCATCATCTTAGCATGATAACCGCCAAAGGGCAAAAATAAAATTAAAAAGCCCTAAAAGGGCTCTAGGAGGGCCTGAGGGTTAAGAAGAGGTTGGATCCAAGCAGACTTAAAGTAATCAGGGACGCACCCAGATGGGAGTGAGCCATTAATATTTGAAAGAATGAAAGGGGCTACATTATTGAACACTTTAAATAAAAATTTTGTTGGTAATATATCAAGTGGACAGGAAGATGCTGTCATTTGTGAAATGGTGTCCAATAGTTCTTGGAGAGTGATTTCTCTAAAGCTATTAAGAGTGTCCCTCTGAGGGTCAGGTGGGCTGGCAGAGGTGGTAGGAGGCTGAATAGTTGCTCTAATATCCTCAATCTTATTTATGAAAAAGTTAAAGAACTTTTCACAGTCCACAGTGGAGTTGATAGGGACACTAGGAGGGGCTGGATAAACTAAATGATGGATAGTCTTAAACAAGAACCTAGCATTGTGTTAATCAGATGATATGAGCACTGAAAAATATTTTGCTTTTGCAACTTTAATCTCATTGTTGAGAGATAGCCACAACAATTTCATGTGAATGTGATCATAATGTACCTGGAGTTTAGATTTCTTCCACAGTCTTTAAGCTTTTCTACATTCCCTTTTTTTGTTACGTATAAAATCATCGATCCAGGGTGATAGACCTGGACATTTAGTTTTTGATATTTGTTTGACTGGAGCAACAATATCAAGACTGTGGTACATAAATCATTTAAACTTAATGTCTGAATGCAAATCCAATAAACATCATGATTTCACAAATAATGAAGAAAATCTTGAAGCACTAGTTTCAATAAAGATGCGAGAGCAAACTTTCCTCTGTTGAGTATTGTTATACTCATAAAATTTACAGTTAAAGATTAAACAGATGATCTGAAATAAAAATGTCCCTTAAAACCAATGAATGTAAACCTCACCATATGGCCACATTTATGTGTAAAATTAAAAGACTCCATGATATTTAAAAACTCTGATGCAAACCTGTCAGATTTATCATCAACATGAATGTTAAAATCTCCAACAATCAAGACTTTGTCATGGCTAAGTACAACAGAGGCTAAAACTCTGACAACTCAGGAACTGGATGTTTGATTTGGGAGGCTGATAAATGATGACACGAGACAGGATGGATGCATGACATTTTAAATACAAGAACTTAAAGGAGGTGAAAATATTAGATGGTAATGGTTTGCAGTCAAATGATTTTTTTAAGACAACACCAAGACCACCACCCCTACCATGAGGCCTTGGTGAGATTATAAAATCATAATCAGGGGAGCATGTTTCTAGAAAAAGGCCATGTTCACCTAATTTGGACCAAGTTGTAGTGAGAAACATAAAGTCTTAATTTTCTGAAAAAATAAAATCATTTAAAATAAAAGTCTTATTAGATAAGGATCAGCCATTCAAAGGGCTAACTTGACTTCCCTGACTCTGGGTTCAGCAGTTTTAGTAGCCAACGACAAGACAAGGGCTCCTCTCAGTTTTGTGGCTCTTCCTATTTCCAGTAAAATATCTATTTGTTTTCAGCTCTGGTATGTTAGAGGGGCAAGATTCTGAGGCAGAGGAGCCACAGGAGGGATCAGCAGTGTTATGATGAAAAAGCCCTACTACACATGAGAGGAACAAATTCATAAACAAAACAACTTCACCAAACCATTACTGTAGAAACACGGTGACAGAGGCTAAGCGATTCAGCCCTCTCTGCCGTACCCATGGATGAAAAGCAGCACTTTCATTGACCTCCAACTTTATCCAAACACTTCTCATTTAAAAAGTTCCCCCTTTATTGCCCAGAGTAGCAGACGGTTTTGGTAAAGTCGTCTTGTGTCCAGTAGAGTACGTCAGGCATGCTCCGCTTTGTGTTTAAATATGGCAGGTTTGAGTTTCAGAAAAACAGCCAATCGATGTGAACAGCTTGCTCGAGTTCTTTTTAGAGCCCTGCTGCTGCCACAGACAGAGGATTTATTTAAATTATTGTTAAAGCATTGTATGCTTCACCTGCTTTCAGGATGTATAGACATTTTCGACAACTATAACAAAACACGATTCTAGAGAAAATCACCTATCCCAGCTTTAACCTGTCCCACATCTGACCACTTTACTCCTCTATAATTTCAGCTAGACCTCTTCTTCACACTACCTCATCATTCAGAAATACAAAAACCTTTCGTTAGTTATAAGTTGTAAGTTATAAAGTGCAGTGCAACAGTGTTTAAATCTTGCTACCACTGTTCTCTAATCTGCTGCCACTCAGTCTCAGAGCTTGTTTAAATCCAAATGAAGTCACGGTCAGACCAGAGGAAAGGAAGGGAAACAGGACAGCCCCTATCAATTGATAGTAATATAATGCATATTAATGTAATATTAATAATGAGAGAGTCCACCTGAACTTTTTCAATGATTTATTCAGACACACAATAAGGAGAGTAAGAGAACTTGAATCTTTTTTAGGGTTACATTAACAGTGAAATTTGGTTGTTATTTATTCTTAGATAGGCTACAAGTCATGAATTGGGGGGTGGTGGGGTGGGGGGTGGAAAGAAGTACATCACTGACATAGGACCAAAACCTCATACCTCATTTTTTTATTATTATTTTTTTTTTATTTTTTCAATCAACGCTATTGGTCACCCTTAAACTCTGTCAGTGGGTTTTAACACATTAAAAGCAAAAGAAGTGTCAAACAGACTCTGACTATGACCTTTCAGTGTTAAATTGTTTGGATAGATCCCAAGATAAAACTTTTTTTTTTAATTACCTGAAAAGTGGTGATTTCCAGGTTTAAGTAACCCGGGTGTGGAGAGGACGCTGGTGCGTTTTGGCTGCCGCTTCTCCCTCCAGAAAAAGTAAATCTATGCCACAAAACCATCGTATTTTTGAAACATACCTGGACCTACTGCTGGTTTGCTCCTCCACCTTAAGGAAACTCGACCATAATCATTCAGTTTGGTCTCCGCTGGTTACTAAAGTGACTGCAATGCTGCTCAGTTGGCCAGACCACAAACTCGTCCTCCCGGGCCACGAAGCTAGCTCCACCAGGCCAGTCATCTTCTCCTTCCGAAGCTATGCAGTATTTGGTCCCATTCTTCACTCTGTGCATCCTCCTGTGACATCTACTTCCATCCACCACCGTCTCCGCCATGGCTCTCCGCTACACATCACTCCAGCTCCACCAACTCACAAATCACAGCACGCTGCTTGCCTCAGACCTGTTCACAAATCTTAAACTTCTTGGACTATTACATCATCGCCGCTACATCCATAGAGAACCCTGACGTAACTTTATCCTTAGTTTCGCTTCAAACAACAGCATCCCTGCAATACGGACTGACAACAACTCCTCTTCCGCGTCCCGTCTCCACAACAACCGGCTAGGTCATCAGAGCACCTGTCATGTGAACACTTACAACCTCCGCCCCGTGCCTACTTCCGCTTCAGTTCCTTCACAACAAAAGCCCCTCAAGCTTTGCACTGTTCAACACAACATCTCTTAACAACAAAAGCCTCATGCTGATTGAACTTATTTTGGATTCACTGTCTAACTGAAACATGGCAAAAACCCCTGGACTACTTCGCTCTAAACCAAGCCACTCTCCCTTGATTTTTATACATGGACCAACCCCGCCCTGAACGCCGGGGTGGGGGTGTAGCCGCCATTCACCGGCAAACTCTTACACCCCGGCCTCTCCACATCCCCCCGTTCCCTCTTTTGAACATTTATCATTTAAACTCACCAGCCCTACTCCTCTGACCATCTCTATCATCTACCGCCCTCCCGAATCCAACCCATCCTTCCTGTCGGATATCTCAGAATTCATCACACAACTGTGCACTGCTTCATCCTCCATCTTACTTTTAGGTGACTTCAATCTTCACATGGACTCCTCCAACTGTAAGGCCACCACTGACTTTCTGGACATTCTACACAGTTTTAATTTTACTCAACATGTTACCTTCCCCACCCACTCCCGCGGACAAATTCTGGACCTGGTTTGCTCCACAGGACTTGACATCGACACCCTCTCACACACAGACCTCACCATATCTGACCACCTTGCCATAACATTCAACATCAACCTCCCCAGTCCCCGTCTCAAAAAAACACGTACTTTCTCCTTTTGAAATCTGAAATCTCTCTGCCCCACCACTTTCTCCAACCACATATCCCACACCATCGCCTCATCCAATACTCCTGTCAACCCAACCACTGCTGACCTGGTAACTCATTACAACAACACACTCACCACCGGCCTCAATCAACTAGCACCTGTCAAAACTACATCTGTCTCATTGACCTGCTCTGCCCCCTGGTGCACACCCGAACTCCATAAACTCAAAAAGCAATGCAGACAACTTGAACTATTCATTCTGGCTCATCCAACCCTCATACTCTGTTCTCCACCATAAACAAACTCCTCAAACCCATCAACAGCATCTCACAATCATTCACCACTGAAAAAATGCAGTAACTTCATTAACTTCTTCAAATCAAAAATTGACAATATCCACCAAGAACTCTCCACAACCACAGCCTCCTGTCCTGACCCACCACCTTCCTCCTCTGCCACACCACAAAACCCTCTCACCTCTCTGTCACCTTTTACTGAATCAGATCTCATCAAAATCTTCAGTAATATCAACCTTTCCACCTGCTCCCTGGACCCCATTCCATCTGCTCTAGTTAAAGCCTGCCTCCCCTGTCTCAGCCCACTCATCCTGGACATCATCAACTCATCTCTCACATCTGGAACTGTCCCTCCTGCTTTCAAACTAGCCCCCATCACACCATAATCAAAAAACCTGGATTGGACCCTGAAGACCCCAACAATTTTCACCCCATCTCCAACCTCCCATTTCTATCAAAAATTCCTCAACGTTCTGTCGCCTCACAACTCCAACAATACCTCCACTCCAATCAGTTCTACGAGACCCTTCAATCCAGCTTCCGAACCCACCACAGTACTGAAACCGCTCTCATAAAAATTACAAACGACCTCCTGCTTGCATCTCACTCTGGTTCCCTCACTATACTCATCCTCCGTGACCTCTCTGCCACCTTTGACACAATCGACCACTCCATCCTCCTTCACCGCCTACAGTGTATTGGTATCACTGGTTCAGCCCTCTCCTGGTTCAACTCCTACCTCTCCAATAGATCTCACTACATCTCCATCAACAATTGCACATCCCACACCATCCCTGTCACTCATGGAGTACCCCAAGGTTCGGTCCCCTTCTGTTCATCCTGTATATGCTCAATGGCGGGCCAAAATTACATCTTCATCAGACAAAACCTGTCTTTCCTACTAAAAAAAATACTTTTTTTGTCATCTATACTATGATAATTGTTCAAAAATGTAATTTAATTAAGTTATTTATTTAAAATCAATGAATTTGCTACAGGCTGTTATGATGCATTTATTTGATCATTGAGCCAAGCTTGTTAATTCAATGAAAGAGATTTCGCACTTTGTCTGTTACAGTGGCACACAGAGAGCAATTTTTCTTTTTTTCTTCTTTTTCTTAGCGCGCACATGTGCCAATTAAGTTCCTACCTCAAGCCAGTGTGCATCTGAAGTCAAGCAGATGCTGCTTTATTTGATCATATTTTGTCATGACTTGTGAATTAATGTTCTGAAATCTGTGGAATTTTCAGTTTTGTGATAGCAAATATATATATATTTTTTTAAATCAGTTTTTTTAGTCAATGTCATCTGGTGGGCCAGGTATTATTGGCGGCAGGCCAATTTTGGCCCATGGGCCACCAGTTGCCTACCACTGATCTATATCATCATTTATATTGCTTGAAGTGGAGGATTTTCTCATCTTTAGAACATCCGTCACAGATCTTGTCATGTGTGTCCTCATAGTACTCCATTTATCTTCTCGTTGTTTCCTTTTCCTCCCCGGTTCTGCAAAGAAAACAAGAAACACTTTAGTCTTAAACTGAAAATAAAAGAACACAGAATACAAGCGCAACTTTATGTTTTTAGCTGTGAGGTTACATTTGTTAGAGATGCTCCCATAGATCTATGAGGAGAGGGTTATGTGTCACCTCTATATCATTTCAAGAGAATAGCTGTGCCTCATATCACACCCCATTAGCTTCATAATACACAATGTTATAATACAGCCAAACAGCTGTTTTGTAGTGCTGTCTGAATTCTGAATGGGCATTGTTATATCCTGCACTGAAACTCACTGATTCTTCAGTGTATTGTGAAAAGTAGTTGATGGTCACCGTCACAGCAGTATTCTCTATCATGAATCAAGATTCAAAGCTTTAATGAGCAGAAAGTGACACCTGACTGCTCTCACACGTGACAGATGACAAAAGGATCATGGCGAGGAACAATATAGAACACAAACACTGGAAAGTTCATATTTTGAGGCACTTTATCCAACATCTATCTGTTCTGATAAAGTTTCAAAGACTTGCAAGGCAGTTACATATTTTCCTTATGATTACAGGCATTAAACCATCCACTCCTCAAACAACAGTTACAGCACTAAAATATGTTTCATTAATTTTTATAAAGTTTGAAAGGGGTCTGACTGCAGACCGTACATCTCTGACGGCCACTCTCACACACCGTTCATCTGAGACGCTGTATGTCTCAGCAAGGAAGAGTCGCAATTTGCTGGATCATCAGAAATCTGTTAAACTGGTGAAAACGGGAAACATTTTGTAAAATTTAGCTAAAATGAGTGTAAACAGTGTTGGAAATGGGTTAATAGTGGCAGTAATGGGTAAACAGAGGCAACAGTGCACAAGCATTGGTTTAAAAGTGATGAAAAAGGAGGCGCATAAATGTAAACATTTCTGACACTGATTGTAGAAAATACAACAACTGTGTTTACTGATGTTTTCAATCTGTAAATACTAGGGATGGGAGTTTGTTGTATTTTCAGTATGTTCATGTATAAACCAGGACTCTTAACTGTATAAGAGCAAGGGGAAGATGAAGGGGAAGGGTTACGGGGTAGAAATGGGATTCACCCTTACTCTCCAGATTTTAAAAATTCCTTTGATTTCAGCATAAATCTCACCAAATGACCCTGTTTTCATTTACTTTTAACTAATTTTATGCATATATTGTCAGAAATATTGGTAATATATACAGTTTGAAAACATTTAAAAACAATTTTTTGTTATTTTTTTGTTTTTGGAGACATCTTGTGAACCCCCTTCAGTGTCTCCCCCCATGATGAGAACCACTACCTGAAAGAACTCACCTTCAGAACTACTGAAATATCCCTGTAAGAATAAAGTCTCTGTAAGTTTGAGTGCAGATGATATTGTTAAAGAAGGTCAAGTAAAAATTGTTTCTTGATTAAAATTATTGTGCTAATTCATTAGCCTTTAATTGCATTTTCTGTTAGCATCAAGCTGTGCATGTACTGTATTGTTAATCATTATCAGCTATGATATTACCTTCTGTTGACAGGCAGCTGGAGACCAGATTCCTAAAGTGGTCGTTCTGATCGTTGTAGCCCTGGTTGTCGATCCATGCAGTGATTGTTTTCAGATCATTGCTTGTCATGACTCCATTCAGCTGGTTGGACCAGTTCTCGACCATCTTTTTACTGTGATGTGGAAAACTCTCTTCAAACACAGACAGCCTGGTTTTACTCAGTGGGGTGTTAAAGGAGTTGAAGTCATTGTTGCTTTGCAGCCTGAATCTCGGTATTGAACCAAGAATCGTCAGTTTGAAGGTGCCAACCACGTCATCATTTTTTATGGCGTCAGTTAAGTGCTCTCTGAATTTTCCTGATGTTGTACTGAGAAACTCACGATGTACCTCTGTTGGCACATAAACAGCTGGAAGCTCAAGGCCATGGCTATCCTTCACTTTCTCAATCATTTCTGTGTCCGGAGTAGATGAGCCTGTTGCCACTTCAAGCATGGCTTTGGCTAACTTGCTGTTTTGGCTCAACTTTCCTGCTTCCACGATACAACTCACTGGTGGCTGGTGGTCTGCATTGATGAACTGTCCCATTCCTGGATTTTCATTTCTGTGTTTTATCCAGGTGTTGTATCGTTGTACTTCTCCAACCTCCCTCTTAAGGACTTCTAAAGTTTCTTCAATTTTTTCTATTTCTTTTTTGTTGGGCATAGCTCCCTCTGCCATGTACCAGTCTCCTCCTCTGATGGCGTCAGTCCACTCCTTCCTCTTGATGAAGGGCTCCCATTTGCCTGGTTGTTTGAGGAGAGCGTTGGCCTCCATGTGTCGCAGTTCACGTGCTTTCTTTGAGATCTGAGCTTCACTGGCGTCTGGGTTCATGCCTCGTGCCAGAGCATGAAAAAGGCAGCTATTGTCTTTACTGTTGATGCTGACTGTGCGGTTATTAATGAGCACATCATAATGGCCGTCTGGGTACTTGTCACTCTTTGGTCTGTAGATCAGTGTGACTTCTTGACTAGCAGGGTTGGTGTTTGGGTGTAACTGCTGCATTTTGGTCAGCTTGCCCTGGCTGTTCTCAGTGAGGAGTACAACCTTAGTGCCAGTGGTTTCTGACAGGACTCTGATGTCCAGAATGTTTCCTCGAGTCTCGGCATCCTTGATCTTTTCAGCATGTGTCTTCAATGATTCACTTGCTTCTTTTGCAGGATGACGCTTAGAATCTTGGTCTACAGGCATGTGTTTGATATAGCTGTTAATCTGACCAGCTCTGAGCAATTCTTCTGTACGGTCAGTCTTTAGACCAGATCTTACATGATTGGTAATGACAGCATGCGCTTTGCTTTGCATCCAGGAAACCAAATGACTGGAGAACTTCTGGTGGAAAACTTCCACCAAAGCAGCAGCCACTAATTTGCTGATGGTGTCAGCTAACTCCTGCTTGAATTCTTTCAGCATCTCAGTGTCCTGAGGAGATTGATGCTTAAGCTTCTGCTCTGACAAATGGTCCCTTTTGAATGTTGTCAGCTCTTCCTGAAGATTTTGGAAGAACTTGCTGGAAAGGCTGAGCACTGCTGCAGTAGCTTCTGCTGCCAGTGCCACCGTGTGGGCCACTTTGATGGTAGTCAGAAGTTTCTTTGCTTTTCCTTTGACTTCTGCCTGAGCTTTGTTAATCACTGTCTGGAAGGAGGAGTTCAGCTTGTTCTGCAATCTGAGGTCTGCATAGAATGGCTGGACTGCATTCTTACTCAGTTCAGTGAAAATGTTCAGCAGTTTGGTCTTCCTGTCTTTGTCCCTCAGAAGATCCTGGAGTTGCTCTTCATCAACAACATGTGAGAGGATGATGCTGTCAACTAATGAACCCAGCTCTCCTTTTTCCAAGTTGGATTTTACATCATCAGCAATCCCCTTTTTGACATCATTTTCAATGGCAGCTAATATTTGTTTAAGTATTTTCTCCTCTGCTTTCCCTAGTCCATAGGTTATGAGTTCCTCTGCCATTTTTTTCACTGTTAATTTTGCTGCATTTTTCATGTTTGTTTTTGCAACAGTACTGAGGCCTTCTTTAGCTTGTCCAGCGAGAAACTTCGGCATAGATTTAAGCCCTTTGTCAAATCCTTTCAAGAGCAGCTTACAAGGTTTGAAACCCTTTGAAATCAGCTTTCCGATCCCAAACCCAAGGAGAGACAAACCAATGGAAATTGCTTTTTCAATTGCCCATGATTTCCAGCTGAATTCTCCTGTCACCATGGACTCTATGCCAGAGATGCAGTCTGATATTCCCTCTGTGATAAGTCCTATGCCGACCTGAGCTAATGTACCAAATGTAAATGCAGTTAGCAGAGCACCTCCAATGATCTGTGCAATTCCAAGAATAAACACGACCAGAGCTCCCCATGGGAATTGAGGCTCCTTCTCAATAGAAAACACATACTGCAGACCTTGTCTGAAGAGGTTGCTGGCTTCCTCTTGGAAGTCTTCTTCATCTTTGGGCACAAGAGAGGAAATAGTTGAATTTTTGGCAACTGCATCTCGCCCCTCTGCTTTTATTTCATCCAGCATTTTGATGGCCTCATTGATGTTTTCCTCCCAGATATTCAACATCTTTTGTTTGGTTAGTAACTGCTTTTCGAGGCTGGTTTCATTCTTGGTTGATGGAGGAGACATTTTTACCATCTGCAGACAGACTATGAGTTCTTCATTGAGATAGATCAGAGACTCCTTTGCCTTCTCGAGGTCTTGTCTGGCCTTACTGAGGTAGTCTTCTTTCTTCTGCTTTATAGTGCAGAATGCATGACTGTAGAAAGCTATCGCTGCCCAGCTTTTATCTTGGTCCATGGCTTTTTCAAAGAGCCTGCAGCTAACCTCCCATTGTTGTTTATTCAGGGCAACATTCCCAAACTTGATGTAGTGATAAAAGCTTAAGGACGGTGAAGTTTGACTTTGACACTGACTTTTTGCCCATGACAGATCAGCTTTCAAACTTGATTTCAAATCATTTCTTTTCAAGTTGTCAATGTCTTCAGATTTAATCTGCAGCCATATCCCCCAGAACTCATTCATGATGGAAACAACTGCCTTTTTCTCATTGTCATCTGTGCTCGCATGAATTTCTCGAAGAGTTTCACAGTAGTCTGAAAACAGCTCCTCCCTCAGCCTCAACTCTGTGATGTCTTTCATCATGTGATTGATCTTTTCTCCTGCATATTGATCCCTTGTTTCCTTAGCTTCCTCCAGAGAGGACGCCGTCCTAAGAGACTGCTGCTGGTGTTCAGTGCACATGATGATCTGAGCAGATCCAGGTTTACCTTTGCGTGCCGTGCGACCAAACGCCTGGAGTTCCACTCTTGTGTTATCGGAGAGGAAGGAGAGTATCACAAATAATCCCCCATTGTTGTTCACCATTTTGGACACTTTGATGTCCGTGCCACGCCCAGCAAGGTTTGTGGCAACAATGACATCCCCAGGGTTCAGCTCGGTATCTATTCTGCTCAAGCTGTCCTCATCACTGCGGCAGTAGAGAATGATTTTACCCTGAATGCTACTTTCCAGCTCTTCATAGATTTCTTTGGCTTTGTTGATGGTTTCACAGATCACCAGGGCTGCTCTTCCCTCTCTGTATGAGTTTGGGGAAGTCTGATCCAGTACCACACGCTTTATTTCAGATTTCCATTCTCCAGCTGAGGTTGTCAACGTTCCTTTGAGCTCAAATAACTTCTTTCTGTTGAATGGTGGCATTTTGCAGGCAGAGAGGCTTGGATAAAGCTCCTGCAAAAACAGAATGTCAGCTTTGCTCCCAAGAGTCCCAGTTGTTCCATATATTTTCCCATGGTACATTTCAAAGAAGGAGATGTTTGAAACATAATTTGTCACAACTGAAATTGTGCTCAGTTTGATTTTGTGTTTTATCTCTACAAACTGCTGCAGACCATCACCCCACTTCTTGTTCAGTTCTATGATGCCCGTGGATCTGAAATCAACAGGGCAGACACTGTTGTCTTGAACAACATATTCCTGTTCTTCCCTCAGCTGCATTGCCAGAAAGGCGTTCTGAACCCACACAGGCATTTTCTTCTCAATCAGATCTCTCAAGAATCCAGGAATGTTGATCTTTTTGTTGTCGTTCTCACATGGGGTGAACTGAACCTTCTGTAAGACTATGTCTGCAATGGGCTTGATGAGATCTTCCTCTGAATCATAGAGAGTACAGCACAAGCCATCATCCAATACAAGAAAGGTAAGCTCTGGAATGTCCTGGTTGTTGTACAGACTTTGCTTTCTCAGACAAAGCGATCCCTGATCATCCAAAGTGTAAACAGTGAAATCATAGGGAACATAGTTCTCGATTTCTTGGAAAAAATCCACCATGGCATCCTGACTCACAGTCTTGAGTTTCTGTAGAAGTTCATCATTCTTAACTTGATAGAGTTCCTCTGTAAATCCTTCCTGCAAGGTGCCGGTTTCTTCAGCAATCCTCAGAATGTCCATTGGATCTTTGATTTCAGTGCCTTCTGTGTCTATGGAGTCAAAGATGGCCTTAAAGAATGAAGCAGGAGGACTTCGAACAAACGTTTGGTGCTCTGCAGAAAGGAAGCCGAACTGGCTGACATGGCCCCAGATGAGGGCCAGGATGACGTTAAGGTGCTGCATGGAGACCATGGGGCTGGACAAGTATGTCAGCTGTACTCCTTGATCGAGCAGCAGTGAGTCCACTTCATCGATTATGATGCACTGATATTGGCGATCAGGCCTCACTTCCTTCATCTCAAATATTTGGCGAAGGTGATCTGCAGCAAAGGCTTCGATGGTTCCATAGACCACATCTTTCTGGTAGCATTCTCTTCTACAAGAGTCTTCCATTTTATTGGTGTTTGTGTCAGCTGTCATTTTAAAGTATCTGTAGAAGTTGTTCCATTCTTCTGCATCTCTTTGGCATAACACAGAAGAGCTGGACACAATGTCTACTTTTTCACCCCGCAGCACACGCAGCGCTGCAAACATCGCTATCACACAAGACTTTCCCTCTCCAGTGCCCATTTCCAGCAGCCTCCCAGTATCAGACAGAGCCAAGAGACACCAGCTGATCATCTGAGTGTCTCTGGGCCACCACCCCTCTCCATCCTTGTGTGGCTGACCAGTGGAGTGGTGTACAGCATTGCATAAGACTGCCAGGACCTGCTGAAGGTCCTCTGTTTCTCTGCTGTGACTCAGGGTTCGAGCTTTCTCTACATCAGTGTGCTTTTTAATTTCACCTGTGCTGATCAGGCTTCTGACATGAGTTACAATGCTGTGTGATTTACTCAGTGTTTGGTCATCAATGTTTTTCATCTTTTGTAGTTCATCAAAGACAGTGTCAATGCTTTTGACTTTCTCATCTCTGAGGCTCTTCTCAAAATGTTCAATCAGATCTTTGGTCTTGTATTTGTCCACAAGCATCAAGAGAGACTGATCATTGTCATCCATCCACTGTGAAGATACCTGATATACTGCCATTAAATGTAGAATCTTCTTGATGTGAATGCAGTCTTCATCATGATGATGGTCAACCAATGCAGCAAGGAGGTTTACAGACTCTGCTGCTGACCACAGTCTTTGTGATTCAAGATCTGCAACCATCTGAAGGAGTTCTACTAATGTTGTTGAAGGTCTGAGTTGCTCCACAGAAGAAAATAAAATCTCCAGACACCATCTTCCTGCAGGAGATGCTCTGTTTTCCTCACTTTCTGTTTCTGTGGTAATGTTTTGCAGGAGATTCTCCAGAGAAGTCAGAATGAAGACCTTAGTGGGAGACGGTTCTTTTCTGGTAAACTTCTGTAACACACGGAGGATTTTGCTGTCAAAGGATTTGTCTTTGGTCATGTTGGAGTGAAGCACCTGAAAAAGAGCCTTCATGAGTCTGTATCTGACTTCATTGTCTTCACTGTGGAATTTACCCATGAGACTTTGCAGGACCTCTGCAGCAAAATGCAGGGAATCACAGTCATTAACCTTTGACATTTCCATATTGGTAGGAAAGCTGAGACTTTGTCTTTCAAAGATGAATTGACGACTCTGCCTGGTATTCCCAGTTTCCATTGCCTCTATGCCCTGCTGAACA
Source organism: Cheilinus undulatus (assembly GCF_018320785.1). NCBI lineage: Eukaryota > Metazoa > Chordata > Actinopteri > Labriformes > Labridae > Cheilinus > Cheilinus undulatus. The sequence continues at coordinate 8,451,492 of NC_054878.1, forward strand.
TAATCTGAGACAAAGTCAGGGATCGATCCGTATAAAATGTCGGCTTCGTAGGCGTCTCTGTTTGATTCTTTAGTTTCCTTTGCGTTTGTGTCAACAGTCAATCCAAGGTACTTGTAGAAGTCAGACCACTCCTCAGCTCTCTCCTTTGGGTTACCCTCAGAGCTCAGCACAATGTCAACTTTGTTTCCCTTGAGTGCTTGTTGGGCTGCAAACATGGCTATGACACACGCATCTGCCTCCAAACCAGCTGGATCTAGTTCTTCACTGTTCTCAGTCAGCATCAATGCACACCAGTGCAGCATCATCTTGACTGTAGGCCACCAGCCTTTGGTGTGAAAGACTGCTCTGCAGAGCTGACACAGAGACTTCTGTACGTCTGCATCAGAGGTTACACCTATAGAGGGATCGTCACTGACTGGTGAATCTTTAACTGTGTTTTTCTGATATTGCAGGACTCCAGTGGTGATGCTTTCAATCTTTTCAGTGACTGCATCATCCAGACTCCATATCATCTTTAATTCTGCTAAAGTTGCACTTAGACTGCGCTCATCCTCCCTTCTGAGGGTCTTCTGTAAGTCCTCATGAAAATTGCTGGGTTCAGCAGAGTCCAGAGCATGGATGAGGGAGCGTCCAGACTCATCTGTCCACTCAGGAGGAAGCTCATACACCTGGACTAACATAAGGACTTTACTTATTGGTTCATCCTCTGTGTATTTCTGTGACAGCGCTGTGAGCAGAGTCATCGCCTCCACCGGGGTCCACTGGTTTGTTTGAACGAGACTGAAGAGCCTCTGGGTGAGCTCTGAGTGGGTTTCTTTGGTGTTTGTAAGTGTGGATAAAAGTAGCTTCAAGGTCTGGATTTCCATCTTCAAAATAAACACAGAGGCTCTCTCCACTGTTTTCTGCAGTGATGATAAGAGGATGCTGAGGAATTCTATGATGAAGATTTGCTCAGAGGAAAGCTCCTCTTCAGCCCATCGCTTGGCCATGAACACCACGTCACAATCAGAGCGCTCACTGAAGAAGTGCATCAGGGTCAGGTACAGGGCCTGGCTCAGCAGGAAACTCTCACAAACATTGCATGCTGATTGGCTGATGGAGCCTACCAGGTACTGAGCATGCTCAGAGATGCTCTGCAGAGAAACACCCAGAGATGTCTGCAGAGACAGCACGCACAGCTCTGTGATGAACACATGAGTGTGCTGCAGAGTGCTGAAGGAAGGGGGCGCACTCATCCATTCATCAAACAGGAGTGTGTTCATGGCTGACAGGATCTTGGCCAGATCATCAGCTGACAGCTGACTCAGACTCAGACTCTGAAGTGAAATGTTAGTCTTTGCAGACAGGAGCTCTAGGAGCTCATCGCTGACACTATCAGATTCATTGGTCACTTGAAACTCATCCATAGTCACTTTCAGAATGTCTCTCTCAGACTCTTCTGACACGACGCTTCTTTGCTCGTTCTCTCGCTGCTCTGTGGCTCGTCTGAGTGACTCTGACAGTCTTTGATTCAGTTCTTCACCTCTTCTCCTCTGTCTCTCCTCCTCTTGTCTCCTCCTCTCCTCCTCTTGTTTCCTCATTTGCTCCTGTTCTCTGACTGGCTTATAAAAACAATCTGAGCACTGGTACATGTTATAGTAGCCAACTGCCTTGAAGAATTGTCCTCCATTGTACACAATGAACTCCTGTCCATTAAAAGTCTGTCTTTTCCTAGGGACAAAAAGTGGCCCTGGATTTAACACACAGCCACATTTGTAACATCTGACCCTATTGAAGAATGGGTCGAGCGGTCTGGGCCTTTCAGGTACTGATGGTTTATTCCCCATTTTTCAGGTTTAACCAGCAGTAGGATCAGTGAAACCGTTGTCCTCCTGAAATACAAAAACATGTTTTAATTCAGTCTCTGATGTCAACATCTCATCTCCCTACAGCCATGTTTCTTTCTTAATTGTAGCCTCTTAAAAATGTTGTGTATTTGACATATATAGGGGCTGTCAAAGGACAATTTTTTCTATCCCTTTTTCTGTCACCTTTTGATTTTTTTTGTGTATTTGAATACACATCTGCTGTTATTGAAAGAAATTAAGTAACATTAGGTAGATGAAATATTATGACATGAACTTAACCACAGAGATAGCTTGTTATGGACTGAAAAAAAATAAGAGACCAGGACGTGCTTTTATCTGTGAATTTCTCCCTCATCAGAAATAATTACATACACACATGGACAAAATTGTCCATAAAAGAAAGAAAAACCCCGAATGGTCACTGAAATCATTTGAAATGGACAAAAGTAATAATAAAATAACATTTCCTTAAAAATGGTATTGAAGAATGATGGTACTCCTGGAAAAGACATAACATATTTTTACCACACGGAAATGTTACATAAAGGTGTGCCCTGTATTTAGCATCCCATGAGTCTTCAAACTTGTAATCAGTCAGTCTGCTTATTAAAGGACAAGAAATAATACCAATACAAGCTTTTACATATCTAAATCTAAATTGTGATTCTTTGCGAATTTATGTATTTTTGTATGTAATGTGTCATTCCTCTACATTGAGAGGAAAGCAAACCAGAGTCAAAGTCTTTGTTGCGTAAGAATTCTTGGCCAATAAAGCTGATTCTCATTGCAAACCCACTCTGGGCCAAGGACACTATGCCAGCTGACTTCTCTAGTCTCAGGAATATGTCTCACTCATCTCTCATGCACATTTACACAAAGTAATCTACCAACTGTAATGTAAATAACCATGGTAAAATGCCCCATCTCATATGCATAGCTGCACTAATTAATGTAATAACTGTAACATAAATCACTGTGATAAAATGGCTCATCTCATATGCATATTTGCACAAATTAACCTATTACTGTACTAAATAGTAATGTGATCTATGTACTGTACTCAGATGTTGGAGTAATGAAAATTTTAATTGTAACTCAAAGACTGTAAGAAGGCTCCCTCAATTCAACTGCACATATTGCAGTAATCACCTGTGTTAAAATATGTCATGTTAAGCTGCCCAAACCCTTACATATTTTATGCTTCTGATTATGTCTTGTCAGCATTCTTGCACTCTTTATACATCTCGCAACCATACTATTAATACACACAGACCTGTATATCCTTAAAACAGTAACAAAGTTCTTACACGTCTGTTTGGTCCATATTCAAATCATATTTCTTGTCATTTAAACAGTGCTATGTAGCTGGAATTTTTTGCACAGGTTTTCTTCTTGGACAGGTCAAAATGTATTTTTGCTTTAAATAGTTGCAGGCTCATTTGTGTTCATCTGTTTTTATGTTTTTGGCTTTCAATTATATATGTAATTTTTGGTTATAGTATCATTTGTAATTTTAGATTTCAGTACAATTAGTAATTTTGTAAATTGTGTCTCCTCTGTGTAGAAGTTTGTGTAAATTATGTTGTGGTTTATGGGGGGGGCTTAAATGTAGGAGACGTGTCATGTGTTTGTCAGCTGCTACTGGATACCTTGCGTTTTCCTTGGGAAAGTAGACAGATCCATCCATCAGTTTTATTTTCAGTGGATGTGTCGCTGAATGGGGAAAATCTGTTTGAAAAGTAAAGCGTGTTGGTGATCTACTGGGTCTCTGGCCAGTTTGGTCTCAGGGGCTGGCTAGCTAGAGCTGAAAATAAAGGTTTGGATTCAGTGGTGTGGAGCTGCATGCAACTACGATACGTGCTTTCACATCAGTCACCAAAAGTCTCCAATAACAGCAGAAAAAGTCGCTAGATTTGTCGTCAGTCACTTCTTTGAAAACAAGTCGCTAGAGGGGTTTGAGAACTCGCTAAATATACCAACAAAGTTGCTGAGTTAGCAATCCTGGCAGAGCCTAAGCTTGGCTTAGCTGTATTTAAAGTAAAGGGATGCTAGAACAAAGGCACCTAAACCGCGACGGTGTGTGTTGTTAACTATAAGTATGCATAAACGTACAACAGCTATAAAACAGTAGAGATAAGAAATACAAAAAGTTAAAAAAAATTAACAGTAGCTTGACGCTTAGAAAAGCACCGCTTCTTCTCCCTCTTTGGGTGTGTAATGCTGGTTGGCAAAGAAGGAGCAACTGCACTAAGACGAAGTGACGCAATATGCCCACTGTACATCAGCACAGCAGCCGTATTGGTGGTTGGGGTCTTGAGGGAGAATGAACTGAAGTGAAAATGAGCAATTTTGGAGTTTTATATAAAGTCTATACATATGATTTTGTCATGGTTCCAGTTTTGAACCATGATACCCAAGAACCCCATTTTGAGAGGTATGCATGACAACTGGGGCACAGGGGAGGTCTGCACAACGACACACACATACAGACAGCTCTTCAATTATAGTAGTAAGATGAAAAGTAGTCACTGTGCTGTAGGAATGGGCAGTAACATGGTAATACCATATACAAGGTTATTAATAAATAGTATTGCTTTAATTACCATCATGAAGACAGTACTGTGTAAAAAGTGCATGTTTATAAATACAAAATGCCTTGAGAGTATGTGTCCATTCCTACGTGCAGCACCACCGTGTGTGTATGAAGATGCTTTAAAGAAGATGACAGAATTTCTGTTAATGATGTCAGGCCAGTTTAGCAAACAATGAACGTGTGTTTACATACCGGTGCAAAGAAACTCATGCGCCATGGCCTGGTACAAGCAATGGCACAGTGCTACATGGCACCGCGGTATAGTCTTCTGTAAAGGCAAACTGTTAATCGGTCACCGCTGGTACAGTGTACATTTTAGGACATTGACGGGTCTCGGAGTGAGGTATCAGGTCTCAAGAAAACCTCTGTCATTTGTCAAACCAAACAGTCTTATGTCTCAGGAAAACTTCCACCAGCCCAAATGGTCTCAGGCTTCAGAATAAAAGTCATCAGAAAAGGCGGCCTGCTTAAGACAAAACAGCCTCAGAGTAAACAGCTTCAAAATAAAAGTTATCAGACAAAACTGCATCAGAAAAAACAGCCTCAAATAAAATGGCCTCAGTCAGGAACATTTTATTTGGAAGGAACCAGAAGTAGACGTAAAAGGTCATCAATATCTGCCCAAATAAAAACAACACCATCGTTTGTGCCTCTGCTACATCCATGGATACAACAATAAGTTGAAAGCTGTTTTTATTTCATTTTTTGCCACTGTTGAGATATATCAGCATATTGTTAGATTTATCCACCTAATTCCTAGCCTCCATGATATTTTGCATGAAATATGGATGCAATTTCTGGTCCTTTCTCTGTCTAAATGGGACTTTACATAGAAACATAGAAATGAGATGCTAAACATGATATACTGTATAGAGTGATTACCAGATTCAACTATTTAGGCATATTCAGGCATATTTAGCTAACTTTTTTAGCTTCACGTTAGTGTAGTATTAGACAATCGCGACCTTCAGATAACATGTGGAGCCCATTTAGAGCATTAACATTTCTCTGTTTAGTTTGAGGGGTTGCTGAAATTATTTAACCAGCTCTTAAATTAAATTGATGTTACTATCTGTGACACAAGTTGTCAACTCTCCAGTTTGGCGATTCTCAAGTCCAGTATGAAGGATTAATTATGAATGAATACAGAAGGAATCACATCCCTATTTATTTAGCCTGTGAACAGCATGTTTAAAACACAACTGTTGACAACAAATTTAACTTTGTCACATTATTAGTACCATGAATAGAGGAACAGGCACTGAATGTCTGTGTCTGTGGTCATTACAGAGCTCCACTGAAAGGTCACTGATTATGTCTATTGTATGAGGACATATTGAAGTGACAGAACTTGTCTTTGATCCATATCTCATCACAGCTCGCCACAATATGTATGTATACAGACACGTGTGCGCTGTTGTATGTTTAAAGCACCTAAATGCCCTGATGCAGTGATTTGAAAATTAAAATCACATGTCAAGGGGTTGACAAGCTACCTTCATACACCTTTCTTTGTTTCATTCATTTTGTAAAGTTAATCTGTATGACATAAAACTCTGAAAACCTGTTGAGCTGCTTTCTGCTCATGTCTGGTCATTCAGGTGGATATGACCATATGTAGTTTCATTAACCACATGAAAGTAAACAGAGGCAGGAAATGATCTCACCCAGATGAATGGAAAAATAAAAGTGACTTGTTGATTTCACACACCACCATTACCAATTTACAGCAGAAGACATGAGGACACTCATGTGCAGTCATGTACACATGTAATATTACAATGACATTTCATAGCGACTCTCATCTACAGTTTTTCTCTGCTACTCAGTTACATTACATGTTTTTCTAGTGTTATAGATATCCTGCCACTGATGACTCCTTCAGGACCATTGCTTGCAGCTTCTGGCTCAGTGTTCCCTCCATCTGCAAGATCATCCTGGATATAATCACAGCAGTCTGAAAACCTCATGGCATACTTTTCAGCAGGATCAGTCCCATGGCAACCCACCATGTAGTGCAAAAAGCATCACATCAGCTCTTTTAAGACACGGCCACAGCACCAAGGAGAAACTTCCTGCACTTTTATATTTCTTATAAACTCCATAATAAAGGTGTTTCAGTGTTTTGATTTTTGTCCTATTATTATAATGAAATTCTGAATGCTAATAGAAATATCTTAAAAATCTTATTTCTTGTTTGAAAGATAGATTTCTCTAGGCACCACGCATAGGAAGTAATGGTAATTGGTAGCTTATTCCTGACAGCTCATCTATAAAGGTCTTGATAGCAATAACACACTTTATCTCCAGGGAAACAGTAGGTCGATTCTGGGCTTTAGGATGAGTAATTATTAACTTAATGACAGGTAGCTCTTTACTTCAGATAAAACTATTTTAATCTAGGTTTAACAAGACAGCAACATGTATCAGGACTGCTGAATCTGTGGATGATTTTATGACTAAAATGTAGGACTTGTTCTTTTAATTACCTTGGCAAGAAGCAAAATATATAGAATACAGCAATTTAAGATGCCCTCCAATTAAGAATTTGACTGAAAGTTATCCCAGGTTTAGCAGCTAAGCAAACATGAACAATACTTAGATTTTAAATGATCATAAAGTGCTGACACTGACATGAGAGTTGATATTAACCAAATATCTACTCCATGATAATAAGAGAAACACATGGGATTGTTACCTTAAAAAGGTCAAACTATGATCGTTATTAAAAGTCAATTTAATTTATAAAAAGAACAAACATTTAACAAACTTACATCAATTTGCAACAGAAACACAAAGGAGCTTGCTTGGAGGAATCAAATGGAAGAGAGAGGGATCAGAAGGAGAGGAGACAGGAGATTGACGTCTGGCTCGTTCCCTGCAGAGATTTTAGCCTCAGTTTGTAGAAACCAAAACTATCCTGTTGGTTCCAGTTGTTCTAATATAAGCAGAACAGTGCTGTATTCATAAATCAGTTTATGAATTTGAAGACAAATTTGTTCATCTGAGGCAGCAATCTCTGCAGGGAAGGAAGCAGACTTCTGAGGAACATTTCATCCAGAGGAGCAGGAGCTGCAACATCCTCTCCACCTCCGTCAGCTGCTGTCTGGAGTCACTCGGGGGTCTCCTCTTTGGGGTCTCTGTAATGGAAACAACATGTGACATGAGAGGCAGCACCAGCTCTACCAAAGAGAAACATACATGCATGAAGTACATTATAAAATTTCTGGTCTAAAGAAAGCTGTACTAATTATTTCCCTCCTTCTTTAAAGTGCTCAGACTGATTGATTAAATAACAAATCCCTCATTTGTTGATTAATGTGATTCTATTCATTGACATACCTGTTGGAACAGCAGCTGGAGTGGATGGAAGAGCAGAAGCAGCAGCAGGTAGTAGTGTTCCAGAGAGGAGTACGTGATGTTCTGATAAAATACAAAAGTGTACATATTAACACAGTACACGGGTTCAGCTATGACACTATTTATATTCTTGTTTGTCCACATACGAACAGCTTTCCATTTGTAGCCTATGAAGAAATTTCTCCCTAAATATTTCCTATGCTGAGTGTGCTGTCATCAAACTTTATACCTCATCTGCTGGCCCTGATGCTGCTGCTGCCCTGATCTTTCTGGAAGTCCTCTGCAGCCTGACTGTCCTCGACCCCCCTTTCCATGCTACTGCTCGTCCCCCTTTGGTGTTGAAGGGGTCTGATGGCCCTGCCCTGACCCACCTCTCCACTCTGTCTCCTTTCTCTTCTCCTGAATACGTGTCCCTCTGTTTCTTCCATTTACTTCGGCATTACTCATCTGAACAAAAAACACACAACTGTCCAGTAGTGAGAGGAAAATTAGCATGCCTGATGATGTTATGCTAACTCAGGCTGTGCTAACTATTGTGCTAACTTGGTAATAGTTAGTCAGTTAGCACAGAAAACAAGTGATAGATGTTTGTTTGTACAACTTACCAGGCAATCTGCCCTCCTCACTCACTTTCCTCTAAGCAAGCTCCCTTTATTCCTGTGCTGGTAGAACAGGCACATTGTGTGGTAGAGCTCGGAGTACACACAGAAACAGACAACCCAGGTCTCCGTTTCATTTTCGGGTTGAATGAGCCGCTTCCTCCCAGGCCGGCCCTCTTTCAGGGACGTCTGGTGATGTTGCTGGGGGATCTCCATGCTGATTGGCCATCGCGGCACGAAAATTAGTCGGATTCCAGATTTTTGAACTCGTGCATAGACGTGATGAAGCGAACTGGCGGTACGAATTCGCCTCATTCTCATGAATCACTCGCGCTTATCGCACATCACATGCCACGTATTCACGCGATTCGCGCCGCCCGAGGCGAACAGGCATCAACTCGTGTCTTTACATTGATTTTACATGTAATTCATTCGCGTGAATAAATTTACTCGCGCTTGGTGTGAATGCCCGGTTAGCCTACTGTATTTCTTCCATTTATAATTAAAATTCTAAAAACTATCTGAAGTCGACAGAATGAAGTTTAGGTAGAAGTACTGCCGTGGGTCACAGCAATGGCTGTGAGGTTTGTGAGGTGATAATTGCAGGGTTGGGGCGGGGGGGGGGCTGAAATTAAGAATAGATAATCGATTACTTTGCATAAAATGAGAAGAGGTGAAATATGTTTCAGAATAGTGATTTTTCAAAGTTTAATATGACCTGGCCCTCTAAGGGGCCTGAGAACATCGTTTCATGTGACATCGTATGTGTGATGACGTCATCGGTGACGTTCTGCCCTGATGCCGCTGACTCGGAAGTGTGGAATGGGAGATAGGAGTTTGTCAGAGAGCTGGTAGAGCGTTAAAAATTCAGCATGTGTCCAACGATGATGAAATTCTTATTTTGGACCCATGTTAGTGTACTATGGATGCACAGCTGACTGCTTTGGTGTGGCTGTAGCTTGAAGATGAGTGAGAGATGGACAGAGGCGCAGGGAGTTTGAATTGTTGTGACTTTGCCTGGCGTTCCGGTCCCAGTGTATGGTATGGACGGCGTGGATTCACCGATCATGGATGGTTGCCTTGGCCTGGAGGAGGGGATGTGTGTGACCGGGTGTGGGCAGAGTGGAACCAAAGTTGTAGTGACGTTTGTATGAAGTAATTCAAAGTGTAGCTTCTGGTCGATGTTGAAGGTAAGCATGTTTCTGATGTTCCAGCGGCATATGAAAGCAGAGTCAGAGGCATATGAATGAGTGAGGCATGCTTAAATACATTGGGCAGCGTAAATGGGATTAGGCAGAGGTGTGGTCTAAGTTCCTGAACTTAGTTTTTTCTAAGCAAAAACTACATGTAGGGCTCCAGCAGCCTCATCACCACACTCTCTCTTCGGCGTTGGTGTGTCAGCCATGCTTTATCTTTTCCCAGAAAAGGGAACACATTCAAAAGATATTTGGTGTCCACATCTGCTGCTAACCAGAATTTGATGCTGAATTTGACGGGTTTGTTGGCCATGCACTGAGTAAAGCAGCACCGTGCTTTGGTGGGGAACATCCACTGTGATGAAGGCTCCTGGTTTATAGCAGGCAATACAATTATCTATGAGGCCACCCCACACATCAGACACAGATGTGCATGCCTGTCATTCTTCTTGCCAAAGCGCAGATAGCACATGATGTCCCTGAAGCGGCTCCTGGGCATTGTGGTCCAGAAGAATGACAAGCCCCATTCCTCGGACCACAGGCTTTGCATTTCTAGATTTTTGCTGTACGCCCCTCTTACGTACGGCAAGGAAACGAAGACCTTTAGTTCAGCCAAGCAGAGATCCCACTTCTCCTCAACATGGTGGGCTTCTGCAACAGTGCAGTCCCTTATATGTTGCAGCATCCTCCTGTCAACTAAACACAAGAATATGCTCACGGCGTCCTCGATGTTTCGTTTTGTATGAGCCGTGGGTCCCGCAGACTCAGTGAGCACATTTTGGGACTGCTGTCTCCTCGATTGTGGGCCAGGCTGGATGACCTCCCACACAGTCCCATCTTTCGCCTGCTCACACTGCCTCAGGACTGTGAAATTAATAGTTCATATACCTGATAAGAGGCTGCACAATTTTCAAAGTTTTATATAAGAAAGAGGAAAAGGATGCGAGCATTTATTGATAACAAATCACAGGTCTATAATTGTTAGATCACATTTAGCCTTTTCATGATTATTTTCGTTATCAAAAAAATATGTCAACAAAAAATATGAGTTTTGGCGAACTTTGACAGAGTGTAGCCATAAATCTAGCCTACCTGAAGATAAAGCCTGAGCACCGTCAGAGTCCAGTGCGACATCACGTTGTTCAGTTAGGATAGGTTGTTGTTTTTATTTCTTGTGAGGACAATTAGAATATTTTTTTACTGGTTGCAGCCTATTTAAGGCATCAAAATGAAGTAGGTTTAGACCATATTCCCATAATCCCAGTCCGTCAAATTGCTGTGCTATAGCTAATAACTTGTCTGATTGTACTTGGCTGTACAATCTCACCTCTGGCCTTCACAATGGCTATGGAGGTCATCATCAGGGCCTCTAGGTGGGTGGTGGGTGGTGAGTGAACTAAGAACGGGCACCACCTTCCACCCATCCGAGCATATATGGATGACATGACCACCCTGACCACTACTGCAGCATGCAACAGACGGCTACTTGGAAAGTTGCAGACGAACATCAAGTGGACCTGGATGCAAATAAAGCCGAACAAATCACGAAGCATCTCAATAGTCAAGGGAGAGCTTAAAGACGTGAAGTTCTGCACTGGTGACCCCATACCAATAGTGTTAGAACAGCCAGTCAAAAGCCTGGGGAGATGGTACAATGCAAATCTCAGTGATAAAGACCAAGTGCAGCAATTAAGGCAGGACATCACAAACGGTCTCAAGAACATCAACAAGACCTTACTGCCTGGGAAACTCAAGCTCTGGTGTCTGCAATTTGGATTCCTCCTCCGGGTAATGTGGCCACTCACCATCTACAAGGTCCCAATAACAACAGTGGAGAAGATGGAGCGTACCATGACTTCATACACAAAGAAATGGCTTGGAGTCCCACAATGTCTTTCCAACATCAGCCACTATGGCAAAGGGGTCCTTGAACTACATCTCACAAGCCTAACTGAAGAGTACAAGTGCTCCAAAGTTAGACTACAGATGACATTAAAGGACTCCAGAGATCAAACCATCAGTAGTGCTGCACCTCCCTGGTAACAGGGCGGAAATGGACACCATCTGACGCAGTGCAGCAAGCTACAGCAGCCCTGAAGCACAAAGACATCTTGGGACATGTACGCTGGGAAGAGGAGGCTTTGGCCTGGCGGCGAGCAAACCAACTTGGCATAAGGCTTCAGCAGCTGAGAGGAGGAAGCTGGTGGTGGATGAGGTACACAGGCAAGAGGAAACTGCAAGAAGTGCAAAGGCTGTCTCGCTTGCTAAACAGGGACAGTGGATGCGGTGGGAAGGCCTGCAGAAGAGGAACCTCAGCTGGAGGGAGCTTTGGGAAATAGAGGCAGGGCTCCTACAACAGCAAGAGGAGCAACTCACTAACACTACCACCTCCTTCCCACTTGAGAACCCAGAGCAGAACCCCCACGAACAACATCTGTGTATCTCGTGGTAGGGCATGGGACACAAGCTCAGGCTTGATCACCCTGTAGCTGGCCACCTTTGATGAGGGTGTCTAGTGTTTAAAAGGCCTAAACACCCTATGACTCAAAGGTACACTACTGACGATGTGTCCCAAGTTACATCTGTCCAAATCTGAGGTGCACGTCCGATGGAGCTCTCTACATCGGGGACCCACCAGGAAGAACTACTAGGAAATTTCTGCTCTTAGGTATTGCTACACTGCAATCATGAGTGGTGTTAAGGAGGGTAGTATCGGCATCGTCACTACCTGAAGCCCATATCAAAGGAGCCTGGGTCTGTCGAAGGTGGCATGCTGTTGAGGCTGTGTAGGCCGTGATAAGATGGGTAAAGATCATGTCTACATGGTGGTTATTGGTAGTTGTTGTACTGTAATCACAAATGGTGTTAAGGAAGGTAGCATCAGCATTGTCACTACCTGGAGTTTGCATCAATAAAGCCTGTGTCTGTTGAAGTTGGCATGCTGTTGAGGCAGTGTGGGCCGTAATAAGATAGGTAAGAGGATGTCTGCTTGTTGGCATGGTGGATCTACTGTGAAACATGGATCAGGCACGGTTTATGTACTGAGGCTGCTTTGCTGCATCTTGAATCTGTGGAGGGTACAATGAAATCAAAAGACTTTCAAGGCATTCTGGAGCCAAATGTCCAACAGGATAATGAACCAAAACGCAGAGCAAAAAAAAACCCAAAATGTAAGAACAAGACATTGGACTGTTTGGAGTGGCCTTCTATGAGCCCTGATCAAAATCATATTGAACTTCTGTAGAAGGAGCTGAAACATGCAGTCTGGAGAAGGCACCTTTCAAACCTGAGACAGCTGGAGCAGTTTGCTCACGAGGAGTGGGCCAAAATACTTGGGACAAGTGCAGAAGCCTCAGTGAGAGACACAGAAATTGCTTGATTGCAGTGATTGCCTCAAAATGTTGTGCAATAAAATCTTAAGTTAAGAGTATGATCATTTTTGTCCAGGCCGGTTTCATTAGGTTTTTTTTTTTTTTTTTTTTTAATGATTCTGTTGAACCATAGTTCAAAGCAATGTCTTATTTTTGTTAGTTAATTTCCAGTAAATTTTTTGTATTACTGATGGACCCCCTGATGGCTGCCACCTTATCATGGTGGGGGGGCTTGAGTACCTCAATGATCCTTGGAGCTGTGTTATCAGGGGCAATTGCTCCCATGGCAAATTGGTCCTAGGTAAGAGGTCAGACAAAGCACATAGATCCCACATGACAGGTCCCACCAAGAACACAAGCACCCTGGATGGAGGGTTACCGGATCCTCGCCCTGGAGCCAGGCCTGGGGGAGGGAACCTTAGCTGGTGCAAGAGGTTGAGAGACATAGGCTAGATATGGTCAGGCTCACCTCAATGCATAGCTCGTGTTCTGGAAGCAACCTACTCAAGAGGGGTTGGACTCTCTTCTTTGCTGGAGTTGCTCCAGGTGGGAGGCAGAAGGCAGGTGTGGGTTTACTCATAGCTCCCCAGCTCTCTACCTGTGTGCTGGAGTTTTCCCCAGTTGACAAAAGGGCTGGTCCTTGCATCTTCGGGTTGGGGAACAGGTCCTGATTGTTGTTTATGCTTATGCACCAAACAGCAGTTCAGTGTATCTACCCTTTTAGGGGCCCTTTGGACCAGTGCTGGAAGGTACCCCTACTGGAGACTCAATTGTTTTGCTGGGGGACTTAAAACACTCACAACGGCAATGACAGCATGAGTTGGAAGGGCATGACTGGGAGGAATGGCCTGCCTGATCTGAACCTGAGTGTTGTTAAGTTATTGGACTTCTGTGCTAGTCAAAATTTGTCCATAACTAACACCGTGTTCGAACATAAGGGTGTTCACAAGTGCAAATGGCACCAGGACACCCTAGATTGCAGATAGATGATTGACTTTGTGGTTGTATCAGCTGATCTGCGGCTGTATGTTCTGGCCACTTGGGTGAAGAGAGGAGCAGAGCTGTCAACTTATCACCACCTGGTGGTGAGTTGGATCAGGTGACGGGGGAAGATGCCTGTCAGACCTGGTAGACCTAAACAAACAGTTAGGGTTTGCTGGGAATGTCTGGCTGAGGACTCTGTGTCATGTTCCAGGTTTTGATTTATGATGTTCCTCAGTGTTTTTAGTGTCAGTGTTTTCCTGTTTATTCTTTGTGATTTCAGTGTTTCTAGTTTTATTTTGGCATTTGTTCCCTGTCCCCTGTGTTTCACGTTTAGTTTAACACCCTGTGTTTGTATTTGTTTCCATGCTCCCCTCCTAGTGTTTCTCATGGATATCTTCCTCCTTGTCCAGTGTTCTTGTGCTTTGTGTGGTTTCCTGTTTTATTTTATAGTTGCTTTCCCTTGTGTGAGTGTGATTCCAGTTTACTTTCTGACTGAGTTTCCCTCCACTTTGATTACCCTCACTAGTTTCCCTGTGTCTAATCACTCCTTGTGTATTTAAGGGTCTGTGTTTCTCCCTGTCTGGGGTCAGTTCATTGTTTGCTGTTTGCCATCTGATGTCTGCGTTGCTGCCAGTTCCTCCTCATGTTTTCTGAGACCTTAGTTACCTGCTTTATTTTGTGTAACAGTAAGTTTTGTTAAAGATTTTTCTTTGAGTTTTATTAATTTTTATTTTGTTTTATCTGCATTTGGGTCCTGGTTTTTTGAGTGTTTTTCAACACAATCCATGACACCCTGTCAGGATGGTCTTCAGCTCCCACCTCCAGCAGAACTTCGACCACATCCCGAGGGTGGCGGGGGACATAGAGTCCGAGTGGACCCTGTTTTGCGCCACCATTGCTGAGACAGCTGTCATAAGTTGAGGGCGCATGGTTGCTGGTGCTTGTTGTGGTGGTAATCCCCAATCCTGCTGGTGGACACCAGAGGTGAAGGGTGCCATCAAGCTGAAGATGGAGTCACTAGGGCATGGTTGACTTGTGGGACTCGAAAGGCAGCTGACAAGTACCAGCAGACAAGTACCAGCAGACTAAGAGCCAAGCGGCTTCGGCAGTCACTGAGGCAAAAACTTAGGCATGGGAGAAGTTAGGTGGTGGAGGTGTCAGGTTCAGTAGCCTTAGGATTCTATCTTTCCTTTTTGCAGATGATGTGGCCTTGTTGGCCTCGTGAACACTGACCTCAAGCCCGCTCTAGGGCAGTTTGCAGCTGAGTGTGAAGCGGTTGATATGAGGATTAGCACCTCTAAAAGTCTGAGACCATGGTTCTCAGCCGGAAAAGGGTGGAGTCCAAACTCTGGGTCGGAGGAGAGTCTCTGCCCCAAGTGGAGGAGTTCAAGTATCTCCGGGTCTTGTTCCCGAGTGAGGGAAAGATGGAGTGGGAGATTGACAGGTGGATCGGTTCCGCATCTGCAGTGATGTAGGCATTATACAGGTTCGTTGTGGTGAAGAGAAAGCCAAGCCAGAAGGTAAAGCAGAAGATAAAGCTCTCTACGTTCCAACCCTCACCTATGGTCACGAGCTGTGGGTACTGACCCAAAGAGCAAGATTCCAAATACAAGCAGCTGAAATGAGCTTTCTGTGCAGGGTGTCTGGGCTCAGCCTTAGAGGTAGGGTTAGGAGCTTAGACGTTTGAGAGGGACTCAAAGTAGAGCCACTGCTCCTCCGCATTGAGAGGAACCAGATGAGGTGGTCCGGGCATCTTGTAAGGATCCCTCCTGGACACCTCCATGGGGAGGTGTTTTTGGCATGTCAATTTGGGAGGAGACCCCGGGGCAGACCCAGGACACGTTGAAGAGGTTACATCTCTCGGCTGGCCTGGGAACACCCAAGTATCCTCCCAGAGGAGCTGGTGGAAGTGGCCGGGGAAAGAAACGTCTGGGCTTCTCTGCTGAGACAGGATAAGCGGAAGAAGATGGGTGGATTACGTATTACTACTTTTGTCATTTTAATGTTATTTCAGTGATCATTGTGAGTATTTTCTTCTTTAATGGAAGGTACAATTTCATCCATGTGTGAAAATTAAAATAGAAAGCTGATGTATGTCATGCATTTAAGAGCCTCCTTGAATTCAAACAAGGTAGCACTGAGAAGGTGGCTGCAGAGCTGAGCAGCACTGGTCTAATCAAACAGGAAGTCCGCCATTTTGATTTATTTGGTAAAACAGCATATTTCAGGGATCGTATTCAAATTAACTTGTCTTAGGGTATTCATCCAAACAACTCCATCTTAGGTGTAGAGCAAGAAGAGATGTCATAGGTCAAAAGTTATTCAGAGCTTTCTCATTAAGGGTGTGGCCATGGTGGCCCCTCAAAGTTAGATATCTTTCCAAACATAGGATTTTGCTCTCATGAAACATACTTTGGCAAAACAGATATAACTCTATTAATCATAAATTTAGGGCCTATCTGAACATATCAACATGCCAGCACTCAATATCTACGAATTTTCATCATAGTGTGGTGGAGTGGCATCACGTTATGATTTTACCAGTGGTGTCCCACCAGAACAACTCAAACTCTTATAACTCACCTGTGTATCATTGTAATTGAACTAAATTTGTGCTTATTTGAAATGTATGCTTAAACAAATGGCCGCAGAACTTTTCTCTTTAAAACAAAGCACCTCCAACTAGCAGCATTAACTACTGTTTTTCTTAAATCACATACTAACAAAGCTACAGTGCTAAAACGATTAATAAATTTGAACAGTTTATCCTACAAGTGCTTTAAGAACTGTGTGAAAGTTTGGCGCGCAGATGGTTAAGATGATTTAAGGCACGCACCGTGTACACGGACGGCGCGGGTTGAGTCCGGCCTGTGGCCCTTTGCTGCATGTCTCTCCCCACTGTCTTCCCTGTTTCCAAATCTATCCACTGTCCTTCTCTCTCTAATAAAGGCCCAAGAATAAATCTAAAATAAATTAAAAAAAAAAAAAAAAAAAAAAAAAAAAGCATGTGAAAGCTGAGATTTCAACCTTTTGACTCTGCAACAAGCATCGGAAAGTTATTGTGTTTTGCTGCACTGATTGGCTTCAAGAATCCATATTGTTTCCGCCTCTCCCCCAACAGACAGCATTTCTGGACACTTTGTCCCACCCCTGGGTCATGATTGATTACAATCTTAAAGCCCTTGCCTGTAATTTGTCAATTTACTCTACCAGTGAAGCAGATTTAGTTGGACATTTAAAAATGACACTGCAGAATGAAATGAAGATGTAATTGAAGACATCCACGAACATCTCATTTGCATGACAGAGCATGACTCAACACAGCACGCACACAACACATTACAAACTTGCCACACACCCAAAGCTAGCAAACAGGGTTACAACACATGGGAACCTGTGGAGGTACTGATGGACAAGCTGGGGAAAAACGTCAAAATAGCGCAGAAGTGTGGTACAGTAAGGAGGAGTACAGCCAGCTGGACTGATCACTCTCAAGACCAGAAAGTCCCTATTTTATGTTTTGTTTGTTTTTTTAAATGCAGTTTGTATAAGATAGTTGTATATTTCTATAAAACAGCACAAATTAATTTGGCTTTTTGTACCTGTAAATGACCCACTCTGATCACCACGAACCACTTCAAGTTTCAAACATATTGTCCCCCAAACACGACATGAGACGTACATTTAAGCACCCCACTCCCATATTAACCAAAACCCAATTAGCACAAAGTTGTACACAGAAATAATAAATAATAATAATAATAATACATTTTATTTATAAAGTGCTTTTCATAAAAACTGTACAATGCAGAAAAAAAGTTAAAATCGCATTAAGAGCACTATTAAATCAGACAAAGTCAACACGAGCAAAAAACAAACAAAAAAGACAAAACAAGATCAGAATCACAAATTAAAAGCTTGTCTAAAGAGGTGTGTTTTGAGGTGTGATTTGAAAATGGGTAGGTCTGTGTAGTTTTGAATATTAGTTGGGAGTGAGTTCCAAAGGGAATGGGTAGCTATGGAGAAGGCTCTGTCCCTCCATGTTTGGTGCTTGGTCTTTGGGGGTGGGGGGTGGGGGGGCTGTAGAGAAGGAGCCGTTATTTATGTGGACATATTGTTTTCTGTCTGTGAGATATGATCTGATCCATCATAGGGCGGTGCCTGTGACGCTTAAGGAGTTTTCATGATGCAGGATGGAGTGGTTGATCGTGTCAAAAGCAGCTGTCAGGTCGAGGAAGATGATGATGTTAAGATGTCCAGATAGGAGGAGATCATCTGTAACTTAGAGAAGGGTTGAAGGAAAAAAAAAAAAATCTAAAATCCTTTTTTTTTTTTTTTTTTTTTACTATAACCAAAAGCTGAATATAAATTAAAAGACAAAAGAAATTACAAATCGTTGCAGATGAACACAAATGAACCTGTATACAATTTAAGGCAACAATACCTTTTTACCTGTAGAAGAAGAAACTGTGCAAAAAGTTCCAGCTACATAGCACTGTTTAAATAACAAATGTGATTTGAATATGGACCAAACAAACATGTAACAACTTTGTTACTGTTTTTCAGTTTATATATATATATATATATATATATATATATATATATATATATATATATATGTATGTATGTACAGGTCTGTTGGTATTGATAGTATGGTTGTATGATGTATAAAAGGTGCATGAATGCTGACTACACATGATCAGAAGTATGAAATATGTAAGGGTGTGGGCAGCTTTACAACAGATGAGGTCATTTAACAGTTGATCAGTGCAAAATGTGCATATGAAGTGAGGGAGCTTTTTTACAGTCTTTGAGTTACAGTGAAAAGATTCATTACTTCAACATCTGAGTACAGTAGATTACTAATTAGTACAGTAATAGGTTAATTGGTGCAAATTTGCATATGAGATGAGGCATTTTACCACAGTAATTTAAGTTACAGCTGGGAGATTAATTAGTGCAAAGTACATAGGAGATGAGTGACATGTATTTCTGACACTAGAGAAGTCAGCGGGCATAGTGAGGTGTATTCCCAGGGCCAGAGCAGGACTGAAATCAGAATCAGCTTGATTGACCAACTACGCTTACAAATCAAAGACTTTGACTCTGGTTAGCTTTCCTCTCAATGTACAGGAGTTAAACATTAAATACAAAAATATTTAAACTTGCAAAGTATCAAAATTAAGATTTAGATATGTACAAGCTTTTTGGTATTATTTATAGCTCTTAACTTTGTTATTGTTTTAATAATTATAAATATGTTCCCTTTAACACTAGAGATATAATTCAGCTTTTATTAAAGGTAACTATAGTTTAATTTAATATATTCAAAGGTAGAATTAGAAAGGTAAACATTTTCTGTTTCATTAGAGAGACATACATTTAAAAAAAATTGGATTTTTAAAAAACTGTCAACATCAAACCTCTCTGTTTTTCAAAAATCTGAATGTTTTCAAGAACAACCTACTTTAATATCTTGTCTTCATTGCTCTTCACACTGCAGTGATGTCCATCAGTGATCTGTAAAATTAAACACAGCAAAATAACCTTATTTTGCACTGTAATATACTCTTATTATTCATATACAACAAAGATTATATATCACTGTCAGTCTCATGAGAAATCTGTTATATTTACCTCAGTTTGTCCAAACCAGACCACCTGATGATCAGGCTGTTTCTGATATTCTGTCTTCTATTCCTTGTCCCCAAACTAAAGAGATAACATAAAGAGAAGAAATAGAAGTCAGCAATGAAAAAAATAAATATCACTTTAACTGTCACAAAATATCTCAACATTTCTTTAACATCAGTGTAAGTTCACACTGAAAGTCAACTCAAATAAAATCAGTTAAATTCTAAATAAAAGTTCTAAATATAACCATAATAATGACCTTTTTGTCTGACCTGTATAGAGGCGGTTTCAGTTGTTATATGGTTGTAGGGATTCAGATTCAATTATTATATTTTTACTTTAAAATATGTTGCTTCACAGTATAAAAGTACAAAAACAACCTTTGACCATTTCAGGTTGAATGTTGGTGTGTAAAGGGTGTAACTGGTTTTAACCGGGGTGACAGTCAGAGTCACTTCTGACAATTTAGAAACACAATAAAAAATATTTAAAATATTTTTCAAATTATATTCACTGCCGCAGCAAGGGAAAAATGCTGGAAAAACAAAACAAAACCAGATCAGAGTGTGTGTATGTTGATGTGTGTGTGCGTGTCGATTCACTGCATTTTCAAAGCAAAAAGCAACATAGCAGTTCAGTCCAGTTCAATAGTGTATAACACAATATCACCCTTCAATATGAAAATCCAGTCCGGGTTTCACCACGGACTCCAAAATCACTCCATAAACCAGGAAAAACTAAAACCCCAGAAATCACAACTCTCTTTCGCAGTTCAAACCATAGACATAATAAACGTAGATGCCATATTGACTAGTGGGCTGTACGTCAACGACAGCAGATGCATTCCTGGGCCCCATTTCTCGTACGTGCTTTAAATAATCAGAGCTAATGCCCTTTTAGCCTGATTCAATTAACGTGATGATTGAAGGCTGGCTAAGTCTGTTCCTCCACGGCTGAATTGTGCTAAATCAGTGTCGTTAGTTGGAACCAGACATGAGTGATCAGGATACTTGCACGTGCCCGTTCTACATAAGAAGGGAGCAGTGTGGATCACAGAAATCACGATTGTCTGTCATTGTTCATGGCGAATAATAAGGAAAGCGCAACAGTTTTCACACAAACAGAGCAGCAGACAATCATGGAGGAGTTTGAAAATTACAAAAACATTGTAACTGTGAAATCCAACACCTCAGCTGCAGTGAAGGTGAGACATGCAGCTTGACAAAGGATTGTGGACAAGTTAATGCAAGTAAGGAATATGTAGGCCTAGTTATGCATTGCTGTATAAGGCTATAGCCTAGGCTATTAATTTAAATGTGTCTTTGCCGTAACCTCGTAGCCTAATGACTGAGATTAATTACTTTCTGTCATTAATGAACCTTGTGTATTTTCTAAAGGTACTAGTAAGCATACTAATTTGAGACATGTTTTATATAGCCTATAGGCCCAGCTCTCTGTTTTCATATTTATATTTTGTGCACTTTTTCTCCCCTTTTCACTTCATATAGAACAAACCCAAATGTCAAGCAAACTTGGGAACAAGTTAATATAAAATACAAGAACAGTTTGAGGTTCAGTGTGGTAAGGTAAAATCATTTGTTCCATGGAGTTGAATTAGAAATGTTCCTTGTATGTGCCACTCGCAAAAAAATGCAATCCTTCACACAAAGTTTGAGTGACAATAAGTACACGGCTGCACTGGGAAGTATTGGCGATGTATGGCCCTATCAGCTGTTGGAAATAAATAATGCCTTGGCGACTGAAACAGTAATGTCATACAAAAAAATCATCAGAAAGTGATAAAGGATCTTGGAGATCTCGGATCAGTCTTTCCCTATGAAAACGCGGCATGGATTATTGCTCCTGTCGACTTGGTCTCCCAGGAAGGGAGCTTCCTCTTTTTTATCTTTTGGGGGGTGTGTCTTAAGATCTGGCTTTTTGAAATAAACCTGCCCTGGAGCAGGTTTAAGTTTATTGATCCGTTGCTATAGTGATTTAGCTTAACCTGCTTCGAGGCATGGAACAAGCCTGACAGGACGTCAGGTTATCCTGACATTATCCAGCTAACTGAGTTAGCCAGGTACGAGGAACGGGGCCCTGGGCAAGATGCATCACTCCTATGCTGGGTGGGGCTGCACTAATCGATACACAGTTGGGGCAAGATCACATGGGATAACATTTCATGGGTAAATTAAAAGGCTTTTTTCATTGTATTTGTCTGGTATAACTACACATTCAGAACCAGATTCTCTAACGTTGTTGTTAGGTGGATTAATATCTGCAGTTAAGCTTGGTTTTTAACAATGTTGCCTAAAGCTGTTTTGTTTCAGGAGAGAAGGATTGCTCAATCACAAGGGAGCGTGCAAGAAGACATTCCCCAGCCCATGAAAGAGGCAGAACTTCCCACAGTGCCCAGTGTTGTATGAAGTATTAAGTATAAGTATTGTAGTAAGTATCTGCTGTTGTTGAATGTGGATTCTTGCTGTGTATGCACACACACAGTGCTGACAGTGGGATTGAGGGGTGGTGACATCAAAAATGCAGGCCATCTGAAAGCACATTGTTTCTATTAGGACCACCTTCATGCAGTATCTAACTCTCCCAGTAAACTCAGTGCCAGACTAAAGAAAGCCATGTCTAGGCTGGAGAATCTTAATAAAGAGAGGAGGAGTCAAGACAACTGTGTTACACAATACAGCCATAACTGCTCTGCTTTGAATAAAAGCTGCAATCCTGATATAGATTAGCAGAACACAGCTGATCCCATCTTGGTGAGCCAGACCGGCAGCCCCCTGCAATTTTCTGGTGACTTTAAAGCTTGTATGTAGAAGACAACTCAGCCTCTCAGTGCAGTATTTATTTATGTTTAATGTAGATGTATTTTCTATTTTCTTATCTCTAAAGATATGGTTTATGTTTGTCTTGTTTTTTCCATTTTGTTTTTCTGATTACTTTCTTAAAATAGGTTATTTTAGGTGTGTCATGTCCTTTAAGCTTGGTCATTTGTCGTGTTTTTTGTTGTTGTTGTTAGATATTGGAAAACCAATAAAAAGTTTGGTCTCAAAAATAAAGAGAGGAGGAATGCAAAGGATCGAGTGCAGAGGGCAAAAACACAGTGCATTGTCTTCTGGAAGATCTGGAGGCAAAGAACCTCAAAGACTACGTTTATATGCAGTCAATAACCATTTCATAACTGGAATATTAGCAATAACTTGGTTGCACACGGCCATGTAAACACCAAAAACCCTTTTGAAAGACTGGAATATGCTCATATTCCGGTTTTTAAAAACCTGAATATGACCCCTGGGTTACTCCTTTTCCAACCCGAATATTTGGTCATATATACGCCTATCGGGATATCTCCATTGAAAGGAACATTAATTTGTGTTCTGCGCATGTTCTATTCGCAAGGAATCTTGGTTTTTTGAGTATAGGAACTACTTGTTGTAAACATGGTGAAACACAACACCACACTTTTGGAGCGAGGAGGAAACAAATCACCTCATACGTGTGGTGAAAGACATGAACATCATGTCTTTTGTAGAAGGTAGAAAGTAAAACACAGGCACCAAAGCGCAAACGAAGGCGACTGCTACTGGCCCCAGACTGGTCATTATCCGCCATGCTGCTGTTGTTATCGTTGTTTTTGGATACAGGAAGAAGAGGCGGAAATGACGTGCGTTTGCGTCATGACGTTCTCTGTGCGTCTAGACGTTGTTCGTGCATCGGGGTTTTGATCGAGATATCCCAATTGATTTCAATTCCCATGTATATAGGATTAACCCTGTTTGCTCACGCATGTAAACGGGTTATGCCAAATGTTTCAGAAACCAGAATAATGAACTTAACCCGAGTATTGACTGCATATAAACGTAGTCATTGATGAGGAGCTAGGAGAAAGGCTAGATTCTCAGGTAAAATGAAAAGAAAACAACAGTACATTCACAATTAATGGGGCAAAAGAGTAAAGAGTGGATCATCCATAAGATTGGATATCAAGTTCATACCAAGTATTTTTTCAAATCAATGAAAGTTACAGATTATGTGAATTTCAGACAACCCATATAATTAAGAAAGCAAACAAGAAATCCCAGGAAAGATTCAAGATACACTATATTGCCAAAAGTATTCACTCATCCAGCCAAATAATTGAAATCAGGTGTTCCAATCACTTCCATGGCCACAGGTGTATAAAATCAAGCACCTAGGCATGCAGACTGTTTCTACAAACATTTGTGAAAGAATGGGTCGCTCTGAGGAGCTCAGTGAATTCCAGCGTGGTACTGTGATAGGATGCCACCTGTGCAACAAGTCCAGTCGTGAAATTTCCTCGCTCCTAAATATTCCACAGTCAACTGCCTGTGGTATTATAACAAAGTGGAAGCGATTGGGAATGACAGCAACTCAGTCACCAAGTGGTAGGCCACGTAAAATGGCGGAGCGGGGTCAGGGGATGCTGAGGCGCATAGTGCGCAGAGGTCACCAACTTTCTGCAGAGTCAATCAATACAGACCTCCAAACTTCATGTGGCCTTCATATTACCTCAAGAACAGTGCGTAGAGAGCTTCATGGAATGGGTTTCCATGGCCGAGCAGCTGCATCCAAGCCATACGTCACCAAGTGCAGTGCAAAGCGTCGGATGCAGTGGTGTAAAGCACGCCACCACTGGACTCAAGAGCAGCGAGAATTGTTCTCTGGAGTGACGAATCGCGCTTCTCCATCTGGCAATCTGATGGAC
Organism: Cheilinus undulatus; assembly: GCF_018320785.1. Classification (NCBI taxonomy): domain Eukaryota; kingdom Metazoa; phylum Chordata; class Actinopteri; order Labriformes; family Labridae; genus Cheilinus; species Cheilinus undulatus. The sequence continues at coordinate 8,475,814 of NC_054878.1, forward strand.
CAGTCTGGGTTTGGCAGTTGCCAGGAGAACAGTACTTGTCTGACTGCACTGTGCCAAGTGTAAAGTTTGGTGGAGGGGGGATTATGGTGTGGGCTTGTTTTTCAGGAGCCGGGCTTGGCCCCTTAGTTCCAATGAAAGGAACTCTAAATGCTTCAGCATACCAAGAGATTTCGGACAATTCCACGCTCCCAACTTTGTGGGAACAGTTTGGGGATGGCCCCTTCCTGTTCCAACATGACTGTGCACCAGTGCACAAAGCAAGGTCCATAAAGACATGGATGAGAGAGTTTGGTGTAGATCAACTTGACTGGCCTGCACAACCCAATAGAACACCTTTGGGATGAATTAGAGTGGAGACTGAGAGCCAGGCCTTCTCATCCAACATCAGTGTGTGACCTCACAATTGTGCTTCTAGGAGAATGGTCAAAAATTCCCATAAACACACTCCTAAACCTTGTGGAAACCCACTGAAAAATAGTGGGAATATTTCCACACCACAGAAACTGTCCACAAAAAAACTGATTTTGAGGTACGAAATTTACTTTTTGGTTTGACAAATGTTTTTCTTCTGCTGTCTACAGTTTAGATGATAGTAAAGTCAAACTGTGTTTAATTTGATCCCTGGCTTTTTGGTGAAAAAAATCAACATTAACAACCTATGCTAACATAAGTGCTAGAGACTTTATTATGGCTGCTTGGTCAGGGGCAGTTGTAACACTGTTACAACTGTGTTGCAATTTCCATAGCTTAATACAAGCCATACTGCCTAATGTAAGCAAATGCTGACTTATTTTTTCTTTTTAAGAAGAGACATATTACACAAATTTAAAAAAAAAAATTATAATTAATCTTGTTTGTGTAGCGATGTTAATGTGTCTATTTTACAGTTTTATTAAAGTTTGGCTACAGAGAGTTCTTGACTGATGAATCTGAAATTATTTGAATAGATCCAAATAATAAAAATGTATTGAGTAGAAATAATTCTTACTGTGACTTATCAGTGCAATAAGCTTTGGGGTGTCCATAAATAGATATATCTTTTGCTTTGACTTCATATTACAGCCTACTTGAATTGGGGGAAAATAAGAAGCGATACTGAAAAAACCTTGGTAAATACATGTGATACTGTAGCAGAAATGGGAATAATGAAGAGCTAACCCTAATCTGAAATATAGAGGGTAAATATGTTTCTGGTCAATGTAACAATTGCCCTTACAAGCTGACTTTTTTGATTGAACTGAACAAAACAGCTGTGCCTTTATGAGTTTAAATACAGCAATAGCTTTATTAACTAGTGCAAAAATAGATGTTTCTTAAATTTAAAATGGTGTGTGTATTCCAAGTAATCTGTGAGTTATGAAGGAAAATGTGAAAAATGTTACAATTGCCCCCGGTCTCCCCTACTTTACTGTATTTTATTTGTTTCTGTCTGTTGACCAATTCAGTTAGAGGCTTTGATTCAATAATGACAATAATTACTGATACTTTATTCCAGGCTTCTCAAGCGCCCCCTCCCTTGTGGGCCCGGGTAATCAGTACCCTTTTTACCCCGTGCCACGCCCTTGCATCTACGTACATTATGTCTGTGGTTCAAACCCCCAAGAGGAACACCAAAGCAAACAATAATTAGGTACTCACGGTCCGGAGGTCTGTCGCTTGGTCAGTCAGTCAGACTGAGTCAGAAACTCCAGCAATCCACAGGACTCCAGACCAGCAGACTCCAAACAGGAAACAATCTGGAGCCTTCTTAGTCCGACATGGGCTGCATCTCACTTTCACTTTTACTGCAGCCAATAGACAAATGTTTAACGGCCCATGGGATGTCCCTCCACTGCAGCATCATGTGAAGTGATATCAGTTCATGATGACAGTGCAGGCTGATCACAAACCAGCTGCCTGGAGGCATAAACCACATTAACAGAGTCTGGTCTGAGTGTGGGATCACAAAAACCTGCATGAAGACAAACCGAAAGTATATATTAAAAAAAAAAATACAGACTCTTTCTATGAGAAAATGCTTTATTATATTATTATTTATTATCCTAATTATTCACTGTGAAGGCTAATGATCAAACCTGACGCTCACTAACGATCAGGCTGATACAAACTTTATTGACATCTTGATGGATTTAAAACATGTTTCTTCCTGACAGACTGCTGCTCTGTCAGACTTTAAATCTCTTCATAATCTAATAAACAGAAATAACTGGTTTAGATCTGATTCTTTTGATTTTATGTTTTATGTTTGAAGGTGAGTTAGAAAGCAAATCAAATATTAAACTCAATACTGATTCACTCTTTAATATTTATTTTATTAAATGTATTTTCAGTATTTCACTATAAATGCTTATTTCAAACACTTTTAAATCCCAGCCCATCAGTTATTGAGCCTTTTTTAAAACTGCTGGTGGTTCTATTCTGTCTGTTTATTGTCTGTTATGAACTCTGTTTCTCCTCCATTATTTATCTCTGCTGCTGCTGTGATGTTTCGCTGACATCCACTGTGTAGCAGCATCCAGTCAGAGAGTGATATCCAATAAGGGGGCGTGTCTTTGAGTAAAAGGAGTTCCAGGAAGCCTGCTCTCATGTGTCTCTGCTCATCTGTCTTCAAATCTCAGTCCTCGGTCTTCAGATCAGCCAAACGTCGTTGGGATGGTCTTTAAGATGGCAGAACAGAAACTGCTGTCAGTTCGACTGAAGACTGAGGACTAGGGCTGGGTGATTATGGCAAAAATTACAATCATGATTAATTGAACTTTTTTCTTCTATTATGGTTAATGAACGGTTTGTGCTGTAATATTTCTACATTTTTTAAAACAGTTTTGTGCTCTTGTTGTAGTTAAACCAGAGCAAGGCTGATTCCAGTTTGACTGGCCATTTTGAAATGAATTTTCCTGGTCTGAACTCCTGATTAAGATTTAAGATTAAACTGATTTTCTTTCCTTTAAAATTGTCATTGACATTTTTACTGACACTGGCATGAACTACAATTAAGCAGTAACAGGATACGATACCAAAAACTAACACAAGCTGTTGTTTTTTAGAGAAACTAACCTTTATCTGAAAAAAAGTCACAAAAATGATCATTTCTTTTAATGATCATACTCTTTGTTGAAGTAAGAAAGATAATATCTTAAATTTCTATCTGTGTCCATTATGTTTAATCATAGCTTAATAAATGCTGTTTATTGGTGCTTTCCACAAAATTAAACCAACATAATTTAAGATTTTTTAAGATATTAGAATGAGCTAGAATGAGTTTGAGTGATGAGATGTTTTCAAAGAGATGCTTTCTAACATAAAACAGAGATGCTTTACATAAAAGAGATGCTTTCTAATTTTTCTGTACACTCAGGGCCCTGGGCCTCCAAACGACTAAAACCAGCCCCGCCTCACATCTGCAGTCCTTCCAGACACATCGTTCCATCAGGCCTCATTTTGTAGCTTTGTTTTTACATTTCTGTTTTTTTGACAGTCTTTATTCTCAGTAGTACATTAAAGATAAAATAAAGCACCCATGTTTGGTCAGGTTTCACTAGCTATTACATTATCTCAACATGTGAGCCCATACCTGTCAAGGTTTGGATTTCAAAATAAGGGAAATTTTCAGGCGCCTGCTGCCGGACTGTGCCCCATCCTGCTCCTCTTTAGGAAAGCAAATACGCTGTGCTATTTTTCGAGATATTTACATGACTTATTTGTTTTTTTGGCAGGAAGGCCTTCTCCTCGTCACATCCATCCATCTCGCTCCTTTGTTGTTCTGGGTTTGTTCCCGCTGTCGGCACTAACCTCAGGACAACTGCCACCCAGGCTACTGCAGGTGGCAGTTCTCGTGAAGCTAGTGACAAAGTTCAGTTTGGAGAGGCAGAGGAATGTTTTTTTTTTTTTTTTTAATTATATTATGACAGAGATGCACACAAGTCATTTTTTTGCAAGTCCAAGTCAAGTCTCATGTCTCCGGTGGTTGTAATGAGCGCTCTATGATCTGCCTCTGACATCCAGTCTGCTTAGACCACTGCATTTTTCTATCTGAGGAGTTTAAATCCTGTACTGTTATCACCATCAGTAGGGTGGGGTATTGTCTGTGGCCGGCTCGCCGTGGTGTGTGCATGTGTACACTTACATATGAACAGGGCTTGACATGAACTTTTTTCACACTAGGCAGCCACTGTGACTAATTCAGTGTTTCCACTAGCCACAGTTCTGTTGTTGGGAATGTATGTTCTATATATTATATGTAGCTCTGCTATAAGATGAAACACATGCTCTCTCTTCCCCTCATCAACATAATCAGTTTAAGCTCTTCTCTTAATAAAGCTCCTCTCTGTGTACATATGAAACACTACAGAGACATGAGTCAGAATTCACTGATAGATAAATTTGACTTTATTCAGCTGAAATCTCCTGGACTCCTTAGTTACTCATTTATTAGCCTCTTATCTGTCTCTGTTTCTCGCTGCTTCCATGAACTGTATTTAAAGTTTTAGGGTGCGTTCACACCAGAGCTGTTTGGTCCGCTTTAACCAAACTCTGGTCCATTTTCCCAGATAGTCCGGTTCGTTTCAAGTGGTGTGAGCGCTCACAAGAACTCTGGTGTGGACCAAACAAGCGGACTCTGGTCCGCTGGAAACAGGTGGTCTCGGTCCGCTTCCTAACGAACCCTGGTGCGGTTCTTTGGAGGTGTGAACGCAAAGCAGACCAGCTTGTGAACCAAAGGCAGGATGAGCCATAAACCATAATGATAAACGGATTTATATGTGATTTAATACACTCAAATACATGTCGGTACCTCGCTTCGCGTCTGTGTAGCCATGGCAACACGTCGTAGTCCGTGCTGATTTATTCGTCTCATGTAAAGGACGACATGCTGGACAGCTCACCACCTTGCCAGCTGCTCATAATGCTGAAATGCAAGAACAGAAACCATTAGACAGCGTTAATTCTGTGTTTTTTCATTGTTTATGTGGAAGAAAATACCGGCGGAGTTTCGTCTTCTTCTACGCCTTCTTTTCTTCTTGGTCGCCGTTTGTTTGTGGCGACAGCGCCCCTTCGCGGGCAGAGGTGTTCAGACGGTTTGGTCCGCTTGACCAAGACAGCAGTGTGAATGCTAACCAAACCAAAGGAAACTGCAACAACCTTTCCATTTCTGTTCCAAAATGGACCGAGTCCCCGGACTATCAGGTGTGAACACGACCTTAATGTTCCTGTCGTCTTATGTCTGTTCATTATCAATAAGCGAAAAAGCAGAGATTCTAACATTAATTTGTTCCCCATAAACATGATAATAAAGGAATTATTCACCAAATAATATTTTAACACTGTGCACACCTATGGCTCACGCGGGCAACACAGAGACACACAGCTGAAGCGCACAGACATACAGCGGTGACGCCGGTCCTCCATGGAGAGGAATTTTAAAGCAGGAGAAAAGAGTTTAGGTATTCTGAAACTTTTGCCCTCAACAGACTGAAGTCTGAAGTCTGCAATCTGCACAACCAACATGTTAGCATGCATTCAAAGTAGTTGTGTGTGTGAGCGTCGCGTTTGTGTGTCATATGCAGCATGAACGAGGACAAGGAAGAGAGGTTGGTAAAAGGCGCACAAACCGTCAAAGAGAAGGGGAGGAAAGGAGAAGAGAGTGACAGGGGGACAAGAGATCATGATGGAAAAATTAAAAACTGAAGATTGTGCACAAGTCCCAAATCACAAGTCAGAGTTGAGTCGGAGTCTTTTGCGCACGACTCTTAGTCAAGTCTCAAGTCACTGATGTGGGCGACTTAAGTGCGACTCGAGTGCAAGTCGCAGACTCGAGTCCCCATCTCTGGATTATAATATGGGAGATTTACGGGAGAATACTAATGCGGGAGGACGGCGGGAAAGAGGGGTAAAATACGGGAGACTTGACAGCTATGCCTCCTCTACCTTCAAATATTAAACTCCATACTGACTCACTCTTTAATATTTATTTTTTAAAATTTTCTCAATCTTTCACTGAAAACACTTATTTCAAACACTTTTTAAATCCCAGCCCATCAGTTATTGAGCCTTTAAAAACTTCAGATGTTTATATTCTCTTGAGAGTCTGCTGAATCAGTTTATTGTCTGTTATAAACTCTGTTTCTCCTCCATTATTTATCTCTGCTGCTGCTGTGATGTTTCACTGACATCCACTGTGTAGCAGCATCCAATCAGAGAGTGATATCCAATAAGGGGGCGTGTCTTTGAGTAAAAAGAGTTCCGGGAAGCCTGCTCTCATGTGTCTCTGCTCATCTCTCTTAAAAACCTAGTCCTCTGATCTCGGTCTTCTGTCTTCAGACCAGATTAGGGTCTTTAGGACATCCTTAAGATGGTGGATCTGAAACTACTTCAGACCAAGGACTGATGAATAAACAACTTGGGATTCAGCTTGGGATGCTACAGCGTGTAAAGGGTGGAGAGGAGGGAGATCTACATCATTTCTGGAGAGCATTGCATGAAGATGAACGCGAGCACAGTTTTATAAATCTTTATTATTTTTCAGCACATGCCATTTATGATGACCAAGGCTCTTTACTGTAGGTACCAGATTATCAGCAAGTTCTCCAAGAGCAGACAGATTTCATTAAACACATGGTCAGGGCCCAAAATAAGAAGCTCTGTTTCTGATGTGTTTAGTTGGAGAAAGTTTTCAGCCATCCAATCTTTAACTGCAGCAGTACAATTTTTAAGAGAAACAATGTTTGATGGATCAGACGGTTTAAAGGACAGATACATTTGAGAATCATCTGCATAACAATGATAGGAAATACCATGGCTCTTAATTCTGTTGCCCAGGGGGAGTAAATAAAGAGAAAATAAGACCGGTCCAAGGATGGAACCCTGTGGCACACCATAGGGTGAAAAGGCCTCTGTAGAATTAAAACCATTTACAGACACAACACACTTTCTATTGGGTAAAAACAACATAAACCACTGTAGGGCAGTGACCGAGACACCACCCCAAGACCTCAGCCGCTCAGTGAGTGTGGTATGATCCACTGTATTGAATGCAGCTGTCAGATCAAGAAGGACCAGTACAGAGCATTCACCTGTATCAGCTTTCACCAAAATGTAATTAACTACTCTAATTAGAGCAGCTGTGGTGTTGTTTGAAGCCTGACTGAAATTTATCCGTAATATTATTATCAGATAGGATTTGTGACAACTGGGTAGAGACCACTTTCTCAAGGATTTTTGCTTTGGGTCCATAATTTCTGTGGTTAGAGGGATCAATACCAGGTTTTGTTAAACCTCAGGCCCTCTTTTTAAAAAAATCACACTCTCCCTCTAAAAGCCCTTTTAGGACATTGGATATCTTTAAAAGATTATTATTATTATTTTTTTTTTTTTTTTTTTTTTGGTCCTCAGCTCCAGTCCTCATCATGTATAGCAGATGTGAATTATTTTTCATATTTACACAATGCCACATTTTCTGACAATTTTTTTTTTTTTTTTCTATTTGAAAAATGCAAAGCAGATTTTTTTTTTTTTTGTGCAGGGATTATCAGTCTTGGATATGTCAATTAGCAGCAACACTGATTTTGATGTACTACCAAGTTTTGTGTAACAAAAACATTTTAAAAAATCGCAATTCCCTCTTAAAGCTCTTTAAGACAATGGATATGTTTTGTTTGATTTGTTTTTTATGATTTGTTTTTTATTTTTTGGTCCTTAACTCCAGTTCTCATCATGTATAGCAAATGTGAATTTATTTTCATAATTTTAATTTTTCACCAGATTCTGACATCCATAGAAAACACCAAAAGTAGTTTTAGTTGAAATAATTATTCCCACTAGCCTACAGTCACTGATATATCCTATCAGGTCAAACAAGGTCATTATCTCCCACAATGCCTTTCTGTCTTGAGTTTAGATTTCTTCCACAGTCTTTAAGCTTTTCTACATTCCCTTTTTTTTTTTGTTACATATACAATCATCGATTCAGGGTGATAGAACTGGACATTTAGTTTTTGATATTTGTTTGACTGGAGCAACAATATCCAAGACTGTGGTACATAAATCATTTAAACTTAATGTCTGAATGCAAATCCAATGAACAACATGATTTCACAAATAATGAAGAAAATTATTTTATTAAAATTAAAGATGCGAGAGCAAATGTTCCTCTGTTGAATATTGTTATACTCATAAAATTCAGAATTAAAGATTAAACAGATGATCTGAGATAAAAATGTCTCTTAAAACCAATAAATGTAAACCTCACTCTCAGGTAAAAGCTAAATCCAGAGTATGGCCACATTTATGTGTAGGGTCAGACACACGCTGTGTAAAATTAAAAGACTCCATGATATTTAAAAACTCTGATGCAAACCTGTCAGATTTATCATCAACATGAATGTTAAAATCTCCAACAATCAAGACTTTGTCATGGCTAAGTACAACAGAGGCTAAAACTCTGACAACTCAGAAACTGGATGTTTGATTTGGGAGGCTGATAAATGATGACACGAGACAGGATGGATGCATGACATTTTTAATACAAGAACCTTAAAGGAGGTGAAAATATTAGATGGTAATGGTTTGCAGTCAAATGATTTTTTAAAGACAACACCAAGACCACCACCCCTACCATGAGGCCTTGGTGAGATTATAAAATCATAATCAGGGGAGCATGTTTCTAGAAAAAGGCCATGTTTACCTAATTTGGACCAAGTTGTAGTGAGAAACATAAAGTCTTAATTTTCTGAAAAAATAAAATCATTTAAAATAAAAGTCTTATTAGATAAGGATCAGCCATTCAAAGGGCTAACTTGACTTCCCTGACTCTGGGTTCAGCAGTTTTAGTAGCCAACGTAATAAGACAAGGGCTCCTCTCAGTTTTGTGGCTCTTCCTATTTCCAGTAAAATATCTATTTGTTTTCAGCTCTGGTATGTTAGAGGGGCAAGATTCTGAGGCAGAGGAGCCACAGGAGGGATCAGCAGTGTCATGATGAAAAAGCCCTACTACACATGAGAGGAACAAATTCATAAACAAAACAACTTCACCATACCATTACTGTAGAAACACGGTGACAGAGGCAAAGCAATTCAGCCCTCTCTGCCGTACCCATGGATGAAAAGCAGCACTTTCATTGACCTCCAACTTTATCCAAACACTTCTCATTTAAAAAGTTCCCCCTTTATTGTCCAGTGTAGCAGACGGTTTTTGTTAAGTGGTAAAGTCGTCTTGTGTCCAGTAGAGTACGTCAGGCATGCTCCACTTTGTGTTTAAATATGGCAGGTTTGAGTTACAGAAAAACAGCCAATATGTGAACGGCTTTCTCGAGTTCTTTTTGGAGCCCTGCTGCTGCCACAGACAGCATAGCATGGTGAATGTACAGGCCACAACTTGTCCACGAGAGCGTTTTGGAGTTACTGGATCATGTATTTAATGAGTTTGATGAGGGAAAGCCAAAATACCGTCTGCTTACATTGAGTTGGCACAGCAGGTCTGAACTCAGCAGCGCCGATCTAAAAAATATATTGCACCGACAACTAAAGGTAGGGAACCTTTTACTAAGACTATAAGAATTATGACAATGGAGAAATTTGCCAAAATGTTGAAGTATCCCTTTAAATCCTGTTGCTGCCACTGTTCTCTAATCTGCTGCCACTCAGTCTCAGAGCTTGTTTAAATCCAAATGAAGTCACGGTCAGACCAGAGGAAAGGGAGGGAAATAGGACAGCCCTTATCGATTAATAGTAATATAATGCAAATTAATGTAATATTAATAATGAGAGAGTCCACCTGAACTTTTTAAATGATTTATTCAGACACACAATAAGGAGATTAAGAGAACGTGAATCTTTTTTAGGGTTACATTAACAGTGAAATTTGGTTGTTATTTATTCTAAGATAGGCTACAAGTCATGAATTTTTGGGGGAAAAAATGGAAAGAAATACATCACTGACAGAAGACCAAAACCTCATATCTCATTTTTTCATGTCATTTTATTTTTTTCATAAATCAGTACTATTCGTCACTCTTAAACTCTGTCACTGGGTTTAACACATTTAAAGCAAAAGAAGTGTCAAAAAGACTCTGACTATGACCTTTTAATGTTAAACTATTTGGAAGATAAAACTTTTTTTTTAAATTCCCTTAAAAGAAGTGATTTTAGAGATAAGAGGTTTTGACCCAAAACCAGCAATATGTAAAATAAGACATTCAACTCTCCCATGTAGCTGGAAGGGAATGATTCCTGTTTCATAAGCAGATTTTTTTTTTTTGTACTCATCACCAAGTGCTTTAATTTCCACCCCTTACTTCTATTACAATCAGTGCTTAATCTCAACAATTACCAAGAAATATATCCCATAATTTTGAAAAATGATGATAAACACAATCCCTGTGAGCTTAAAAGCATAGATTTTTCTTCATCTATATCATTATCATCTATTATTATATCATCCATATCGGGGTCGACAACTACGTTTAGCCTCGGGCCAAATTTTTTTCTGACCAACTCAATGGCGGGTCAAAATTACATCTTCATCAGGCAAGACCTGTCTTTCCTACTAAAAAAAGATACCTTTTTTCTCATCTATACTATTATAATTGTACTAAAACGTAATTAAATAAAGTTATTAATTTAAAATCAATGAATTTGCTACAGGCTTTTACTATGTATTTGATCACTGAGCCAAGCTTGTTATTTGCTTTAATTCAGTGAAATAGATTTTGCAGTTTGTCTGTTACAGTGGCACACAGAGTGATTTTTCTTTTTTTTTCTCCTTTTTCTCAGAGCGCACATGTGCCAATTAAGTTCCTACCTCAAGCCAGTGTGTGTCTGAAGTCAAGCAGATGCTGCTTTATTTTATTTTATCATATTTTGTCACGACTTTTGAATTACTGTTCTGAAATCTGTGGAATTGTTGGTTTTGCACACACACACATATATATATATATATATATATATATATATTTTAATCATTTTTTTAATCAATGTTATCTAGTGGGCCAGGTATTATTGGCGGCAGGCCAATTTTGGCCTGCGGGCCACCAGTTGCCTACCTCTGATCTATATCTTCATCATCTTCATCATCATCATCATCTACATTGAATTTCCCTTCGGGGAATTGCAATGCATCATCATCATCTTTTATTAGCTTTAGGCAATTCGTCGCATATCTTGTCATGTGTGTCTTAATATTACTCCATTTATCTCCTCGATGTTTCCGTTTCATCACCGGTTCTGCAAAAAAAAAAAACAAAAAAAAAAAACAAGAAACAACACTTTAGTCTTAAACTGAAAATACAAGAACACAGAATACAAGCGCAACTTTATGTTTTTAGCTGTGAGGTTACATTTGATAGAGACGCTCCCATAGATCTATGAGGAGAGGGTTATGTGTCACCTCTATATCATTTCAAGAGAATAGCTGTGCCTCATATCACACCCCATTAGCTTCATAACGCACAATGTTATAATACAGCCAAACAGCTGTTTTGTAGTGCTGTCTGAATTCTGAATGGGCATTGTTATATCCTGCACTGAAACTCACTGATTCTTCAGTGCATTGTGAAAAGTAGTTGATGGTCACCGTCACAGCAGTATTCTCTATCATGAATCAAGATTCAAAGCTTTAATGAGCAGAAAGTGACACCTGACTGCTCTCACACATGACAGATGACAAAAGGATCATGGCGAGGAACAATATAGAACACAAACACTGGAAAGTTCATATTTTGAGGCACTTCATCCAACATCTATCTGTTCTGATAATGTTTCAAGAACTTGCAAGGCAGTTACATATTTTCCTTATGATTACAGGCATTAAACCATCCACTCCTCAAAAAACAGTTACAGCACTAAAATATGTTTCATTAATTTTTATAAAGTTTGAAAGGGGTCTGACTGCAGACCGTACATCTCTGACGGCCACTCTCACACACCGTTCATCTGAGACGCTGTATGTCTCAGCAAGGAAGAGTCACAATTTGCTGCATCGTCAGAAATCTGTTCAACTGGCAAAACATGGGGAATCATTTTGTAAAATTTAGCTAAAATGAGTGTAAACAGTGTTGGAAATGGGTTAATAGTGGCAGTAATGGGTAAACAGAGGCAACAGTGCACAAGCATTGGTTTTAAAAATGATGTAAAAGGAGGCGCATAAATGTAAACATTTCTGTCACTGATTATAGAAAATACGACAATTGTGTTTACTGATGTTTTCAATCTATAACTACAAGGGATGGGAGTTTATTGTATTTTCAGTATGTACATGTATAAACCAGGACTCTTAAGAGCAAGGGGAAGATGAAGGGAAAGGGCAAAGCGTAAGAAATGGGAGTCACCCTTACTCTACAGATTTAAAAATCCCTTTGATTCAGCATAAATCCCACCAAATGTTGTAGTGTTTTGTTTAGTTTTTTTAACTATTTGTATGCATAAATTGTCAGAAATATTGGTAACATATACAGTTTGAAAACATTTAAAAACTATTTTTAGTTGTTTCTTTGTTTTTGGAGACATCTTGCAAACCCCCTTCACTGTCTCCCCCATGATGAGAACCACTACCTGAAAGAACCCAACTTCAAAATTACTGAAATATCCCTTTAAGAATAATATATCTGTAAGTTTGAGTGCAGATGATATTGTTTAAGCATGGCAAGTAAAAATTGTTTCTTGATTAAAATTATTGTGCTAATTCATTAGCCTTTAACTGCATTTTCTCTTAGCATCAAGCTGTGCATGTACTCTGTTAGTCATTATCCACTGTATTACCTTCTGTTGACAGGTAGCTGAGGAGCTCTTTCCTGTACTTGTTGCTCGAGTTCTTGTAGCCCCTCTTATTGATCCATTTAATGATTTTTTTCCGATGTGATTTTGTCATGACTCCATTCAGCAGTGGGAACCAGAACTCAACCATCTTTCGGCATTGAGGTCCAAATCTATCTTCAAACACAGACAGACTTTGTGGACCTATCCTTTTTGCATGTTGGTTTAAGTTCCCCTTGATTTTCAGCCAGAATCTCGGCACTGAACCAAGAATGATCAGTTAGAAGGTGCCCACCACATCATTTTGTTGTATGGATTCAATTAAGAACTCTCTGAATTTTGGTGATGTTGTGCTGAGAAAATCACGATGTATCTCTGCTGGCACATAAACAGTTGGAAGTTTAAGGCCATGATATTTCTTTGCTTCATCAATCGCGTTTTTGTCCGGATTAGATGAGCCTGTTGCCACTTTAAGCATGGCTTTGGCTAACTCGCTTTGGTTGGACTGTTCTATGTTCAAGATACAACTCACTGGTGGCTGGTGGTCTGCATTGATGAGCTGTCCCAATCCTGGATTATTTTGTGCGTGTTGTTTCCAGGTGCTGTATAGTTCTACTTTTCCAACCTCTCTTCGAAGGGTTTCTTTCTCAGTGTTGGACATAGCTCCCTCTGCCATGTACCAGTCTCCTCCTCTGATAGCGTCAGTCCACTCCTTCCTCTTGACGAAGGGCTCCCATTTGTCCGGTTCTTTAAGGAGAGTGTCGGCCTCACTGTGTCGCAGGTCGTCTGCTTTCTTTGAGATCTCTACTTCGCTGGCGTCTGGGTTCATGCCTCGTGCCAGAGCATGAAAAAGGCAGCTCTTGTCTTTACTGTTGATGCTGACTGTGTGGTTATTAATGAGCACATCATAATGGCCATCTGGGTACTTGACACTCTTTGGTCTGTAAATCAGTGTGACTTCTTGACTGGCAGGGTTGGTGTTTGGGTGTACTTGTTGCATTTTGGTCAGCTTGCCCTGGCTGTTCTCAGTGAGGAGTACAACCTTAGTGCCAGTGGTTTCTGACAGGACTCTGATGTCCAGAATGTTTCCTGGAGTGTTGGCATCCTTGATCTTCTCAGCATGTGTCTTCAATGATTCACTTGCTTCTTTTGCAGGGTGACGCTTAAGATCTTGGTCGACAGGCATGTGTTTGATATAGCTGTTATTCTGACCAGCTCTGAGTAATTCCTCTGTACGGTCAGTCTTTAGACCAGATCTTACATGTTGGGTAATGACACCATGTGCTTTGCTTTGCATCCAAGAAACCAAATGACTGGAGAACTTCTGGTGGAAAACTTCCACCAAAGCAGCAGCCATTAAATTGCTGATGGTGTCAGCTAACTCCTGCTTGAATTCTTTCAGCATCTCAGTGTCCTGAGGAGATTGATGCTTCAGCTTCTCCTCTGACAAATGGTCCTTTTTGAATGTCGTCAGCTGTTCCTGAAGATTTTGGAAGAACTTGCTGGAAAGGCTGAGCACTGCTGCAGTAGCTTCTGCTGCTAGTGCCCCCATATGGACCAATTTGATGGAAGTCAGAAATCCCGTTGCTTTTCCTTTGACTTCTTCCTCAGCTAATTCTTCCAGGGCTTTGTCAATCACTCCATGGAAGGAGGAGTTCAGCTTGTTCTGCAGGCTGAGGTCTGCATAGAATGGCTGGACTGCATTCTTACTCAGTTCAGTGAAAATGTTCAGCAGTTTGGTCTTCCTGTCTTTGTCCCTCAGAAGATCCTGAAGTTGCTCTTCATCAACATGTGAGAGGATGATGCTGTCAACTAATAAACCCAGCTCTCCTTTTTCTAAGTTGGATTTTACATCATCAGCAATCCCCTTGTTGACATTATTTTCAATGGCAGCTAATATTTGTTTAAGTAGTTCCTCCTCTGCCTTCCCTAGTCCATAGGTTATGAGCTCCTCAGCCATTTTTTTCACTGTTAATTTTGCTGCATTTTTCATGTTTGTTTTTGCGACAGTACTGAGGCCCTCTTTAGCTTGTGCTGTCAGAAACTTCGGCATAGATTTAAGCTCTTTCCCAAATCCTTTCAAGAGCATTTTACAAGCTTTGAAGTCCTTTGAAATCAGCTTCCCGATACCAAACCCAAGGAGGGACACACCAATGGAAATGGCTTTTTTGATTGCCCATGATTTCCAGCTGAATTCTCCTGTCACCATGGATTCTATGCCAGAGATGTAGTCTGATATTCCCTGTGGTAAGTCCCATGCCGACTAGAGCTAATGTACCAAATGTAAATGCAGTAACCAGAGCACCTCCAATGATCTGTACAATTCCAATAAAAAACACGGCCAGAGCTCCCCATGGGACGCAAGGCTTCTCAACAAAAAACACATACTGCAGACCTTGTCTGAAGAGGTTGCTGGCTTCCTCTAGGGAGTCTTCTTCATCTTTGGGCACCAGAGAGGAAATAGTTGATTTTTTGGCGACTGCATCTCGCCCCTCTGCTTTAATTTCATCCAGGTTTTTGATGGCCTCATTGATGTTTTCCTCCCAGATATTCAACATCTTTTGTTTGGTTAGTAACTGCTTTTCAAGGCTGGTTTCATTCTTGGTCAATGGAGGAGACATTTTTACCATCTGCAGACAGACTATGAGTTCTTCATTGAGATAGATCAGAGACTCCTTTGCCTTCTCGAGGTCTTGTCTGGCCTTACTGAGGTAGTCTTCTTTCTTCTGCTTTATAGTGCAGAATGCATGACTGTAGAAAGCTATCGCTGCCCAGCTTTTATCTTGGTCCATGGCTTTTTCAAAGAGCCTGCAGCTAACCTCCCATTGTTGTTTATTCAGGGCAACATTCCCAAACTTGATGTAGTGATAAAAGCTTAAGGACGGTGAAGTTTGACTTTGACACTGACTTCTTGCCCATGACAGATCAGCTTTCAAACTTGATTTCAAATCATTTCTTTTCAAGTTGTCAATGTCTTCAGATTTAATCTGCAGCCATATCCCCCAGAACTCATTCATGATGGCAACAACTGCCTTTTTCTCATTGTCATCTGTGCTCGCATGAATTTCTCGAAGAGTTCCACAGTAGTCTGAAAACAGCTCCTCCCTCAGCCTCAACTCTGTGATGTCTTTCATCATGTGATTGATCTTTTCTCCTGCATATTGATCCCTTGTTTCCTTAGCTTCCTCCAGAGAGGACGCCGTCCTAAGAGACTGCTGCTGGTATTCAGTGCACATGATGATCTGAGCAGATCCAGGTTTACCTTTGCGTGCCGTGCGACCAAACGCCTGGAGTTCCACTCTTGTGTTATCGGAGAGGAAGGAGAGTATCACAAATAATCCCCCATTGTTGTGCACCATTTTGGACACTTTGATGTCCGTACCACGCCCAGCAAGGTTTGTGGCAACAATGACATCCCCAGGGTTCAGCTCGGTATCTATTCTGCTCAAGCTGTCCTTATCACTGCGGCAGTAGAGAATGATTTTACCCTGAATGCTGCTTTTCAGCTCTTCATAGATTTCGTTGGCTTTGTTGATGGTTTCACAGATCACCAGGGCTGCTCTTCCCTCTCTGTTTGAGTTTGGGGAAGTCTGATCCAGTACCACACGCTTTATTTCAGATTTCCATTCTTCAGCTGAGGTTGTCAGCGTTCCTTTGAGCTCAAATAACTTCTTTCTGTTGAATGGTGGCATTTTGCAGGCAGAGAGACTTGGATAAAGCTCCTGCAAAAACAGAATGTCAGCTTTGCTCCCAAGAGTCCCAGTTGTTCCATATATTTTCCCATGGTACATTTCAAAGAAGGAGATGTTAGAAACATAATTTGTCACGACTGAAATTGTGCTCAGTTTGATTTTGTGTTTTATCTCTACAAACTGCTGCAGACCATCACCCCACTTCTTGTTCAGTTCTATGATGCCCGTGGATCTGAAATCAACAGGGCAGACACTGTTGTCTTGAATGACGTACTCCCGTCCTTCCCTCAGCTGCATTGCCAGACAGGCGTTCTGAACCCACACAGGCACTTTCTTCTCAATCAGATTTCTCAAGAATCCAGGAATGTTGATTTTTTTGTTGTCGTTCTCACATGGGGTGAACTGAACCTTCTGTAAGACTATGTCTGCAATGGGCTTGATGAGATCTTCCTCTGAATCATAGAGAGTACAGCACAAGCCATCATCCAATACAAGAAACGTAAGCTCTGGAATGTCCTGGTTGTTGTACGGACTTTGTTTTCTCAGACAGAGCGATCCCTGATCATCCAAAGTGTAAACAGTGAAACCATAGGGGACATAGTCCTCAAGTTCTTGGAAAAAATCCACCATGGCATCCTGACTCACAGTCTTGAGTTTCTGTAGAAGTTCATCATTCTTAACTTGATAGATTTCCTCTGTAAATCCTTCTTGTACGGTGCCGGTTTCTTCAGCAATCCCCAGAATGTCCATTGGATCTTTGATTTCAGTGCCTTCTGTGTCTATGGAGTCAAAGATGGCCTTGAAGAATGAAGCAGGAGGACTTCGAACAAATGTTCGTTGCCCTGCAGAAAGGAAGCCGAACTGGCTGACATGGCCCCAGATGAGGGCCAGGATGACGTTAAGGTGCTGCATGGAGACCATGGGGCTGGCCAAGTATGTCAGCTGTACTCCTTGATCGAGCAGCAGTGAGTCCACTTCATCGATTATGATGCACTGATATTGGCGATCAGGCCTCACTTCCTTCATCTCAAATATTTGGCGAAGGTGATCTGCAGCAAAGGCTTCAATGGTTCCATAGACCACATCTTTCTGGTAGCATTCTCTTCTACAAGAGTCTTCCATTTTATTGGTGTTTGTGTCAGCTGTCATTTTAAAGTATTTGTAGAAGTTGTTCCATTCTTCTGCATCTCTTTGGCATAACACAGAAGAGCTGGACACAATGTCTACTTTTTCACCCCGCAGCACACGCAGCGCTGCAAACATGGCTATCACACAAGACTTTCCCTCTCCAGTGCCCATTTCCAGCAGCCTCCCAGTATCAGACAGAGCCAAGAGACACCAGCTGATCATCTGAGTGTCTCTGGGCCACCACCCCTCTCCATCCTTGTGTGGCTGACCAGTGGAGTGGTGTACAGCATTGCATAAGACTGCCAGGACCTGCTGAAGGTCCTCTGTTTCTCTGCTGTGACTCAGGGTTCGAGCTTTCTCTACATCAGTGTGCTTTTTGATTTCACCTGTGCTGATCAGGCTTCTGACATGAGTTACAATGCTGTGTGATTTACTCAGTGTTTGGTCATCAATGTCTTTCATCTTCCGTAGTTCATCAAAGACAGTGTCAATGCTTTTGACTTTCTCATCTCTGAGGCTCTTCTTAAAATGTTTAATCAGATCTTTGGTCTTGTATTTGTCCACAAGCACCAAGAGAGACTGATCATTGTCATCCATCCACTGTGAAGATACCTGATATACTGCCATTAAATGTAGAATCTTCTTGATGTGAATGCAGTCTTCATCATGATGATGGTCGACCAATGCTGCAAGGAGGTTTACAGACTCTGCTGCTGACCACAGTCTCTGTGCTTCAAGGTCTGTTACCATCTGAAGGAGTTCTACTAATGTTGTTGAAGGTTTGAGTTGCTCCACAGAAGAAAATAAAATCTCCAGACACCATCTTCCTGCAGGAGATGCTCTGTTGTCCTCACTTTCTGTTTCTGCGGTAATGTTTTGCAGGAGATTCTCCAGAGAGGTCAGAATGAAGACCTCAGTGGGAGATGCTTCTTTTCTGGTAAACTTCTGTAACACACGGAGGATTTTGCTGTCAAAGGCTTCATCTTTGGTCATGTTGGAGTGAAGCACCTGAAAAAGAGACTTCATGAGTCTGTATCTGAGTTCTTTGTCTTCACTGTGGAATTTACCCATGAGACTTTGCAGGACCTCTGCAGCGAAATGCAGGGAATCACAGTCATTAAGCTTTGAAGTTTCCAGTTTGGTCTGAGAACTGAAATTCTTTCCTTCAAAGATGAATTGACGACTCTGCCTGGTATTCCCAGTTTCCATTGCCTCTATTCCCTGCTGAACATAATCTGAGACAAAGTCAGGGATCGTTCCGAACAAAATGTCGGCTTCATAGGCGTCTCTGTCTGATTCTTTAGTTTCCTTTGCATTTATGTCGACAGTCAATCCAAGGTACTTGTAGAAGTCAGACCACTCCTCAGCTCTCTCCTTTGGGTTACCCTCAGAGCTCAGCACAATGTCAACTTTGTTTCTCTTGAGCGCTTGTTGGGCTGCAAACATGGCTATGACACACGCATCTGCCTCCAAACCAGCTGGATCTAATTCTTCACTGTTCTCAGTCAGCATCAGTGCACACCAGTGCAGCATCATCTTGACTGTAGGCCACCAGGCTTTGGTGTGGACGACTGCTCTGCAGTACTGACACAGAGACTTCTGTACGTCGTCTGCATCAGAGGTTACACCTATAGAGGGATCATCACTGACTGGTGAATCTTTAGCTGTATTTTCCTGATATTTCAGGACTCCAGTGGTGATTCTTTCAATCTTTTCAGTGACTGCATCATCCAGGCTTCATAACATCTTTAATTCTGCTAAAGCTGTACTTAGACTGCACTCATCTTCCCTTCTGAGGGTCTTCTGTAAGTTCTCATAAAAACTGCTGGGGTCAGCAGAGTCCAGAGCATGGATGAGGGAGCGTCCAGACTCATCTGTCCACTCAGGAGGAAGCTCATACACCTGGACTAACATAAGGACTTTACTTATTGGTTCATCCTCTGTGTATTTCTGTGACAGCGCTGTGAGCAGAGTCATCGCCTCCACCGGGGTCCACTGGTTTGTTTGAACGAGTCCAAAGAGCCTCTGGGTGAGCTCTGAGTGGGTTTCTCTGACATTAATATTTGTGAGCTTTGATAAAAGTAGCTTCAAGGTCTGGATTTCCATCTTCAAAATAAACACAGAGGCTCTCTCCACTGTTTTCTGCAGCGATGATAAAAGAATACTGAAGAATTCTATGATGAAGATTTGCTCAGAGGAAAGCTCCTCTTCAGCCCATCGCTTGGCCATGAGCACCACGTCACAATCAGAGCGCTCACTGAAGAAGTGCATCAGGGTCAGGTACAGGGCCTGGCTCAGCAGGAAACTCTCACAAACGTCACATGCTGATTGGCTGATGGAGCCTACCAGGTACTGAGCATGCTCAGAGATGCTCTGCAGAGAAACACCCAGAGATGTCTGCAGAGACAGCACGCACAGCTCTGTGATGAACACATGAGTGTGCTGCAGAGTGCTGAAGGAATGGGGCGCACTCATCCATTCATCAAACAGGAGTGTGTTCATGGCCGACAGGATCTTGGCCAGATCATCAGCTGACAGCTGACTCAGACTCAGACTCTGAAGTGAAATGTTAGTCTTTGCAGACAGGATCTCTAGGAGCTCATCGCTGTCACTTTCAGATTCATTGGTCACTTGAAACTCATCCATAGTCACTTTCAGAATGTCTCTCTTGGACTCTTCTGACAAGACGCTTCTTTGCTCGTTCTCTCGCTGCTCTGTGGCTCGTCTGAGTGACTCTGACAGTCTTTAATTCAGTTCTTCACCTCTTCTCCTCTGTCTCTCCTCCTCTTGTTTCCTTCTCTCCTCTTCTTGTCTCCTCCTCTCCTCCTCTTGTCTCCTTTCCTCTTGTCTCCTCTCCTCTTCTTGTCTCCTCTGCTCCTCCTGATCTCTGATTTGCGTATAAACACAATATGAGCACTGGTAAATTGGAATATTGCTATATAGTCCAAGGTATAGTCCTGGTCTGTATACAGGGTATCTTCTGTATGGAGGTAACACACGGTTACATGTGTTACAATTGCGTGGTTGTCGATTCCCCATTTTTCAGGTATGACCAACAGTATGATCAGTCCTCCTGAAATACAAAAACATGTGGTATTTCAATGTATGATGTCAGCATAATAATAATAACTAGACAATTTCCTCAAGCGGAAATCGCGAGAGGGGCTCGGCTTGCATTTTGACACAAATGTCACATGTGGGCGGGCTTTTCTGAGGCTTATCCCTATTGACCAGCGAGTTTTTGAGTGACGGCTCAGTCACTCCAGATGCTCCAGAAGTTGTTGTTCAGCTCACGTCTGGGAAATTTAAGTAAACCAGCAGACTATCGTTTTTGCATCAGTTTGACTGAATCATTGATGCTTTATTAAATCTAACTATTGATTAAACAGCTTTATTTGTCAGTGTAGTCATAGATGTTGTGTTGTTTCGTACACATACATGTTTTAGCGATTTTTCCGGCCACTTCAGGTTGTTTTCGCTCTGCACGGAAATTACGCTGACATCACCAGCTTGTCCATTAGCTCAGTGTTAATATAGATGTCTGTCACTTGGGAGACCAGGATTTGCGTCCTGGTTGTTTTATAATTATTGATGTCAGTATGGTATCTTTTTACAGTTTTTTTCAATTGCTTGAACGCGATTTTGAAAACAGGTCTTATTTTGTCAAAACACTACACACAGTTCACACAACCACACACACAAGTAGCAGAACACCTCAGATCCTTTGCAAAATGAAACACATTTTTAAAAACTATACACTAATTTATAAAAAACATATTTTGTTACCATATGTAACACACACGTTTCATATTACTTAATTCTGTTTGAACCATATACACAATGCTGTTGCTAACCTAAAACACTTTTAGCAATTCTTCTTCTCAGTGATTAGAGTACTGTAAGTGAAGTACACAGAGAAAGTGCAAATATACAATAAATTCACCAAACACGACACAAGACCAATGCTGCAGACTGATGACAATATAATTTAATTCTCTCCATTTACCCAAATCAGTCAACATGTCAGCATGGAGAATCACAACAAACCATGTCCCATGTTCATGTTACTACAGTAGTGTGCATAACACTGTAAGCTAAGCAAATATCAGACAAAACATAAAATACTGTATCTAGCAAAGGTTACATTACAGTAAAAAGAAAAAAGATCTGAACACCCCTGTACACACACCCGGTTATCTGCCGGGGCTAAAAAAGGGGCTCAGACTGTTAGCTAAAGTACAAACTCTTAGGAATTCACTACTTATTTAACATTTTTTTATTCCAGAAAATCTTTTAAAAAAAACCCATACAGACATCTATTTTTATAAAACAACAGAGACGCGAACCCAAGTCTCCCGAGGGACAGACGTCTATATTACCATTAATAGACAAGCTGGTGATGTCAGCATAATGTACGTACAAAGCCAAAATGACAGCTGAAGTGGCCGAAAAAAATCGATATATATGTGTACGAAACAATACAAAATCTACGACTGCACTGACAAATGAAGCTGTTTAATCAATAGTTAGATTTAATAAAGCATCAATGGTTCAGTCAAACTGATGCAAAAACAACAGTGCACTGGTTTACTTAAATTTCCCTGAACAACAACTTCCGGAGCATCTGGAGTGACTGAGCCATCACTCAAAAACTCCCTGGTATGGAGCTATGATTGTTGCAAAAGTATTTGCAAATGCGTACAAAGATCTGCACACAAATCCACAAATGTGTGTACGGATCTGCAAATGCGTGCACAAATCCACAAATGCGTGTAAAGATTTGCAAATGTGTGCAAAGTTTTGCAAATTTGTACAATGATCCACAAATGCGTGCACTAATCTGCAAATATGTAGACCAATATGTAATTGTGGATGTAGTTAATTTTGGTTCAGAATCTGCCTCTCAATTGGCTGTCATACACACGTGACTTTTGCAACACTTGTACCGCGCACGATTTGTACTCAGATCCGTAAGCGTGTACTGAGATCTGTAAGCGTAGAGGCTGGGTCTGTTGCCCTCAGCGCAGGCTCACAGGCAAGGCTGCCTTTTTCATCACATCGGCATCACACAGGAGGCAGCAGTTAAGACTTAGTAAGGGCTCTATATAACGTCAGTGTGGAAGGAGAAGTGTTATGGTATTATACCGCAATTGTTATTATTCATATTTTCATTGAAAGAGTGAATAAAATTATGACTTCCTTATCTACAAAATTGTGTCACAGCGGTGGTTGAATTGCCATCTCTACAAGACAGGAGTTTATGTGTTGTATTTAACAGAAATCCCCATTATGACGCTGTATGAGCCGGGTGATGTTAGCAATAAGACCAATGGAGTGGTCTGTAACATTTATATTTATATAAATAACAGGGGACGATAAAGATTGTCGGTCTTGCACGGAGCTGAACGGCACCAACCAATGTTGACATCTACATCACGTTACTCCGCTCATAGTAGATGTGTTGATCAAGTGGCTGAGTGGTAGTATTGCGGACTTTCACTCTTTTAGTCCTGAGTTCGAATCTTGCAATATCCTAAACATTTATTTCTTATTACCTGGCCAGGAAACATATAGGACTTGAAAATTTGCTTCAGTGTGTGATCAAAACGATTGGCCTGACGAAATATTCATTTCAATCCGTTACAGTTCACATTACACTTTCATTTTAATATTTTGATCATTTGCTCTGACATCACGCCGATAGTTCCGTCATCTGCCCTTAAAATAGAAAATCGCTCTGCAGTCCCATGAGCAAAAGAATCCCAACATAAAAAGCGGAATGAATAGCTAAAGTTCTGCTGTGGCTACCAGAAAAACTCTGAAATTAGAGACCTCAGAGTCACCTGGCTCTGCCCAATGTGGAGCTGAACCTGCACCTACAGCACAAATGGCGACAGCGTGATGACTCTTTTTCCACTGGTGAAGACTCCCTCTACCTGTCATCTACTCCCATCCACGGATGTGCGGATTCTGGCCTGATGCTGAGGCGCCTTTTCTTTTATGGAATCATTTTTTGATTAATATTGCTTTATATAGCAGCATTATTTATTTTTTATTTTATTTATTCGTCTTTATATTTCCACTTTTATTTGCTTATTCTTTTATAGATTTATTTTTGTAATTTGACACTCTCACTACTCCATACTTTCCACCCAAATCTGAGCTTGACATGCTCAACAAAATGAGAGGAGTGAAGAAATGGCTGACCTGTTGTCATTAGGGGGTGATGTTACAACATATTTACATATTGTGTGGTTTCATACGAAACCATGGTCTTGCATAAGAATTTTAAAGAAAACAGAATTATGTATATAAAGCAGAATCAAGCAGCTTTGTCATGAATAATAGTGTTTGCTCACTACAATACAGTAGACCAAGTGTGGCCCCAGTTTGTGGCCCCGCCCACTGATGGACAGTAGGCGCACAGCATAATGTGAGATCTTCATGTTGTTTAGAAACTGCATAACAAATGTGAAGTCAGTCTGATTAAGTTCCTAGGAGGCTATGGTTCAGATATACAATCTCTGGAGTAGTCAAACTGAGGAATTATTGATATGTAATAATGAAAATGGCCCATTTATTAAAACCATATGGTTTGTAAGCGTGACCAACAAGGGTCATGCTTGTGAAAAACTACTCCTGTTTTTTGTCATTTGAGGGGTCTAAGGCAACAGGGTTAAAGGCAGGTCTGTGAGGCCTGGAATGGCACAATGTCCAAGATGTTAGGATTGTTCAAAAACAACTTTGAGAAAGATCAGACCAACCAGGTAGGAATGAGGACAAAAAATCCCCTAAAAAGTAACTATTGTTTCCAACAGAGGGCAAAAAAAAAAAAAAAAAGGCCATGTGTTGCAGCGTGGTAGAGACCATGGCTGTTTTTGAATAGGCCTACTGCATACTCTTGCCAAATGCAGTATGTATTGTGCACTGCATACGACAGTAGCATTCAGTATGACTGCCAGTCGGATGTTATTGTGTAGTATGCTTGGCCTGGTTTAGCTGGTTTCCGGGACACAGAAGTACGTCATACCCTGGTCAATATTAAAGGACGCTACAGTGCTTTCCATCCATTTAAGTACAGAAAAAAATCTATGAAGTGTTTTTATTTGATTTTTGGGGGATTTTTATAGCCATTGTTTTTAGCTTAGCATGTATAGTGCAGTGAAAGGACACACTTGACAGCACCTTTCCAGCTGTTACAAGCTGTAATGGCAAAACCAAAACAACAGTTACCCTATTACAACGTATTTCGCTACAGTACATTTTGGAAAAGGTAACGCTAAAAGGTAATGGCAATTTATGTAACCATCAGCCCCTCTGGTTAAAGTTCCGCCGCTCTCCGCTATTACGAACTCTGACCTGGCACTTTGCATTGTGGGTAACAGTAGGCGAAGCAGACTGGTCTGATGCATACTGTGAAATTTTCTCAAATCAGTATGTCATCCAGGTATTTTTGGCATACTGCAACTTTTGCATTTGTTTGCATACTGCATACTACATTTTGTGCAATCAGTACACACTGCTAGTATAGCAGGCAAATTTGAAAACAGCCAATGTATATCCTCCCACAAATGTCTTTAAATAAAAAAAAAAAAAATTAAAAATGAGGACAGTGTACTCTGTGTATGTGGTACGACCTCTCAACAGTAGGAGGCAGAGTGCCAAAGATGGATGCTGATATGATGAAGTGATGAGGGAAGGACTATCATGTAAAATTTAAAAAAGACCAGATATTTTATTTTCCAGGTGCTACTGGCGTCTTACAGAAGGGGGTGCTATAGCAAAACCATGAAATTAACATTTAAATCTGAAAACGGCAGATCCTGATCATATGTATAAAGTTAGAATGAAATTGGATGTTTCCTATGAGAGTTACACCCACTTCCTATCTGAAGGCGAAGGATCAAAATGTTCATCTTTTTAAATTAAGTATAAATGTTCAAAGCTTTTAAGCTAAGTAGTAATGAATTTGTTCAAATTTGTTTTTATATTTTGAATTAAAAAATAAATAAAAAGCTTGGCCCACTTTGTTTTTGCACGATAAAATTGTCTCCGAATAGTAAAAGCTCTGTTGAAAAAATGATCTTTGAGTTATTGTTGATTTTATTTTTTTTTGTTTAATTAAAATTTCACTATTAAAAGTGGAAGACACAACATATTCAAACATGATAATGCAAAACATGTTCATGTGAGACTCAATAAACATGATTTTATGCATGACTGTTAAAAAACAAGATTTCTCTCAATCTATCCACAGAAATCATTTCTGTTTTAAAGAACAACCTACTTTAATATCTTGTCTTCATTGCTCTGCACGCTGCAGTGATGTCCATCAGTGGTCTGTAAGATTAAACAGTAGAATACTCTTATTTGGCACTGTAATATAGTCATATTAGTTATATAAGAAAGATAATATATCACTGTCAGTGTCATGAGAGATCTGTTATATTTACCTCAGTTCGTCCAAACCAATATTCTGTCTTCTATTCCTTGTCCCCAAACTAAAGAGATAACAAGAAAGAGACATCAGCAATGGAAAAAGAAATGATAACATCACTTTAACTGTCAAAAATATCACAATTTTTCACTATTACTAGTGTACGTTAGCACTGAAAATCAGCCTAAATTAAATCACACTTCAATTCTAAATAAAAGGCTTAAATGTAAACAATGTAATAACCCTTTTCGTCTGACCTGTGTAGAGGTGCTTTCAGTTGTGATATGGTTGTGGGAATTCAGATTTAATTATGCATCACAGACCACACATCATCTTTTTTATCGTTGTTTCACCTCTCCTGTTTAAATGGACAATGAGCTAAAATTGTTTTTTTTTTAAGATTTATTTATGGGCCTTTTCATGCCTTTATTCGATAGAGGAGGGACAGTGGATAGATTTGGAAACAGGGGAAGGAGTGGGGAGAGACATACGGTGAAGGGCCACAGGCAGGATTTGAACCCAGGCCACCCGCGTACATGGGTAGCGCCATAAGCCAGTCAACCATCTGCGCTCCCGCTAAAATCCATTTTAACAGAAAAAAATAATGTTTAACCTTCCAGGATGTTATATTTGTGTCCATATTATTGACCTAATTAAAAACAGTGAAAGAGATGAAACATTTTTATTCATGCTCCTCTTCTCCCTCTGTCTCTTTAGACATAAGGAATTAGTCTGAACTTTACACTTCTGTTACACTCCTGTTTATAGTCTGGTGTTTGTATGAGACATAACATAAATGATCAGAAACTAGTATTAATATTTTCTGGACCTCAATGATCTGCATCTATGTGAGTCTGCACTGCTGATAGAGTAAACAACGTCTCACCGTGGACAGGTTTGATAAGTCTACATTATAGTTTAGTTGGTGAGGACTTTTCTACATTTGTATGTTGACCACTGGTTATAGCCTGTAGTTTTTATGGGTCATATTAAGTAACTTTATTACTGGATAGCCCCTTGAGATGAAACATCTCATTTTAGAGGATGTCCAACACAGAACATAGAAAAGCAACACATTTACATAAACATACATGTGACAAAGGTTCTCAAATAACGACCCCCATACATCAATCCCTTTTTCCACTATACTTACATACAAAGACAAAAGAACATTGTGCCTTTTGGTGTGGATTTTAGAAGGAGTCAAGCAAAAGCTAAGTTATTATCAATAAAAAGGACTAAAGCATAGCAATATTTGAAACAGTGATAACAATAGATATGCCAGAGTGACTAGAGAAAGTATGATATTGTGATAAGAAGACATTTCCATTAGAAGCAGAAACCTGGAGTTTTGAGGTAAGTGAATAATGATTTCTTGAACAGACTCAGTGAGTTAATTGTTCTTATGGCAATGGGTAAGTTATTCCAGTCAGAGGGGGCTTTGAATTTAAATGCTCGTCTACCAATTTCCTTTTTGGTGAAGGGAACGCAAAACAAAGAAGTTGTTGTCTGAGAGGGTATGGTGATGTGTAAAGTATTAGATGTTGTTTTAAATAGGCAGGACTTGTCAAATGGATTGTTTTAGATTGTCTGGAGTCAATGCATATATCGTGTCTTCGCACCCCACCCCCACCCCAAAAAAAGAAAATAACACAAAAAAAACTCCTCACTATCCTCTCTTCATTAAAATTAGGATTTCTCTTTATTTCTCGTACATCACCTGTCACTCTTCTTTCTCTATGTTCTTCACATAGTTCCTATAAATAAACATACAGTGCTTAACAAATTTATTAGACCACCACCCAAAGTAAGGTTTATGCCACAGCTGCCCTAAATTAACAGCATTTGTAATTATCAAAATCATTTTTTATGTTTCTGCAATGGTTAATACACCAATATGAAGAAGCTCTTTAACCCAAATGATATTTTTCATGCTAAAATACAATTATTATTGTTATCCATGAATTTTCTAATTTACTGATGTACCAAAAAACTGAAAAAAATAATAAAGCACATAAATATTTCTTGATTAATATGTCAGATTATGGTTATTTACTTGCATTCCTGAACAGATAAATTAGTTTTCGTGGTTGAATGTTATGCTTGATTAATTTCTGACTTCTCAGAGAAGCCCAGTGAGCCGCTCAAATTTGGGTATAAAAAGGTGAATTCAGTTTGAAAATATGACAGGTGGTCTAATAAATTTGTTAAGCACTGTACATTATAGCCTAATTGTACTTTAGAAGTATCAGCTTTGCTGCAACATATATGAGCTGTGGTTTTTATGACAGCAGTGACAGATTAAGTGCTTTTGATTTTTATTAATTTATTTTAAATAAGCTTCAGAATCATAAAATACACATATTGAGAAACATGTATGAGATCAGAGGCTTGTAGCTTTTATTTATCCTAAATTAGATCTACATTAGTCCAAGGTCTCCGGTTACAACAAACAGACTGTCTAGGCACCGTTTCCTTCTTTGACAGGTCTGCACATGGACACCTGTTTATGTTTACATTCAACTACCCACCTGCAGCGCTGGCCACATCAATCCAATAGGAAACTGCCTGGAAGCAGCCTTGGAAGGCAATGAGCCCAGTGCATTCTGGGTGTTAGAGTATATGAATCCTTTGGCTGAACTGACCTTTGTCATGGAATATCTCAGGCTATAAAGCACCGATTCCTGATTTTTTTTCATCTTTACACTGTGTAGACATTGTAGAATTATCACAAGCCAATATCTCTACCGGTAAATTATTCCTTTAAGTCTGGAGATTGACATGGCTAGTCTAAAACCTTCCACTTCTTGCCCCTGATGACCTTTGTTGTTTTGGCAGTGTGTTTTGGGTCCCATACAGGGACTAATAATTATAAAATAGCGGGAACATGAATCCTGCTACCCTGAGTGAAAGTCATCTACAATACTGCTGAGCCAATGGACAAGCTGACAACGTAGGTGTAGTTTACGTGCAAACCGAAGACTACACCTGGAGTGGCAGGAAAAATCAATAAAACATGTATGCGTACGAAACAACACAACATCTACCACTGCACTGACAAATAACCTGTTTAATCAATAGTTAGATTTTAAAAAGCATCGATGATTCAGTCAAACTGATGGAAAAACAATAGTCCGCTGGTATCCTTTAATTTCCCAGACGTGAGCTGAACAACAACTTCCGGAGCATCTGGAGAGACTGAGCCATCACTCAAAAACTCACTGGCCAATAGGGATACACCCAAGAAAAGCCCGCCCACACGTGACTTTTGTGTCAGAACTGAGAGCAAAAACCATAGACTGTAGAAAGAACTGGACAAACCCCGTGTGACGTCAGTCATCTGCTTACAATAGGCGGAGTAAAACAGCTTTTGAAGCCAATCCGTGGATGCTTCCATATTGAAATTGCGGTCTCAACCGAACTTTAGATCAACGTAACGGCCCGCCCACTAAGCGCGACGTCCCGTCAGCCTGCTAACTAGCATTCTGGTTGACAGGAACGGAGCCTCTGCCTGCTGAGCAATCTGTCAATCAAATGAGACGCACCGATCACCGTGAAGTGAGGTTTATCCTAAATTAATCCAAACGATCGTGGTACAAAAACATTCACCCCCCGTAGAGTGGGAGCACAATCAGACACTAGCTAACGAGACACGTTTGGTGTTTTGAACCAGGCTGTAAACCAGTTTATTTTGTCTCCCAAAACCGGCTGTTTAACATGTGTGCAGACGGAACTTTTCCTGCAGCCAGCCTCAAGTGGACAGTCACGGTATAGCAATTTTTTGCACTTCCGCATTGGCTTCATTTTTTAGGACCGGAGGTTGCCACTTGGCAAAAACTCAAGAAGCAAACAAAGGATCAGGCAGCGCAAACGCAAAACTGAGAAGCAAGAGCAAAAGTCTGATCACTGAGAGAGAAAAACAGGAACTGTAAACAAAAAATAGATGTTCAGAATTTAAAGACTAATAATTTGATTGCTATTTTGTTCTCTTGATGTAAACTTTTTTTAATTCTTTTTTTTTTTTTTTTTTGCTTGGATCACATTTTTTTTTGTTCTCAAATGCTAATTTTTGTTTGATACTAAAAAAAGCTTTGTTTGAATTTTCTGACACAAATTTAATTCCACAGCTGTCCTCTGATCATAAGGTCAACATTCAGATTGTAGCATTTTTTTTTTTTTAATTCTGAGAGGACCTTATTTCCCCTGAGTGGGCGTGGCTTCAGGTCATTCAACAGACACACCCACACCATCCTGGAGCAGATTTTACTGCCTAATTTTTCATGATTTTGGAGCCTAATTTGATGAACTTAGAGATGTTTAATTTGACTGAAATTTGATTCAGAGGTTCATAACAAAGTGACTGTCATTTAACAAACCTATATACAAATTTATTTTCAATTTACAGTGTCTTTAATAGGAGCCTGACATCTTTAAAAGTTTTTAGCCTTTAAAGACCTAAAAATGCAACACTTATCATAATTTGTCTTCATTTCTGATTATATTGGCTACACCATTATAATCAGAAATAGGAGTATCCATCCAGAGAGAATAAGATGTTAGATGGCAGTTAGCACCACCAGTATAAAATGAGGCTTTAGACTTGAATTCATTCATTTCTTAACCTTTCGTATTTATGTTGTTTCTTATTTTTGTGGCCAATATTTCTGTTATAAGGAGAATACAATTAATTGACAGGGGAATGCCTTGCCTTGCAAAGAACTGTGGTATAATACATGAATCCATATGATGAAACAATAACCAAAATTAAAGCATTTATTTTATTGCATAAATTTTATTTATTTCATTTTATTGCATCATGACCTTTCTGAAATCAACGAAAATCAAAATGGTTATAATATTTTGTTCATAATATTCAACAATTTCAACAACATTTCAACATTATCTCCTATAATTCGACCTTTGATCATAATGTAGTCAATGTTGAATAACCTTTTTTAGTCCAAGAGCAACACATTTAACTACGATATGAGCATCACAACACAAAAGAGTCAGAGATCTCCAATTATTTAATTTGACAGGATATTTTGCCTGGCCATCTTCATCGTGTTTTAGAAATAGAGATATTAACCCTTCTCTTTGGGACCTGTATTACTGACCCATTTTCAAATAACAATCAGAGAAGGCTAATAAAACCCCCTTAATTTCAGGGGAGAAAGTTGTATTGAATTCAACAGGTAACCCGTCTAATAGAGGAGAGTTTCCATTCTGAAAAGAGAGTACTGCATCATATCGCTCTTTATCATGGACAGAACCATCACGTAATAGATGTTCATCTGTAGGTCTGGGATGAAGGTAGGATTTTATCCCATCAAGCAAAGAATTATTTACTGATTGCCTTTTCTTGATCCTTAAAAGTTGATGTAACAACGTTTCCATTATCAATCAAAATGTTCTCAGTATTTTTCCTGGACATATTTCTACGTTGCAGTTTTAGAAAATGTTTAGTGCATTTCTCTGCATATTTCATAAATGTTAAACCTTTACATATCATTTATTTTATTTTATATTGATAATTTGTCTCTAATTCTTTTCATTTACGGTCCAGTTATGTTTGATCTTCTTCAGTGTGATCAGATTTCTGTCAAAATGTCTTAAGGAACTCCTGATATGCTTCACATTTCAGATTTATGATCAGGGTCTGACCCTTTACATATTTAAATGGTTGACTCATGGTTTTTTTGTAGCACCACCCACTTTAAGAGGCACGTAGCACCTTTTACATAATGTGTCCTATCTTCTTTGAATCCCACTGCTGTTAGCAAACCCACCCAACTATTCCCATATACCAGTGGTTACAACACACCTTGATGTCGCCGAGGTGTGAGGGTCCTCCAGTGCTGCTTGCAGCCCTAGTCATCATTATTATTATTATTATTATTATTATTATTATTAAAACCAAGTCAGCTTTGTAACCACTTCAGCTATAAAAAATAAAAATCAGTATCACAAAATCTCAGCAACCATCAATAAACAAAAAATCTCGATAACTATCAATACAAAAAGTACAGAATATCAGTATAAACATTACTGCAACAATCATTTCAATCTCATAATTCTCACTTGATCCCAGAATTTAGACTTTTTCTCATAAATAAAGAAAAAAAAGTCAGATTTCTTACTTTAATCCTGATTTTTTTTTTCCTTCCTAATTCTGGCTTTCATCTCAGAATTCTGATGTTAATATTGAATTTTGACACTTTTTCCTAAAAATTCTGACGTCAAACTGGAAAATCTGACTTGAATCTCAAATTCTGACCTTAATCCTCAAATCCTGACTTTTTCCTCAGCGTTCTGGCTTTAATCTCAGAATTCTGAGATTGACCTTAAATTCTCAGATTTCTCACTGTAATCTCAGAATGCTGACATCAATCTTAGATTTCTGTTTTCTTGGGGGGAAAAGCATCCTAATTTTTTATATATTCATTTTCAATCTTCTTTGATAAAGAGAAGAGTGATTAGTGATCCAGAGCTTACTGACTAATGCACTTAGATTTTTAATGTCAAATAATGGTTAATGTTTCAGATTGTGTGTCTTTACACAGCTAATTATAACCACAATCACTGTAATCATCACTGAAACAGACACAAAGTCACCTCATTTCACCACATTCATCACCTTGATTAAATCATGTCAGTGACATTAAAATAGAGAATCAGTGTGAGAAATGTGCTGTGGCTGTGTGAATAATATATGGAAAACAGTAATTAATAATAATCTTTCTGATGCTGAAATATAATAAATAAAATGTGTTACCTGCAGAACAAGGCAGAAATGTGTTGACTCTTCTGGACCCAGCCTGAACTGAATTAATCTTCAGTCATTTTCAGTGTTTATGTTATCTCTATCTTTATTTTCACTTCCTTTATGATGGCTGTAAGTCCTTGAAATTACGTGATCTAACACACATGCAGACACACTTTTGTTCTCTACTGGTATGTGTGATTATTTTTCACTATAGATGAGAGACAGGAAGTGGTTTCTGCTTAGAGAAGTACTTTCAAAAATTCCAGAGTGTGCTGTTCATGGCTGTGTCAACCGTTCATTTTTAAAATTTATTTTTTTATTTTAAAAAGGTGAATCTTCAGTTACTTCTGGGTCCTGAAAGTAGTGACACATTCAGACAACAAATTTTTAAACCACGATCATCATTTTGGTACCTGATTGGCCTCATTTGACCTGCCAAATTTAACACTGTCATGGCAGATGGTTGATGTGTGCTGGTATTTGACTCCAATTCTATAAATGTTCTTAATGATTAAAATGAATATAGCCTTTGTGTTCTTTTTGGTCTTGGAAATCTCCCATGGATGCCATTTTGCCCAGTCTCTTCCTTACTGCTGAATCATGAAAACTGACCTTAACTGAGTCCAGTGAGGCCTGCAGGTCTTCAGATGTTGTTTCTGGGTCATTTCAGACCTGGACTTGGATGAGTCGTTGATTTGCTCTTGGAGTCATTTTGGTAGGCCTGAAGCTCCTGGGAAGGTTCACCACTGTTCCACGTTTTCTCCATTTGTGGATAATGACTCTCACTGTGGTTTGATTGAGTCCTAAGGCCTTAGAACTGTTTTTTTAACCTTTTCAGACTGACAGATGTCAATGACTTTGTTTCTCATCTGTTCATGAATTTCTTTTGATGGCACCATGATGTGTTGCTATTTGAGGTTTTTTACCCCACTTCACTTTGTTAGACAGGTTCTATTTAAAGGATTTCTGGATTCAGGTTTCTCAAGCTGGACAAGGCCTTATTACTGCCAGACCTGCTGAATCAAGAAATTCCCTAAATAGAATCTGTCTGACAGGTAGGAAATAGGCAAAAGGATCTAAAACAGCAACACATCATGGCGCCATCTAAAGAAATTCAAGAACACATGAGAAACAAAGTCATTAACATCTATTAGTCTGAAAGGTTTACAAAACCATTTCTGTCTTTTGGACTCTGGCAAACTAAGGTGAGAGCCATTATCCATGAATGGAGAAAACTTGGAACAGTGGAGAACCTTCCCAGGAGCTTTGGGTCAGCCAACATGTTTTGGATGGTGTAGGGTGGAGTCATTATTTTTTTCTTTTTTTTTTTTTTTTGTTTTTTGTTTGTGTGTAAAGCACTTTGAGCTGCATTGATTGGTATAGAAAGTGCTGTCTAAATAGAGATTGATTGACTGATAAAATTAAACCTTATTTACTCATTACACAGCCAATCAGACTGAGTTGGCTTCATTTACATCTTGTGGGTTGGTAGAAACTCCAGATGGCAAGATATTATGGAAAAGATACCCAAAAATTGTGTTTTTCATTCAGATATCCTTGTTAAATCCTGTCTAGGGATGGCCAGGACACAACATGGTAAAGATCCAAATCCTATGTAGCCCTGATCAACTCTGCCCATAAGGAGAGATAAAGGGGAGAGCTTTCTGGGGCCCAGCCAAACTGAGGGCCATAGAGGTCCAGAAAAACATGCTCAATTGTAAAGTTAGGCTGTGACAACCATATTTTATTTTTAACCTAAGTAATAATGAGTCTTGTCAAAGCAACAACACAAAGAATTTCATTTTTTATGCTGTAGAACAATGAAGACTTTTTCAAAATGTAAACTTATTTTATGAAAACAGAATGACCCTTTTATCAGTAATGTTAACAATGTTAGGGTTAGGATGGACACACTGAACTATTAAGACTTCAGTGTCAGACTTTATAGCTAGGCCATGATGTGCATGGATGTTATGATGCCAGAAAATAAAATAAAAGAAAGTGAGACCACTTTTTGGGAAATATAGTGAATGATTGCAAAAAAGACAAAAAATGGGTGAAAAGTTGCAAAAAAGTGAGGAAATGGGGTAAGGAGGCAAAAGGAAGTGGCAAAAATGTGCAAAAAGTGCCAAAAGACAACAATGCACACACGGTGTGAAAGGTGGCAAAGTGGGTTAAAAGTTGCAAAAAGGTCAAAAAGGGAAAAATGGCATAAACGGGCAACAAAGGCTGAAGGTGGTAAAAATGGTTTAAATGCAGCAAAAATCAACAAAAAGCTGCGTTAGGCAGGTAAAGTAGACAACCACCTTCACAAAGATGTTGCAGAAATTGGAGAAAAGCAGCAACAAGTGGCAAAAGTAGAGAAGAGTTGCAAAATGGGCAGCAGAATGGCAAACCGATGCTAATGTAGGCAAGAAGTTGCAGAAAGATGTTGCAGAAAATGGGGAAAAAGTGTTGAAAGTGGTTAAGAGTATATAACAGTATCTAAACCCTAGAGTTTCAGCTGAGGTGCATCTACTCTGGATTTTGAAACATCATGGACAGGGCTGGGTGAAACTCTGAGTCCCTCCTTCCTGCTGTTTGTCAAACATTGATAATCTATATTTTAAGTTTACAAAATAATATTAGTACACCTTGTTCTAAATTACTATGCAAATATGATTCCAATAAAAAAAACATTTGATCTTTTCAATTATACTGCTTGTCCTGTCAGTTTTCATCACTGACATCAATCTCAGACAGGTGTGGTCTTTAGTTAGCCAGGTGAGCCTAATGTTAATGTTTTTAAAAGCAAACTCACCTTTTAGTCTGTCATTTAACTAAATTTAATTAGATTTTAGATCATCAACTTAATTTGTTTGAGTGTTTTAGCATTTATCTCTCTCTCTCCAGTTTTAATGTCAGGATTACCTTTTGGTAGTTTATCCTCTTATCAGAATTTACCAGGTTCTCTTTATGTGATTTAGACTTGTTTTAAACAATTTTATTGCTTTTATTCTTATTTAGTATCTTTTTGTTCTTTTTTGCTCATTGTAATGTATTATCTTTTAAATTTCATTTTCTAGTACTTTATTTTTACATTTTAACCTAACCTCCAGCGTTTCCTCATTTTGAATGTTAAGATGGCGTTTCCTCGGTACACAACTTCCTGTTCTTACTGAATCCATTACTCATGATTTAAAATGGACGTGGTAAATGGATGTGAGCTTGTATAGTGCTTTTCTTGTTATCTGACCACACAAAGTGCTTTATGATATATGCTTTATAAATAAAGACAGATTGATTGATAAAGTTAAACATTATTTACTCATTACACAGCCAATCAGATCAAACTTTGAACAAGACGTGTTCTCAGCAGCTGACCTTTTGACCTCATAGAGACAGCACAGCGTCTGCTTGTTTTGTTAAATGCTGACTTCATAATTTCATTTTCATTCTCACTCTACTGCTCACAAATGACCAGAGATTTAAAATCTTTTGCTTTAATGTTACATTCACATCCAACCACATCACAGTGAGGATCATAGGTTTCTTCATATGACAGTATAAATGTCCCCTGAACCACCAGATTTTGTGTTTTCAGACATAGAAAGAGCACAAAGGACTTGGTTGGCTTCATTCACATCTTGTGGGTTGGTAGAAACACCAGATGGAAAGATGTTTGGGAAAAGATACCCAAAATTGTGTTTTTCATTCAGATATCCTTGTTAAATCCTGTCTAGGGATGGCCAGGATGGACACAACATGGTAAAGATCCAAATCCTATGTAGCCCTGAGAAACCCTGCAGATAAGGAGGGATAAAGGGGAGAGCTTTCTGGGGCCCAACCAAACTGAGGGCCATAGAGGTCCAGAAAAACATGCTCAATTGTAAAGTTAGGCTGTGACAACCATATTTTATTTTTAACCTAAATAATAATGAGTCTTGTCAAAGCAACAACACAAAGAATACCATTTATTTTTGCTGTAGAACAGTGAAGACTTTTTCAAAATGTAAAGTTATTTTATGAAAACAGAATGACCCTTTTATCAGTAATGTTAACAATGTTAGGGTTAGGATGGACACACTGAACTATTAAGACCTTAATGTCAGACTTTATAGTTAGGCCATGATGTGCACGAATGTTATGATGCCAGAAAATAAAATAGAAGAAAGTGAGACAACTTTTTGGGAAATATAGTGAATGACTGCAAAAAAGACAAAAATGGGTGACAAGTGGCAAAAATGGGCAGTAGAATGACAAAAGGATGTTAAAGTACGTAAGAAGTAGCAAAAATATTTGGGGAAAAAGTGGCACAAAAAAATTGGTTTAAGGTCGCCAAACGATGGATTAAAAAAAAGTGGTGAAAGTGGTTAAAAAGTAGCACAAAGAAATCTTTTAAACATTAGAACCCACTACTATCCTAACGCGCTTTTCAGCTCCAAAATAAGGCAACTGTTAGCCAGGATGCTAGCACCAGTGCTACTGAATCACAACTGGGGAGGGCCCAGTCTCTGGGTTTGTCACGGGCCCAGCCCAATCTGTAGACAGGCCTGGCCATGTGCACCTCCATGTTGAGTAATGAATTAACAGTGAACCACATTTCTTTTTTTTTTTAAATCTGAGGTCAGTTTTACTAGCCACACAAAGGCCTTACTACTGCCAGACGTGGTGAATCCTAAAAAATCCTAAAATCGACCGAGTCTGACAAAGTAAAGTAGGCTAAAAGATTTAAAACAGTAACACATGCTGAAGAAATACAAGAACACATGAGAAACAAAGCCACTGCTTTTCGAGTTCTAAATGTGATCAAAATATGTGGCTTTTTACTTTAATGGTGGCTGTAATAGTTCCAAAGATTTTCATCATATGCCTCTGCTCCATCTCACTGTGTGATTCACCAAGAATTTTGTACAAATGTTATTCAGGCCCAAACTTGGAAAAAAAAAGGTTGTCCAGCTTGCTCTTACTTTTTGTCTGAATGTTGAGAGCAGATATCTGTGCCATTAGTCTGCACAGACCTGAGCTCAGATGCAATTTTGTCTGTACAGAAATGATGATCTAGGAGGAGAGGATAAACTTTATATAAGAGTATCTAAACCCTAGAGTTTCAGCTGAGATGATATAAAATGGTAAATGGATGTGAGCTTGTATAGTGCTTTTCCCATTATCTGACCACACAAAGTGCTTTATGATATACGCTATATGAATAAAGATTGGTTGATTGATAAAGTTAAACATTATATACTTATTACACAGTCAATCAGATCAAACTTTGAACAAGACGCGTTCTCAGCAGCTGACCTTTTGTCCTCACAGAGACACCACAGCTTCTGCTTGTTTTGTTGAACACTGACTTCGTACTTTCAGTTCCATTCTTACTCTTCTGCTTTCTTCCTTCCTTCTCATATAACACCAGAAATTTAAAACTTCTTTCATTAATGTTACATTCACATCCAACCACGTCACAGTGAAGATCTTTAATTTCTTCATATGACACAATAAATGTCCCCTGAACTGCCAGATTTTGTGTTTTCAGACACAGAAAGACCACAAAAGACTGGGCTGGCTTCATTCACATCTTGTGGGTTGGTAGAAAGTCCAGATGGCAAGATATTTGGGAAAATACCTAAAAAAGTGTTTTTCATTCAGATGTCCCTATATTATTATATTATAATTAGGTGACCCTAATTTAAAAGAAACTACTTGAGAAGTTTCTTCCACATTTTTCAGGAAGTCACAGGTTTCATGCAATATGGGGAAAAAGAAAGATCTTTCTGCAGATGAAAAGCCTGAGATAGTGTCGTAGCATGTAAAAGGTATGAAAACACAGACTATTTCAGGAACATTTGTAAAAAGATTCATATGTGATTTAGAGCACAGATGGGTTTGTTCAGATAAAGGTGCATTACAGAAAGTTTCTGTAAACAGATTCATTGTATTAACCCTCAAGAGATCCTAGGTAAATTTTGTGCCAATCAGTTTTTGTAGTTTCCAGCTGTTTTGGCTGTGTTTTATGAAAGTAGCTCAAATTTGCCAAGGGATATTCATTTTAACTATTTTGTAGAGTTGTCATCTCAGTTCCTTAAATTAGCTTGAAGTAGCCAAGATACACAAAAACTGACACATTTGTTTCATTGAAAATGGCAATTTTCAATCTCACATTTATCATAAAATAAACTAATGCATTCCTTTATGTTAAAGGTCACATATTATGCAAAATACACTTTCTCTGGTATTTCTAACAAAAATCTTTCAGTCCGATTTAAAGGTAACATTTTGTTGTACATATCTTATAACGAATCACATTTATCTGCCCTACATGGCAGAAAGATCTATCCTGCTGTGGAGTGTCCAGACACTGATGGTAGTGGTGATAGCTGAAGATGTCATCAAAGGCTGACTGGATGAACACTGATGGACCTGTAGACTTGGTGGTGATGGGGAAGTGGAGGGTTGCTTGGAAAAATGCCAACTGGTGAAGGGGGGGTCAGCAGTGATATGGTAGACTAAAAATTAATATTAATATCAGTGCTATTGGATACACATGAGGACAAAATCATTAGCCCCCCTCAATGTCATTTATTGAAATGTATTCCTCAAGTGCTGTTAAAGCAAAAAAATTTCTAACAGCTTTTTCCCAACATTCTGGATTTATTTTGGATGCCGAAATTATTTTTACTTTGCACACAGAAATGAAAATATTCCATAAAAACCAAAAACTAACTGGGTCTAAACTAATAGCTCCCCTGGTGCTAGTAGTCAATAGTCTCCTTTTTGCTGGATAACAGCCTGCAGTCATTTGTTGTAGTTCTCAATGAGTCTCTGACACGTCTCCTGAGAAATCCCAGCTCATTCCACTCTGGCAAGTACCTGAAGCTCCTGTGAATTTGATTTCTTTGGTCTTCTGAAGGTAGGTCTTCATCAGGAGTGACATATGTTTTGGGTCGTTGTCGTTTTGAAAGAAAAAGCAACGACCTCTCCCTTCTTTCTCCAAACATCACCATCGTCTCTGTGGCCAAAGAGTTCTAGTTTAGTTTCATCTGACCAAAGGAAACACTTCCAGTATTTATAATTCATCTCCAGGTTTTCCTTAGAATACTTCAGTTGGCTTACAGGGGTCTCTTCTGCAGAGGGGAAGGTTTTTTTTTTGTTTTTTTTTTGT
This sequence comes from Cheilinus undulatus, assembly GCF_018320785.1. Taxonomy (NCBI): domain Eukaryota; kingdom Metazoa; phylum Chordata; class Actinopteri; order Labriformes; family Labridae; genus Cheilinus; species Cheilinus undulatus. The sequence continues at coordinate 8,515,722 of NC_054878.1, forward strand.
CTGTAACCTCGAGTCCATTCCTGTGCAGGTCTCTAGTGATGATCTTCTTTGAGACTACAGTTCCTGACTTGGCTAAGTCCTTCACTAGTGTCTTGTCAGTTGTTCTGGGGTCTTTAGACACATCTCTCACTAGTTTTCTCTCCAGTCTTTCAAACTTTTCTCTTCCTACCTCTGCCAAGCTTGTTCTGGACTGTGTGGCTTTATGTGAGCATAAATGATTCTTTTCTCAAGTCTAAACTGATTCCTTTGGTTTTTCGCATAGTGCCTTCTCAAGTGACAGCTCAAACTCTTTCTGAGGCTTTTATACTGGGTGTAAACTGGGAAATAACTGTTGGTTTTAGTTTGATTTTACAAGCTTTGAGCATTGCAAAGTTAAGGCACATGATTGACCAACAGTGGTTTTTGCTGTGGTTTGACTAAAAGATTAGATCTAAAGGGGGCTAAAAATTTTGACCCACGTAGTTTTTGGTTTATCTGAAATAATTTTGTTTCTCTGTGCAAAGAAAAATAATGTAAGCATCCAAAATAAAACCAGGATGTTTGGAAAAACTCTCCACTCTTGTGGAGGCACTGGGAAATACTTGAGAAAAACTGACATTTTCATGGGGTGGGCTTATAATTTTTTTCTCATGTGTAGGTGTCACCAGGTGATGTAAACAGCTGATTATGATGTGGGTGCATGAATAGTGCAGGGAACTACTAAACCAGCACTGAGAATATAGTCTTCCTGAGAGGCTCATACAAGAGTATAAAGTTAAGTTTTTACTCTGCAGGAAAAGAGTTTGGAGCTTTATGAGTGTCAGTGAGGGATGAATATCAGTAGGATCCTCCTCTCTCTCTCTGTGGACTCTGTGAACTGATCCCAGGTCAGGTGAAATGATCTCAGTGCCTGATCAGATATTGTGGACAACATTTTGCTGTTATTCAGCCTTTAACAGTCATACTTGATGTATGTTTATAATAAATAGTCCAGTCTCGAAAATTCATCTTGATTTAATGCTGAATACGATCCTAAATAAAAAATAAATATGCCATGTGAAATAAAAGCAGTATGATACTTTTGTCTGACTTGTGAAGGTTACTTGCAGGTAAATCCTCTGTCTAAAGTAGCTAATTAACATTTTTGTATTTAAACATGCAGCACTCATTCATGGTACATGCATCTAATAATGGATAATTTATTTATAAATTTTCCATCAGACAATAGATCAGTGTTTGGTCACTTAATATATTCTGGACTCCTTAATTTGCTTTCACATTCCTGCTTTTATTTTTTAGGTCTGCATCGTTGTATATGTTTTATATTTCTCTGTATTTTTTTTCTGTCATAACTAAATGTTATATTTAAGACATGTTCTTCAGAATTCATGTTTGTGTCACAATTCATTGTTTGAATGTATGTCCTTCAAATAAAGCTTTTTGTAAGCCACATCCATTTCCTGAGAGGGGAGGAGTCAGACAGCTCATTAACATTTAAAGCCACGGACACAGAGACAGTTCGTTCTGAGCAGGGCTGAAACAGAGGGGGGTTTTAGACATGCAAAAATCAAATACCTGAGTGTTTTTTCATCAACAAATTTCACAGGCTGTTTTGGGGACCTCTGAGTTCAATATTCATTTGTCTTAAGGGGGTAAATTATGTGACCTTTAAGATTTCATTTTGTACCACTACCTCATTTTGTCATTTTTATATTTGTCCACCAGAAGGACCTATTTTTTCTCATACAATTCCTACAAGGAGAAAGAATTGCAGCGGGCTCAGAAATATCTGAAGACTCATTTTCAAACAGTTATATTCACTGATGAATGACGTGCTACACTGGACGGTCCAGATGGATGGAGTTCTGAATGGTTCGTGGATGGCCTCCATCGGAGGTGGGTAGTAACGCGTTACGTTTTCTCCGTTAAATGTACTTGGGTAGTTTTTTTTTAAATATCCTACATCTAAGAGTAGTTTTTTAAACAGAGTACTTTTTACTCCTACTCTGTTACATTTGTGATTAAAAAACTATACTTCTACTCTGTTACTTTTACTTGTCTATAATTTATTTTCATTAATACTATTTTTTTTACACTCAGCTGAGCTCTCACAGCAGCGTGAGGTCTCAGTGTAACCCAGCTGTAATTGCTAGTCTGTGTTTTGTTTTAATGCTTTCATTATAAGTACAATGTCCTCTCAGCAGTTACAGCACAAATATGCTACTGTCCCTTTAAGACAGCCATTGTTGTTTACTAATACTCCACTAGGGAGAACTGTGTGCTCAAACAGCTGCAGCAGCAGAAGTAAAGGGAGCCCACGTGTGCTGCTCCTCCATTCTCTGCACCAGTTGCATCATATTGTCTGCTCACATAATATTTTCACTCCTAGGTGAGCATTAACAATCAATGCATAATGTTGTCTGTACTGTGGTTTGTGCTTTTTGTGTAAAAAGTAATGTTTTAATGACACAATGAATCTTATTACTGTGCTTGTGGCGAGTAAGCCAGTTGTAACTTAACAGCTATGCTAGGTGGCTTTACATAGTGCCTTTGTTCAGTGTATGCTAAGATCCACAAAACTGTACGCTTTCATGTGAGACTGTTTTACTCATTATTTTACATAGTATGTAGGTTTTATACTCTGTATTGTTAACTTAGAGTAAATTGTTTTTCATACTGAGTGCTGAACTGTGTGCTCAAACGGCTGCAGCAGCAGAAGTAAAGGGAGCCCACATGTGTGCTGCTCCTCCATTCTCTCTATCAGTTGCATCATATCGTCTGCTCACATAATATTTTCACTCCTAGTGCATGGACTCTTGCTGGAATGGAGTTGTTGCCGTTTCCTGGTGGCCATTGAGGAAAGCTGCTGTCACTTTGCCCCCTCCTGGACCAACCTGTGTATTACAAGCCCAATACTCCCTTTTCACATACACACATATAGAGCTCTATAAACCTTTATTTCACTGGCAAGCATTGTTTTTTTTTTTCCTTTCAAAGACGATGGAAGGACATTTGCGATTGCGAATCGAGGATGGTTTGCTACCTTTTGTTTAATGGACAGGGAGACTGTAGAGGTTAAAATAGGATTCCCTGTTAAAACATTCATAAGGAAGACAGAACTTTAAGTTTACAGTAACAACCACTTTGAAACTTGTTTTCTATATATGGAAAATAATTGTTTTACTTCCTTCCATTTCATATTATTGTCAACTGCTCTGTAAGGTCCCTTTGGAAGTGGTGCTGATGTTTGTTGTTGTTGTTGTTGTTTTTTTTTTTTGTTTGTTTTGTTTGTTTTGATGGGGTTTAAGTTTCTGTTGTGCTGAGAATGGTGTTGTGCTTGATCTTACGAGGTTTTATGAGGTTTGATGTTATTCGGTCCAGAGATCTATGTACACTGGATCGGTCGTAAACTGCTATTAAACCCTGAATAAATTCTCCTTATTGGCTACATCAGCACCACAGAGTAAACAGAGGAGTGACCCCTCCCCCTTAACTATCAACAGTTGGAGATAATGACTGAAGATTTAATACCTGTGCCTCTTTCAGAGGAGCATGTTCATCCCTGGTCCAACATCAAGACTCTTTGCCTTTAAAACGACGAGGAACAACAGCCACATAATGCGCTGCCTACTGTGTCGACCTAAAATAGTGGAAATCAAAAGCTTCAAAAATAGCACGTCAAATCTAAGAAAGCACGTTATGGTAAGTAGGCTAAACAAGCTAACGACTGCACTGCTAGTTTGCTAAACGTATAAGTTTAAATCTCTGTTTTAACTTGCAGACTGCAAAGACACAGTTGTGTCAGTGATAAATGATGTCACGTGTCCAACCACCTATGAAACTCTGCCACAAATGTGGTTTTACACACCATTATTAAATGTTACGTTGTAGGTGATACTATTATCGTGTGTGTGGCATAATGTGATATCAGTGATTATACCCAGCATGGTTATAACGTGGGGCTAGTGGGCCAAAGTTGTCTATATGTATTAATTTATGTATTAAGTTTTTTATGTCTTACTTTTGGCAAGTTATGTTACTTTTTTATGACAATGTGTAGTTGACATTACTACCCCTAAATGATGTTGTATTACAATACGTTTTAATAAGGTGCCCAAAATGAAGATATTCACTACTTGAGTAGTCTTTTAATAGGGTACTTATTTACTCTTACTCAAGTACTTATTTTTATGAGTACTTTAACTTTTACTTGAGAAATTGTTATTGTTAAGTAACAGTACTTTTACTTTTCTTACTGTAACTTTGTACTCTACCCACCACTGGCCTCCATGTCCCAACAATGTCAACAAGGAGGTGGTGAAGTGATGTTTTGGGCTTGAATCACAGGGAGTGAGTAGGGAGGTCCCTTTAAAATGTCTGAAGGTTTAAAAATGACCTCAGCAAAATATGTGGAGTTCCTAACTGCCCATTTCCTGCTGTGGTATAAAAAGAAGAACCATGCCTTCCAAAGTAAAATCACTCTCATACAAGACAACGCACCATCACATGCTGCAAAAAATCCCACTGAGGCCTTGGTTGCTGTGGGTATAAAGGGAAAAAAAAAACCTGGTGTGGCCACCATCATCCCTTGACCTACTGAAAACCTGTGGAGCATCCTTTAAAGGAAAGCTCTGTGAGGGTGGACAGCAGTTTACCTCAGAACAGTAGATCTGAGAGGCTATTCTGGCATCCTCGAAGGAAAAACAGGCAGAAAATATACATGTACTTACAAGTTCAATGGATGAAAGTTGTTAAGGTGATATCAAAGAAGGGCTCCTATGATTTGAAAAGAAAAATACCTCCTAATGAAAAAAAATACAGCAGATTTATGTTTTCAAGCCTTTAAAAACTGTTGAGCATTTTAAAACTGTTTTGCATAATAATTTGGAAATCTACATTTTTAGTTTTTTTGGAAAAAAATCTCATTGCTGTCATTGGTATTTTGTCAAATAAAATCCAGATTTTTGTTTTTTACTGATTACAATGTATCAAAACTGTTTTGCCTGTTAGGTGACCAGTCACCAAAAGCGCTGGAGCGCTGCCTTACACAAGACCCAGGCTTCATCTGTGAGGAGATAGCATCAGTGGGTTCTCCTCCACCAGGCCTTCATGTCAAAGGTCACCCTACAACAAGTCACCACCTTGGTTTTTCTGTCAGCATTGCAGGAAATGCCCTCAGATGTGGATAAAAAGTGCTGTGGGAAACGTCAGGACTCCGCTGTGTGTGAGTGCTGCAACATGTGACATCGATACACACTTTCCACAAGCTGCAAAAGAAATTCAGGACATGGTATAGATCATAATCTACATGCTGCACAAATAATTACAACAACCAAGTGTGGTATGACACTTTATAATTTGAATCAGAATGAAATATTACAGATACAGTGCTAAAATCTATGGAAGTTCTTTAATAAAATGTACACGTGAAAGATAACAAGATGTATGTGGAGGTTTCTTTAGTGTTGGTCATCACAGATTGAGGTAGGCTGCCAGGTCAGGCTGTACGTGTAGGATGATAACACAGTTCCAGAAACTCTTGTTTTGGCCGGGACTGTCCTGTAGAAATGAGTTAAGAATATCACAATTACAGTCTTGACAATAACTGCTGCACATCAAACACACCACTAATACTATCATAGAATAATAACACATACTCAAATGGAAAAATATCATTTGGCAATATTTAATGTGATATTTAATTGATAAATGATATTTATTCTCATTTCATTCATTAGGTGTTTTTGGTACTGATAATCCACTTGAGGGCATTTTTATCATTTATCAGATTGTATTTATAAGTTTTTTTGTGTAATTTATTGAGCATATTGATTAGATAGAGGTATTATAAAAGTATGCATCAAATTTGCGACAACAGACGTAAAGGGGTTAATTTATTATTTTTTATAGCTTTACTGTAGCACCACCTACTGTAAGAAACTGGTAGCACCTCTTACATAATGTCTCCTATCTTTGTTTTATTTTTACATTTAAAAACTAGAAAAGCACTCGGAGAGCGCAGACCTCCACCAAGGCAGCTCAGGCCCCCCTAAAAATTAGCCCTATCTCCCATTAGTAAAGAATCCTTTAAAAATTTCCAGTATCCAGACAGTGATCTGGATCACTCCCAAAATCTAATCAGTTCTGTCTTATGCCGCTTCTTACATTTCCAGAAAATGTCGTCAAAATCTGTCCATAACTTTTTGAGTTCTGTTGCTAACAAACTAACAAACAAACTAACTAACAAACCCCTGCGATTACATAACCTCCTTGGCAGAGGTAAAAATCAGTCATGCTCTTATCACCTCTACATATCACATTGTCCTTTGTCAGACTGCCACCTACTGTTGACAACCAGTACTACCTCACATAAAACGTGCTCTATGCTCATTATTACCTCTGCAAAGGCGGTTATGTGATTGGCAGGGTTTGTTAGTTTGTTTGTTGTTAGTTGGTGTGACACTGGCTCACAGATAACTAGAGAGAGTTTCTAAGTGTTTGAACTAAATAACAAGCTACAGTTATGCTAACATAGATACAGACCAAGGTTATAATAGTTTTGGATTTTTAATTTCATTTTCTTTTTTTGATTATTTTTTTAATTTTAATTATTTTTTTGCTGCTGGTTTGTTAGTATAGTTTTTATTTTGCAAAAATGCTTCGTTATAGTTTAATTTTTATTAGTTTTAGTGTTAGTTTTTTCGAATACATGTCAGGGCTGAGTAAATATCATACATTTTTAGAAACACATTCAAACAGGTTACTCTTCACTTATCATTTTATTTATTAAAGATGATGCTTGAATACAACAACAGACATAAAACTACCATTGTGCAAAGTCTTAACCAATCAATTCAGGCCATTTTACACTCCCCAGACTTGGGTGTAGGTGCAAGTTAGTAAGGTTGTGTCAACGACTAAAACTAAGGCTATTTTGTCTCTATTTTTATTTCATTTTAGTTAGTTTTGTAAGCACACATACAGTTTTAGTTAGTTTTCATTTTTTTGGTAAAGCTTAGTTTTTATTTAGTTTAAGTTAACTAAAATTATATTTTGGAATTTTAGTTTTAGTTATTTAGTTAGTGTTAGTTAACTATAACAACCTTGATGCAGACCGTTAGCCGACAGCCTAGATACTGTGATGGTCCAGTGCATCACTGGCTGTGGTATGAACTACACACGAGAGGAACAAATTCATAAACAAAAGAACTTAACCATACCATTACTAGAAACACAGTGACAGAAGCGAAGTGATTCAGTCCTCTCTGCTAGCCACGGATGAAAAGCATCCCTGGTGTTGACTTTCATTGTCCTCATTGTATGCTTCACCTGCTTTCAGGATGTTTAGGCATTTCAACAACTAGAACAAAAAAGGATTCTAGAGAAAATCACCTACCTCAGCTTTAACCTGTCCCACATCTGACCACTCTACTCCTCTTTAATTTCAGCCAGACCTCTTCTTTACACTCCCTCATCATTTGGGAATCAAAAACATTTTGTTAGTTTTAAGTTGTAAGTTATAAAGTGCAGTGCAATAGTGATTAATCCTGTTGCCACTACTGTTCTCTAATCTGCTGCCATTCAGTCTCAGAGCTTGTTTGAACCCAAATGAGGGCACGGCCAGATCAGAAAAAAGGACATGACATAGGACAGCTCATCAATTAATATTAATATAATGCATATTAATGTAATATTAATAATGAGAGAGTCCACTTGAACTTTTTGAATGATTTATTTAGATACACAATAAGGAGAGTAAGAGAACAATCATTTTCAGGATTACATTAACAATGATATTTGGTAGTTATTTATTCTAAGATAGGCTACATGTCATGAATTATTTAGGAAAAAAATGGAAAGAAATACATCACTGACAGAGGACCGAAACCTCATATCTCAATTTTTCATTTTATTTAATTTTTTCATAAATCAGTGCTATTGGTCACCCTTAAACTCTGTCAGTGGGTTTTAACACATTTCAAGCAAAATAAGTGTCAAAATGACTCTGACTATGACCTTTCAGTGTTAAATTATTTGAAAGATAAAGCTTTTTTTTCAAGTCCCTGAAAAGTGTTGAATTTGGAGAGGTTTTGGCTTGACACCAGCAATATATAAAATCAGACATTTAACTTTCCTATGTAGCTGAAAGGGAATGATTCGTATTTCATAAGCAGATGTTTCGTACAAATCATCCAGTGCTCTAATTTCCACCCCTCATTTCCATTTCAGTCAGTGTTTAATCTCAACAATTACCAAGAAATTTATTTCATAATTTTGAAAAATTCTGATTAAAACAACCCCCGTGAGCTTAAAAGTATTGATTTTTCTTCACCTGTTATATGTTAAAATTATTTCTGAGACCCTAAGCTAAATCCTTGAATCATGTGAATCACTCAATAACAGCACCATTCATTATTCATATCTAGATAAAATTCTTTATGATGATCGAAGTCAATCTTTTTCAGTCATCTTCCAGACGTCTCCTTTTCCTCACCGGTTCTACAAAGAAAACAAGAAACAACATTTTAGTCTTAAACTGAAAATACAAGAACACAGAGTACAGGAGAAACTTTATGTTTTTAGCTGTGAGGTTACATTTGATAGAGACGCTCCCATAGATCTATGAGGAGAGGGTTATGTGTCACCTCTATATCATTTCAAGAGAATAGCTGTGCCTCATATCACACCCCATTAGCTTCATAACGCACAATGTTATAATACAGCCAAACAGCTGTTTTGTAGTGCTGTCTGAATTCTGGATGGGCATTGTTATATCCTGCACTGAAACTCACTGATTCTTCAGTGCATTGTGAAAAGTAGTTGATGGTCACCGTCACAGCAGTATTCTCTATCATGCATCAAGATTCAAAGCTTTAATGAGCAGAAAGTGACACCTGACTGCTCTCACACGTGACAGATGACAAAAGGATCATGGCGAGGAACAATATAGAACACAAACACTGGAAACTTCATATTTTGAGGCACTTTATCCAACATCTATCTGTTCTGATAATGTTTCAAAGACTCTCAAGGCAGTTACATATTTTGCTTATGATTACAGGCATTAAACCATCCACTCCTCAAACAACAGTTACAGCACTAAAATATGTTTCATTAATTTTTATAAAGTTTGAAAGGGGTCTGACTGCAGACTGTACATTTCTGACAGCCACTCTCACAGACTGTTCATCTGAGACGCTGTATGTCTCAGCAAGGAAGAGTCGCGATTTGCTGGATCGTTAGAAATCAAGCAGAAATCTGTTAAACTGGCAACAATGGGGAAACATTTTGTAAAATTTAGCTACAATGAGTGTAAAAAGTGTTGGAAATGGGTTAATAGTGGCAGTAATGGGTAAACAGAGGCAACAGTGCACAAGCATTGGTTTAAAAGTGATGAAAAAGGAGGCGCATAAATGTAAACATTTCTGACACTGATTGTAGAAAATACAACAATTGTGTAAACTGATGTTTTCAATCTGTAAATACTAGGGATGGGAGTTTGTTGTATTTTCAGTATGTTCATGTATAAACCAGGACTCTTAACTGTATAAGAGCAAGGGGAAGATGAAGGGGAAGGGTTACGGGGTAGAAATGGGATTCACCCTTACTCTCCAGATTTTAAACATTCCTTTGATTTCACCATAAATCTCACCAAATGACCCTGTTTCAATTTACTTTTGACTAATTTTATGTACATATTTTCAGAAATATTGGTAACATATACAGTTTGAAACCATTTAAAAAGTATTTTTAGTTATTTTTTTGTTTTTGGAGACATCTTGCGAACCCCCTTCAGTGTCTCCCCCCATGATGAGAACCACTACCTGAAAGAGCCCAACTTCAAAACTACTGAAATATCCCTTTAAGAATAAAGTCTCTGTAAGTTTGAGTGCAGATGATATTGTTAAAGAAAGTCAAGTAAAAATTGTTTCTTGATTAAGATTTTTGTGCAAATTCATTAGCCTTTAACTGTATTTTCTGTTAGCATCAAGCTGTGCATGTACTCTATTAATCATTATCAGCTATGATATTACCTTCTGTTGACAGGCAGCTGGAGACCAGATTCCTGTAGTTGTCGTTCTGATCGTTGTAGCCCTTATTATCGATCCATGCAGTGATTGTTTTCAGATCATTGCTTGTCATGACTCCATTCAGCTGGTTGGACCAGTTCTCGACCATCTTTTTACTGTGATGTGGAAAACTCTCTTCAAACACAGACAGCCTGGTTTTACTCAGTGGGGTGTTAAAAGATCTGAAGTTCTTATTGCTTTTCAGCCTGAATCTCGGTATTGAACCAAGAATTGTCAGTTTGAAGGTGCCAATCACATCATCGTTTTTTATGGCGTCAGTTAAGTGCTCTCTGAATTTTGGTGATTTTGTACTGAGAAACTCTCGATGTACCTCTCTTGGCACATAAACAGCTGGAAGCTCAAGCCCATGATATTTCTTTACTTTCTCGATCAGGTTTGCATCCAGAGGAGACGAGCTTGTTCCCACTTCAAGCATGGCTTTGGCTAACTTGCTGTTTTGGTTCAACTTTCCTGCTTCCACGATACAACTCACTGGTGGCTGGTGGTCTGCATTGATGAACTGTCCCATTCCTGGATTTTCTTTTGCATGTTTTATCCAGGTGTTGTATCGTTGTACTTCTCCAACCTCCCTCTTAAGGACTTCTAAAGTTTCTTCAATTTTTTCTATTTCTTTTTTGTTGGGCATAGCTCCCTCTGCCATGTACCAGTCTCCTCCTCTGATGGCGTCAGTCCACTCCTTCCTCTTGATGAAGGGCTCCCATTTGTCTGGTTCTTTAAGGAGAGCGTCAGCCTCCACGTGTCGCAGGTCGTCTGCTTTCTTTGAGATTTGAGCTTCGCTGGCGTCTGGGTTCATGCCTCGTGCTAGAGCATGAAAAAGGCAGCTCTTGTCTTCACTGTTGATGCTGACTGTACGGTTATTAATGAGCACATCATAATGGCCGTCTGGGTACTTGTCACTCTTTGGTCTGTAGATCAGTGTGACTTCTTGACTAGCAGGGTTGGTGTTTGGGTGTACTTGCTGCATTTTGGTCAGCTTGCCCTGGCTGTTCTCAGTGAGGAGTACAACCTTAGTGCCAGTGGTTTCTGACAGGACTCTGATGTCCAGAATGTTTCCTGGAGTGTTGGCATCCTTGATCTTCTCAGCATGTGTTTTCAGTGATTCACTTGCTTCTTTTGCAGGGCAACGCTTAAGATCTTGGTCGACAGGCATGTGTTTGATATAGCTGTTATTCTGACCAGCTCTGAGTAATTCCTCTGTACGGTCAGTCTTTAGACCAGATCTTACATGATTGGTAATGACACCATGTGCTTTGCTTTGCATCCAGGAAACCAAATGGCTGGAGAACTTCTGGTGGAAAACTTCCACCAAAGCAGCAGCCACTAAATTGCTGATGGTGTCAGCTAACTCCTGCTTGAATTCTTTCAGCATCTCAGTGTCCTGAGGAGATTGATGCTTCAGCTTCTGCTCTGACAAATGGTCCTTTTTGAATGTCATCAGCTGTTCCTGAAGGTTTTGGAAGAACTTGCTGGAAAGGCTGTGCACTGCTGCAGTAGCTTCTGCTGCTAGTGCCCCCGTGTGGACCAATTTGATGGTAGTCAGAAGCAGCTTTGCGTCTCCTTTGACTTGTTCCTGAGCTTTGTCAATCAGTGCACGGAAGGAGGAGCTCAGCTTGTTCTGCAGGCTGAGGTCTGCATAGAATGGCTGGACTGCATTCTTACTCAGTTCAGTAAAAATGTTCAGCAGTTTGGTCTTCCTGTCTTTGTCCCTCAGAAGATCCTGAAGTTGCTTTTCATCAACAACATGTGAGAGGATGATGCTGTCAACTAATGAACCCAGCTCTCCTTTTTCTAAGTTGGATTTTACATCATCAACAATTCCCTTTTTGACATCATTTTCAATGGCAGCTAATATTTGTTTAAGTATTTCCTCCTCTGCCTTCCCTAGCCCATAGGTTATGAGTTCCTCTGTCATTTTTTTCACTGTTAATTTCGCTGCATTTTTCATGTTTGTTTTTGCAACAGTACTGAAGCCTTCTTTAGCCTGTGTGGCGAGAAACTTAGGCATAGATTTAAGCTCTTTGCCAAATCCTTTCAAGAGCAATTTACAAGCTTTGAAGCCCTTTGAAATCAGCTTTCCGATCCCAAACCCAAGGAGAGACACACCAATGGAAATGGCTTTGTCAATTGCCCATGATTTCCAGCTGAATTCTCCTGTCACCATGGATTCTATGCCAGAGATGCAGTCTGATATTCCCTCAGTGATAAGTCCCATGCCGACTTGTGCTAATGTACCGAATGTAAATGCAGTTAGCAGAGCACCTCCAACGATCTGGACAATTCCAAGAAAAAACACGACCAGAGCTCCCCATGGGAAGCGAGGCTCCTTCTCAACAGAGAACACATACTGCAGACCTTGTCTGAAGAGGTTGCTGGCTTCCTCTTGGAAGTCTTCTTCATCTTTGGGCATCAGAGAGGAAATTGTTGAATTTTTGGCGACTGCATCTCGCCCCTCTGCTTTTATTTCATCCAGTTTTTTGATGGCCTCATTGATGTTTTCCTCCAAGCAATTCCACAACTTTTGCTTGGTTAGTAACTGCTTTTCAAGGCTGGTTTCATTCTTGGTTGATGGAGGAGACATTTTTACCATCTGCAGACAGACTACCAGTTCTTCATTGAGATAGATCAGAGACTCCTTTGCCTTCTCGAGGTCTTGTCTGGCCTTACTGAGGTAGTCTTCTTTCTTCTGCTTTATAGTGCAGAATGCATGACTGTAGAAAGCTATCGCTGCCCAGCTTTTATCTTGGTCCATGGCTTTTTCAAAGAGCCTGCAGCTAACCTCCCATTGTTGTTTATTCAGGGCAACATTCCCAAACTTGATGTAGTGATAAAAGCTTAAGGACGGTGAAGTTTGACTTTGACACTGACTTTTTGCCCATGACAGATCAGCTTTCAAACTTGATTTCAAATCATTTCTTTTCAAGTTGTCAATGTCTTCAGATTTAATCTGCAGCCATATCCCCCAGAACTCATTCATGATGGCAACAACTGCCTTTTTCTCATTGTCATCTGTGCTCGCATGAATTTCTCGAAGAGTTCCACAGTAGTCTGAAAACAGCTCCTCCCTCAGCCTCAACTCTGTGATGTCTTTCATCATGTGATTGATCTTTTCTCCTGCATATTGATCCCTTGTTTCCTTAGCTTCCTCCAGAGAGGACGCCGTCCTAAGAGACTGCTGCTGGTGTTCAGTGCACATGATGATCTGAGCAGATCCAGGTTTACCTTTGCGTGCCGTGCGACCAAAAGCCTGGAGTTCCACTCTTGTGTTATCGGAGAGGAAGGAGAGTATCACAAATAATCCCCCATTGTTGTTCACCGTTTTGGACACTTTGATGTCCGTGCCACGCCCAGCAAGGTTTGTGGCAACAATGACATCCCCTGGGTTCAGCTCGGTATCTATTCTGCTCAAGCTGTCCTTATCACTGCGGCAGTAGAGAATGATTTTACCCTGAATGCTGCTTTTCAGCTCTTCATAGATTTCTTTGGCTTTGTTGATGGTTTCACAGATCACCAGGGCTGCTCTTCCCTCTCTGTATGAGTTTGGGGAAGTCTGATCCAGTACCACACGCTTTATTTCAGATTTCCATTCTTCAGCTGAGGTTGTCAACATTCCTTTGAGCTCAAATAACTTCTTTCTGTTGAATGGTGGCATTTTGCAGGCAGAGAGACTTGGATAAAGCTCCTGCAAAAACAGAATGTCAGCTTTGCTCCCAAGAGTCCCAGTTGTTCCATATATTTTCCCATGGTACATTTCAAAGAAGGAGATGTTAGAAACATAATTTGTCACGACTGAAATTGTGCTCAGTTTGATTTTGTGTTTTATCTCTACAAACTGCTGCAGACCATCACCCCACTTCTTGTTCAGTTCTATGATGCCCGTGGATCTGAAATCAACAGGGCAGACACTGTTTTGTTGAACAACGTATTCCCGTCCTTCCCTCAGCTGCATTGCCAGAAAGGCGTTCTGAACCCACACAGGCACTTTCTTCTCAATCAGATTTCTCAAGAATCCAGGAATGTTGATCTTTTTTTTGTCGTTCTCACATGGGGTGAACTGAACCTTCTGTAAGACTATGTCTGCAATGGGCTTGATGAGATCTTCCTCTGAATCATAGAGAGTACAGCACAAGCCATCATCCAATACAAGAAACGTAAGCTCTGGAATGTCCTGGTTGTTGTACGGACTTTGTTTTCTCAGACAGAGCGATCCCTGATCATCCAAAGTGTAAACAGTGAAGCCATAGGGAACATAGTCCTCGACTTCTTGGAAGAAATCCACCATGGCATCCTGACTCACAGTGTTGAGTTTCTGTAGAAGTTCATCGTTCTTAACTTGATAGAGTTCCTCTGTAAATCCTTCTTGCACGGTGCCGGTTTCTTCAGCAATCCTCAGAATGTCCATTGGATCTTTGATTTCAGTGCCTTCTGTGTCTATGGAGTCAAAGATGGCCTTAAAGAATGAAGCAGGAGGACTTCGAACAAATGTTTGGTGTTCTGCAGAAAGGAAGCCAAACTGACTGACATGGCTCCAGATGAGGGCCAGGATGACGTTAAGGTGCTGCATGGAGACCATGGGGCTGGACAAGTATGTCAGCTGTACTCCTTGATCGAGCAGCAGTGAGTCCACTTCATCGATGCACTGATATTGGCGATCAGGCCTCACTTCCTTCATCTCAAATATTTGGCGAAGGTGATCTGCAGCAAAGGCTTCAATGGTTCCATAGACCACATCTTTCTGGTAGCATTCTCTTCTACAAGGGTCTTCTATTTTATTGGTGTTTGTGTCAGCTGTCATTTTAAAGTATTTGTAGAAGTTGTTCCATTCTTCTGCATCTCTTTGGCATAACACAGAAGAGCTGGACACAATGTCTACTTTTTCACCCCGCAGCACACGCAGCGCTGCAAACATGGCTATCACACAAGACTTTCCCTCTCCAGTGCCCATTTCCAGCAGCCTCCCAGTATCAGACAGAGCCAAGAGACACCAGCTGATCATCTGAGTGTCTCTGGGCCACCACCCCTCTCCATCCTTGTGTGGCTGACCAGTGGACTGGTGTACAGCATTGCATAAGACTGCCAGGACCTGCTGAAGGTCCTCTGTTTCTCTGCTGTGACTCAGGGTTCGAGCTTTCTCTACATCAGTGTGCTTTTTAATTTCACCTGTGCTGATCAGGCTTCTGACATGAGTTACAATGCTGTGTGATTTATTCAGTGTTTGGTCATCAATGTCTTTCATCTTTCGTAGTTCATCAAAGACAGTGTCAATGCTTTTGACTTTCTCATCTCTGAGGCTCTTCTCAAAATGTTTGATCAGATCTTTGGTCTTGTATTTGTCCACAAGCGTCAAGAGAGACTGATCATTGTCATCCATCCACTGTGAAGATACCTGATATACTGCCATTAAATGTAGAATCTTCTTGGTGTGAATGCAGTCTTCATCATGATGATGGTCAACCAATGCTGCAAGGAGGTTTACAGACTCTGCTGCTGACCACAGTCTTTGTGATTCAAGGTCTGCAACCATCTGAAGGAGTTCTACTAATGTTGTTGAAGGTTTGAGTTGCTCCACAGTAGAAAAAAAAATCTCCAGACACCATCTTCCAGCAGGAGATACCACGTTTTCCTCACCCTCTGTTTTTGTGGTAATGTTCTGCAGGAGATTCTCCAGAGAAGTCAGAATGAAGACCTCAGTGGGAGACGGTTCTTTTCTGGTAAACTTCTGTAACACACGGAGGATTTTGCCATCAAAGGCTTTGTCTTTGGTCATGTTGGAGTGGAGCACCAGAAAAAGAGCCTTCATGAGTCTGTATCTGACTTCTTTGTCTTCACTGTGGAATTTACCCATGAGACTTTGCAGGACCTCTGCAGCAAAATGCAGGGAATCAAGGTCATTAAGCTTTGAAGTTTCCAGTTTGGTCGGAAAACTGAGATCATTTCCTTCAAAGATGAAGTGACGACTCTGTCTGGTATTCCCAGTTTCCATTGCCTCTATGCCCTGCTGAACATAATCTGAGACAAAGTCAGGGATCGTTCCGTACAAAATGTCGGCCTCGTAGGCATCTCTGTTTGATTCTTTAGTTTCCTTTGCGTTTGTGTCGACAGTCAATCCAAGGTACTTGTAGAAGTCAGACCACTCCTCAGCTCTCTCCTTTGGGTTACCCTCAGAGCTCAGCATAATGTCAACTTTGTTTCCCTTGAGCGCTTGTTGGGCTGCAAACATGGCTATGACACACGCATCTGCCTCCAAACCAGCTGGATCTAGTTCTTCACTGTTCTCAGTCAGCATCAATACACACCAGTGCAGCATCATCTTGACTGTAGGCCACCAGCCTTTGGTATGAAAGACTGCTCTGCAGAGCTGACACAGAGACTTCTGTACATCTGTATCAGAGGTTACACCTATAGGGGAATCGTCTCTGTGTGGGGAATCTTTAACTGCATTTTCTGGATCTTGCAGGACCCCAGTGGTGATGCTTTCAATCTTTTCAGTGACTGCATCATCCAGACTCACTAACATCTTTAATTCTGCTAAAGCTGTACTTAGACTGCGCTCATCCTCCCTTCTGAGGGTCTTCTGTAAGTCCTCATGAAAATTGCTGGGGTCAGCAGAGTCCAGAGCATGGATGAGGGAGCGTCCAGACTCATCTGTCCACTCAGGAGGAAGCTCATACACCTGGACTAACATAAGGACTTTACTTATTGGTTCATCCTCTGTGTATTTCTGTGACAGCGCTGTGAGCAGAGTCATCGCCTCCACCGGGGTCCACTGGTTTGTTTGAACGAGTCCAAAGAGCCTCTGGGTGAGCTCTGAGTGGGTTTTTTTGACATTAACATTTGTGAGCTTTGATAAAAGTAGCTTCAAGGTCTGGATTTCCATCTTCAAAATAAACACAGAGGCTCTCTCCACTGTTTTCTGCAGCGATGATAAGAGGATGCTGAGGAACTCTATGATGAAGATTTGCTCAGAGGAAAGCTCCTCTTCAGCCCATCGCTTGGCCATGAGCACCACGTCACAATCAGAGCGTTCACTGAAGAAGTGCATCAGGGTCAGGTACAGGGCCTGGCTCAGCAGGAAACTCTCACAAGCATCACATGCTGATTGGCTGATGGAGCCTACCAGGTACTGAGCATGCTCAGAGATGCTCTGCAGAGAAACACCTGGAGACTTCTGCAGAGACAGCACGCACAGCTCTGTGATGAACACATGAGTGTGCTGCAGAGTGCTGAAGGAAGGGGGCGCACTCATCCATTCATCAAACAGGAGTGCGTTCATGGCCGACAGGATCTTGGCCAGATCATCAGCTGACAGCTGACTCAGACTCAAACTCTGAAGTGAAATGTTAGTCTTTGCAGACAGGATCTCTAGGAGCTCATCGCTGTCACTATCAGATTCATTGGTTACTTGAAACTCATCCATAGTCACTTTCAGAATGTCTCTCTTGGACTCTTCTGACACGACGCTTTGCTCGTTCTCTCGCTGCTCTGTGGCTCGTGTGAGTGACTCTGACAGCCTTTGATTCAGTTCTTCACCTCTTCTCCTCTGTCTCTCCTCCTCTTGTTTCCTCTCCTCCTCTTGTCTCCTCCTCTCCTCCTCTTGTCTCCTCCTCTCCTCCTGATCTCTCATTGGCTTATAAAAACAATATGAGCACTGGTACATATTATCGTAGCCAACTGCTCTGAAGTATTGTCCTCCATTGAACACGTAGAACTCCTGTCCATTTATAGTCTGTCTTCCTAAATTGTCAAAGCTTGTGCATGGAGGTAACACAGAGTTACATTTGTAACACCTGAGCCTGTCGCCCATGTTACTTTCTGATGGTTGTTGATTCCCCATTTTACAGCTTTGACCAGCAGTATGATCAGTGAAACCGTTGTCCTCCTGAAATTCAAAAACGTGATATTTTTATCTATGATGTCAGCATAATAATAATAATAATAATGATAATGATAACAATAATAATGACTTTTTTTTGTTTAGCACTTTTAAAAATTAGTGTTTTGAAAATCTTTGACAAGCGGAGACAGAGCAACAAAACCCAAACAAAAGAGAGAGTCAACAGAACAATGACAGCAACATTGAGGCCCTGTTCACAGGGAAATGAAAACGCTATACTGCCGTTTCGTTTTGGAAAAGTTTTCCGTAAAGACGGAATCGTTTCAGGAAATATCTGCGTAAAAGCGAAACCACCGAAAACAAATGAAAACGATGTAGTGCTTATGCCAAGCCAGTACGTGGCGCTGTAACCCTGCATCGGAAATGCACCAAAAGACAGAGGAAGAGTACGGAGCATGCGTATAAAGGTTTTGTGCCTTACACATTTCAACAATCTGTGAAGAAGACACCACAACAGGAAGATGGTGCAAAATTTGCTGTAAAAGCCATAACATGCTCAGTAGCTTCTGCAGCACGAACACAACCATGCAGTCAGCCATTATTGTTTTGGCCAAGAGCTACAGGGCGTAGCGTAGCGTGTGACGTAATCGTTTCAAGAAATATGCAGATACGCATCCACATGGAGACGAAATGGCAGTCATATACGGATTTATGCACTCTGGGACCTGGTTTCAAAAAGTATCGTTTACAGTCACCCGAAACGCCATTTCTGTGTGGATGAAACGCCGATCCGACAAAAAACTTTTGTGTATACACCTGAATTCGTTTCCATGTGAACAGGGCCTAAAAGAACCCACATAGTTCAAGAGCCTGTACATAAGAAAAACATGATCAAGATGATATACTAACAGCATCATGAGACACCAGAACCCAAATGTCACCAAACAAACCATGATATCATAGACATCATTAGAATGCAAGCATCATCAGACACCATGAAAACAATAATAAAAATAGGAGCCCAGGTAACACAGGAACCCTGCTAAATACTTGGATGACACTACGAGGACCAAAATGTAAGAAGCGAGCAGTGAAAAGAGACAGACAGAGGTAAAAACAACAAGAGAGATAAGAACAATAAAGGGAAGGTAAAAGCAGTCAAATATTATGAGACAAACAGACCAAGAGACAGTTAAAACTGTAAAATAACACTGAAGGGGGAAAGAACCAAGTGAAATAAAGCTCAATAGATATAAGGGGTGAAACAGATAAATTTAATAGCAAAAGTTAAAAGAAAGAAGGAAACCAATAAAAGAGACACACACATTGAAGGTATTAGGTTAAAAATAAATAAATAAAATAAAATTTAAATAAATAAATCTTTTAAGAGATAAAAACCAAATAAGAAAATGACATCACATAAAAGAAAGTCTGTAAAAATGAGGTTAAAGAAGTGATTTAAAACAGGTCACTGAGTCTGCATGCCTTATCTCCTCAGGTAGGTTGTTCCAAAGTCGAGCAGCCCTGATGGAAAACACTCGATCAGCTTTAGCTTTTAGTCTTGACTTTGGAATGACTAGGAGGCTCCCACCTAAAGATCTGACGCTGCAGGCTTTACTGTTATATAGTTTGGTGCTTTAGTTTAGTGCCTTAAAACTAATAAGTAAAATCAACTCTAAAACTAATGGGAAGCCATTGTAAAGGTGCGGTATTTGACATATATAAGGGCTGTCAAATTAATACTATTTATCCCATTTTGTTTTGGAATTTTAATAATTAATTGTGATTAACCTCATTTTGTCACCTTTTGAAATTGAGCTATTTGCATTCGAATACAAATCTGCTTTTATTGAAAGAAAATAAGTAACGTTAGGTAGAAATATTATGACATGAATTTAACCCCAGAAATAGGAGCTTGTCATGGACTGACATGAATATGAGAGACCAGGAAATCCTTTTATTAGTGAATTTCTCCCTCATAACAAATATATACACACATGGACAAAAGTGTTGATACCCTTCCTTTAAAAGAACAGTTGTGTCCTTTCCTGTTGCAAGTAGGGGGCACTAGAGTAAAACAATAAAAAATACCTTCCAGTGTGTAGAGGGGCAGACCTTGATGGTACATGTGAAATTTGAAGAATATCAGAAGTTTCATTTCAGAGTTATGGTGACTTCCTGTCAAACGGCGTGATTACAGATCTTTGCCATCGCCACTGAGGTGTCCTTTGATTATAAGTGATTACTGTGTAAAGATATTATGGCACAACTGAGGCCTTTTCATCCAAATCTGAGTATGACATGCTCAAAAGAATGAGAGGATTGACAAAATGACTGAATTGGTTGACTTCCTGTTGTCCTCAGGAGGCGTTACAGGGAAAAAATAAAATAAGTCTTGAGCATGCATGTAAAATCGGAATGAAAACCGATGTTTGATGTAAGAATTATGGTGATTTCCTGTCAAATGGCATTATAATGAATTGCTTGCCATCAACACTGAGGTGACCCACTCATCAAAATCATATGGTTTGTAAGCGTGACCAAGCAGGGCCACGCGTGTGAAAAACTACTTCCTGCTTTTTGGCATTTGAGGGGTCCAAGGCAACAGGGTTAGAGGCAGGTCTGTGAAGCCTGGAATGGTACAATGCCCAAGATGTTAGGATCGTTTCAAAACAATTTTGAGGAAGATCGGACCAACTAGGTAAGAATGAGGATAAAAAATCCCCTAAAAAAGTAACTTTTGTTTTTAGCAGAGGGCACTGCAGGATTTAAAAAAGGCTGTGTGCTGCAGCATGGCAGAGACCACGTATATCCTCCAAAGAATATCTTTAAATATAGAAAAAAAATGAGGACAGTGTACTCTGTGTATGTGATAGTACAACCTCTCAACAGTAGGAGGCAGGGTGACAAATGTGGATGCTGACATGATGAAGTGATGAGGGAAGGACTATTTATTATGTAAAATTAAAAAAAGATCAGGCATTTTATTTTTGAGGGGCTACTAGCGTCTCACAGTAGGGGGTGCTACAGCAAAACCATGAAATTAACATTTAAATCTGGAAAGGGGCAGACCCTGATTATATGTTTGAAATTAGAATGAAATTTCCTATGAGAGTTACACCCACTTCCTCTCTGATGGGGAAGGATCAAAATGTTTATCTTTTTTAATTAAATATAAATTTTCAAAGTATTTGATTATTTTAAGAGTAATGATTTTGTTTAAATATATAAATTTAAAAAAAAAAAAAAAAGCTTGGCCCACTTTGTTTTTGCATGATAAAATTGTTTCCAAATAGTAAAAACTCTGTTGAAAAAAATAATCTTTGAGTTATTATTGATTTTTTTGTTGTCTGAGTAAAATTTCACTATTAAAAGTGCAAGAGACAAAATATTCAAACAGGATAAGAAATAATGCAAAACATGTTCATGGGAGACTCAATAATCATGATTATTTGCATGAATATATAAAAAACAAGATTTCCTTTAATCCATCCGCACCAATCATGTCTGTTTTAATGAACAACCTACTTTAATATCTTGTCTTCATTACTCTGCACCCTTTAGTCATGTCCATCAGTGGTCTGTAAGATTAAACAGTAGAATACTCTTATTTGGCACTGTAATATCATCATGTTATTCATATAAGAAAGATAATATATCACTGTCATGAGAGATCTGTTTACCTCAGTTTGTCCAAACCGGACCAGCTGATGATCAGGCTATTTCTTATATTCTGTCTTCTAGTCCTTGTCGGCAAACTAAAGAGATAACAAAAAAAAAAAAAGAGATGTAAGCAATGGAAAAAGAAATAATAACATAACTTTTACAGTCAGAAAAGATCTCAATTTTTCATTACCACTGGTGAAAGTTCACACTGAAAATCAGCCTAAATAAAATCAAATTTCGATTCTAAATAAAAGGCCGAAATATAACCAATGTAATAACCCTTGTCTTCTGACCTGTGTAGAGGTGGTTTCAGTTGTTATATGAATCTGGGAATTCAGATTTAATTATGCTTCACAGATAAACTATATACCGCATTCCACATTATTATGCAAATGACATGTTTCTCTTATTTTCCTAAATATTAATGTAAATGACAATATTTTTTAAGTCATCAGTCGTTAGAGCATAATTCAGATGTTTTTGAACAAACTTCATAATGATAACCATTATTTTATTTTAAATAAAAGCCTCAAAATGCACTGTTCCACATTATTATGCACGACAGAGTTTTAACATTTTATAGGTTGTAAAGAACTGAAAATGGTCATGTGTTGAATTTGCAGCATTAGGAGGTCATAATTACTGAAATCAAAGCTATTTCAATCAAAAACATCTGAACAGGCCAAGTTCCATGTTAACATAGGAGCCCTTCTTTGATATCACCTTCACAATTCTTGCATCCATTGAACTTGTGTACTCCATCACAGTGTACCTGTGAACTCCATTTCAAGGTGAAAGTCCTGAATTCAGACTTTATCTCTACAAGTAGGCCTGTGCCAGTATTTTTTTTACATTAGGTCTGAGTACTCTTATATTAATAAAAACAATAACAAATGTATTTATAAGGTACTTTCAAAGTGCTGTTGATAGATTTAAATGAATAAAAGAAAAAAAAAATAGTTGAGTAAAATGTTTCCTGGAGTAGTTTGCTATTACACTGATATCATTGTTGCATCAATATGTTGTCCTATTTAGCATAATTTCAATTTTTTTCAACTTCTAGAAGTCTGAAGCTATACATTGTAGTATTTTTCAATAGTCTTACATTGAAGGAGACATATTTTACCCTTTTAAGTATTGGGTTTTTGCATGTCTAAACCCCACTGTTTCAGTCCACCTCAGAACGAACTGTTTCTGTGCCTGTAGCTTTAAATGTTACTGAGCTGTCTGACTGCATCCCTCTCAGGAAATGGATGTGGCTTAATGGGTGTGGCTCTCCCAATCCTCCTCTCAGGATCAGGAGAGTAGGGCAGAACTTTCTTCCAAGCGGGGAGGTCCAACCAAACCTGTGGGCAGTGCTAACTCTAAAAATAAGGTCACAAGGGGAAAATCTGAGAACAGCTTGTTTCAGCACACATTTTCACTTTTAATAACTGATTACTTTTATGAAATGTAACTAATAACGTATTGCTTGAATTGAAAAACTAACATGCTACGTTACTCGTTGAAACAAAAAACAGCCCCATTACCCCCAATACTGCTAATAATTATGGCTACTCCTCTTCAAGCTGAGCTACATGAGCTATGATAAACCTAACTGTTGTTTCCTTTAAATTCTCATGTACGTGTTTCCTTAAATGAGTTGCCTCTAAGAAAAGTAAATCCCCTTTATCTCTTTCCAACCAAAGAAAGAACTTTTTCCTCTCAACAGCATTCACAGCAATGAATGCTTGTAGCATTCACAGCAATTGAGCTAGAGATGAGACACTAAATTTTTCAAACTTGAAAATTCCAGAACAAGTCATCGTTGAAGCCACTAATCTAACGCCACACACATAAAACCAACATTAAAACGGAGGAAATCTTCTCCTGCTCCTGTCAAACCAAGAATCAAAGCCATACAATGTACGCTTTTGGTGTGAAAGGACCAAATGTCAAAAAAAGTTTGAATACTGGGAGAATTTTCTCTTTTGGGTGTCCTTACATTACTGTAAAAAAAAAAAAAGGCACAGTTCAGTTCATTTATGAGGTAGTACTGTCTCTGTACAGTAGGTGGCAGTATGACAAAGGTGGATGCTGGTATGTTGAGGGAAGGACTAATTATCATGTAAAATAAAAAAGATTTGAAATTTAATTTTCACGGCTTCTAGTGTGTTACACTAGGTGGCAAGCAAAACCATGAAATTAACATTAAGCATGTGGAGAGGCAGACCCTGATCATACATGTGATATTTGAATGAAATTGGATGTTTCATATGAAAGTTACACCCACTTTCTGTCTGATGGCAAAGGATCAAAATGGCCACCATGGCCACTGGGGCATCAATTAAGGAAACGTGCCAATGTTGGGACAGATATTGAGGACCTCAGGTCAAAATCAGAGCATGAAAGGTTCAACACACTAAGAGGAATACAGAAATTACCTATTTGCGTCATTTCCTGTTGTCGGTAGAGGGCCGGGTGATGAGCTGTTGTCATAAGGGCGTGTTCAGTGTGATGCTGTTGTGTTGCCTCAAAATTTGAAGACTATTGAATGATCTCCCTAATGTTAGATCAGTTTTCAGTGAATAATTTTCCAAAAAGAGGCATTATTTAGGGCCCTTATTACGGCCCAGCCCACTGGTGAACAGTCCCGCCCAACACAAGCCGATATCTCCAACTTGTTCTCTTTGAGGAAAAATCATTCTGGAGTGAAGCAGATAAATCCCTTTGGACAAGTTTGATCAGATGTGACCACTGTAAATTCACAAATCGTCAAAATTGGGCTATGATCTAATTTCCTGTGCATTTTAGAGGATGGCCTCAAGAGGATTTTTTATTCATGTAGTCATGATACATATGATTTCTAGAATCCTAGGTTCAACCTCCTTTTGGGGGCTGATGTTTTGACATATTGTAGGGGGAGCCATTGAGCTGTTAGGCCACGCCCACTCAGGAAAATCATATGGGTTGTAAGAATGACCAACAAGGGTTATGCATATCAAATTTGGTGATTGTACGATGCTTTAAGCCAAAGAAAACACTACTTCCTGTTTTTTGGTATTTAAGGCGTCGCCATGGCGAGAGGGTTAGAGGCAGGTCCATGAGGTCTGTATTGGCCCAACTGCCAAAGGTTAGGATTAGGAACAACTTTGAGGAAGATCAGACCAACTGTGTAGGATTGAGGACACAACATGTGAAAAAAGTAACTTTGTGTTGCCAGCAGAGGGCGCTGTGACGAAATGAGACATTAATCAATCAAACTTTATTTAGATAGCGCTTTTCATTCAAGACAATAAAGCACAAAGTGCCTTACAAACACACAAATAAATAGAAGGAGATAAAAGGAAATATGACCCAAACCCACTCCACCCAACCCCTTGACCCACCCACCCTGCAATCCATAATGGCAAAATACATCTTAAATAAAAGACACTCTAAGAACAGGAAACTTATATACCCAGTATGTACAGAGGAAACGTCTTAAAGGTTTAAAATGAGTAAACACTGGAGTTTAGGTGAAAGTGTAGAATAAAATATCATCAGATAAAATAAAAATAAATTTAAATGAATTAAAATAAAATAAAAGGGTTTGTAATAAGAATAAAACACTTAAAGGTTACTCAGAGCAATATGCCCAAATAAGATTACTAAACACTTAAGAAGAACTTCGCGAAATATTATAAAACAAGTGGTTAACTACCAAAAGATCATTTTGAAGCTAAGACAGAAAAAACAAAAAGCCTAAATTACTAAAACAGATTAAGATGCGTACATTAGGTAAAAGCCAGACTAAAAAGGCAGGTCTTGAGTTTGCTTTTAGAAGTATTAACATTAAGTACAGCCGTCAGGTCTTCAGGTAAGCTGTTCCACAGAAGGGGGTCATGGTAATAAAAAGATGCCTCACTGTAAGTTTTAGTTCTAACTTGAGGTACTATTAACAGTGAACTTCCAGAAGACCTGAGGGCTCTGCTTGGCTCATAGGGTAAAAAAAAAAAACAGAAAAATAAGAAGGGCAAGACCATTAAGAGCTTTAAAATCTATTTTAGCCAATACAGAGACCTTAAAATCAGTGTAATGTGTGCTCTCCTTCTGGTCTTTGTCAGCAGCTGGGCTGCTGAGTTCTGGAGGAGCTGAAGCTGTGAAATGTTCTTTTTCGGGAGGCCAGAAAGAAGAGTGTTACAGTAATCAATTCTGCTGGTGATAAAAGCGTGAATTAATTTCTCTGCATTTGCTTGAGAGAGAAATGGTCACACTCTGGCATTGTTCTTTAAATGATAATAGGCTTTTGTTGTGATGTCCCGCATATGTGGCTGAAAACTAAAATCTGAATCAAATTAAAAACCTAAATTTTTAGCCTGCTGACATGGATTAAAAGATAATGCTTTGAGTCTGCTGACCAGTTTCTCTCTCTTGTCCCCTGTACCAATGACTAAAACCTGAATTTCGTCCTGGTTGAGCTGTAAAAAGTTCTCTGCCATCCATGATTTAATATAAAAATACAGTTAAAAAGGGCATCAAATGGCCCTGTGTCATCAGGAGACACGGCAACATAAAGTTGAGTGTCGTCAGCACAGCTGTGGAAATTGACACCATGCTTCCTGATGACATTTCCTTGAGGTAAAGATTAAAAAGAGTGGGGCCTAAAATTGAACCTCGGGAAACACCACACTTCATGTCATAAAACATTGATGAGCTATAACCAAGATTCACTTAAAACTGTCTGTCGCTAAGATAAGATTTAAACCAGTTAAAAACGGTGCCAGAGATGACAATAAAATTATGTAATCTATTTAAAAGAATTTCATGGCACACTGTATCAAATGCTGCACTCAGGTCCATTGAAACTAAAACAGAAGGTAATTTCTTATCCATGTTGGACCTGAGATCATTTATAATTTTGACTAGAGCTGTCTCTGTACTGTGTTGTTTTTCTGTTTTTTTCTAAAACCAGACAGATGAATTTCATAAATATTTCTGGAATTAATAAAATCATTTAACTGGTTAAAAAAAAAACAAAAAAAAACTATCCTCTCTAAAAATTTTACTTAAAAGCGAGAAATTGGTTACAGGCCTGTAATTGTCAGGTATTGATGTATCCAAATTGCTTTTGTTCAGAAGAGGTTTAATGACAGCTGTTTTAAAAGCAGAAGGGGAAATACCTGTCTAAACAGAATAATTTAAAATGGTAAGAGTATCATGTTTCAAAAAAGTCATAAAAGTTTTTGAAAAGGGGATGCTGGAATGGGGTCTAAGGCAGGTAGTCTGCTTGAGTTTTTTAAAAAACGTTTTCAAGCATTGTAGCATCAACCAAGGCAAAACTCCAGTTTTCCTCATTTAAAAAAAGGTTCTGAAGGATAAAAATCTAAAGGCTGAGATTGTAAAAGGTTTGATCTGATAAAATCTATTTTACTGCTGAAGTGATTTCTGAACATGGATGTATTCAGGGTGGAAGTTTAAACATGTCTGTGAAGTTTTATGAAGATTGACATCATCAGTGCTGAGTTATTAAGAAAGAGATAGCACAGTGCCAAGAATCGTCATCCAACTTTGGTGGCTATTAACCACTACTACATTATTTTTTTCATCATCTGGACTTGATACATATGTGTACCAAATTTCATGCACATTGCTGAAAGTTTGTGAAGGAGCCCCAAGAAAAAGGACCTTTAGAGCCCCTAAGGCAGGGGTCCTCAAATGGCGGCCCACTGGCCACTTTCAGTCTGCCAGCAGGTGTCATCTGGCCCGCGAGACATTTGGGGAAAAAAGATTGAAATTTTAAAAAATATATTAATTTCTAATTTTTACCCTCTTAGGTATTTAAAATACAAAATTTTAATCATTTCTAATGATTTTTCTATAGTTATAGCAAGGAAAGGTCGTACTACTATGCAATAAAAGAGTTAGATACATTGAACTCTCTTTAGAGCAGGAAAGAGCATCGTAAAAAGATGCACCGTGCGTCATGCATGGCAGACTGCTTCATCACCTCAACTCTGCAAACATGCTGCCCAAAAAGAGGCTGGTACAGACTGCATTACTTTTAAGACTAAAAGAGAAGTAGCCTATTTATTATCTAATTTAATATTGATTATTTTGTTGAAGATAAGGAATTGACCCATGGGGGGCAGCTACACAGACTCTCACTGAGTCTAGCCCTTTCCGAACCTCTGATAGGTTTTCAGCATCTCAGGCCTTAACAAATATCAGAGGTTTTGGCCTTGTAAAACCAAACTTCTGTCACTGTGGGAGATTAAAAAAGCTTCTCTCAGGATAGCAAACACTTTCCATGCGTAATTGTCCATCGGCTCCAAACGCAGACATATATGCGATTCAGTTCAATGTCAGCCTGATTTAATCCCTCATTATAAAGAATCTGTAATGCCAAACTAGTATCAACTACATTAATTTACATACAATTTAAATTTATGTCAACAAGACGTGCAATTATGGTCTTGCTCATTAACGTTCAAATGGGACATAGTTTATAAATCCAATGCGTAGGCTATTTGACTCCATATTTATGACTGACCTGTTTAGATTACTTGCAAATAAATCCTCTGTCTAAAGTGCAGCTAATTAAGCCATACTCTGTGTGAGGGTGTGTGTAAATATATATATCATAAATACATATATATATATATATATATATATATATATATATATATATATATGAACATCCAAGAAATCATGTCTGGCCCTTGGCTTTCTGTCCTTGAAAAATGTTGGCCCCCAGGAAAAACTAATTGAGGCCCCCTGCCCCAAGGGTTCATTTTTTGAGCAGAACCACAAGAATTTTTTTTTTTTTTTTTATACCAGGTCCTAATAAGCCACCAAATTTGGTGAGCTTTGGAGCATGATAAGGCCCCTAAAATGCAAAGTTGAGACAGAAAAAAAAAAAAAAAAAATCCTTCGGATACAATAAAGCTCTCTCACTGGTCAGTGCTCTGGCCCTAATGAGCAATTTTGACTCCAGTGATGATGATGTGCTGTTCACTGTGGATATGAGAGGATATTTATATGTACACCTAAGAAGAACTAATACAGATGGAGTCAGCAGGCTGAAAGAGAGAGCAGAGAAACTCTTTGAAAGTTTTGAGCAGGAGAGATCCTGAGTATGGGTTTGCATTTTCCACACCTACACCACCAGGTAAGTCAAAATTGCTCATCTTTGTTTTAGCATAGTGTGGTGTTATTGTCCTTGTAGAAGCCCACAGACCCACACAGCTGGTCAGAGGATCAATGCGTGGCCGAAGAAGACAAAATGCAGAAAGCTGCATCGTAAATTAGTGCCTGACTCAGAGGGGGTTCTTTTGGGAGAAATTAAGTGTTTTGTACATTTTCGACAAGGCGTTCTGGCTAGCCAATCTATTTTCTCGGCCCATTATTACGTAAAACTTGGTAAACTGTGTGGATTAAACGTACCCATCTACAGCCATTATGCCACAGATCTCTCTGAGCTCATAATAACCCCAGGATTAACTTTCACATAGATCACTGGATCACTGCCCCTACTATAGCCAAGTACCTCATAAGATCCAACATCAAAAATCCTGAACACTGTATTTAACCTATTATTATTTTTCCTCTTTCAAAGATGCAGCTGATGAGCTACTGTTTTATAACGTCACAACTCTACAACAAGCTTTTTAAAACTGCTACGTCAAAGATCCATATTATTAGCTATTTTAGATGGAACAATAGCAGTTGGACCTAGGCTTTAAAAATGCATTAAGCTGGTTTAAAGGATGTTTTTGTTGTTTGTTTGTTTTTGGTTTTGTTGTTCTACATTTTCCACAGTACATCCATTTCAATCATACTTGTATAACCTTTTCTGATGCAGAGTTATTTTCTAACCAGCATTAGCAGTTGGTTGTCAGCCATTCAGCAATACATTTAGCCTTTCTTACATTTTTCTACCAAGCATTATTCAAGAATATATTTAGCTTCTTTCAAAGATTTTTCAAATCCAGCATTAACAGTTCAGTGCAACGATTCAGCAGTTCAGCATGCACAGTGTAATTTCTTCAGAAATTGCATTCTGTAGTTTTTAATAATTTGATAAATACGTTTTGATGATGAAATAAATAAAATGTGTTACCTGAAGAATGAGGCGGATATGTGACCGCTCTCCTGGACCTTGACTGAACTGATCTCGCTATCACTCTTAATCAGTGTTTATATGATCCTTATCTTTATGACCAATTTCTAAAGAAGGCTGTAATTCCCTGGAACCACATGATCCAACACACCTGCAGGCACGCATGTTTGTTCTTCAAAGGTATGTGTACAGGAAGTGATTTCTGAATAGAGAAGTATTTTCAAAAATGCCAAAGTTTTGTGCCATTCATGGCTGTGCCGACTGTTCAAGTTCTTAAAAAATATCTTAAGCTACTCCTGGATCCTGAAAGTAGTGACACATTTAGACAAAGAAAAGTTAAAAAAAAAAAAAAAAAGCCACAGATGTTGACTAAAAGCCTCAGTTTACAGTCTGGAGGAGCAGTGTCAGCCGATCATTTATGGCCTGTTTCCACCGAGCAGCCTGGTTTGGTTCAGCCCAGTAAGTCATACTCACAGACATACGATGGATGTGTGCTGGTATTTGACTCCAATCATGATAAATGCTCTTTTTAAAATAAAAATAGCCTCTTCTTTTTGATCAGCAGTGGCTTTGGCCCACTCTTTTTCTTATTGTTGAATGAATCATGAAAACTGACCTTAACTGGGTCAAGTGAGGCCTGCAGGTCTTCAGATGTTGTTCTGGGTTCTTTTCTGAACTCCTGGATGAGACGTCGATGCACACTTGGAGTTTCAAAGAGTTTTTTCAGTATTCTACTGGCAGCATTGTTGCCAGCAAGTTACTGTAATTTACATTTACAGTACTGTTACTGTATTTTACTTTTACTGTAACTGAATGTTACTGTAATATGTAATACAGTACCATTACTGTAAAAAGCCTTTACATTTACAGCACACTGCTGTAATCAAATTAAAATTTTTTCAAAAATAAAATAATATTTGTCAATTATTTATTTATGTGTTGATTCATTCATCCATGCAAACACAAAATGATTGAAACATTTCAATTTCTTTATTTGTACCTGACCTTTTCAAATACACAAAGAACCTTGCATGGAAATATAAAGGGCATTTTATTAAAAACATTCTGGTCTCAAATCATCTAATTTGAAAAATTTCATTTAAAATACATTCTGTATATCAACTAACTTGCATAAAGTCTCTTCAGTTATAAGTGCATACAGTTTGAATATAGTGAAAAAGTTATTTTTAAAGACAGTATATAAATATAACTATATTAAGGATACCATAAACACAAGAAAAATAGTTAGCTAACAGCAAGAATACTTTTGATGTCAAAGCAAATAGGACAATGTGACATTACTTTGTTTGTATTCTAATGCACTGATTTAAAATCAAGTAACTGTGTAGGGTATTTCTAAATCCATGTTCACTATTTAATATACAGTATTACACTGAATAAGAAATAAATCCCCAACCAACCCAAACCCTGACATAGGAATTACAACAGTAACAATGAATGGAGTGTTTCTGGTACAAAATACGTAGCAAGGTCTAGACATGACCATAATCAAGTCAAAAACCAATGACTTTCTCTGAAACCAACACAAAAAGAAAAACTCTTCAGGCTTGTAGCCCAGTCCAAACCAGCTGTTCTCACCAAGGCAAGTTGGTGATCTAAACCAAACTGTAGTCTCTCCTGTTCTGGTCTCAGCTTGTTCAGGGCCAAACTGTAGTCTCTCCTGTTCTGGTCTCAGCCTGTTCCGGGCCAAACTCTAGTCTCTCCTGTTCTCAGCTTGTTCAGGGCCAACTTGTAGTCTCTCCTCACCATTCAGGGCCAACTTGAAGTCTCTCCTGTTCTGGTCTCAACTTGTTCGGGGTCAACTTAGTCACTCCTCCCCTGGTCTGGATGCATTCAGGGCCAACCTGTAGTCTCTCCTGTTCTGGTCTTGACTTGGTCAGGGCCAGCCTGTAGTCTTTCCTGTTCTGTCCCAGCTTGTTCAAAGCAGATCTGTTGTCTCTCCTGTTCTGTCTCAGCTTGTTCAGGGCCAACCTATAGTCTCTCCTCCCCTGGTCCGGACGCATTTAGGGCCAATTTGTAGTCTCTCCTGTTCTGGTCTCAGGTTGTTCATGGCCAACCTGTAGTCTCTCCTCTCTGAGGACTTTGGTTGGCTAGAGTCCAAGGCCTTAGATATGCTTTTGTAACTCTTTTAGACCCATAGAAGTCACTGACTTTGTTTTTAATCTGTTCTTGTATTTCTTTAGATGGCACTATGATCTGTTCCTGTTTTAGAGCCTACTTCACTTTGTCACACAGGTTCCCTTTAAGCAATTTCTGGATTCAACTCGTCTGGTGGTAGTCAGGCCTGGGTGTGGGTGTTTTATGATCCCTTTCTTTATTATCACTTCCTCTGTGAAGGCTGTGATTTCCTGGAATCCCATGATGTAACACACCTGCAGAAACAGGTCATACTTGGTAAAGGTCAAAACTATGCCAGCAAGCAGTGTTTTTCACTGTCAAAAAGAAGGGAATGCAGTTTGTTTGTTTTACATTGTTTTATTTCTAAAACAATTCAATTTAAAATGTGTCTATTAAAAGGATTAAACTGCTCAATAAAAACTAAAGATAAAAAGTTTCAAACTTAGAAAGTCCCAAGAATTGTTCCTGTGAGGTTCTTGTGTGAAGTAGTGATTGAGGGTTGTGCGGTTGCAGCACCTCTTTTGGTCTCTGTACAGCCGCCACTCCTCGCCTCGCTCCCACTCCTCCGCCGTGCTGCTGCCCTGTGAGGGGAGGGAGAGCAACTCAATTGTGGCGCACACACGGCAGAGGACACACACGCAACAGGAGGCTAAGGCTTGGTAACTTTCCTTCAACTTATCTTATTGTGCCAGTATCAAGCCTACGTGTCTCGACCCGCTGATCCCGGTCCTTGAGGTCTGCACCCGTCTGTTTTAACCTAACGTCGTTGACTGGTTCTTGGCTCACTTTCTCCGGGGTCTAGTCTATTCAGCCTGCTTTATCCTCTCTGACCTGGTCCTCGTGCTTCCCTTCTCTTGTCCTGTAGCACCTGTTTGTGTTTTAAAGACCAAACATACTGCCCCTTTCCAGATTTCATATGTCTCCAAGAGGAAGTCCATGCAAATAAACAATTGTAAAATAAAAATCAAGGAATGATACATTAAAACTGCCCCTGTCACACACGTTTGTTCTTTACAGGTAAATGTACAGGAAGGGATTTCTGCATAGAGAAGTACTTTCAAAAACATCAAAGTTTTCTGCTATTCATGGCTGTGCCAACTGTTCAAGTTCTGAAAAGAATATCTCAAGCAACTTTTGGGTCCTGAAAGTATCCTCGAGGGAAAAACAGGCAGAAACTATACATGGACTTATAAATTCAATGGATGAAAGTTGTTAAGGTGATATCAAAGAAGTGGTCCTTTGATTTGAAAAAAAATACGTCCTAATCCAAAAATAATCCCAGCAGATTTATGTTTTCAATCGTTTAGAAACTGTTGAGCATTTTAAAACTGTTTTGCATAATAATTTGGTAATCTACATTTTTAGTTATTTTGAGAGAAAATGCCATTGGCATCATTGGTATTTTGTCAAATAAAATCCAGATTTTTATTTTTTACTGATTACAACGTATCAAAACTGTTTTGCCTGTTAGGTGACCAGTCACCAAAAGTGCTGGAGCGCTGCCTTACACAAGACCCAGGCTTCATCTGTGAGGAGACAGCATCAGCGGGTTCTCCTCCACCAGGCCTTCATGTCAAAGGTCAACCTACAACAAGTCACCATCTTGGTTTGTCTGTCAGCATTGCAGGAAATGCCCTCAGTTCACAAACTGCAAAAGAAATTCAGGACATGGTATAGATCTTAATCTACATGCTGCACAAATAATTCCAACAACCAAGTGTGGTATGACACTTTATAATTTGAATCAGAATGAAATATTACAGAAACAGCGTTAATATTGATGAAAGTTCTGAAATAAAATGCATGCATGAGAAAAGACGAGATGTATGTGGAGGTTTCTTTAGTGTTGATCATCACAGGTTGAGGTAGGCTGCCAGGTCAGGCTGTGCATGTAGGATGATAACACAGTTCCAGAAACTCTTGTTTTGGTCGGGACTGTCCTGTAGAAATGAGTAAAGAATATAAATTACAATTTTGACAATAACTGCTGCACATCAAACACACCACTAATACTAACATAGAATAACACATACTCAAATGGAAAAATATCATTTGGCAATATTTACATACAGTCTTTGACCTCTTTAAACTGAATTTGACTATTTACAGTCATTTTATTCTTAAAAGTTTTATTGTCAACATCAGCTTCAGTCATTATATCATTTACAAAATTAAATCTTTTGCTTTGCAGTAATAGAATTGAAAAAATATTTCTTGTGATTATATAAGATTATAATTAAAGTTCTACAGTGCAAGATTGAATTTATTAGTTTGTTGTATATTTCATATCATAACAACTAGTTTGGAGATGTAAAATGTAAAAGATTAGTATGTAAATGTGTTTTAGACAATAATGATTAGTTTGTAGATATATTGTAGATCATTACTTGTTTGTAGGTGTAGAATTGGAAAAAAAAACAGACATGACTCTGTGTTTACATTTAGATATTCCATGCAGCAGGAAGTGTGTACCCACCACTAAAATGACAATGCTGCATGATAACTCACCTTGACCTCTGCTCACCCCATGTTGATCAGGATCATCAGGCCTTCTGATCCATCTACGTGGCACTCCCCCAGCATTTGGCAACCTTTGCTGCAGGACTGCACTGTAGACACAACGAACACAATGACGTATAGTTTCAAACACTGTGGAATAACACCAACCATGAGCGTAGCACAGGGGGGGAAGATGGTACTGATTTTCCAGGCCCACAATAGGAAGGGGTCCCTTAGAAGCCTGCAATGACAAGTGTTTTATTTATTATTTATTTATTCTTAATATGAATTATTGTCATTGTTGAATCAAAAGCAACAGACAAAAATTTGTATCAGAGGGCTGTTCCTCCCTCAAAAATGTCCAAATGGTATAGCCCAGTGCTGTGAAATAATGCAAGTAAATTAATTAAAACATTGTAAAAAAAAATATTGCTCATAAATCCAGAAATTATGGTTCAAAAATACATTTAAATGCATAGATATTTTTTTAAAAAAACAACGCGACATTTGTTGCTTGGCTAGCTTGGTTAAGGGGGGTCTGTGTAATATTCTTTCTGGGGCCCCAAAATCCCTAGCTACGCCCCTGACACCAACAGTTACCATCTTTACTAAGGAAATCCACATTTTACAACAGAAATATTTTGCTGCTTTTCTCCCACACTTCTATGTATGCCTGTGTTTTGAAAGAAACACTTTTTGTGTTTTAATTTACCTGGCCAATAAAAATGCTTCTGAATCAATGTAATGCATTCACCATAATATTGCACTGCACTGAATGAAAGAGGTGTAGTTCACTTTTTATATTCTTTATTGCACATATTGAACAAAGAAAACTGGAGAAAAGTAATTAAAACAGAATAAAAAAACAAGAAATACAATACATTTTTAAGTCAGATGAGTAGAGTGATGTAATGAGTTTTATTAAGTAATGAGTAGATGTGCAGGAGAAGCCAAAGAAACCCGAGTGGGCTTGTCGAGTGGCCCTCCTAAGTGAAAAATTAAACATTCAAATGAACATCAAATAGTATAAATTAATACAATGCAATTCAAAACATGTTAAAACAAAATACAAAGAACAATATTCTGGCAGAAGAAAACACTAAACAGACATTAGCTAGACTATAATGTCAGAATAATTTCTTAGAGTTTGTTGTGCTTAATTGGTCCAACGAAAAACATTTAGTTCGTTTCTTGAATGAATTTAAGTTGCTGCAGTTTCTAATATGAGTCAGTAAGTTGTTCCAACAATGAGGTCCCTGAAATCAGATGGAAAATTGGGAAAAAGTTTTCCTAAAAAAGCCAGGCTGGAGGTTACTGGCTGACCTTGTATTGTAATGATGGATTTGAGAATTGAACCTGAATACATTTTGAAAACAATCAGGGAGTAAGTTGTGAACCGATTGGAAAACAAATAAGCATATTTGAAATTGGTTTATATCATATATTGGTAGGATTTGTAGAGACTGGAATAAAGGAGTGGAACTACTGAATCTGTTAGAGAATGTGATCATTTTGATGAAACGTTTTTGCAAAGTGAAAATACATTTAAGGTTGCTTTTGAAGGTGCTGGCCCAAACAATATTGCAGTATGAAATGTAGGGATAGATCATTGTATAATACAAATTAATAAGGATTTTTGTAGATAGCAGAGCGTACTCTTCTGATGACTCCAATATTTTTTGCTATTTTGTTAGAAATAAAAGTAATATGATTTTTCCAGGTGAGTTTTTCATCTATTAGAATTCCAAGGAATTTGGTGACTGTGACCCTTTGTAAAGCATTATCAGAGATACATACACTGGGGAAGGTACTTTTGGTTTGTTGGTTTCTGGGTATGAACATCATGTATGAGCTTTTTTCTGTGTTGAGAGAGAGTTTGTTTGCTTTGAACCAAGTGTCAACTTTACTTAGCTCTGTGTTCATGTCTGAGATCAATGTTTGAACGTCGTTACCAGATATAAAAATATTAGAGTCATCTGCAAACAAGATGAAAAACATTTTACTTGATACTAAGTATAGATCATTTATATAAATTAGAAAAAGTAAAGGTCCCAAAATTGACCCTTGTGGTACACCACAAGAGATCATCCTATAATCAGACAAGGTGTTATTCCAAGATACAGATTGTCTTCTTGCCGATAGATAATTTTTAAACCATAATAGATTTACCCCACTTAAACCATAAATAGAGAGTTTCTTTAGTAAAATATCAATGTTAACTGTATCGAATGCCTTAGACAAATCCAAAAACATTCCAATGGTAACTTCCTTATTGTCAAGGACTTTGGTGATGTTATCAAAGAACTGTGTGAGAGCCAGTGAGGTCGAATGATTTTTTCTGAACCCATACTGGTGCTTGTAAAGGATGTTATTTTCAGTAAGATATTTAAGTAAGCGGGAATAGACAAGTTTCACAGATCCTTTAAGCAAACATGAACCTTTTAACCTCCTAATGTACTCACTCAATGGAGGGTGCAATAATATCATAGACTTGTACCGGAAAGGATGATAAATTAACCCCAAAAGGTAAAATAGTCCGCTGTTGACAAGCTATTCGTGAACTCGCAGTTCTCCCGTGATCTCTTCCTGTTAAACAGGGCTGCACGCTGCAGCGCTCCAGACTCGCTTCCAGTGGGCGAGGTCGCCCGCCTTTCGGTCGGAGCAAACCCGCGGTGCTTCGGTGCGCGGCACGCACGCTGTATATGGAAATTCAGGGTAATACTTTAGAGAAACATGGAAGTAGAAATATTGGTCTGTAATTGGAAATAAGAGATGGATCATTTGCCTTGAAAAGTGGAATCATTTTAGCCCATTTTAACTGATCAGGAAATACAATCATATTGAGAGAAAGATTGAAAATATGAAGGAGTTGTTCGGAGATGTATGGAAGGCATCTTTTAAGGATTGAGGATCTTAACTCATCATAACCTGGTGCAGTTGATTTGAGTTTTGTTCACCACATTCACAAGCTCAAGCTCACTGATGGGAGTAAATTCAAATGAAGAGGAGGGTCTTTTTATGCCAGAAATGGACATCAGGGTCTGTGGTATTTTGCATGCAAGGGATGGACCAATATTTACGAAGTACTCATTAAATTCATTTGCTATTTCAAAAGAATCAGAAATTATTTTGTCAGCCCCCTTGAATTCACTGTGAACATCGGTATGATCAGAGCTTTAAAAATTAAAAATTTCATGAATTATATTCCATGTACTTTTCATATCTTTCTGAGCATCACAAAATTTGTTCTCATAGAATTTTCATTTAGCTGAACTCAAAAGATGATTTAACTTGTTCCTGTATATTTTTTATCGATTGAGAAATAGTAGAGATGGATTAGTGAGATAATTCCAGTACAGTTTATTCTTCTTAGTAATACAACATTTCAAGCCATTAGTTAACCAAGGTTTACTGAGGTTTGTAGCTTTTTTTCTTCTTTGAAATGGAAAAGTGTCATTAAAAATTTTGAAAAATATTTTATGAAAGATGTTATATGCAATTTGCGTATTATGTTCATGTTCAACTAAGGACCAAGTGACTGTGGAAAGTCTTTCTATAGAGTTATTAATATTTCTGTTGCTCAAATTTCTAAGAAAAACCTCATTAGCATGATTGCTTTTGGTAATTGAGGGCACAAGATAAAGTACAAGAAGATGGTCTGACAAATCACTGAACAAAATACCTGGTATCCCATAGGTGCAATAAGAATTAGTAAATATATTATCAATCAGAGTTTCATTTTTGGAAGTAATTCTTGTTGCCTTGGTTATGAGTGGGATGGGAAAAAAAAGGCATTGAGGTGGTCAATAAATTGGGATGATTGGCTGTTCAGGAGATTGATGTTGAAATCACCCATTATATAGCGTGTTTTTTTTCTCATTTTAGATCTTACCAAGGGCACAGTAAAACAGTCAGAGAAGCAGCTGACATTGGAATTTGGTGGTCTATAAATACAACCAACAATAACCCTTTTTCTGGAGAATGGCTAACAAAGCTCTAAGAAGACAGCCTCAGCTTCATCTCCAACTAAGGCAACAAGATCACTGCGAAGGGAAGATTGAATGTTTTCTTTAACAAAGAGGGACACACCACCTCCACTGCGATTTGACCTAAAACAAGGATGGTGACTATAGCCATTGATTGACAACATTGACACTGTCTGGTTATTTAGCCAAGTTTCTGTCAGACCAATTATTGACAATTCAATAGGTAGCATATCAAGGTATTCAAGAAGATTATCAAATTGTTTCAGTAGACTATGAATGTTAAGATAAAACAAAGAAAAACAATTATCATTAGTAATGTTTTTGTCTATGCAGAGAGAATCCAGAGAAGGATTCTTCAGAAGACGGAAGTGGCCCTTGTTTAAAGTCTGCAAAATTCAAATCAGGATCAGCATTAAAAAATGGCAAGAAATATTTAACATCCTGGGATAAACTGGCACCATTAAACTGAAGGTGACCAGAAGTGTCCATAGCTCAGAGCACAAACATCTTGACTTAGCGTAAGAGTAAACTATTTCACTGAGAGGACAGGCCGAGGAGGGTGCACAACCAACTGGTCATATTTGATGTACGCAATGTTGCCTTGTTTACGAGCCTCTCTGTGTTGGGGGAGAAGTTCTTTCACAGAAGTGTACAAGTGACAAGATGGACTGAGCCACCTGCTTTTGATTTGGCAGTTTCGTGTACATGTTTGTTATTGTCCAGGCCAGCCAGCATTGTGTAAAAAAAAAAAAAAAAAAAAAAAAGTGTTATTTTCT
Source organism: Cheilinus undulatus (assembly GCF_018320785.1). NCBI lineage: Eukaryota > Metazoa > Chordata > Actinopteri > Labriformes > Labridae > Cheilinus > Cheilinus undulatus. The sequence continues at coordinate 8,554,769 of NC_054878.1, forward strand.
TCTGGAACAATTTGATGTATAGCACCAACATATATTTTAACTAAAGTGTGTTATTTTGCTCCAGAAAAGTCATACTAGACATGCAGTTATTAAATGTATATTTAGGGCCAGAGCACCAATCTAGGGTCACCTTTAATTTATTATTTTTTTGTAGCTTCGGTGTAGCACCACCTACGGTAAGAAACAGGTAGCACCTCTTACATAATGTCTCCTATCTTTGTTTAAAAAATCAGTCATGCTCTTATCACCTCTACATATCGCATTGTCTTTTGTCAGACTGCCACCTACTGTTGACAAGCAGTACTACCTCGCATAAAACGTGCACTATGCTCATTAGTTTTAATTTAATGACACTACTGGGAGGATCTACATGGTCTCTCTGACGTGATGAATGTCACCACACTGGTTTGCTGACATCCAACAATTTAAAGGTGGCCACAGTTGCGACACAACCTGACATGCTCCAGTGTATGGAATATATTTTAATAACAAGTCACTGCAGTTGCCATACCTTGAATCCAATTGATGAAAAGCTGTCTCTTTAGAATTGCTTTTGTCCAACTTCTCTGGTCCAGCTATGGAGAAACCATCTCTGCAAAACTGACAAGTAGTAAAAAAAAATAACAGATGGCTTTATGCAGTAGGTAGTCAGTAAATATTTTAAGGGGGTTATGTGATGTGCTGCTTGCAGCAGTTACAACTGTTTACTTTAACCCAATATGACCAACTGACACAACAGAACCACACCCTGATATAAGGACAATTCAAATACAAAACACTGATAGATTGAGCTGTCACCACTGGTGGGAAATAAATGATATCACCGGTACAGGGAGCAAATGTATTCTCATTTCGTCATGTAGTCTGTAGTTCTCAGAAGACCATACAATGTCTGTAAATCAAATGAGCTGCTACTATGAACACAGATACATGCATATAGTCCGTCAGTGAAAAGTCAATTCAATTCAATTCAACTTTATTTATATAGCACATTTAAAACAACCACGGTTGACCAAAGTGTTTCACAGTATAATAGCAAAACATAAAACAAGAATACACCACAATTAATTAGTAAAATTAATTTAAAAAAAAAAAAAAAAGAATATAAATGTCTAACTGACGTCATGTTTACGTCTTACTCCAGACTGAAACTCACTGTTCAGAGTTTCCAAACAAACGGCTGAAACAGCGGGGGCTGGCAGCCTCGTCCTTCTGTGTTACAGTGGTGTGGGAGCCGATACATCATCTTCTTCTCTATAAATACACAACAACATGTAACTTTAGCCATTCAAACACATCATTCACAGCATTTACAGCAAGTAAAGAGCAAAAAGAGAGAAGTTCCCTCAAATGACACTGGCTAACAGATAACTAGAGAGAGTTTATAAGTGCTTAAACTAACAAGGTACAGCTATGCTAACAGGGATTCAGACCAAGTTTATAATAGTTTTAAGTTTTTCATTAGTTTGAATTTTTATTTCGTTTTCATTTCAGTTTAGTTGTTGTTAGATTTGACTGCTGGTTTGTTTAGTTTTTATTTTGCAAAAATGCTTCATTTTTGTTTAGTTTTTATTAGTTTAAGTGTTAGTTTTAGTTTTTTGAATACATGTCAGAGCTGAGTGAACATCATACATTTTTAGAAACACATTCAAACAGGTTACTCTTCACTTATCATTTTATTTATTTAAAGATGATGCTTGAATACAACCCCAGACATAAAACTACCGTTGTGCAAAGTCTTAACCAATCAATTCAGGCCATTTTACACTCCCCAGACTTGGGTGCAGGTGCCAGTTAGTACGGTTGTGTCAAAGACTAAAACTAAGGCTATTTTGTCTCTATTTTATTTCATTTTAGTTCATGTTCATGTTAGTTTGTAAGCACACATACAGTTTTAGTTAGTTTCCATTTTACTGTAAGCTTAGTTTTTATTTAGTTTAAGTTAACTAAAATGATTTTGAAATTTTAGTTTTAGTTAGTTTTAGTTAACTATAACAACCTTGATACAGACCGTTAGCCGACAGCCTAGATACTGTGATGGTCCAGTGCATCACTGGCTGTGGTATGAACTACACATGAGAGGAACCAATTCTTAAACAGAACAACCTCACCATACCACAACTGTAGAAACACAGTGACAGAAGCGAGCTGATCCAGCGCTCTCTGCTGTAGCCACAGATGAAAAGCAGCCCTGGTGTTGACTTTCATTGTCCTCCAACTCTATCCAAACACTTTGAACTGTCCTCATTTAAAAAGATCACCCTTTATTGTCCAGTGTAGCAGACAGTTTTTGTAAAGTGGAGCAATAAACTTTGCCTGCTCTGTCTCTGCCTCGGTCGTCTTGTGTCCAGTAGATTACGTCAGGCATGCTCCGCTTCTTTTATGAGCCCTGCTGCTGCCACAGATGGAGGATTTGATTTAAATGATTGTTAAAGCATTGTATGCTTCACCTGCTTTCAGGATGTTTAGGCATTTCAACAACAAGAACAAAAAAGGATTCTAGAGAAAATCACCTACCTCAGCTTTAACCTGTCCCACATCTGACCACTTTACTTCTCCATAATTTCAGCCAGACCTCTTCTTTACACTCCCTCATCATTTAGAAGTAAAAAACATCTTGTAAGTTAAAGTAATTTTTAGAGCACAAAAGTATGGAGCCCCTTAAGGGACTTGTGAGAGAAAAAAAAAAATGATGAAGTTCGAAATTAGCCTTGAATGAAAAGACATTAAATCTGCGCTTAATCGCAGGCACACTTTTCGTATTAGCGAAAGGCATTTGAATAGATTTTTGGGTGAAATGTGACTCTCGTCATAACACTTGGATCTGGTGGACCTAGTTGAATTCATCAGCAACCAGTTGTAGTCCTCTGAACAGCTGCATGGGTACAGATGGGTGTGTGCCAAATGTTGTGGAGACTGGGTTGCATTATCAGATAGGATTTGTGACAGCTGGGTAGAGACCACTTTCTCAAGGATTTTTGTTAAAAAAGGAAGCTTGGAAATGGGTCTATAATTGCTGTGGACAGAGGGATCAAAACCAGGTTTTTAAACCCTCAGGCTGTCCTTTAAAAAAATCACACTCTCCCTCTTAAAGCCCTTTTAGGACATTGGATATATTTAAAAGTATTAAAAATGAATGAAAAAACTTTTTTTTTTTTTTTGGTCCTCAACTCCAGTCCTCATCATGTATAGCAGATGTGAATTATTTTTCAGAATTTTAACCCTATAAATGCCAGTTCATTTACATAAAGCCTCATTTTCTGACACAAAAAAAAAAAGAATTATTTTCTATTTGAAAAATGCAAAGCAGACTTTTTTGTGCAGGGATTATCAGTCTTGGATATGTCAATGATTAGCAGCAACACTGATTTTGACATACTATTAAGTTTTGTGTAATAACAAAAACATTTTAAAAAAATCACATCCTCCCTGTTAAAGACCTGTTATGATATTGGATATATTTAGAAATATTAAACATGAAAGAATTTTGTTTTTATTTTTTGGTCCTTAACTCCAGTCCTCATCATGTATAGCAAATGTGAATTTATTTTCATAATTTAAATTTTTCACCAGATTCTGACATCCATAGAAAACACCAAAAGTGGTTTTAGTTGAAATAATTATTTCCACTAGCCTACAGTCACTGATATATCCTATCAGGTCAAACGAGGTCATTATCTCCCATAATGCCTTTCTGCAAACATTGAAAAATTTGGCAGCATTTTTTTGGTGTGCAAATATTTTTACCTCTGAATGACTGAATCACAGAGGAATTAACAGGATTTTTTTATTCCTGTATTGCAGTGGCAGTAGAATAAAAATAAGTGGTTTTAATGGTAGTCAAGAGTGTGAGTTTTTTTGTCTACACAGTGGAACTTTCTGTCTACGCAGCGTGGATAGTGAAATTCAAAAATTCATGAAAAATGAACAACTCTGTCAAATGTCATCATCTTAGCATGATAACCGCCAAAGTAAGGGCAAAAATAAAATTAAAAAGCCCTAAAAGGGCTCTAGGAGGGCCTGAGGGTTAAGAAGAGGTTGGATCCAAGCAGACTTAAAGTAATCAGGGACGCACCCAGATGGGAGTGAGCCATTAATATTTGAAAGAATGAAAGGGGCTACATTATTGAACACTTTAAATAAAAATTTTGTTGGTAATATATCAAGTGGACAGGAAGATGCTGTCATCTGTGAAATGGTGTCCAATAGTTCTTGGAGAGTGATTTCTCTAAAGCTATTAAGAGTGTCCCTCTGAGGGTCAGGTGGGCTGGCAGAGGTGGTAGGAGGCTGAATAGTTGCTCTAATATCCTCAATCTTATTTATGAAAAAGTTAAAGAACTTTTCACAGTCCACAGTGGAGTTGATAGGGACACTAGGAGGGGCTGGATAAACTAAATGATGGATAGTCTTAAAAAAGCCTAGCATTGTGTTAATCAGATGATATGAGCACTGAAAAATATTTTGCTTTTGCATCTTTAATCTCATTGTTGAGAGATAGCCACAACAATTTCATGTGAATGTGATCATAATGTACCTGGAGTTTAGATTTCTTCCACAGTCTTTAAGCTTTTCTACATTCCCTTTTTTTGTTACGTATAAAATCATCGATCCAGGGTGATAGACCTGGACATTTAGTTTTTGATATTTGTTTGACTGGAGCAACAATATCAAGACTGTGGTACATAAATCATTTAAACTAAATGTCTGAATGCAAATCCAATAAACATCATGATTTCACAAATAATGAAGAAAATCTTGAAGTACTAGTTTCAATAAAGATGCGAGAGCAAATTTTCCTCTGTTGAGTATTGTTATACTCATAAAATTTACAGTTAAAGATTAAACAGATGATCTGAGATAAAAATGTCCCTTAAAACCAATGAATGTAAACCTCACCATATGGCCACATTTATGTGTAAAATTAAAAGACTCCATGATATTTAAAAACTCTGATGCAAACCTGTCAGATTTATCATCAACATGAATGTTAAAATCTCCAACAATCAAGACTTTGTCATGGCTAAGTACAACAGAGGCTAAAACTCTGACAACTCAGAAACTGGATGTTTGATTTGGGAGGCTGAAAATGATGACACGAGACAGGATGGATGCATGACATTTTTAATACAAGAACCTTAAAAGAGGTGAAAATATTAGATGGTAATGGTTTGCAGTCAAATGATTTTTTAAGCAACACCAAGACCACCACCCCTACCATGAGGCCTTGGTGAGATTATAAAATCATAATCAGGGGAGCATGTTTCTAGAAAAAGGCCATGTTCACCTAATTTGGACCAAGTTGTAGTGAGAAACATAAAGTCTTAATTTTCTGAAAAAATAAAATCATTTAAAATAAAAGTTTTATTAGAGAAGGATCAGTGTCCAGTAGAGTACGTCAGGCATGCTCCACTTCATGTTTAAATATGGCAGGTTTGAGCTACAGAAAAACAGCCAATCGATGTGAACGGCTTGCTCGAGTTCTTTTTGGAGCCCTGCTGCTGCCACAGACAGAGGATTTGTTTTAAAAGACTGTTAAAGCATTGTATGCTTCACCTGCTGTCAGGATGTATGGGGCATTTCAACAACTATAACACTAGAAAAGCACTCGGAGAACACAGACCTCCACCATTAGCCCTATCTCCCAATAGTGAGGAATCCGTTGAAAAAAATCCTGGATCCAGACGGTGATCCAGATCACTCCCAAAATCTAATCAGTTATTTCCTTATTTCCTCATGACATTTCTGACATTTCCTGAAAATTTCATCAAAATCCGTCCATAAGTTTTTGAGTTATGCTGCTAACAAACAAACTAACAAACAAACTAACAAACTAACCCTTCCGATCACATAACCTGCTTGGCAGAGGTAATAAAATGATTCTAGAGAAAATCACCTATCCCATCTTTAACCTGTCCCTCATCTGACCACTTTACTCCTCTATAATTTCAGCTAGACCTCTTCTTCACACTACCTCATCATTCGGGAATAAAAAACATTCTGTACAGTCATGGACGAAAGTATCATCACCCCTGAAATTTTTACAGAAAATACACCATTTCTCCCAGAAATTGTTGCAATTTCAAATGTTTTTGGTAAACATGTTTCCTTTATGTGCATTGGATCAATGAAAAATGACCGGACAGCATTATTGTCACCCTTTTAAAATTGTGGGTAAATCATTTTATTTCAAGCATGTGATGCTCATTTAAACTCACCTGTGGCAGTAACAGGTGCTGGCAATCTAGAAATCACAACTGAAGCCAGTTAGAATGTATAAAAGCTGACTCAACCTTTGTGTTGTGTGCCTGTGTGTGTCACACCAAGCATGGAGAAGAGAAGAAGAGCCCAGAATCATCTGAGGACTTAAGAAGCAAAATTGTGGAAACATATGAACAATCTCAAGGTTTCAAGACCATCTCCAGAGATCTTGAAATTCCTTTGTCCACTGTGTGTAATATAATCAAGAAGTTTATAACCCAAAAATAAATCTTAAAAAAAACAAAGAAAGAAAGAAAGAAATACATCACTGACATAGGACCGAAACCTCATATCTCAATTTTTAATTTAATTTTTTTCATAAATCAGTGCTATTGGTCACCCTTAAACTCTGTCAGTGGGTTTTAACACATTTAAAGCAAAAGAAGTGTCAAAAAGACACGAAATATGACCTTTCAGTTTTAAATTATTTGAAAGATAAAACTTTTTTTTCAATTCCCTGCAAAGTGGTGATTTTGGAGATAAGAGGTTTTGACCCAAAACCAGCAATATGTAAAATAAGATGTTTAACTTTCCCATGTAGCTGAAAGGGAATGATTCATAAGCGATTTTTTGTACAAATCATCAAGTGCTCTAATTTCCACCCCTTATCTCCATGATAATCAGTGTTTAATCTCAACAATTACCAAGAAATATATCCCATAATTTTGAAAAATGCTGATTAACACAACCCCTGTGAGCTGAAAAGCATTGATTTTTCTTCATCCTTTAGATGTTAAAATTATTTCTGAGGCCATAGGCTAAAAACTGAAATCATGCGAATCACTCAATAACAGTTACTCATTATTCATATCTTGATACATTTCTTCATGATGATCAAAGTCAATCTTTGTCTTCTTTAATTATCAAGCAAATGAAGCTTCATTTGCTTGAAGTGGAGGATTTTCTCTTCTTTGGAGCAAGCATACACCTTCTCACAGATCTTGTCATGTATGGCGATCTCCTCCTAGTACTCCTGTTATCTTTCAGATCTTTCCCTAGCGTCTTCTTTACTGCAGAGAAAACAAGAAACAACACTTTAGTCTTAAACTGACAATGCAAGAACATAGAGTACAAGAGCAACTTTGTGTTTTAAACCATCTACTCCTCAAACAATTGAGTTACAGCACTAAAATATGTGTCATTAATTTTTATAAAGTTTGAGAGGGGTCTGACTGCAGACCGTACATCTGAGACACTGAATATCTCAGAAAGGATGAGTCGCAACTTGCTGGATCATCAGAGATCATGCAGAAATCTGTTCAACTGGCAAAAATGGGTTAAAAATTTGTAAAATTTAGCTAAAATGAGTTCAAAAGGTGTTGGAAATGGGTTACTAGTGGCAGTAATGGGTCAACAGAGGCAACAGTGCACAAGAGTTGGTTTAAAAGTGATGAAAATGGCTTACAAGTGGAAGAAATGGGCAGAAAAGGTGGTAACACTGGATTAAAAAGTGACAGAAATGGGTGTAAAATAAAAAATGTGTCAAAAGTCCAAAAAATTGATGGGAAAAAGCAAAGAAAACTGGTTACAATGTAGCATAAAAAAGCAGAGTGGGCAAAAACTGCAATAAAACTGATGAAAAATACAGAATAATAGTGGCAAAATTGGGCAGGAAAAGTGGTTTAAAGGTGGCACAAATAAATACTTTCAACTTTTGAACCCAATAAAAGTTTGACACACTTTTGAGCTCCAAAATAAGATAATTGTATGCCAGGATGATAGAACCAATGCTACTTATTAATCATGCAGGCATTGACATCATTAATAAATCACAACTTGGGAGGGCTCATTCTCTGAGTTTGTCAGGAGACTAGCCGATTCTGTGTGTAGTCAATGCCATCTCTATCCTGTAGCCCTTATCTTAGCCTTTCCCATTGGTTTTGCGTGTTCATGTCAGGTGAAGGTCTATTCTGATTCTCTTTTGAATGGAGGGCTAGGGTTAAGGGCCAAGGGCTACATCAACCCTTGAAACTAAGATTTTTCAGGACCACTCTTGAAACCAAGGGGTATGATGAATTTCCCATCACGGACTGTGTTGACTTGCGAAATGGCACGATGACAAAGGAGGCGCATAAATGTAAATATTTCCAGCACTGATTACAGAAAAATTTTGTTTACTGATATATTCAAACTATAACTACTAAGGATGGGAGTTAATTGCATTTTCGCTACGTACATGTATAAACCAGGACTTATAACTGTATAAGAGCAAGGGGAAGGGCTAAGAGGTAGAATTGGGATTCACCCTTACTCTGCAAATTTTAAAAATTCCTTTGATTTCAGCATGAATCTCACCAAACGACCCTGTTTGATTTACTTCTAACTAATTTTATGCATATATTTTCAGAAATATTGGTAACATATACCGTTTGAAAACATTTAAAAACAATTTTTAGTTTTTATTGTGTTTGTTTGTTTGTTTGTTTGTTTGTTTTTGGAGACATCTTGCGAACCCCCTTTAGTGTCCCACCCATGATGAGAACCAATACCTTAAAGACCCCAACTTCAAAAATACTGAAATATCCCTTTAAGAATAATGTCTCTGAAAATTTGATTGCAGATGATATTGTCTGAGCATGGCAAGTAAAAACTGTTTCTTGATTAAAATTGTTGTGCTAATTCATTAGCCTTTAATCGCACTTTCTGTTAGCATCAAGCTGTGCATGTACTCTGTTAATCATTATCAGCTATGATATTACCTTCTGTTGACAGAAGGCTGGAGACCAGATTCCTGTACTCGTCGCTCTGCTTGTTGTAGCCCTGGTTGTAGATCCATGAAGTGATTGTTTGCAAATGCTTTTTTGTCATGACTCCATCCAGTCGGTTGAACCAGTTCTCAACCATGTTTTTACTGTGACATTGAAAACTCTTGTCAAAAACAGACAGCCTGGTTTTACTCAGTGGGGTGTTAAAGGATCTGAAGTCCTTATTGCTTTTCAGCCTGAATCTAGGTATGGAACCAAGAATTGTCAGTTTGAAGGTGCCCACTACGTCATTGTTATTTATGGTGGTAGATAAGAAATCTCTAAATTTTTGTGATTTTGTACTGAGAAACTCACGATGTACCTCTGTTGGCACATAAACAGTTGGAAGTCTATATCCATGATTATTCTTCACTTCGTCAATCAGGTTTGCATCCAAAGAAGATGAGCTTGCTCGTACTCCAAGCATGGCTTTGGCTAACTTGCTGTTTTGGTTCATCTTTGCTGCTTTCACGATACAACTCACTGGTGGCTGGTGGTCTGCATTAATGAACTGTCCCATTCCTGGATTTTCATTTCTGTGTTTTATCCAGGTGCAGTATTGTCCTAATTTTCCTACAAGCCTTTGAAGGATTTCTTTAGTTTCTTCAGCTTTTTCTGTTTCTTTTTTGTTTGGCTTAGCTCCCTCTGCCATGTACCAGTCTCCTCTTCTGATGGCGTCAGTCCACTCCTTCCTCTTGATGAAGGGCTCCCATTTGCCTGGTTGTTTAAGGAGAGCGTTGGCCTCCATGCGTCGCAGTTCATCTGCTTTCTTTGAGATCTTAGCTTCGCTGGCGTCTGGGTTCATGCCTCGTGCCAGAGCATGAAAAAGGCAGCTCTGGTCTTCACTGTTGATGTAGACTGTGCGGTTATTAACGAGTACATCATAATGGCCGTCTGGGTACTTGTCACTCTTTGGTCTGTAGATCAGTGTGACTTTTTTATCGGTAAGTTTGGTGTTTGGGTGTACTTGCTGCATTTTGGTCAGCTTGCCCTGGCTGTTCTCAGTGAGGATTACAACTTTAGTGCCAGTGGTTTCTGACAGGACTCTGATGTCCAGAATGTTTCCTGGAGTGTTGGCATCCTTGATCTTTTTAGCATGTGTCTTCAATGATTCACTTGCTTCTGTTGCAGCATGATACTTCAGATCTTGGTCTACAGGCATGTGTTTGATATAGCTGTTATTCTGACCAGCTCTGAGCAATTCCTCTGTATGGTCAGTCTTTAGGCCAGATCTTACATGATTGGTAATGACACCATGTGCTTTGCTTTGCATCCAGGAAACCAAATGACTGGAGAACTTCTGGTGGAAAACTTCCACCAAAGCAGCAGCCAATAAATTGCTGATGCTGTCAGCTAACTCCTGCTTGAATTCTTTCAGCATCTCAGTGTCCTGAGGAGTTTGATGCTTCAGCTTCTGCTCTGACAAATGGTCCTTTTTGAATGTTGTCAGCTGTTCCTGAAGGTTTTGGAAGAACTTGCTGGAAAGGCTGAGCACTGCTGCAGTAGCTTCTGCTGCCAGTGCCCCCATATGGACCAATTTGATGGCAATCAGAAATCCCTTTGCTTTTCCTTTGACTTCTTCCTCAGCTAATTCTGCCAGGGCTTTGTCAATCACTCCACGGAAGGAGGAGTTCAGCTTGTTCTGCAAGCCGAGGTCTGAATAGAACGGCTGGACTGCATTCTTACTCAGTTCAGTGAAAATGTTCAGCAGTTTGGTCTTCCTGTCTTTGTCCCTCAGAAGATCCTGAAGTTGCTCTTCATCAACAACATGTGAGAGGATGATGCTGTCAACTAATGAACCCAGCTCTCCTTTTTCTAAGTTGGATTTTACATCATCAGCAATCCCCTTTTTGACATCATTTTCAATGGCAGTTAATATTTGTTTAAGGATTTCCTCCTCTGCCTTCCCTAGCCCATAGGTTATGAGCTCCTCAACCGTTTTTTTCACTGTTAATTTCGCTGCATTTTTCATGTTTGTTTTTGCAACAGTACTGAAGCCTTCTTTAGCCTGTGCAGTGAGAAACTTCGGCATAGATTTAAGCTCTTTGCCAAATCCTTTCAAGAGCAGTTTACAAGCTTTGAAGCCCTTTGAAATCAGCTTTCCGATCCCAAACCCAAGGAGAGACACACCAATGGAAATGGCTTTTTCGATTGCCCATGATTTCCAGCTGAAGTCTCCTTTCACCATGGACTCTATGCCAGAGATGCAGTCTGAAATTCCTTCTGTGATAAGTCCTATGCCGACTTGAGCTAATGCACCACATGTAAATGCAGTTAGCAGAGCACCTCCAACGATCTGGACAATTCCAAGAATAAACACGACCAGAGCTTCCCACGGGAAGCGAGGCTCCTCCTCAACAGAAAACACAAACTGCAGACCTTGTCTGAAGAGGTTGCTGGCTTCCTCTTGGAAGTCTTCTTCATCTTTGGACACCAGAGAGGAAATTGTTGACTTTTTGGCAACTGCATCTCGCCCCTCTGCTTTTATTTCATCCAGCATTTTGATGGCCTCATTGATGTTTTCCTCCCAGATATTCAACATCTTTTGCTTGGTTAGTAACTGCTTTTCGAGGCTGGTTTCATTCTTAGTCGATGGAGGAGACATTTTTACCATCTGCAGACAGACTATGAGTTCTTCATTGAGATAGATCAGAGACTCCTTTGCCTTCTCGAGGTCTTGTCTGGCCTTACTGAGGTAGTCTTCTTTCTTCTGCTTTATAGTGCAGAATGCATGATTGTAGAAAGCTATCGCTGCCCAGCTTTTATCTTGGTCCATGGCTTTTTCAAAGAGCCTGCAGCTAACCTCCCATTGTTGTTTATTCAGGGCAACATTCCCAAACTTGATGTAGTGATAAAAGCTTAAAGATGGTGAAGTTTGACTTTGACACTCACTTTTTGCCCGTGACAGATCAGCTTTCAAACTTGATCTCAAATCATTTCTTTTCAAGTTGTCAATGTCTTCAGATTTAATCAGCAGCCAAATCCCCCAGAACTCATTCATGATGGCAACAACTGCCTTTTTCTCATTGTCATCTGTGCTCGCATGAATTTCTCGAAGAGTTTCACAGTAGTCTGAAAACAGCTCCTCCCTCAGCCTCAACTCTGTGATGTCTTTCATCATGTGATTTATCTTTTCTCCTGCATATTGATCCCTTGTTTCCTTAGCTTCCTCCAGAGAGGACGCCGTCCTAAGAGACTGCTGCTGGTGTTCAGTGCACATGATGATCTGAGCAGATCCAGGTTTACCTTTACGTGCTGTGCGACCAAAAGCCTGGAGTTCCACTCTCGTGTTATCGGAGAGGAAGGTGAGTATCACAAATAATCCCCCATTGTTGTTCACCGTTTTGGACACTTTGATGTCCGTGCCACGCCCAGCAAGGTTTGTGGCAACAATGACATCCCCAGGGTTCAGCTCGGTATCTATTCTGCTCAAGCTGTCCTTATCACTGCGGCAGTAGAGAATGATTTTACCCTGAATGCTGCTTTTCAGCTCTTCATAGATTTCGTTGGCTTTGTTGATGGTTTCACAGATCACCAGGGCTGCTCTTCCCTCTCTGTATGACTTTGGGGAAGTCTGATCCAGTACCACACGCTTTATTTCAGATTTCCATTCTCCAGCTGAGGTTGTCAACGTTCCTTTGAGCTCAAATAACTTCTTTCTGTTGAATGGTGGCATTTTGCAGGCAGAGAGACTTGGATAAAGCTCCTGCAAAAACAGAATGTCAGCTTTGCTCCCAAGAGTCCCAGTTGTTCCATATATTTTCCCATGGTACATTTCAAAGAAGGAGATGTTAGAAACATAATTTGTCACAACTGACATTGTGCTCAGTTTGATTTTGTGTTTTATCTCTACAAACTGCTGCAGACCATCACCCCACTTCTTGTTCAGTTCTATGATGCCCGTGGATCTGAAATCAACAGGACAGACACTGTTGTCTTGAATGACGTATTCCCGTCCTTCCCTCAGCTGCATTGCCAGAAAGGCGTTCTGAACCCACACAGGCACTTTCTTCTCAATCAGATCTCTCAAGAATCCAGGAATGTTGATCTTTTTGTTGTCGTTCTCACATGGGGTGAACTGAACCTTCTGTAAGACTATGTCTGCAATGGGCTTGATGAGATCTTCCTCTGAATCATAGAGAGTACAGCACAAGCCATCATCCAATACAAGAAAGGTAAGCTCTGGAATGTCCTGGTTGTTGTACGGACTTTGCTTTCTCAGACAGAGCGATCCCTGATCATCCAAAGTGTAAACAGTGAAACCATAGGGGACATAGTTCTCGATTTCTTGGAAAAAAAACACCATGGCCTGACTCACAGTCTTGAGTTTCTGTAGAAGTTCATCATTCTTAACCTGATAGAGTTCCTCTGTAAATCCTTCTTGCATGGTGCCGGTTTCTTCAGCAATCCTCAGAATGTCCATTGGATCTTTGATTTCAGTGCCTTCTGTGTCTATGGAGTCAAAGATGGCCTTAAAGAATGAAGCAGGAGGACTTCGAACAAATGTTCGTTGCTCTGCAGAAAGGAAGCCGAACTGACTGACATGGCCCCAGATGAGGGCCAGGATGATGTTGAGGTGCTGCATGGAGACCATGGGGCTGGACAAGTATGTCAGCTGTACTCCTTGATCGAGCAGCAGTGAGTCCACTTCATCGATTATGATGCACTGATATTGGCGATCAGGCCTCACTTCCTTCATCTCAAATATTTGGCGAAGGTGATCTGCAGCAAAGGCTTCGATGGTTCCATAGACCACATCTTTCTGGTAGCATTCTCTTCTACAAGAGTCTTCTATTTTATTGGTGTTTGTGTCAGCTGTCATTTTAAAGTATTTGTAGAAGTTGTTCCATTCTTCTGCATCTCTTTGGCATAACACAGAAGAGCTGGACACAATGTCTACTTTTTCACCCCGCAGCACACGCAGCGCTGCAAACATGGCTATCACACAAGACTTTCCCTCTCCAGTGCCCATTTCCAGCAGCCTCCCAGTATCAGACAGAGCCAAGAGACACCAGCTGATCATCTGAGTGTCTCTGGGCCACCACCCCTCTCCATCCTTGTGTGGCTGACCAGTGGAGTGGTGTACAGCATTGCATAAGACTGCCAGGACCTGCTGAAGGTCCTCTGTTTCTCTGCTGTGACTCAGGGTTCGAGCTTTCTCTACATCAGTGTGCTTTTTAATTTCCCCTGTCCTGATCAGGCTTCTGACATGAGTTACAATGCTGTGTGATTTACTCAGTGTTTGGTCATCAATGTCTTTCATCTTTCGTAGTTCATCAAAGACAGTGTCAATGCTTTTGACTTTCTCATCTCTGAGGCTCTTCTCAAAATGTTTGATCAGATCTTTGGTCTTGTATTTGTCCACAAGTATCAAGAGAGACTGATCATTGTCATCCATCCACTGTGAAGATACCTGATATACTGCCATTAAATGTAGAATCTTCTTAATGTGAATGCAATCTTCATCATGATGATGGTCGACCAATGCTGCAAGGAGGTTTACAGACTCTGCTGCTGACCACAGTATCTGTGCTTCAAGGTCTGCAACCATCTGAAGGAGTTCTACTAATGTTGTTGAAGGTCTGAGTTGCTCCACAGAAGAAAATAAAATCTCCAGACACCATCCTGCTGCAGGAGATGCTCTGTTTTCCTCACCCTCTTTTTTTGTGGTAATGTTTTGCAGGAGATTCTCCAGAGCAGTGAGAATGAAGACCTCAGTGGGAGACGTTTTTTTTCTGGTAAACTTCTGTAACACACGGAGGATTTTGCTGTCAAAGGCTTTGTCTTTGGTCATGTTGGAGTGAAGCACCTGAAAAAGAGCCTTCATGAATCTGTATTTGAGTTCTTTATCTTCACTGTTGAATTTACCCATGAGACTTTGCAGGACCTCTGCAGCAAAATGCAGGGAATCACAGTCGTTAAGCTTTGACATTTCCATATTGGTAGGAAAGCTGAGACTCCGTCCTTCAAAGATGAATTGACGACTCTGCCTGGTATTCCCAGTTTCCATTGCCTCTATGCCCCGCTGAACATAATCTGAGACAAAGTCAGGGATCGTTCCGTACAAAATGTCGGCTTCGTAGGCATCTCTGCTTGATCCTTTAGTTTCCTTTGTGTTTGTGTTGACAGTCAATCCAAGGTACTTGTAGAAGTCAGACCACTCCTCAGCTCTCTCCTTTGGGTTACCCTCAGAGCTCAGCACAATGTCAACTTTGTTTCCCTTGAGCGCTTGTTGGGCTGCAAACATGGCTATGACACACGCATCTGCCTCCAAACCAGCTGGATCTAGTTCTTCACTGTTCTCAGTCAGCATCAGTGCACACCAGTGCAGCATCATCTTGACTGTAGGCCACCAGCCTTTGGTGTGAAAGACTGCTCTGCAGAGCTGACACAGAGACTTCTGTACATCTGTATCAGAGGTTACACCTATAGGGGAATCGTCTCTGTGTGGGGAATCTTTAACTGCATTTTCTGGATCTTGCACGACCCCAGTGGTGATGCTTTCAATCTTTTCAGTGACTGCATCATCCAGACTCACTAACATCTTTAATTCTGATAAATCTGCACTCACACTGAACTTATCTTCCCTTCTGAGGGTCTTCTGTAAGTCCTCATGAAAACTGCTGGGGTCAGCAGAGGCCAGAGCATGGATGAGGGAGCGTCCAGACTCATCTGTCCACTCAGGAGGAAGCTCATACACCTGGACTAACATAAGGACTTTACTTATTGGTTCATCCTCTGTGTATTTCTGTGACAGTGCTGTGAGCAGAGTCATTGCCTCCACTGGGGTCCACTGGTTTGTTTGAACGAGTCCAAAGAGCCTCTGGGTGAGCTCTGAGTGGGTTTCTCTGACATTAATATTTGTGAGCATGGATAAAAGTAGCTTCAAGGTCTTGATTTCCATCTTCAAAATAAACACAGAGGCTCTCTCCACTGTTTTCTGCAGTGATGATAAGAGAATGTTGAGGAACTCTATGATGAAGATTTGCTCAGAGGAAAGCTCCTCCTCAGCCCATCGCTTGGCCATGAGCACCACGTCACAATCAGAGCGCTCACTGAAGAAGTGCATCAGGGTCAGGTACAGGGCCTGGCTCAGCAGGAAACTCTCACAAACGTCACATGCTGATTGGCTGATGGAGCCTACCAGGTACTGAGCATGCTCAGAGACACTCTGCAGAGAAACACCCAGAGATGTCTGCAGAGACAGCACGCACAGCTCTGTGATGAACACATGAGTGTGCTGCAGAGTGCTGAAGGAAGGGGGCGCACTCATCCATTCATCAAACAGGAGTGTGTTCATGGCCGACAGGATCTTGGCCAGATCATCAGCTGACAGCTGACTCAGACTCAGACTCTGAAGTGAAATGTTAGTCTTTGCAGACAGGATCTCTAGGAGCTCATCGCTGTCACTATCAGATTCATTGGTCACTTGAAACTCATCCATAGTCACTTTCAGAATGTCTCTCTCAGACTCTTCTGACACGACGCTTCTTTGCTCGTTCTCTCGCTGCTCTGTGGCTCGTCTGAGTGACTCTGACAGCCTTTGATTCAGTTCTTCACCTCTCCTCCTCTGTCTCTCCTCCTCTTGTCTCCTCCTCTCTTCCTCTTGTCTCTTCCTCTCCTCCTCTTGTCTCCTCCTCTCCTCTTCTTGTCTCCTCTCCTCCTCATGTCTCCTCCTCTCTTCCTCTTTTCTCCTCTCTGCCTCTTGTCTCCTCCTCTCTTCTTGTCTCCTCCTCTCCTCCATTTGTCTCCACCTCTCCTCCTCTTGTCTCCTCCTCTCCTCCTCTTGTCTCCTCATCTCCTCTTGTATCCTCCTCATCTGCTCTTGTCTCCTCATCTCCTCTTGTCTCCTCCTTTCCTCCTCTTGTCTCCTCATCTCCTCTTGCATCCTCCTCATCTCCTCTTGTCTCCTCTTCTCCTCCTCTTGTCTCCTCCTCTCCTCCTCTTGTACCCTCCTCTCCCCTTGTCTCCTCCTCTCCTCCATTTGTCTCCTCCTCTCCTTCTCTTGTATCCTCCTCTCCTCTTGTCTCCTCCTCTCCTCCATTTGTCTCCTCCTCTCCTCCTCTTGTCTCCTCCTCTCCACTTGTCGCCTCCTCTCCTCCTCTTGTCTCCTCCTCTCCTCTTCTTGTCTCCTCTCCTCCTCTTGTCTCCTCCTCTCCTCCTCTTGTCTCCTCATCTCCTCTTGTATCCTCATCATCTGCTCTTGTCTCCTCCTCTCCTCTTGTCTCCTCCTCTCTTCCTCTTGTCTCCTCATCTCCTTTTGCATCCTCCTCATCTCCTCTTGTCTTCTCTTCTCCTCCTGTTTCCTCTCCTCCTCTTGTCTCCTCCTCTCCTCCATTTGTTTCCATCTCGCCTCCTGTCTCCTCCTCTCCTCGTCTTGTCTCCTCTCCTCTTGTTTCCTCTCATCCTCTTGTCTCTTCCTCTCCTCTTGTCTCCTCCTCTTCTCTTTTTGTCTCCTCTCCTCTTGTATCCTCGCCTCCTCTTGTCTCCTCCTCTCCTCTTGTTTCATCTTTTCCCTCTGTCTCCTCCTCTCATCTTGTCTCCTCCTCTCCTCCTCTTGTCTCCTCTCCTCTTGTTTCCATTCCACCTCTTGTCTCTTCCTCTCCTCTTGTCTCCTCCTCTTCTCTTTTTGTCTCCTCTCCTCTTGTCTCCTCTCCTCCTCTTGTTTTCTTTCCTCCTCTTGTCTCCTCCTCTCCGCTTGATTCCTCTCCTCCTTTTGTCTTCTCCTCTCCTCTTGTTTCCTCCTCTCCTCCTCTTGTCTCCTCTCCTCTTGTTTCCTCTCCTCTTCTTGTCTCTTCCTCTCCTCTTGTCTCCTTCTCTTCTCTTTTTGTCTCCTCTCCTCCTGTTTCCTCTCCTCCTCTTGTCTCCTCCTCTCCTCCTGTTTCCTCTCCTCCTTTTGTCTCCTCCTCTCCTCTTGATTCCTTGTCTCCTCCTCTTGTCTCCTTTCTTCTTGTTTCCTCTCCTCCTCTTGCCTCTTCCTCTCCTCTTGTTTCCTCCTCTTCTCTTTTTGTCTCCTCTCCTCTTGTTTCCTCTCCTCCGCTTGTCTCTTCCTCTCCTCTTGTTTCCTCTCCTCCTCTTGTCTCCTCCTCTCCTCTTGTTTCCTCTCCTCCTTTTGTCTCCTCCTCTCCTCCTCTTGTATCCTTCTCTCCTCTTGTCTCCTCTCCTCCTCCACTTGTTTCATCTGCTCCTGCTTTGTTTTAAAACAATATGAGCACTGGTACATATTATCGTAGCCAACTGCTCTGAAGTATTGTCCTTCATTGAAGACATAGTACTCCTGTCCCTTTATCGTCTGTCTGTAGTAATCATCAAAACTTATGCATGGAGGTAACACACAGTCACATTTGTAACACCTGAGCCTGTCGCCCATGTTATATTCTGATGGTGCATTCCCCATTTTTCAGGTTTGACCAGCAGCAAGATCAGTGAAACCGTTGTCCTCCTGAAATACAAAAACATGTTTAATTCAATCTCTGATGTCAACATCTCATTGTTGTACACATATGTTACTTTCACATTTGTAGCCACTTAAAAATGTAGAATATTTAACATATATAGGGGCTGTAAAATTATTGTTCAATCCCAATTCTCTTTTTTTTCACCTTCTAAATTTCTATTTCTATTTAAATACAAATCTGCTTTTATTGAAAGTTAATAACTAACTCTAGGTATAGTATAACTTATTGTGACATGAACTTAGAAATAGGAGCTTGTTATGGATTAAAAAGAAGAAAAGGAAGTGCTTTTATCCGTGAATTTTTCCCGCATGAGAAATATATACTCACAAAGAAAGAAAAATCTACAATGGTCACTGAAATAACTTGATACTGACCAAAGTAAGCGTTCACTCTGTGCTAGACAACCAGCCAGGCAAACCTTATCAAGACAGAACTATTCACCCAAGATGGCTGATACTGTCTATATATGCAAACACTGTGGCAATTCTCAGGTAAAGACCAATGCCCAGCCTTTGGAAAAACGTGTAAATTGTTTGGGACTATCACTTTGCAAAATTCTGTGCAGAGCAGTGATAAAGAGTAAAATATACACAAAAGTTTGGCAAATTTACAGCACTGTGTATGTACACATACACACACACCCACCCATCCACCCACCCACACACACATATATATCTATATATATATATCTATATATATATCTATATATATATATCTATATATATATAGATCTATATATATATAGATATATATATATATATACAGTGCTTAACAAATGTATTTACCCAAAGGACTGGGCGATGGAACTATGCTGGCTCTTAAAAAGAATTGTGAAAAAGTTTTGTGTCTGACATTACATCAGGAAGAGTGGGAAAGGATTTGTAAGAATATTAAAACAATGTCTAGAGATGCGAAAGTCCGCCTCATTCAGTTTAAGATTATATATCGTTTTAATTGGACTCCCTTGTATAGGCTCGGCTTAGAAGACACATCAGATTGCTGGAAATGCAAATCTGAGGAAGGCCATTTAGTGCATGTTCTTTGGTCCTGTGACAAGGTACAAGAATTTTGGGACAAAACACATAACGATATTAGTGAGATTACAAGGATTCAAATCCCATTCTGTCCCAGACTATGTGTTTTAGGTGACAACTCAGTTTTAAATGATGTGGAAAACATGTTAAAAGTTGGATTTAAATGAGTATCATGATAGGCAGACAGATTCTGCTCAGGGGTTGGAAAAAGGAAGGGGTGCCCTCATTCCAAAAATGGACTGCTGAAATGGCACGAGTGGCAGCATTAGAAGTGTCTCATTGGAAATGTGGTCAATGTTTGACATTTGTGGGAGTTTATGAAAATCATATTCCATGAGATGTCTTTATTAATTAAGTTATTTATTTTTTAATCAATGTACTATTATTATTTTTATGAGTTTATTATTGTTATTGATATTAATATTATATAACTTGCATACTTTTTTTAATACCTGATGTTTTTTTTTCTCTCTAAATACTACCGAACAGACAGAGATAAATATCAAAGGAACATTTTATTTTCCCTCTTTTATTATTTTTCTTTTTTCTTCAAGACTTTATTTTATTATGATCATCATTGGTATAATGTTACTGTTACTGTTTTATTTGAGTATGGTCTAAATCTGCCCTTTTTATTTTGATAGGTTAACATGTCTATATTTAAGATGGAATCTTGTTAAGGATTACAACCAAGACTGTTGTATTTATAGTGATGACCAGGGATGGGCAATGGGGAAGGGTTCTGTATGTTTGGATTCATTGTAAATTGAAAACCAATTAAAATTGTTAATCACATCAAAAACATGGATAACAATAATAATTATATTTTGGCATTAAAAATATCATTTCGGTTAAAGAGCTTCTACATATTGGTGTATTAACCAGTGCAGAAACATTAAAAATATTGTTTTGGTAATTACGAATGCTGTTAATTTATGGCAGCTGTGGCATAAACCTTACTTTGGGTGGTGGTCTAATAAATTTGTTGAGCACTTAACAAATTTATTAGACCACCTGTCATATTTGTCTCAAAGACCATCCAGCATCAAGTGCTTTAATGCAGACTTTCATTTTCAGTGAACTCTCCACGTTTTACCATGTTGAAGAGGAATGAGGAATGTCAAACTGAATTCACCTATTATACCCAAATTTGAGCTGGCTCACTGGGCCCATTAGCGATCAATTTAGTTAGCTTAGATGTTGTCGTTTTGGGGACAAAACCAGGTCTGCTGAAGTGTGCTGGTGTAGTTTGGCATTATGGCTTGATCCCGTGTTGTTGTTAGCATCTTTGCTAGCATTAGCAACATTAGCTTTCATAGCTTGATGCCTATTGTTGTTAGCATATTTGCTAACATTAGAAAAAATGCGTTTGTCCGGAGGTGGTACTTCAGACTCGTTGTACTTCAGAGTAAAGACAGTTCGTCACCGCAGAATGTGCACACAAATTTTGTTTCATTCAGACTTCCATTAGGCCACTTTTTAAATCAAAATTTACTGTGAAGCAGACCTGGGTCTGTCTCCTCGCTCATCACTGCTGGCTGCGTTCAGCCCGCCTTCAAGCTTTCAACCCAGGGATGTATTCATCTGCGCAGGAGCACTACGGGAGGAAGTTGTGGTCAAACTTAGTCATATGATTAAATTGCGTTATTTATTTTTTTTTACCCATTAAGCTTTCCAGATAAACCACAAGCTTTAATGTGTTTATATAAACAGGCCTACTATATATACAGTGCTTAACAAATTTATTAGACCACCTGTCATATTTGTCTCAGAGACCATCTAGCATCATGAAGTGCTTTAATGCAGACTCTTTCATTTTCAGTGAGCTCTCCACGTTTTACCATTTTGAACAGGAATGAGGAATTTCAAACTGAATTCACCTTTTTATACCCAGGAATGCAATTAATTTTTTTCAGTTGTTTTGTAAATCAGTAAATTTGATAATTCATGGATAACAATAATAATTACATTTTAGCATTAGAAATATCATTTGGGTTAAAGAGCTTCTACATATTGGTGTATTAACCATTGCAGAAACAAAAAAAACAAAAAAAAGATTTTGGTAATTACCAATGCTGTTAATTTAGGGCAGCTGTGGCATAAACCTTACTTTGGATGGTGGTCTAATAAATTTGTTAAGCACTGTATATCATAAGGATCTCAAGATCAGGGATAAGAAGGGATAAGAATTTTATGTTGATATGTTTAAGATCATAAGTTGCAAAGAATTAGTTTCTAAAATTATTTAATTAAAAACTGGTTTTTAGTTCTTTTTCAATTAAAGAAGTATTAATGTTTGAAGCTTATTGCAATTTTATAAACTATTTTAAGAGTAATGCATTTGTCAAAATGTGTTCCTTCTTAAAAATATTTCAAACATGACAAAAATAATACGCTTGGCCCACTTGTTTGCTTCGCATGACAAAATCATTTCTAGATAAAGACAGCTCTGTTGATAAATCGGTCCAATTAAAATTTCACAATTAAAAGTGGTAGAGACAACATGTTCAAACAGAACTTTCTAAAAAGAGAGTACAGAATGGATGAAATAAATGCAAAACATATTCATTGTCAGTCAATAAGCATAATTTTGTGCATAGAGACATAAAAAATGTGGGCACAAATGGGTTAACAAGATGGAGATATAATTCACCTTTTTATGGCAACTTAAGATTCATTTAGTATGTATTCAAAGATAGAATTAGAAAAGTAAAAGTTTGCTGTTTCATTAGAGAGACAATAAAGTCTGTCCACATCAAACCTCTCTGTTTATAAAATCTGGATGTTTTAAAGAATAACGTACTTTAATATCCTGTCTTCATTGCTCTGCACACTGGAGTGAGTTCCATCAGCAGTCTGTAAGATTAAACACAGAAAAATACCTTTATTTGGCACTGTAATATAATCTTGTTATTTATGTAAGAAAAGATATACCATTGCTCAGTCTCATTAGAGATCTGTTACATTTACCTCAGTTTGTCCAAGCTGGACCAGCTGATGATCAGGCTGTTTCTGATATTCTGTCTTCTATTTCTTGTCCCTAAACTAACGAGATAACATAAGAAAGAGAAGAAAGAGAAGTCAGCAACGGAAAAAGAAATAATAACATCACTTTAACCATCACAAAATATCACAATATTTCATTACTACTAGTGCAAGTTCACACTGAAAGTCAACTCATATAAAATCACACTTAAGTTCCACAAAAATCCACTGGCCATTAAAGGTCGAATGTAGGCGTGTAAAGGATGGAGAAGAGGTAGATCTACATGCACACATTTCCAGAGAACATTTTGGGAAGATGTACGCGGGCACAGTTTTTTAAAACTGAATTATTTTCAGCGTATGCCATTTATGAGGTTTGTGCTCATGCACACTCTAAGTCTGTTTTATAAATGAGACCCCAGATGTTTTCAGATTATGAACAAAAGGACATTTAAGCAGAGAGGCCCAGTTCCTGACTTTATCAATACTGTGTCCCACCTCCAGCCCCCTTTATATTTTACCCACCTCAGTCCTGACAGAGGTTATCGGCACTACTGGACCCGTCTTATGAATCATTATTAACTGTTCCCTCACTTCTGGTCACGTCCCCTGTGATTTAAAATAAGGAAGCATCCAGCCCACACAAAAAAAGCCCAACCTTGATCAGTCTTGTTGTATTTTATCATGCGTTTTCATCCTGTTTTTTTTTACTGTTCTAAATTTGTCCTTGTTTAAATCTTGTTTTATTTCATGCATTTTCGAGAGCACTTTGAAACCTTGTTTTGAAAAGTGTTTAATAAATAAAGTTATTTTTATTATTAGGGCCTGAGCTCTGACATGGTAGGCAAGGACCCTATTGGAATTTATTGGAATTAAAGGGACTTTTTGCACCTCTTTTTGGCCTGTCTTGGGGGGCTTAACATATGTGAAAAGTCACCACATTTTCCCCATATTGGTCCCCCTGTGGAAGTAGCCATCTGGTGGTGGAATTTTGCCAGTCCATCATACAGGGGCCCCAGCAGGGCCCCAAACGTGAGAGAGGGGACTGGGTAGGACCTACAGGCATGAAATTTGGTACACATAGGTATCAGGTCTGGATGAAAAAAGTCTTGCGGCCATTCTCTAAAACATACAGGAACCACACTACAAACAGCGAAAGGTCAAATTTGGGGGTTTTGTTTGTTTGTTTGTTTGTTTGTTTGTTTTCATTGGTAAACACTTCATACATTTTAACCAACTACTCCAGGAGATTTCATCTTTTTGACTCCAGAATTGTTTTTCTAAAACTAAATAACCCAAAGATCTAAAGTTTTCAAAAGTTTGAGTTTTCACTCCCAAACTTCAACTTTATTTTTATTTTTTTGCAGCAAAATTACACCATTATGCCTTATAACTTTTTAGTGTTTATTTCAGTCATCACCAAACTTCACAAGGACATTCACAAATTGATCCTGAATAAATCCATGCATTAATATCATTACTTTGCCACAGTTCCCCTTCTGCCTAACTTTTCAAAAAATTAAATCTATGTTCTTCAACATTCACTGGCAAGACAGAAGTTTCACAATGAAGTCACCCACAGACAAAAATTTTTCAAAAAACTCTGATTTTGAAAAAACGGCTTTAAGCTTTAAGACTTTGATCCAGAGTTTAAAGACATATTAAACCCAGGCCTTGATTTTTACATATACTATTCAAATACCTAGGCTTAATTTTCTCAGGTTTACCATTCCAAACAAAAAAAAAAAGTTATTTTTTATACACTGTAAAAAAAAGTAACATCAAGAGAAGGTAAAGATAAAAACCACTATGTGAATTGAGACATTATTAACTCATTGAGTGCCAGCCCTTTTATAAATTGGAAAGTGCCTTGTGCCAGCGTTTTTGGCCATTTTGAGTCATCTTTCAAGACCCACAGAATATTTTGTACTATGATTCTGGAAACACCAAATAGCTCAATGACAGAAGAATCTCTCTATTTCATCATGGAAAAAAACGTTTGTTTGTAGCTTGTTCTGTTCTTGATTTATCTGAAGTTGAATAGAGGCTAGTTTCACCGAAAAGACCACTTTTTTCTTGAAAGCTGAGAAAAATGCATTTTTGTGAAAGAGAGTCTGTCAAGCAGAACAGTGATTTGAATGTTATAATTTTGCCTTCAATGACATAAAAGACATCTGAAAATTGTATTACAACTGTTATTTTATTGTAAAATAAATAACAATGCTTCTAGTCACTGTCATGCCATTCACACTCTGGAACTGGACGACCTCCACGGGACCCGCCTATATGCCCACGTCCTCTCCTGTTTGTTGCTGTATGCATTCAGCTGGCAAGAGGCTGCCTTATTTCTCCGAGGCATGGGGGAGACCTTGCGGCATTCTTTAGCCTCTTTGCCGGCCGAGGCAGATCAATAAAAATGCCAATCCCTGGATTCGCTGTCGTTAAGTTCAGTGCCGGTTTCAGTGAGTAAGTGATTTCTCAGGCAAAAGTTTAAAGTTTCTTCCAGTGTCTAAGTTAGAACTTTTAGCTTAGATTACCTCCGTAACGACCGCTCTGCTCTTTGACCCCAGGGTCCCCACCTCTGACGGTTGATCTACCGTCACTTACGACTGTAGTGTTCGGACTACGTAACCCAGGAGCCCCAAAATTACTCACAGGGAGCATGAGAGCGCTCCCTTGTGCCAGCCGCCAAAAATAAACACTGTGACGTGTATATACGTCTGTGGCACTCAAGCGTTGGTTTTTAAATGATGTATATATTCATCAATGGCACTCAATGAGTTAAAGAGTTGATTGTCGTGACTTTGCTAAATGGATACATTCTTACACCTCTGGGCTTGGAGAATTTGAAATCATAATTAATCTTTCTATAAAGAGTTACTTTTTGTCTGTTGAAATATGTATTCCTAAAAGACTCACTGGGCCACTAACCTTGCAAAGCAGATGGATACGCCTGTTTCCTTGTTTTTCACAGGTGAATCCATCTTGTTAAGCACCCATCTGAACCGTTTGGGCCCAGTTAGCCAGCGACAGGACCAATCAGCGACGAGGGGCAGTACTTTTGGCAGTGTTATTACACAAGCAAGCAGCAGCAAGAGCTGGTGCAGTTATGGAGGAGGAGATTAGCATGGATGCTGCTAAAGCACCAGTTTTATCAGAACTTGATGACATGTCATCAGGAAAAGAAGAACAAAGATCAGCAGTGAGTTGTTTTTAAAACCGACAAAAGTTGAGTACTAACATGTCTATAGTGGCCATGTTTTGCGTTAATCCTTGGTAGTAGCGTGAGCCACTAGATAGCTGCTATGACATGTGTTTTGTTGCTCTGTTTGGCCCGTGGAGATGTGACAGACAGAACGTTCATCCAATCACACTCCGAGTTTTTTTCAAATCCTCTGCCTTGCCTCAAATGTTTCCTATTGAAGCTTTCCCAGATGGATGTGTTACAATACAATATATCCATTCATTCATTCATTGTGACTGTAGCTTTGATTCTCCAATAACCACATTCTTAGATGCTTAGCAAAAGAAGTAAGTGTTGGTCATGTATGTTACTTGGTATTCGATTCCAACATTGAGATGCTCGATAAGAAAAAAAATGACTGCCCAAAGACACTTTTTCTAAACAGAACCAGACAGTCACCTCTAGATCCTGCACTGGTTGACCTGTTTGTGTTTATCTTTATAAATTCTTTTAGCGGTGGTGGTGCTAGACCATGCAGAATTTTGAAGACTAAGGTGGCATCTGCATATGTTATTATATGTTACAATCATGGTGCGAGTTGGGCTTTTTGTCAGAAACTTTAAAAGCCTGCTTATTTGCAATTTCTTCAGTGTAGACTTGCATGCCAGTGCCCAGGTTGTTACACAGTGGGTCATATGTGGCATTATCATCACATTTAGGTATAATTTTGCAGAGTCAGTAGTTAAGTTGTTTCGAATGTATCTAAAGTTTGACAGGTTGAATCTTACTCTATTCACAATTTGTTTTACGTGCTGTTTGAAGCAAAGCTGTGAATCAATAATAATTTCTAAATATTTAGACTCCTGTACGACTTCAAGTTTTGTTCCATGTACAAGCCCGTCAGTGGCTATATCAACATTTACCTTTTTAGAAAAGAACATGCAAACAGTTTTTGACACGTTGAGATGCAATTGGGAAAGTTTCAGTCAGTTGGACACATTTGACATAGCTGCTGATAAGTCTTTTGCAGCTTGAGTTTTTGTTTTAGCGTGCACATACACAACTGCATCATCAGCATACATCTGGAAAGCTACATTTGAAGGACAACAATCAGGCAGGTCATTAATGTACAGACTAAACAAAAGTGGTCCCAGGACCGAGCCCTAAGGTACACAAGATTATTTTCAGAGGTTGTGGATGTTGTATTGTGAATTCTTACACACTGTTTCCTCTGCCCAATATGGTTCTATCCATTGCAGTGCTTTTACAGAAAAGTTAAAATATGAAAAGTTCATTAGTAATATCTGATGATTCACAGTGTCAAACACCTTTCTTAAGTCAAGAAAAACAGCTGCTATGATACCACCAGTGTCAATTTTAGACTTTAAGTTTTCCAAAAAAAAAAAAAAAAAAAAAGCAAACAGCTGTCTCAGTAGAATGGTGTTTTCTGGAGCCAAAATGCATTTGATTCAAGTTGTAAGGACCGTCATTTAAATGTTTAATAAGCTGCTCTGCCACCAGTTTTTCAGCTACTTTAGAAACTGCTTATCGGTCTATAATCCCTGATTGTTGCAGAGTCTCCTGATTTAAAGATTGGTGTGAAAACCGAAAATTTCCATGAGTTTGGAAATGTACCTTCAGTTATAGATTTATTAATAATGCTGGTCATTGGAGTAATGAGTGATTAATTATGCATTTTAAGAAACATTGTGTTCATATGAAATGCATCCTTGGCTTTAGAGTTTTCAAGCCACAGAGCACTTGATCTACATCCGACTGAGAGACTTCATTTAAATTAAAAACTGGAGCAGCGGTGTTCAGAGGCATTGCAGGTTGTTACTGAGACCAGGAGTCAGTGGCCAGATTTTTAACTGAATCAATAAAGTATGTGTTAAGGGCTGTTGCAATCTCATTTGGGTCATGAGTTAGATTTCCATTTATTTGCAACTCCCTGATGGTCTTGTTAGAAGAATTATTTCCTGTTAATTTCTTTATGTTTGACCAAATCTCCTTGGCATTGCCTCTTGCATTGCTTATTATATTAACAAAGAAATTTGCCTTTGCGGTTCTGATTTCCTTGGTTACTTGGTTCCTGAGTGAAGTAAACAGGTGACTGTTACATGTTGACTTTGTCTTGAGGGCTATCTTGAGAGCATGATCCCACTATTTTATCAGTGACCATATTTTACTGTTTAACCAGGGAAGTTGATTTCTTTTCCTTGGCTTAAATTTTATGTTTTTCATGAAGCCAGACATAGTTTTTTGGATTACCGTCATGAATGTGTTACACTTGTCATCTAACTGTTTATAAGTGAGGTGCTCAGACCGGTTTATTTCACTCAGGGCAGTTTCCAAATTCTCTATTTCACACTTTGGTATTCTCAACTGTTCTGACTTGTCTCTGGGGGGGCAGGTAAATCGGTTTTTGTTAACTTTCTTGAGAACAGGACCATGTTGTGGTCAGACAGTCCTGTGACCATGTTGAAGATTTTTTGTATTCTGTCATGCTTATTGCTGAAGACCAAATCTTTACATGTCGCTGACGAGTTTGTTATTCTAGTGGGTTCTTTGATGACTTGTACAAGATCAAAGCTGTTTGATAGTGCTTTAAGGCATTTTTGATTTATCATTCCAATTTACATTAAAATCTCCCAGCAGAATTGCTTCATTTTTAAAATAACATCCTTAAGAATAGCTTGCAGTTCCTCTTAAAAGATACTGGAGGCTGATGGTGGTCTGTAAATTCCAATCAGTGTGACAGACATTTGAGGGGAGAGGGTGATGTTGAGGCCAATACAGTCAAGATTATTCACACATGACCATTGTACTTGTCTACACTTCAGGTGTTGTCTAATGTAAAACATCACCCCTCCACCCCTACCCTCAGACCTGTCTTTTCTGAAAATGTTGTATCCTAGTACATTTAGCCCAGTCGTAAGCAAGTTAGAGTGAAGCCATGTCTTGGAAATACAAAGAAAATCTAAATTTGGTTCATATAACATATGTTGCACTTGATCACATTTAGATGTTATACTGTGTACATTCAGGTGGCCACCGAGTAAGTCCCTTGGTTTAGCTTTTGAGTCCCATATAACACAAGCATGGTTTAAAGTCTTAAGAAGCTTGTACTTATGATGTTTCATAGTCGCTTTATTTAATACACGCGAGTTATTACCCAGGAGCATCACAGTGGAAAGGGCATCCGGCTGCTGAGCTTTCCGCTGTAGGCGCCCACTCGCTGGAGAGGCCGCTGGTCCTTGGCTATCATCCAGTGGTATAGCTAGCAGTGATGGAGCCTGGGGTAGCTGCCCTGACGGGCAGGTCGCAGCAGCTGGTTCTGGGTTGTCACCCGGGGGCAAAGCTAGCAGTGGTGGAGCCCAGTGTAGCTGTGGTGGTGGCCGGTTTAGTAGGAGTGGACCCCAGGATAGCTGTTGTGGCAGCCGCCATGACGGCCGGAATAACAATGGTGGAAGCCGGGCAAGCTGCAGTGGTAGCTGTTCCAACGGCTGGGGTAACAGCGGTGGAGTCCAGGCTGACTGTTGAGATAGCTGCTGTAGGGACACGGCCAGCAGCAGCAGAGTTAGGGCTGGTTGCTTTGGTAGCTGCTGTGAAGGCCCAGCTACCAGCGGCGGAGTCCAGGTAGGCTGCTCTTGTGTCGTAGCTAGTTGCGATGGTTGGGCTGGGCAGGGCTGTGGTACGGGGCTGGGGTTTATTTCAATGTCACCGGCTAAAAGGAGAATGACTGTGAGGTGTGCAAGCCCGAGGAAGCTATCAAAGGCTTTCGTGAAACCATGTTTACTTGAAGATAGTGTAACACGGCCGGAGTCCATGAATACGGCACATGTTGGCTACCTTTAGCTGGGGTATAGATCTGGTGGTTTTTAGCGAGAGTATACAGGTGCAAAGGACATAAATATAGGAACATAATCACTACAAACATACATAAGAACGTTGGTGATAGTGATAGCAGCGTTTTGACAAAGTTTGTAGTCGTCTGCAGCTTAAACATAGGACCTTCCTGCCTGCGTGGCTGTTTGACGTCCGCCAAATAAGGTTCCTGTAAACATGTGAAAACACTGAGATCTACATGTGACTGAATTTTGGATTTAGACTGTTAGAAAGTTTTTCACCTCTTTCCTTGCTTGGTTTCATGTGGCTGGGGCCAATATGTGGGCTCACAGTAGGGAATGATCCCACCCCTCTAACACTACAGTGTAAAATCACAGAGCTGTTCATTTCAGTACAGTCTGTTGTTAGCTGATGTCACTACCTTAACTGAAAGTTAACAGTCTGTTAAATGCTGTTTTTTTTTTCCCATTGTGAGGTAAATTTATCAAATCTATCAGTTACGGTGCTCTATGAATAATTTAAAGCAGTGATACTCAACCCCCGGCTCGTGAGCCGCATGTGGCTCTTTAGTGACCAGTTGTGGCTCAGTTGTGGCTAGTTAAAAACCTTTAACTAAAAACATTTATGAAGGTAAACACTGTCATCATTAAAGATTCATGATAAGTCACATCAATAAATCTGTTCCCCACACGAAGAAGACAGGATTCAACTTCCAAATTTGAATAATTATTATTTTAAATCTATATATCATTACTGTCAGATGCGCTCGACAGAGAAGAGCGTGTAAGAGAAGAGCACAGAGGAAGTCTGCAGGTGGTGCGTCTTCAGTAAGCGCATTCATTGAGGCAGAGGTCGCGTTAACCAAATATTCTCCGTCATTGACAGATTTTTTTTTGAAGGATGACGGAGAATTTTGAAGGCAGTCCGTCATTTTGTCGGGCTGGAATGATGAGGATGAGCCTGCATTTCAGTGCACACACAGACAGATGCACCTTTTCCATTTTGCACACATGGACTATCAAGGAGGTTAATTAATCTATTAAAAATCTTGTAGTCAGTGGGCTCTCTCACTGACCTCAACACTGTAAATCAATAAAAGCGTGTCGGTCTCCATCCTGACAGTGCATAGAGAGGCTGCTGCAGGTGTTTCAGTACACAGGTCGGCATGCAGAGACCTTTGCACAATGAGCCTGTTTCATGTTGTTCTAATCATGTCTGCACACTGATGCTGAAATTGTCTTTTTTTTTGTGACAGGTTCAATTTTATGCGAAATTTCGTATGTGTCCAAGGTGACCAATGAATCAAAACAGTTCCGCTGCTTCCACCACATTTGCTCACCAATGAAACCTCACTTTAAACACCAAAGTTTGCTCATTTATCATGTGGATTTCAACCATGGAAATATAACAAAGAGATGGGTGAATGATGATTCAGATCAGTGCCTGTTGCTTTATGCTCTCTTGCTCGCTCACCCCCACCCTCTCTCTCTCTCTCTCTCCCTCTCTCTCTCTCTCTCTCTGAAACCTCACTTTAACACCGTAGTGTCCATGATATCAGTCGTGGAAATTTAACAGATAAAGGCATACATTTGTAACCTACTCACAGGTCATAACAGAGACAGAATTAAAAAGTTGTTCTCCACTTCTCCAGCTTGTCTCTGTGCTTTATGAAGTTCTGTGTCAGGATGGATCCAGCGGGATTTTAAAGGAGTGACAGACAACATAAAAGTCCAGCACAACCTCTGCATTGAGATCTGCTGTCTTATGTTCAAGTTGAAGCTTCCCATTTCCTCGTTTTAACTTTTTCTCCAGCCACTTCCTGCCGATGCTCTCTCCCACCCAGATCTTATCACAAATACGCCGATGTGCGTCATCAACGAGCATAACACACACGGATCACATGTGGAGATAACATCATAACTAATATCAAGTGAAATTTGTCCAAACGTGGGTGTTTTATTTGATCTTTAATGCACTAATGATCATACATATTGTCAAAAGAGCAGAAATATAATACCAAAGCTCCAAAATGAGGCAGGGTGAAACGATGTGTCTGGAGAGCTGCAGGTGTGAAGCAGGGCTGGTTTTAGTCATTTGGAGGCCCAGGGCAAAGACCAAAATGAGCCCCCTCCACCTTTTACTAAAGAATTAAAAATTGAGCAGGAAAAATTAGAAAGCATCTTTATTATGCTAATAAAGCAACAGAACTCCAGAAAATGCCCCAGTGTGAGATATAAATTCACAAATAGCCAACCATCATTCATCATTATCTTTAAAAAGCATCTCAGAGCTAAAACTCAGCACATTCTAAAATCTAAAAAATCTTTAGGCCAGGTGGAACTGTCATAACGCTGGTGTTGGGTCAAAGACTGGTATCTCCAAAATGATCACTTTTCAGGGAATGAAAAATTTATAATTTATAAAATGATATAAATATGAATTATAAAAACAAAATAAAATCATGAAAAACTGAGATACAAGGTTTTAGACTGATGTCAGTGATATATAAAATGAATATATACTGATTATCAGTGACATATTGGTTCTTCTGACACTATGCAGACATTTGCATCCAATTTAACCTCATAATTATCCACCAATCCACTGTTTTATTTCATTTCAGCTACAGATTAACTGATCTATTATCTACCTTACATTTCGGGTTTGGATTGTACCACTGCTATAAAGCACCATAACAGAGATTTTAGCCAGAAAAGGACTTTGTCTCTTATCTGGCACAGAGCCAGGCAGCTGCATTCTGATCATAAGGTCAACATTCAGATTTTCGCATTTTTTTAATTCTGAGAGGAAGAAAAAAGTCTACACGCACGTCCAAACCTAGGTGGGCAGGTGCTGAGCCGAAAAAGAGACTGACAAAGAAAAGAAAGACGTCTCGCACACTGCAGGGCTCCAAAAAAAAAAAAAAAAAAAAAAACGTTATTCATTGCACCAACGTGACATTTCGAGCAGAGTTGCTCTTCGTCAGACCAAAGAGACAAGTGCAAAACGCCTCATTATATACAGGTGAAGGTAATCACATAGACAATCACATGATCAGATCTAAGAGTCATCATGTGAACATGTTTCAAGGACAAAAAAAACAACAACAACAACAACAAAAAATGTTAGCATACAACCCAGTGGTTATGTGCGATATTTACAATTTCAAATGTTCAAGATATAGTGCTTGTTTGTTAATCTCATTATAGAGATAAGTAAAATGTAACAAATTCTGCAAAGGTAAATATAGGACAAGAACATATGACTGTGTAGTTTAAAATTGCAAAAACAAATTTTAAACTCTGTTAATGTACAGAGAAACGAATAAATGCCTTGGCTGAGAACCTCCATGATATAATGTAATAAGCATCAGGCTGGAAGCCGTCATAAGATACATTATTTAACTGGAGAGGTGCCTATAAATACTGAAGAACTGTAGTTGCTATTAATGAATCAAAGGTGAACCGTCATCCTATCATGGGGAGTAAATATGGGTATCGTACATCGGAACCTGTCATTCTATGAAGCTATTACTCCGAGTAATCTTGAGAAACCAAGTAAGTAAACAACATTTATAAATCCTTAATTCTGAGAGGATCCTTTTTCTCCTGAGTGGGCGTGGCTTTGGCTCATTCAACAGACATGCCCACACCATCCTGGAGCAGATTTTACTGCATTATTTTTCATGATTTTCAAGCCTAATTTGATGAACTTAGAAATGTTTTATTTGACTGATATTTTTGATTTAGGGGTTCATAACACAGGGACCTGTCATACAACAAACCCAAATACAGATTTATTTTCAATTTACAGTGTCTTTAATTGGAGCCTGACATGGAATTTAAAAGTTTTTAGCCTTCAAAGACCTGATTCTAAGAATGCATCACTTATCATAATTTGGCTTCATTCCTGATAGAGAGGCTACACCATTATAATAAGAAATAACAGTATCCTTTCAGGGAGAATCAGATGTTAGATGGCAGTTAGCTAACCTGACACGCCAGATGGATGTGTTTCACACATCCATCTGGGAAAGCGTCAATAGGAAACATTTGAGAAAAGGCAGAGGATTTGAAAAAAAACTCGGAGTGTGATTGGATGAACGTTCTGTCTGTCACATCTCCACTGGCCAAACAGAGCAACAAAACACGTGACGTAGCAGCTATCTAGCGGTGCTTGAGCTGCTACCAAGGATTAACACAAAACATGGCGACTATAGACATTTTAGTACTCGACTTTTGTCGGTTTTGAAAAGAAAACAACTCACTGCTGATCTTTGTTCTTCTTTTCCTGATGACATGTCATCAAGTTCTGATAAAACTGGTGCTTTAGAAGCATCCACGCTAATCTCTTCCTCAATAATTGCACCACCTCTTGCTGCTGCTTGCTTGCATAACGACACTGCCGAGTGTACTGTCCCTCTTCGCTGCTGATTGGTCCTGTCACTGGCTAACCGGACCCAAATGGTTCAGACGGGTGCTTAACAAGATGGATTTGCCAGTAAAAAACAAGGAATCCAGAGAGATCCAGTTTGATCATAATGTAGTCAATGTTGAATAATCTTTTCTAATCCAAGAGCAACACATTTAACTAAGATTCAAGCATCACAACACAAAAGAGTCACGGATCTCCAATTATTTAATTTGACAGGATATTTTGCCTGGCCATCTTCATCGTGTTTTAAAAATAGAGATGTTAACCCTTCTCTTTGGGAACTGGATTACTGACCCATTTTCAAATAACAATTATAACAGACTAATGAAACCCCCTTAATTTCAGGGGAGAAAGTTTTATTGAATTCAACAGGTAACTCATCTAATAGAGAGTTTCCATTCTGAAAAGAGAGTACTGCATCATATAGCTCTTTATCATGGATGGAACCATCACGTAATAGATGTTCATCTGTAGGTCTGGGATTAAGGTGGGATTTTATCCCATCAAGCAAAGAATTATTTACTGATTGCCTTTTCTCGATCCTTAAAAGTTGATGTAACAACGTTTCCATTATCAATCAAAATGTTCTCAATATTTTTCCTGGTTATATTTCTAGTGCAGTTTTAGAAAATGTTTAGTGAATTTCTCTGCATATTTCATAAATGTTGTTTAACCTTTACATATCATTCATTTTATTTTATGTTGATAATTTGTCTAATTCTTTTCTATTAAAGTTTTAGATTTTCTTCAATGTGATCAGATTTATGTCAAAATGTCTTATGCTTGACATTTCAGATTTATGACCTTTTACATATTTAAATGGTTGACTCATGATTTTTCTGTATCACCACCCACTTTAAGATGTGTCTGATGTATGATGGTTCCTATCTTCTTTGAATTTTACATGATGAATCGTCCCACCCCGATCACTTCCACGCATGAACATAGTCCTTTGTCATCCTGCCACCTACTGTTAGAGGGCAGTATTAACTCATGCACAAAGTTCACTGTGCCACTTTTTTTTTTATAACTTACTGACACTCCTGGGAGGATCTACATGTTTATTCTGCCATGATGCAGCACACTGCATGGGTTTGCTAACACCCAACTATTCCCATATACCAGCAGTTACAACACACCCTGACATGCGCTGAGGTGTGAGGGTCCTCCAGTGCTCATCGCAGCTCTGGTTATTATTATTATTATTATTATTCAAACCAAGTCAGCTTTGTAAGTTACTTCAGCTATAAAAGGTAAAAATCAATATCACAAAATCTCAGCAACCATCAGTAAACTAAAAATCACTTTAACTATCAGTACAAAAATCATGGAATATTAGTATAAACTAGGGCTGTCAAAATTAACGCGTTAATGCGGATTAATCCATCATTATGATTAATCTGATTAAAAATTTTTTACACATTTAACCCATCTACAGCGCAGATTGACTCAAAATCTCTGAAATGTCTTTCGCAAATCTCAGATTCTAGCTTTAATCTCAAATGCTTGACCTTAATCTCAGATTTCTCACTCTAATCTCAGGATGCTGACAACGATCTAAGAATTCTGTTTTCTTGGGGAAAAAAAAAACATCCTAATTTTTTATATGTTCATTGTTTTCTGTGGCCTTCATCCTCTTTGATAAAAAGAAGAATGATTAGTGATCCAGATCTTACTGACTAATGCACTTAGATTTTTAATGTCAAATGATGGTTCGTGTTTCAGATTGTGTGTGTCTTTACAATACAACATACACTGTAACCATCATTAAACAACCGCAGAAATCTCTGTAATCACAGTCACAGTCATCTCATTTCACCACAATCATCACCTAGATGAAATCATATCAGTGAAATTAAAATGCAGAATCAATGTAAGAAATGTCCTGTGGCTGTGAAAATAATGTATGAAACACAGTAATTTAGAATAATTGTTCTGATGCTGAAATATAATAAATAAAATGTGTTACCTGCAGAAGGAGGCAGAAGTGTGTTGACTCTCCTGGACCCAGCCTGAACTGAATTAATCTTCAGTCATTTTCAGTGTTTATATTATCTCTATCTTTATTTTCACTTCCTTTATGATGGCTGTAAATCCTTGAAATTACGTGATCTAACACACATGCAGACACACTTTTGTTCTCTACTGGTATGTGTGATTATTTTTCACTATAGGTGAGAGACAGGAAGTGATTTCTGCTTAGAGAAGTACTTTCAAAAATTCCAGAGTGTGCTGTTCATGGCTGTGTCAACCGTTCATTTTTAAAATTTATTTTTTTATTTTAAAAAGGTGAATCTTCAGCTACTTCTGGGTCCTGAAAGTAGTGACACATTCAGACGAAAAAAGTTTAAACACGCTCATCTTTTTGGTACCTGATTGGCCTCATTTGATTTGATTTCAAATTTAATAGTTATGACAGCCGGTTGATGTGCACTGGTATTTGACTCCAATTCTGATAAATGTTCTTAATTATTAAAATGAATATAGCCTTCGTGTTCTTTATGGTCTTGGAACTCTCCCATGGATGCCATTTTTGCCCAGTCTCTTTCTTATTGTTAAATCATGAACACTGACCTTAATTGAGTCCAGTGAGGCCTGCGGGTCTTCAGATGTTGTTTCTGGGTTGTTTCAGACCTGGACCTGGATGAGTTGTTGATACTCCTGGGAAGGTTCGCCGCTGTTCCACGTTTTCTCCATTTGTGGATAATGGCTCTCACAGTGGTTCAGTGGAGTCCCAAGGCTTTAGAAATGGTTTTGTAACCCTTTCAGACTGATATAGTCATGGATGAAAGTATTGAAATCCCTGGAATTTTTACAGAAAATTAAAATGTTTTTGGTATACACATGTTTATTTCCTTTATGTGCACTGGAACAACAAAAAAAGAAGAAAAAAGACAAAATTGACATAATTTTACACAAAACTCAAAAAATGGGCTGGACAAAACTATAATTATTATAATTTTAAAACTGTGGGTAAATCATTTTATTTCAAGCATGTGATGCTCATTTAAACTCACCTGTGGCAGTTACAGGTGCTGGCAATATAGAAATCACACCTAAAGCCAGTTAGAATGTATAAAAGTTGACTCAGCCTTTGTGTTGTGTGCCTGTGTGTGTCACACCAAGCATGGAGAAGAGAAAGAAGGGCCAAGAATTTTCTGAAGACTTAAGAAGCAAAATTGTGGAAAAACATGAACAATCTCGAGGTTACAAGACCATGTCCAGAGATCTTGTAATCCCTTTGTTGACTGTGCATAATATAATCAAGAAGTTTATAACCCATGGCACTGTGGCTAATCTCCTTGGACGTGGACGGAAGAGAAAAATTGACAAGGATAGTTGGAATGGTGGATAAACATCTTCAGTCAACTTCCACACAAATTCAGGCTGTCCTGCAGACTCAGGGTGCAAAAGTGTCAGCTCAGACCATACATCATCATCTGAATGAGATGAAGCGCTATGGCAGGAGACTGAGGAGAACCCCACTCCTGACAAAGAGACATAAAAAATCCAGACTGGAGATTGCAAAAAATGTACCTGAGTAAGCCTCAATCCTTCTGGGAGAACATTTTGTGGACAGATGAGACTAAGGTAGAGCTTTTTGGAGAAGCACGTCATTCTACTGTTTACAGAAAACAGAATGAGGCCTACAAAGAAAAGAACACAGTACCTACAGTCAAACATGGTGGAGGTTCAAAGATGTTTTGGGGTCGTTTTGCTGCCTCTGGCACTGGGTGCCTTGACTGTGTGCAAGGAATCATGAAATCTGAGACCATCAAACAATTTTGGGCCGCAATGTAGGGTCTACACTGTAAAGGATTTTTGTAAATTCAACAGTATTTTACTGTAATATCATAAGTTGCTTACTATAAACGGTGTATACAGTAAAATACTGTTGATCACAAAGGATTGTGGGAAAGTATTAGGTCACTACTTTAATTCATTTTTGCCTGGGAGAAACTGACCAATGGCAACCGAGATTTCTTTTCAAAGCATCGTCTTTTTTTTCCCAACGGTTTTGGTGGAAAAGGGAGAAAGAGGAGAAAAGGATTAGCCTACTACTTTGCTGGGACTTCAATAAAGAATGTAAGTACTTTATTATTTATTAAGAAAGGCAAACTGAGGCATTTTACATGAAATTACTAATGGCAAAGTTAGTTTAACAAAAGTAAAACTATTTTTTTACTGAGTGTTAAAAGATAATGTGCTTTTTCAACTTCAAGGTCAGCTGGCAAGAAATATTAAAACTATATTCATAAAATTGTATTAAAATATTAAACGAGTTATACTTTGTTCACCTTTTCTTTAAGTTTTTCTTATTTTATCGGTTAAAAGTCCATTTTAGATATATTTTCAGAGCATTGTGAGTGACAGAAGACAGTGCCTGTTAGCCGCATACCTTTTAGCTAGTTCTTTATTTGGCATTGTGTCTTTTGTTCCTTTAAGCTACTTGTAGAAGTAAGATATAAACTTGGGCCGGAGTATATATTGTACAATCTTACATCACTTGGTAATATGAGCTCTAATTAATTATTTGGACTCGACAAACAGTATGGTCTTCATGTGTTATTCTGCTCATTAGTTACAAAGACTAAAGTAATTCCTGTTCAGACCCAGTTGGCTCGGTGACGGCACGGAGGGCGGCTTTGCTAGCTCGCCCCTACCGCGAGGATTCATTTTCCATCCCGAAGTTACAGAGATGAACGTTGATTAACATGCTAGTTTAACGTTAAAGAAGCGTCTTCTCTTTTTATTATATATTTTTTACGTGTGAATGTTTATCTTTCTTTGAAGAGGAGTGCTGGACCGGACTTAAGCAGCAGTCTGCGGTGGACCGTGTGGCTCGTTTTGTACTGGTACTGTGGACAACACGGACTATGTAAGTTGTATTTCTAAGGTTTTTTTCTTTTATCAACCTTTGGTGTGTTTTTCTGGACTTGTCCGTTGGTGGTTAGTTTAGTTTGGAGCGGCTTTCTGGCCGTTCAAACAGGACAACGGCGTCAGTTAATGTCAACCGTTGACACAATTTAAAGTGAATAATAGTGTCATAAACAGAGCTCAGCTGTATTTAATCAGTTAATAAAACTTGCTTTTAACTGACAGAAACGTGTGGATAGCTGTCAAAATGGTCGCGTCGTTTGTGTGAAAACGGTGTGAAGCATCTGTGCGAACACAGGTTTTTACAGGTTTATCAAAATGCACAGGAATCTGGCACATTCTGTGTTCGGTTGTGGTTTGCTGAGTTGTCCTTGCAGTTTCAAGACATTGTCAGCACTTAAGACTAAGAAAAACACACGCAACCAAATAAACACAAAATGAGGGACAGATTTAGCCCTGCTCAAAGTGATGCAGTGGTTTGTCAGGTTGAGGGATGTGATTATTCATCTCAAATTGTGCTTCTATTAGTTGACTATTTAAAGATACATTTAAGAGATGGGAAAGGGTATCATGTCCCTTTCCTGGCTGTAATAAGAAATATGCCATATGTCATATGCCAACACTGAAACGCCTCTGTGCTGCATGATGTGTGTTTTACAGGGTATTCTGTTCTCACTGCAAATCCTGGTTGCTGACAATGGAGGATAAAGTCCTCTTCCAGTTGCAAGAGCTTGCAAACTTTAGCTCTGCATTAGCTATCCTGTTCAGCTGTTACTACATCTTAAACATGCAGTACCAAGCTGAAGCAGCCAGTACACTGGAGTTCATAAAGAGGTATGTAACATAAATTTGTTTTTTAAAAGGATAAGCTTTTACATGTCAGAGTGTCTTCCTTGTTTTCAAAGTAAATGTTATTTTATTGTTGCAGTTTGTGATTTCTGAAACTAAATGTGCTTTTTTTTTATATAATTTCGCAATATATATTGACTTAAAGGATTGATTTTATAAATCTCTTGTAATCTTTGGTTTTAGTTTGTCAGTATGCTATCACAGTTGACTGACAGAGACTTCAGACCCAGAGGAGACAGCAATATATGCATAGTAAGGATGTCACTTTTTCCACATTCAAACAAAAATAACTTTTTTATTTTATACGTACGATAAAATCCTTTTGCGCTTTGCTTTGTCACTTTAATCATTTTAGCACTACAGCTCATCTTTGTATAATGAAAGACTTGACAAAATAAGGGTGTTTATGATCATTATGTTGCAGCAGAGTTATTGATTAATGTGTGCCCCTCCATTAAGGTTTTTTTTAAATGTTTACACTACATGATGGTTTCATAGCCAAAGCAGCTTGACTAAATTAGCTTACTTTCAACAATGTTAATGCAATGGAATATATAGTTAATCAATATGAGTAACAGGGCTCTCATATGTTTGGATAAATCTGGGATACAGGTGACATATTTTCAAAATATTGAAGACAACTTAGAGAATATGTTCAATGCCCTGAAAAATATTGCACTTTGCAAGAAAATTGTTCAACCATTTTCTGGTTTTATGGAGGTCCCAAAAACAGAAAACATTTTCTCAGAAAGGGCTGATTTGAATCTATTTACCATATTGTAAATTCTTTAACTTAGAAACTCACCTAAATGAAAGTTTGAATACAGAAAAACAAACAAAAACAAGGTCTAAAAAAGAGGCAGCTTTAAGGAAAATTAGAGGAAAACAAGGATATAAATCAAAGTCTCAATTTGTGCCATATGTACAAGATATTCAGAAAACTGAGAAAAAAACATTTATCTCCTCCCATTTCAGGGTATCCGCAGGGTCTTGAAAAGTATTAAAAGGTGGTAAATCAATTTCGGAAAATTAAGACCCTTAAAAAGTATTAAAAATTCTTATCACGACTTTATAAAGTCTTAAATTTTGAAAGTATTTTTTTCTGAATTAGCTGTCCAAGAGTTTGAGTCCCAAAAACATAGTAGAGTCAAGTTGTATACATTGAAAGGTTCATTTGAATCATTCTATGCTCATTTATTAGCATGGAAGAGTTCATCTTTATAGCCAGACACACTTCCACAGAGAATATGAGCATTATGCTTCCCTGTCATACCAGTTAAATTATTATTGACAATGTCCAGGAAAAGTCCTGGATAATTATCTGTTGGAAAAATTGGAAACCCTTAAGTAATGACAATAAGTGTTAACCATTTGTGGAAAAGAATATTGTGATAAAATAATTATTTTTCTCTTATTGCAGGTTTATTCTAAGAATAAACCCTGATGGCTCCAAATGCCAGGCAAAGACCATGGTCAGCTGTACCTCAGGAAAGAGTGTCCAAAGGAAGGTCTTCTTCAGCCTGAATTCACATGTGGCATCTCTCATCGGAGAAATCGTGGACTTTGACTGGCAGAACTATTGAGAGGCACACACATATTCATACACACTCACACACACACAAACTTCTCTTCTTTTCATTCTCCTCCACCAAACCACACTATAAAATCTCTCCAGGAGATGATCAAGCCTCACCCTCAGTGATTACAAGCAGCAGAGCTGGGTGACATGTGAAATAATTTGTGACCTGTGCTCAGCTTATTTTTCTTCCTTTGTTAATCTATTTAGACTTGTTCTAGAATAATATTTGGATATTATTGAATTTACTGTTAAAGAATTACAAAACACAAAGGCGATAGTTTGGGATGATTGAAGTGGGGTTGTACGTAATACGTTGCATTAGCCTGAACATTAGCCACAGTGACAGATCAACTCTGAATCTGTCTTTGAATTTGAATTTTGGATGAAAACAAGCCACAAAAACAGTGTTGGGTGATTCTAGCTATATTCAAAACAATTATAACAACTTACTTTTCCACTTGCTAGCCCCTTTGTTGTGGTACTTCTTTGCCACACGGCACAGCCAGCAGTGTACTGAGCAAAATATGGTTTGACTTTAATCTTGATTGTCCTGCTGACCAAGCACAATAATTTTGACAAAAAGGGTTATTCTAGCTCAGTTTACCTCTTCAGCAATGAACATACAGTACATTTTCATCAGGTAAACTTATCATCTAAACCATGGCTATATCTGTATCCAATTGACAGTCATTTTAAGCAGAATACTTTAAGCAGATAAACTGTCAGTTAGCTCCTCTTTTTTTCTGATAGTTGGTAAAAATGAATCTTTTCTGTACAAGTTTAAATGTTGATCACAGCAGGGAGGCTCTGTATGATGAGAGATGCAGACTGCAGAGGCACATAGAAAAGCTGCTGGTATCCTCTGATCCTCAAACATCCTGAAGTGATTTTTCATTTATGCTCTTATTTCATTCAGTTTGACCACATGAGCTCACGATTTACAAACTTCTATCAACAGGTAATGTTGGTTTCTCTGATCCTACAGTTCCCATAGCAGTTTCTCTCTATCTGCAGAAGTTTCCTGTGTGCACCTTAGTTCTAACAAGTATTCCCAAGAATCCAAAGTAAACAGCTGCAATATTCACAGTCAGAATCACCCATTTATCCAGCGATTGTAGCAATTGTTACATCTTGAGAAGCAAGCTGGTAGAAGCTG
The DNA here is from genome assembly GCF_018320785.1 of Cheilinus undulatus. NCBI lineage: Eukaryota > Metazoa > Chordata > Actinopteri > Labriformes > Labridae > Cheilinus > Cheilinus undulatus. Next base: position 8,597,177 of record NC_054878.1, read on the forward strand.
ATGATGGCAGGACAGGTTGGCTGTGCCATGTAGTGAAGTAGTGCCAAAACAAAACAGCTTAGTAGTGGAAAAAGTAAGTCATTGTAGATGTTTGTAATTTAACATGTAATCACTCTACGCTGCTTTTGTGGCTTGTTTTCTTCCAAAATTCTTTAAATTATGCGGAGGAGGTGGCACCATCTGCAGCAATGTGTAGCCCTACCGATACGGACACAGAGCTGATCTCTGTCACTGTCGCTAGTTTTCAGGCTAATGCCATGTACCTCATACAACCCCACTTCAAAAATCTCAAACTATCCCTTTAAGGGTAGTTTTAAATATTTTTTTTCATGTTGAAAAAAAATAATTTAACTGATGCAATTTTCACAGCTACTTTTGGTTGCAGCACAACTGCTTGGATTCCAAACTTTGTTAATATTTTTACCAAATCATTTTGCCAAAATAGCATTTGATAAACTATATTAATTTTGTTAATTGTTCTATTTGACCAGCATTCTTTAGGACTTCAAGCCAACTTGGTGTGCTAAAAGGGTCCAGCATAAACTCTTAGGTTTATGTTTCTCTTTAGAGGTTTGCCAAAAAAAAAAAAAAAAAAGGATAAATAGATAAAAAAACAAATAAGGGGTGGTGGGAGCAGTGTGAACAATGCAACACGCTTTATGGGTTTACAGATTTAGTATTGAGCTTGTATAATGAGAGTTTTTTTCCCAAAATCCCTCCCATATATCATTTTAAAACAAAAATCTCTCTCTTATTGGAATTCTTTGCCTATCTGCGATGGTTCTGTCAATTCACGGTTAATGGTGTCAACCTACACCTGGGGGTGCCTGTAAGAGGTAAAAAATTAAAATAAATCCGACTGATATAATCTTAAAAGATCATGAATACTAATTTCATTCTCTTTCATAACCACTTAAAACTTCTCCCAGGTGCTGGAGTGCTCCTTGAATGTATATAGTATAGTTTTCCATATTTATTCACTTTTACCTCTAGAGTAGTTGTGAGAATGTTGGTGATTATCCAGTGTTTTATGTTTATATTTTAAATGTTTTTAATATATAAATGAATTATTACATTAAAGCATTTTTGACAGAAATAATGTTTGAGAAATTGTCATTTGTTGGTTAAAAAAGGTTAAAAAAATGTGTATGATCATATTTTTTGAATGGTTTAAAATACAGTAGTATAACTGTAAATGACATTACAGATAGTAAACTGTAATTGGAATCACAGTCATAAAGCTGTAAATTGAAATACAGTACTGTTTTTAGAAATACAGTAATGATGCTGTAAAATGAAATACAGAAGCAGTACTGTTAATGAAAATACAGTAACTGTACTGTAATTGAAAATACAGTAGCAGTACTGTTAATGAAAATACAGTAACTGTACTGTAATTGAAAATACAGTAGCAGTACCGTTAAAGAAAATACAGTAACTGTACTGTAATTGAAAATACAGTAGCAGTACCGTTAATGAAAATACAGTAACTGTACTGTAATTGAGAATACAGTAGCAGTACTGTTGATGAAAATACAGTAACTGTACTGTAATTGAAAATACAGTAATAACAGTAAAACTACAGCAAAGGCATTTACAGCAACCTCTTTACAGTGTAGTGTCAGAAAGCTGGTTCTGCATCAGAGGTCATGGGTGTTCCAGCAGGACAATGACCTAAAAGATACCTCAAAAAGCACCAAGAAATGGTTGGAGACAAAGCGCTGGAGAGTTGTGAAGTGGACAGCAATGAGTCCAGATCTAAATCCCACTGAACAGCAAAATGGACAGGGGCAACAGACAGGTCCTTATGAGAATTTATGTTTGTAATCTGTGTGACAAAGTCCACTTTGTCAACAAAACAGAAAATTTTCACAGGTGGTAGGTGACGAATCAATCACAGTAGAAGCAAAAGGGCTTTACAACAGAATTAATTGTGTTAAACAACACTCTAGGACAATGACTGCTGCTAGAAATAATATCAGAAAGTTACTGAGATTTTGCCTCCCTTACACCCTTGTAGTAGTCAGCTAGACAGTCCCTTAAGATTTCCAGAGACACTTATAATCTGTCTTTCTTCCGTTTTTGTTCAGCCTGGCTGCAGTGGTGGCTAATGACCACAACTGACCAGCAGAGATTCTCCAGGGTGCAGCTCCATCTGCAGATCTTCATGGGGTGGTAAAGAGGACGGGGATAGCCGGCAGAAGCAATCGGTAGCAATGATCTGTACAGCCTTGCACATCAAAGCTGATGCAGTCCTTAAACATCCAACAACGCGGGTCTAGCGTAGAGGATAAAGCCAGGTAAGCTCTATGTGTGCAGATTACTCCACCTCTCCTGTGGCGGCTGTTGTAAAGCAGCCCGCTGGGTGATCGTAGCAGATACGGAGGTATGGTAGTCCTGCAATCATACACTAGTAGTGGTGACACATTCTAAGGTAAAATTGATTAAAACAGGACAATAAACAGAAAATGTGATTGTTGCATTAAAAAAAACTCAGATTTTAAATTTCTGGTATTTTATGAGAAGAATCTGTGTCCAAAAAAAAAAACAGAAGAGGAGAAGATAAACTACCGAAGTGAAGAGGAAAAGTGTGAGAAAGCAGAACAGTAAGAATGAAAATGAAATTATGAAGTGAGCATTTAAGAAAATAAGCAGAAGCTGTGGTGCTTTTGTGAGGACAAAAGTCAGCTGTTGTGACCACATCTTGTTTAAACGTTTGATCTGATTGGCTGTGTAGTGAGTAAATCATGTCTGACTTTACTGAGAAGTTTAAAGGTTCAGTTTTCTCAAGCTGGACAAGGCCTTATTACTGCCAGACCTGCTGAATCAAGAAATTCCCTAAATAGAATCTGTCTGACAGGTAGGAAGTAGGCAAAAGGATCTAAAACAGCAACACATCATGGCGCCATCTAAAGAAATTCAAGAACACATGAGAAACAAAGTCTTTAATATCTATTAGATTGAAAGATTTACAAAACCATTTCTATCTTTTGGACTCTAGTAGACTAAGGTGAGAGCCATTATCCATGAATGGAGAAAACTTGGAACAGTGGAGAACCTTCCCAGGAGCTTTGGGTCAGCCAACATGTTTTGGGATGGTGTAGAGTGGTGTCATTTTTTTCTTTTTTATTTTGTTTGTGTGTAAAGCACTTTGTGCTACATTGATTTGTGTAGAAACTGCTATCTAAATAAAGCTTGACTGACTGATAAAGTTAAACATTATTTACTCATTACACAGCCAATCACATCAAACTTTGAACAAGATGTGTTCTCAGCAGCTGACCTTTGTCCTCACAGAAGCACCACAAGATATTTAGGCACCCCATTTTTTTTTTTGAACGCTGACTTCATAATTTCATTTTCATTCTCGCTCTACTGCTCACAAATTACCAGAAATTTAAAATCTTTTTCTTTAATGTTACATTCACATCCAACTGCATCACAGTGAGGACCGTAGGTTTCTTCATATGACAGTATAAATGTCCCCTGAACCACCAGATTTTGTGTTTTCAGACATTGAAAGAGCACAAAGGACTGAGTTGGCTTCATTTACATCTTGTGGGTTGGCAGAAACTCCAGATGGCAAGATATTATGGAAAAGATACCCAAAAATTGTGTTTTTCATTCAGATATCCTTGTTAAATCCTGTCTAGGGATGGCCAGGACACAACATGGTAAAGATCCAAATCCTATGTAGCCCTGATCAACTCTGCCCACAAGGAGAGATAAAGGGGAGAGCTTTCTGGGGCCCAGCCAAACTGAGGGCCATAGAGGTCCAGAAAAACATGCTCAATTGTAAAGTTAGGCTGTGACAACCATATTTTATTTTTAACCTAAGTAATAATAAGACTTGTCAAGGCAACAACACAAAGAGTTCCATTTATTTATGCTGCAGAACAATGAAGCCTCTTTTCAAAATGTAAACGAATTTCATGAAAACAGAATTATCCTTTTATCAGTAATGTTAACAATGTTAGACATTAATAGACATTAACAGACTTTTCTAGCAAGGCCATGATGTGCGCGAATGTTATGATGCCAGAAAAAAAAATAGAAGAAACCGAGACAACTTTTTGGGAAATATAGTGAATGATTGCAAAAAAGACAAATATGGGTGAAAAGTGTCCCAAAAAAGTGAGAAAATGGGGCAAGGAGGCAAAAGGAAGTGGCAAAAATGTACAAAAAGTGCCAAAAAAAAAACCCAACAACAATGCACACATGGTGTGAAAAGTGGCAAAGTGGGTTGAAAGTCGCAAAATGGCTAAAAGGGGTAAGGAGGCAAAAATGGCAACAAAGGCTGAAAGTGGTAAGAATGGGTTAAATGTGGCAAAAAGTAGCAAAAATTGACAAAAAGCTGCATTAGGCAGGTAAAGTAGACAACCACTTTCACAAAGATGTTGCAGAAATGGGAGAAAAGCAGCAACAAGTGCCAAAGTAGAGAAAAGTGGCAAAAATGGGCAGCAGAATGGCAAAATGATCTTAAAGTAGGCAAGAAGTAGCAAAAAGATTTTGGGGAAAAGTGGCACAAAAACAACTGGTTAAAGGTCGCCAAATGATGGATTAAAAAAAGTGATGAAAATGGTTAAAAAGTAGCACCAATAAATTATTCCAACATCAGAACCCACTCATAGCTTTACACATTTTTCAGCTCCAAAATAAGGCAACTGTTAGCCAGGATGCTAGCACCAGTACTATTGATCCAACACACATGCATTATCAATAAATCACAACTGGGGAGGGCCCAGTCTCTGGGTTTGTCACAGGCCCAGCCAAATCTGTAGACAGGCCTGGCCATGAGCCCCTCCATGTTGAGCAATGAATTAACAGTGAACCACAATTTTTTTTTTTTTTTTAATCTGAGTTCAGTTTTACTAGCCACACAAAGGCCTTATTACTGCCAGACCTGATGAATCTAAAAACCCCTAAATAGACCCTGTCTGACAAAGTGAAGTAGGCTAAAAGATTTAAAACAGCAACACATCATGCTGAAGAAATTCAAGAACACATGAGAAACAAAGCCACTGATATCTAGCAATCTGGAAAGGTTTACAAGGCCATCTCTATGGCTTTTGGACTCCACTGAACCATAGTGAGAGCCATTATCTACAAATGGAGAAAACTTGGAACAGTGGTGAACCTTTCCAGGAGTGTCTGGTCTACCAAAATTACTCCAAAAGAGCATCTAGACTCATCCAGGAGGTCACAAAAGAAGCCAGAACAACATCCAAAGACCTGCAGGTCTCAGTGGACTCAGTTAAGGACAGTGTTCATGATTCAACAATAAAAAAAAGACGGGGCCGAAATGGCTAAAATGGCTAAAATGACCAAAAAGACCACAAAGACTTGTCCCACATTTGATCAAAATCCAGATGATCCCCAAGAGTTTTGGGAAAACATTGTGTGAACTAAGGAGACAAAAGAACTTTTTGGAAGATGTATGTCCTGTCAGTAAAACTGACACAGCATTTCATTGAAAGAACATCATGCCAACAGTCAAACATGGTGGTGGTAGTGTGAAGGTCTGGGGCCTTCTTTGCTGCTTCAGGACAACAAATTCTGCTCTCTACCAGAAAATCCTGAGGGACAATGTTCGGCCATCAGTTCATGACCTCAAGCTCAAGTTCACTTGGGTTATGCAGTTGGACAATGAACTGAAACACCAGCAGCAAATCCACCTCTGAATGGCTTTAAAAAAAGAAAAATGAAGGTTTTGGAGTGGTCTCATCAAAATCCAGAATTAAGCCTAATTGAGATGCCGTAGCATGACTTTAAGTCTTTCACATATTTACTGTCTCTTCACTTTCCCCTAATTTTGTATTTTGCCACCTTCCTCCGCATTACATTTATTTTGCGAAGCACAGTCAATATTCAAGACACCAGGGAGGAGGACTAGCTATCACGTGATTTATGTCAAAATACAAATAATGCACTTTAGGAAGAAAGGTACTAAATGAAGCACAACATGTTTTTCTTTGGGCCCAAATGATTTAGAATATACTGGTGTGTATAAATACTTGAGTTTCTTTCTTGATGAATTTCTGAATTATGAGGCTGGAATCCAGTGTCTTTCTGGTTTTGCTGGGAGTGAACTGGGATCTGTCATTAAAAAAACTGAAAATATGCAATGATATTGGCTATTTCACCATCACCCAACTCTATGACGCCTGTGTATCCCCATTATTGAGTTTGAAGTTTGAAGAAAAATGGTGTGAAGATGTTCTGTCCAAACCAAAACTAAGTACATATGTGCTGATTAAAAACACATTCATGCCTAAACTGTACGTACATTCAGAAATATCCCCAGAGAGAACAGACACTTTAAGTTGTGTTATTCAGGAGAAACAGAAAGTGAGTTTCACTTTATTTTGCATTGTACCAAATATAATGACTTGTCAAAATCCTGAAATTCTGCAGTTGTCTGATGAACAAAAATTGGAATGGCTGTTTAAGTTTGATGTGTTTAAACTTGATGATGTTGTCTCAAAAGCCTGGAAAAAAGACAAGATACTTTATGTAACTTATTAACTAAATTTTAGTTTGTCTCTATCTTCCTTTCTGCTCTATAAAGATGAGAGAACTACCATGCACTCTGATCCTGGTTTTGTCTGAATTCTTGGTGTCATGTAAGCCCATGTGGACTGGGCATATGATTGTATGTATGACACAATAATAAGATAAAAAACTTCAAACTATGTCACTACTTACACTGCTGCTACTGAGTCTAAAAATGGTCAGAGTTACAGAGCTCTCTGTGCAGAAACATAAAAAGTTTGAATTTCTCCTTTGACTCAGTTAAAATAAATGTTCTATTAGTGATGAATACATCCACCATGTGCAACTCTGTCAGCTGCATTTTGTTACCTCCGCCAAGGAGCTTATGTGATCGGCAGGGTTTGTTAGTTCGTTTGTCAGTTAGTTTATTAGCAACATAACTCAAAAAGTTATAGACGGATTTTGATAAAAATTTCCAGGAAATGTCAGAAATGGCATAAGGAAGAGCTTAGGTTTTGGGAGTGATCCGGATCACTGTCTGGATCCAGGATTTTTTTTTTAAAGGATTCTTTACTATTGGGAGATAGGGCTAATGGTGGAGGTTTGCGCTCTCTGAGTCCTTTTCTAGTTCTAAATGTGATCAAAATGTGTCGGTTTTTACTTTAACGGTAGCTGTAATAGTTCCAAACATTTGCATCATATGCCTCTGCTCCATCTCACTGTGTGATTCACCAAGAATTTTGTACAAATGAGGTCCAAACTTGGAAAAAAAAAAAAGGTTGTCCAGCTTGCTCCCATTTTCTGTCTGAATGTTGAGAGCAGATATCTGTGCCGTTAGTCTGCACAGACCTGAGCTCTAGTGCAATTTTGTCTGTACAGAAATGATGATCTAGGAGGAGAGGATAAACTTTATATAAGAGTATCTAAACCCTAGAGTTTCAGCTGAGGTGCATCTACTCTGGATTTTGAAACATCATGGACAGGGCTGGGTGAAACTGAGTCCCTCCTTCCTGCTGTTTGGCAAACATTGATAATCTATATTTTAAGTTGACAAAATTTATTAGTTCACCTTGTTCTAAATTATTATGCAAATATGATTCCAATAAAAAAAAATTTGAACTTTTCAGGTGTACTGCTTGTCCTGTCAGTCTTCATCACAAACATCAATCTCAGACAGGTGTGGTCTTTAGTTAGCCAGGTGAGCCTCATGTTAAAGTTTTTAAAAGCAAACTCACCTTTTAGTCTGTCATTTAACTAAATTCAATTTGATTTTAGATCATCAACTTAATTTGAGTGTTTTAGCATTTATCGCTCTCCAGTTTTAATGTCAGGATTGCCTTTTAGTAGTTTATCCTCTTATCAGAATTTACCAGGTTCTCTTTATGTGATTTAGACTCTTTAAAAACAATTTTATTGATCTTTATTAGTGCTTTTATTCTTATCTTAGTATCTTTTTGTTCTTTTCTGCTCATTGTAATGTATTATCTCTTAAATTTCATTTTATGGTACTTTGTTTTTACATTTTAACCTAACCTCCAGCGTTTCCTCATTTTGAATGTTAAGATGCCGTTTCCTCAGTACACAACTTCCTGCTCTTACTGAATCCATTACTCATAATTTAAAATGGACGTGGTAAATGGATGTGAGCTTGTATAGTGCTTTTCTTATCTGACCACATGAAGTGTTGTATGATATATGCTATATAAACAAAGATAGATTGATTGATAAAGTTAAACATTATTTACTCATTACACAGCCAATCAGATCAAACTTTGAACAAGACGCGTTCTCAGCAGCTGACCTTTCGTCCTCACAGTGACACCACAGCTTCTGCTTGTTTTGTTGAACACTGACTTCATACTTTCAGTTTCATTCTCACTCTTCTGCTTTCTTCTTTCCAATAAAACACCAGAAATTTTAAACTTCTTTCATTAATGTTACATTCACATCCAACCACGTCACAGTGAAGATCTTTAATTTCTTCATATGACACAATAAATGTCCCCTGAACTGCCAGATTTTGTGTTTTCAGACACAGAAAGACCACAAAGGACTGGGCTGGCTTCATTCACATCTTGTGGGTTAGAAACTGCAGGTGACAAGATATTTGGGAAAATAACAGAAAAGTGCGTCTTTCATTCAGATGTCCTTATATCCTTATATTTTAATTAGGTGAGCCTAATTAAAAGGAAACTGTTAAAGAAGTTTCTTCCACATTTTTCAGCAAGTCACAGGTTTCATGCAATATGGGGGAAAAGATCTTTCTGCAGATGAAAAGCCTAAATCAGTGCCGTAGCTTGTAAAAGGTATGAAAACACTGAGCATTTCAGGAAAATTGTGAAAAGATTTGTGTGTGATTGAGAGCACAGATGGGTTTGTTCAGATAAAGGTGCATTACGGAAAGTTTCTGTAAACAGATTCATTGTATTAACCCTCAAGAGATCCTAGGTAAATTTTGTGCCATTCAGTTTTTTTGTAGTTTCCAGCTGTTTTGGCTGTGTTTTATGAAAGTAGCTCAAATTTGCCAAAGAACATTTATTTTAAATATTTTGTAGAGTTGTCATCTCAGTTCCTTAAATTAGCTTAAAGTAGCCAAGATACACAAAAACTGACACATTTGTTCCATTGAAAATGCCAAATTTTAATCCCACATTTATCATGAAGTAAACTAATGCATTCCTTTATGTTAAAGGCCACATATTACGCAAAATACACTTTCTCTGGTATTTCTAACAAAAACCTTTCAGTCTGATTTAAAGATAACATTTTTTTGTACATATGTGATAATGAATCATATTTATCTGCCCTACATGGCAGAAAGATCTATCCTGCTGTGGAGTGTCCAGACACTGATGGTGGTGGTGATGGCTGAAGATGTCATCAAAGGCTGACTGGATGAACACTGATGGACCTGTAGACTTGGCGGTGATGGGGAAGTGGAGGGTTGCTTGGAACCACGCCACCTGGTGGAGGAGAAAGTCACATTTAAAAGGGGCAGCAGTGATATGGTAGGCTAAAAATTAATATTAATATCAGTGCTATTGGATACACATGAGGACAAAATCATTAGCCCCCCTTAATGTACCTCAAGTACCTCAAGCTCCTGTAGATTTGATGGCCTTCTGGCATGGACCTTGGTCCCCAGTTCACCCCACAGATTTTCTTTGGTCTTCATCAGGATTGACGTATGTTTTGGGTCGTTGTCGTTTAAAAAGAAAAAAGCAATGACCCAGACCCAGTTTTGTTGCTGACTGCTTCAGGTTTTCTTTCAAAATCTCCACATATCCTTCTTTCTTCATGATTCCTTCCACCTTGACAAGGTTTCCAGTTCCAGATGCACTGAAGCATCCCCACAGCATAATCCTCCCACCACCATGTTTCACTGTGAGGACGGTGTTTTTCTGGTGATACACCTCTCCCTTCTTTCTCCAAACATCACCAACGTCTCTGTGGCCAAAGAGTTCTAGTTTATTTTCATCTGACCAAAGGACACACTTCCAGTATTCATAATTCATCTCCAGGTTTTCCTTAGAATACTTCAGTTGGCTTACAGGGGTCTCTTCTGCAGAAGGAAAGGGTTTTTTTGTCTGTAACCTCGCGGTCCATTTCTGTGCACGGCTCTAGTGATGGTCTTCTTTGAGACTACAACTCCTGACCTGGCTAAGTCCTTCACTAGTGTCTTGTCAGTTGTTCTGGGGTCTTTAGACACATCTCTCACTAGTTTTCTTTCCAGTCTTTGAAACTTTTCTCTTCCTACCTCTGCCAAGCTTGTTCTGGACTGTGTGGCTCTCATTGAATTTCTTGATTTTACTTCTCACTCCAGTTCTTGACTCTTAGAAATGCTGTGATGACTTTGTATATCCTTCTCCTGCTTTGTGAGCATGAATGATTCTTTTCTCGAGTCTAAACTGATTTATTTGGTTTTTGGCATGGTGCCTTCTCAAGTGACAGCTCAAACTCTTTCTGAGGCTTTTATACTGGGTGTAAACTGGGAAATAACCCTTGGTTTTAGTTTGATTTTACAAGCTTTGATGATTACAAAGTTAAGGTACGTCATTGACCAAAAGTGGTTTTTGCTATGGCTCGACTAAAAGATTAGATCTAAAGGGGGCTAAAAATTTTGACTGGTAGTTTTATGTTTAAGTGAAATAATTTTGTTTCTCTGTGCAAAGTAAAATAATGTAAGCATCCAAAATAAAACTAGGATGTTTGGAAAAACTCTCCACTCTTGTGGAGGCACTGGGAAATACTTGAGAAAAACTGACATTTTCGTGGGGTGGGCTTATAATTTTTTTCTCATGTGTAGGTGTCACCAGGTGATGTAAACAGCTGATTATGATGTGGCAGAGTGCATAAATTGTGCGGGGATGAACTACTAAACCAGCACTGAGAATATAGTCTTCCTGAGAGGCTCATACAAGAGTATAAAGTTAAGTTTTTACTCTGCAGGAAAAGAGTTTGGAGCTTTATGAGCATCAGTGAGGAATGAATATCAGTAGGATCCTCCTCTCTCTCTCTGTGGACTCTGTGAACTGATCCCAGGTCAGGTGAAATGATCTCAGTGCCTGATCAGATATTGTGGACAACATTTTGCTGTTTTTCAGCCATAAACAGTCATACTTGATGTATGTTTATAATAAATAGTCCAGTCTTGAAAATTCATCTTGATTTAATGCTGAATACGATCCTAAATAAAAAAAAAAATGCCATGTGAAATAAAAGCAGTATGATACTTTTTGTCTGACTCGTGAAGGTTACTTGCAGGTAAATCCTCTGTCTAAAGTAGCTAATTAACATTTTTGTATTTAAACATGCAGCACTCATTAAATGGTACATGCATCTAATAATGGATAATTTATTTATAAATATTCCATCAGACAATATATCAGTGTTTGGTCACTTAATATATTCTGGACTTTTTAATTTGCTTTCACCTTCCTGCTTTTATTTTTAGGTCTGCGTCATTGTATATGTTTTATATTTATCTGTATTTTTTCTGTCATAACTAAATGTTATATTTAAGACATGTTCTTCAGAATTCATGTTTGTGTCACAATTCATTGTTTGAATGTATGTCGTTCAAACAAAGCTTTTTGTAAGCCACATCCATTTCCTGAGAGGGGAGGAGTCAGACAGCTCATTAACATTTAAAGCAACAGACACAGAGACAGTTCGTTCTGAGCAGGGCTGAAACAGAGGGGGTTTTTAGACATGCAAAAATCAAATACTGGAGTGTTTTTTCATCGACAAATTTCACAGGCTGTTTTGGGGACCTCTGAGTTCAATAATCATTTGTCTTAAGGGGGTAAATTATATGACCTTTAAGATTTCATTTTGTACCACTACCTCATTTTTTCATTTTTATATTTGTCCACCAGAAGAAGCTGTTTTTTCTCATACAATGCCCACAAGGAGAAAGAATTGCAGTGGGCTCAGAAATATCTGAAGACTCGTTTTCAAACAGTTTTATCACTGATGAATGCCGTGCTACACTGGATGGTCCAGATGCATGGAGTTCTGAATGGTTTGTGGATGGCCTCCATCGGAGGTGGGTAGTAACGCATTACATTTACTCCGTTAAATGTACTTGGGTAGTTTTTTTTTTTTTTAAATATCTTACATCGTTTTTGAGTAGTTTTTGAGCAGAGTACTTTTTACTTCTACTCCGTTACATTTGTGACTAAAAAACTATACTTCTACTCTGTTACTTTTACTTGTCTATAATTTATTTTCATTGATTTTTTACACTCAGCTGAGCTCTCACAGCAGCATGAGGTCTCAGTGTAACCCAGCTGTAATTTCAGCCAGTCTGTGTTTTGTTTTAATGCTTTTATTATAAGTAAAATGTCCTCTCAGCAGTTACAGCACTAATGTGCTACTGTCCCTTTAAGAAAGCCATTGTTGTTTACTAATACTCCACTAGGGAGAACTGTGTGCTCAAACAGCTGCAGCAGCAGAAGTAAAGGGAGCCCACGTGTGCTGCTCCTCCATTCTCTGTACCAGTTGCATCATATCGACTGCTCACACAATATTTTCACTCCTAGGTGAGCATTAACAATCAGTGCATAATGTTGTCTGTACTGTGGTTTATGCTTTTTATGTAAAAAGTAACGTTTTAATGACACAATTAATCTTATTACTGTGCTTGTAGCGAGTAAGCTAATCGTAGCTTAACAGCTATGCTAGTTGGCTTTACATAGTGCCTTTGTTCAGTGTATGTAAGCTAAGTTCCACAAAACTGTATGCTTTTATATGAGACTGTTTTACTCTTTATTTTACGGAGCAGTATGTGTGTTTTCATGTTAAGTACTGCCAGTTATACTCTGTATTGTTAACTTAGAGTAAATTGTTTTTCATACTGAGTGCTGAACTGTGTGCTCAGACAGCCGCAGCAGCAGAAGTAAAGGGAGCCCACGTGTGTGCTGCTTCTCCATTCTCTGTATCAGTTGCATCATATCGACTGCTCACATAATATTTTCACTCCTAGTGCATGGACTCTTGCTGGAATGGGGTTGTTGCCATTTCCTGGAGGCCATTGAGGAAAGCTGCTGTCCCTTTGCCCCCTCCTGGACCAACCTGAGTATTACAAGCCCATTACTCACATACACATGTATGTGTTCTCAATTTTTTGCCACTCTTGACTGCTTTTTGCCCATTTTAGTCAATTTCCACTCATTTTTGTTCTACATTTTGACCATTTTATGTCACCTATAACTCATTTTTGTCATTTCTCACTCAATTTTTGCTAGTTTTTGACCCCTTTTCCACTTTTTCTCCCCATTCTCTACCCTTCACACCCATTTTTGTTGCTTTTTGACCATTTTTGCCACCTTTAACTTATTTTTATCGCTACTTCAAGCTGTTTTTGCTTCATCACTTAGATTGTGGCTCTTGCAAAGGTATTTTTCAACAATTTGGCTCTTTGGTTGAGCAGGGTTGAGTAACACAGCTGTGAACAATATCTCCACCATCTTTAGCACAACCTCACACACCCTCAGCCTTTAAACTCAAGAAGCTACTCTGTCAACAAGGCAGCGTTCAGTTTTTTTGTTAACTAAATTCTACATTTTGAGCAATGATTTCACATTCTTCACAAATCAGGTATTGCACTATTCAGTTTTTATGCTCTTTCCAAGCTATTTTAAGCTATTTCTATGCTTTTTTAGCGATTGATTGGCAATCTTAGGAATTTTTATGCTATTTTAAGATATTCTTATGCTATTTTCAGCAATTTAAGGCTACTTTTAGCTATTCTTGAGCTACTATTTGCAGTCAATGTTAGGCTACTTTCAGCTATTTTGATCATTTTTTAGCTACTGAATGCAATTTTGAGCTACTTTTATGGCATGTATGCTACTTTTATGTTATTTTTGGCTATTTTTTTGCTTTTTCAGCAGTTCTTCCACAGTTCAGCTCTCAGCATCCCCATGCAATTTCAGCTGAAATTGCATTTTTATCTAGTTTAATTTCATTTTAGTTTTTTTTTTGTTTGTTTGTTTTTTGTTAAAGCTTCATTTTTATTTAGTTTCAGTTAACTAAAAAGATTTTGGAATTTTAGTTTTAGTTATTTAGTTTTAGTTAACTGTAACAACCTTGATAACAGACCATTAGCTGACAGGGTGATAGCCCAGTGCATCACTGGCTGTGGTATGAACTACATGAGACGAACAATTTCATAAACAGAACAACTTCACCATACCACAACTGTAGAAACACGGTGACAGAAGCGAAGTGATTCAGCTCTCTCTGCTGTAGCCACGGATGAAAAGCAGCCCCGGTGTTGACTTTCATTGTCCTCCAACTTTATCCAAACACTTTGAATCGTCCTCATTTAAAAAGATCCCCCTTTATTGCCCAGTGTATTAGACGGAAATAAACTTTGCCTGCTCTGTGTCTGCCTCGGTCGTCCCGTGTCCAGTAGAGTACGTCAGGCATGCTCCGCTTCGTGTTTAAATATGGCAGGTTTGAGTTACAGAAAAACAGCCAATCAATGTGAATAGCTTACTGGAGTTCTTTTTGGAGCCCTGCTGCTGCCACAGACAGAGGATTTGATTTAAATGATTGTTAAAGCATTGTATGCTTCACCTGCTTTCAGGATGTAAAGAAATTTCAACAACTATAACAAAACATGACTCTAGAGAAAATCATCTATCCCAGCTTTAACCTGTCCCACATCTGATCACTCTACTGCTCTTTATTTTCAGCCAGACCTCTTCTTCACACGCCCTCCTCATTTGGGAATAAAAATCATTTTGTTAGTTTTAAGTTATAATAGATATATTTTTCAAAGCACAAAAAGTGCAGTGCAATAGTGATTAATTCTGTTGCTACTACTGTTCTCTAATCCACTATCAGGACTTGTTTGAACCCACATGAGGGCACCGTCAGATCAGAGAAAAGGAAGTGACATATGACAGCTCTTATCAACTTATATTAATATAATGCATATTAATGTAATATTAATGAGAGAGTCCACCTGAACTTTTTAAATGATTTATTCAGACACACAATAAGGAGATTAAGAGAACATTAATGATTTTCAGGATTACATTAACAATGATATTTGGTTGTTATTCATTCTGAGATAGGCTACAAGTCATGAATTATTTAGGAAAAAACTTGAAAGAAATACATCACGGACATAGGACTGAAACCTCATACCTCAATTTTTCATTCCATTTCATTTTTCATGAATCAGTGCTATTGGTCACCCTAACTCTGTCAGTGGGTTTTCACACATTTAAAGCAAAAGAAGTGACAAAAGACTCTATGACCTTTCAGTGTTAAATTATTTGAAAGATAAAGCTTTTTTTTTCAATTCCCTGAAAAGTAGTGATTTTGGAGAGGTTTTGACCCGACACCAACAATATATAAAATAAGACATTTAACTTTCCCATGTAGCTGGAAGGGAATGATTCGTGTTTCATAAGCTGCTTTTTCATACAAATCATTAAGTGCTCTAAATTTCCACCCCTTATTTCCACTTAAATCAGTGTTTAATCTCAACAGTTACCAAGTAAATTATCCCATAATTTGAAAAATGCAGATTAATACAACCCCTGTGAACTTAAAGCATTGATTTTTCTTCACCTATTAGATGCTAAAATTATTTCTGAGACCCTAAGCTAAAAACTGAAATCATGTGAATTACTCAATAACAGCACATTTCATTATTCATATCTAGATAAATTTCTTTACAATGACCAAAGTCAATCTTTGTCTTTTCAGCTGTCCAGACGTCTCCTTTTCCTCTCCGGTTCTGCAAAGAAAACAAGAAACAACACTTTAGTCTTGAACTGAAAATACAAGAACACAGAGTACAAGAGCATCTTTATGTATTTAGCTGTGAGGTTACATTTGTTAGATGCTCCCATAGATCTATGAGGAAGGGGTTATGTGTCACCTCTATATCATTTCAAGAGAATTGCTGTGCCTCATATCACATCTCATTGGTTTCATAACAGAAAGCTTTAATGAGCAGAAAGTGAAATCTGACTGCTCTCACATGAGACAGATGTCAAAAGGATCACGGGAGAAGAGCGATATAGGACACAAACACTGGTTCATATTTTGAGGCACTTCATCCAATTCTGATAAAGTTCTAATAAAGTTTCAAGGACTTGCAAGGCAGTTACATATTTTCCTTATGATTAAAGGCGTTAAACCATCCACTCCTCAAACAACGGAGTTACAGCACTAAAATATGTATCATTAATTTTTATAAAGTTTGAGAGGGGTCTGACTGCAGACCATACATCTCTGACGGCCACTCTCACAGACCATTCATCTGAGACACCGAATATCTCAGAAAGGAGGAGTCGCAAGTTGCTGGATCATCAGAAATCTGTTCATCTTGCAAAAATAGGGAAAAAATTAAAAATTGTAGCTAAAATGGGTGTAAAAAGTGTTAGAAATGTGTTAATAGTGGCAGTAATGGGTCAACAAAGGCAACAGTGTCCAAGAATTGGTTGAAAAGTGATGAAAATGGCTTACAAGTGAAAGAAATGGGCAGAAAAGGTGGTAACACTGGATTAAAAATCAACATAAATGGGTTTAAAACAGAATAATATGATCAAAGTCCAAAAAAAATGATTGGAAAAAGAAATGTAAACTGGTTACAATGTGGCAAAAACAGTGTAAAAAGGCAGAAAGAAAGGCAAAAATGAGCACAAATTGCAAAAAATTTATGTAAAATACCAAATAATAGTGGCAAAATTGGGCAGGAAAAGTGGTTTAAAGGTGCACAAATTAATACTTTCAACTTAAGATCCCAATTATAGTTTGACAAAGTTTTAAACTCCAAACTAAGATAACTGTAAGCCAGGATGCTAGCACCAATGGTAATGATTAAACACACATGCATTGACATTATTAATAAATCACAACTTGGGAGGGCTCATTCTCTGGATTTGTCAAGGGCTCAACAAATTCTGTGTGTAGTCAACGCCATTTCTACCCTGTAGCCCTTATCTTAGCCTTTCCCATTGGTTTTGCGTGTTCACGTCAGGTGAAGGGCTATCCCAATTCTCTTTTGACTAGAGGGCTAGGGTTAAGGGCCAAAGGCTACATCACCCTTGAAAATAAGATTTTTCAGGACCAACCTTGAAACCAAGGGGTATGGTGAATTTCCCATCACGGACTGTGTTCACTTGCAAAATGGCATGATGACAAAGGAGGCGCATAAATGTAAATATTTCCGGCATGTATTCAATCTGTAACTACTAGGGATAGGAGTTTAACCCTCAGATGCTACTATGTCCGTTTTGAGGACATTCATCATTTTTATCATTATTTTTTTGAGTTGATAGTCACATTTTTATAGATTTAGGCATCAAATTTGGCCCAAGTTATTATTTTTCTTCATATTTACAAAAAAAAAAAAAACGTGTTACCCATAGAACTTGATTGACGCGAAATAGCTCCATCCATCCTTGTTTGTCCTAAATTGGACAAATAGACTTCCACTGAATACACATTTTTTGAATGTGTGTCTGTGGCACCAAAACAACTTACAGCAACCTTTTCTTTGCAGTCAGTCAATCCCCAGGGATCTAAATTTCACCACTCCACAGTGATCCAGCAGATGGTGGCAGCGCACCATTTTAACCCCTTCGGAAATGCATATATGGTATTTCTTCCATGGGCTCAGACTGTTTGGAGCGCTATTTCACCCACTAAACATCATCAGAATTAAATGAAACGATTCATGCCTCTAGATATGGATGTCTGAGAGTGGGCTACATGTGTAAGGAAAAGTTTGTTTACTCCTACATGTGTGCTCTGGTGAAAATCTGCGTCTGTGTTTACAACTGGACATGCCGTAAGTGGAGTGTTTACAGTCAAAAATGCTACTTCTGAGTTCTGCAGTCTGGGACTGAGAAAGGGGGACATTTGGACAATTTCAACTTTGCCCTCACTTCAGAGCACGTGGATGGACATGCATGAGGGTGCACGGGTCCTTTCAATCAGTAGGTAAGAATATATCATATCTCAAACATGCAGTAAATTTATATATGTGCGTAATGAGCGTAATCACAGTCACATTTTGGTTAGAAGTGGAAATGCCCATGCTCGGGATGCATATCCTACATATTTCCTCTGGTTTTATATTCCTGTATATAAATCAACTTAACATGAACAAATGCATTCGCTTGCATATGATTTGGTAGAGGACGAGGCTAAAAATTACAAGGGACAAGGGCTAATGTATTTTCGGTATGTACATGTATAAACCAGGACTCTTAACCCTTTAAGCACCAAAGTCGCAAACTTGCGACAAGCAATATTGCTGAATAAAACTGGCTGTAGCTGCAAATGTGGTGCCTAATGTTGTTACTACTTTACACCAGGAGATGGCGGACATGAGTAACTTCAATCCCAGCTGCCTATGAGGGCTTTCAAAGTTTCCTCTCAAAGTTTTGGAGAGAGAGAGTTTGAAGACACACCCCCGGTCAAGGAGACGAGGAAGTGGTGGAAGTGTTTGTAGTCAGTGTGTAAAAGAGAAAAAGAGAGCAAATTTTAGCGAGAATACTCACAATTTCGGGAGGAATAGTAGAATATTCACCCCTGTGATGATGACGTTCAGTCATCCGGTAAGACCGAGACATTGGAGCCATACGAACTCCGTGCGTCATGAGAGTCCACAAGCAGCACATACCAAAGCTGATGCTTTTCCTCACCGGGGCAAGGGTGGGACTATTCAGTGAATGCCGATGAGGGGATGTGGTTGTGGTTTCAGGGGTGGTCAATACACGACGTTCAGTTGTCCGGTGAGACGGAAACTGCCGTGCATCTGTGAACAGCCACTGCGCGTCTGTGCCCCATGAGAGTCCACAAGCAGCACATACCGAAGCCATTGCTTTTCCTCACAGTGGTCGGGATGGGGACGTGGTGGGGATTGCAGGGGTGGTGAAAACATGAATATTGACGGAGGTAGCGGAAAAAAAAAATATGGCGGAGGTAGGGGTAGATGTGGTAGAAGCAGTGGCGGTAGAGGCCACTTGGTAACATCAGAATATGCAAATTAGATGAGTGAATTTACTCCCACAACAAACTCTGGGTCATACTATAGATTTTTCTCATTTACAGTATGCCTTTATCTCTAACCACTTTCAAGCTACAGCCTTTTGAAATCTTGATATCACAATTATATATTTTCTTGAAAAAACTCTGACACCTAAAGGGTTAACTGTGTAAGAGCAAGGGAAAGGGGAAGATGAAGGGTTAAGGGGTAGAAATAGGATTCACCCTTACTCTGGAGATTTTAAAAATTCCTTTGATTTCAATCAGTCAATCAAGAACTGTATTTGTCCCCAGTAAGGGCGATTCAGTTCAGCATAAATTTCAGCAAATGACCCTGTTTAAATTTACTTTTAACTAATTTTATGCATACATTTTCAGCAATATTGGTACTATATACAATTTGAAAACATTTAAAACTATTTTTAGTTTTTTTGTTTGTTTGTTTTCTGGGGGCCTCTTGCAAACCCCCTTTAGTGTATTGCCCCATGATGACAACCTCTACCTTAAAGAACCCAACTTCAAAAACAATGAAAATCACTTTAAGAATAGAGTCTGTAAGTTTGAGTGCAGATGATATTGTTAAAGAAGGTCAAGTAAAAATCGTTTCTCGAGTAAAATTACTGTGCTAATTCATTAGCCTTTAACTGCATTTTCTGTTAGCATCAAGCTGTGCATGTACTCTGTTAATTGTTATCAGCAATGATATTACCTTCTGTTGACAGGAAGCTGGAGACCAGATTCCTGTAGCGGTCGTTCTGATCGTTGTAGCCCCGGTTGTCGATCCATGTAGTGATTGTTTTCAGATCATTGCTTGTCATGACTCCATCCAGCCGGTTGAACCAGTTCTCAACCATCTTTTTACTGTGATGTGGAAAACTCTCTTCAAAAACAGAAAGCCTGGTTTTACTCAGCGGGGTGTTAAAGGAGTTGAAGTCATTGTTGCTTTTCAGCCTGAATCTCGGCATTGAACCAAGAATCGTCAGTTTGAAGGTGCCAACCACGTCATCGTTTTTTATGTTGGTAGTTAAAAGATCTTTGAAGGGCTGTGATTTTGTACTGAGAAACTCGTCATGTACCTCTTTTGGCACATAAACAGTTAGAAGCTCAGGGCCATGATTTTTCTTCACTTTCTTAGTCAAGTTTGCTCCCAGAGGAGATGACCTTGCTCCTACTCCAAGCATGGCTTTGGCTAACTTGCTGTTTTGGTTCAAATTTCCTGCTTTTGCGATACAACTCACTGGTGGCTGGTGGTCTCCATTTATGAACTGTCCCAATCCTGAATTTTCATTTCTGTGTGTTATCCAGGTGCTGTATGGTTGTACATTTCCAACCTCCCTTTGAAGGATTGCTAAAGATTCTTCAACTTTTTCTTTTTTGTTGGGCATAGCTCCCTCTGCCATGTACCAGTCTCCTCCTCTGATGTCGTCAGTCCACTCCTTCCTCTTGACAAAGGACTCCCATTTGCCTGGTTGTTTAAGGAGAGCGTCGGCCTCCATGTGTCGCAGTTCGTCTGCTTTCTTTGAGATCTCTGCTTCGCTGGCGTCTGGGTTCATGCCTTGTGCCAGAGCATAAAAAAGGCAGCTCTTGTCTTCACTGTTGATGCTGACTGTGCGGTTATTAATGAGCACATCATAATGACCGTCTGGGTACTTGTCACTCTTTGGTCTGTAGATCAGTGTGACTTCTTGACCGGCAGGGTTGGTGTTTGGGCGTACTTTCTGCATTTTGGTTAGCTTGCCCTGGCTGTTCTCTGTGAGGAGTACAACCTTAGTGCCAGTGGTTTCTGACAGGACTCTGATGTCCAGAATGTTTCCTGGAGTGTTGGTATCCTTGATCTTCTCAGCATGTGTCTTCAATGATTCACTTGCTTCTTTTGCAGGGCGACGCTCAAGATTTAGGTCTACAGGCATGTGTTTGATATAGCTGTTATTCTGACCAGCTCTGAGTAATTCCTCTGTACGGTCAGACTTTAGACCAGATCTTACATGATTGGTAATGACCCCATGTGCTTTGCTTTGCATCCAGGAAACCAAATGACTGGAGAACTTCTGGTGGAAAACTTCCACCAAAGCAGCAGCCAATAAATTGCTGATGGTGTCAGCTAACTCCTGCTTGAATTCTTTCAGCATCTCAGTGTCCTGAAGAGATTGATGCTTAAGCTTCTGCTCTGACAAATGGTTCTTTTTGAATGTCGTCAGCTGTTCCTGAAGATTTTGGAAGAACTTGCTGGAAAGGCTTTGCACTGCTGCAGTAGCTTCTGCTGCCAGTACCTCCATGTGGGCCAATTTGATGGTAGTCAGAAGTTTCTTTGCATCTCCTTTGACTTGCTCCTGGACTTTGTCAATCACTCCATGAAAGGAGGAATTCAGCTTGTTCTGCAAGCCGAGGTCTGAATAGAACGGCTGGACTGCATTCTTATTCAGTTCAGTGAAAATGTTCAGCAGTTTGGTCTTCCTGTCTTTGTCCGTCAGAAGATCCTGAAGTTGCTCTTCATCAACAACATGTGAGAGGATGATGCTGTCAACTAATGAACCCAGCTCTCCTTTTTCTAAGTTGGATTTTACATCATCAGCAATTCCCTTTTTGACATCATTTTCAATGGCAGCTAATATTTGTTTAAGTATTTCCTCCTCTGCCTTCCCTAGCCCATAGGTTATGAGTTCCTCTGACATTTTTTTCACTGTTAATTTCGCTGCATTTTTCATGTTTGTTTTAGCGACAGTACTCAAGCCTTCTTTAGCTTGTCCGGCGAGAAACTTCGGCATAGATTTAAGCCCTTTGTCAAATCCTTTCAAGACCAGCTTACAGGCTTTGAAGCCCTTTGAAATCAGCTTTCCAATCCCAAACCCAATGAGGGACAAACCAATGGAAACAGCTTTTTCGATTGCCCATGATTTCCAGCTGAATTCTCCTGTCACCATGGATTCTATGCCAGAGATGCAGTCTGAAATTCCTTCTGTGATAAGTCCTATGCCAACTTGAGCTAATGCACCACATGTAAATGCAGTTAGCAGAGCACCTCCAATGATCTGTGCAATTCCGAGAATAAACACGGCCAGAGCTCCCCATGGGAATTGAGGCTCCTTCTCAACGGAAAACACAAACTGCAGACCTTGTCTGAAGAGGTTGCTGGCTTCCTCTTGGAAGTCTTTTTCATCTTTAGGCACCAGAGAGGAAATAGTTGAATTTTTGGCTACTGCATCTCGCCCCTCTGCTTTTATTTCATCCAGTTTTTTGATGGCCTCATTGATGTTTTCCTCCAAGCAATTCCACATCTTTTGCTTGGTTAGTAACTGCTTTTCAAGGCTGGTTTCATTCTTGATCGATGGAGGAGATATTTTTACCATCTGTAGACAGACTATGAGTTCTTCATTGAGATAGATCAGAGACTCCTTTGCCTTCTCAAGGTCTTGTTTGGCCTTACTGAGGTAGTCTTCTTTCTTCTGCTTTATAGTGCAGAATGCATGACTGTAGAAAGCTATCGCTGCCCAGCTTTTATCTTGGCCCATGGCTTTTTCAAAGAGCCTGCAGCTAACCTCCCATTGTTCTTTATTCAGAGCAACATTCCCAAACTTGATGTAGTGATAAAAGCTTAAGGATGGTGAAGTTTGACTTTGACACTGACTTTTTGCCCATGACAAATCAGCTTTCAAACTTGATTTCAAATCATTTCTTTTCAAGTTGTCAATGTCTTCAGATTTAATCTGCAGCCAAATCCCCCAGAACTCATTCATGATGGCAACAACTGCCTTTTTCTCATTGTCATCTGTGCTCGCATGAATTTCTTGAAGACTTTCACAGTAGTCTGAAAACAGCTCCTCCCGCAGCCTCAACTCTGTGATGTCTTTCATCATGTGATTTATCTTTTCTCCTGCATATTGGTCCCTTGTTTCCTTAGCTTCCTCCAGAGAGGACGCCGTCCTAAGAGACTGCTGCTGGTGTTCAGTGCACATGATGATCTGAGCAGATCCAGGTTTACCTTTACGTGCCGTGCGACCAAAAGCCTGGAGTTCCACTCTCGTGTTCTCGGAGAGGAAGGAGAGTATCACAAATAATCCCCCGTTGTTGTTCACTGTTTTGGACACTTTGATGTCCGTGCCACGCCCAGCAAGGTTTGTGGCAACAATGACATCCCCAGGGTTCAGCTTGGTATCTATCCTGCTCAAGCTGTCCTTATCACTGCGGCAGTAGAGAATGATTTTACCCTGAATGCTGCTTTTCAGCTGTTCATAGATTTCTTTGGCTTTGTTGATGGTTTCACAGATCACCAGGGCTGCTCTTCCCTCTCTGTATGAATTTGGGGAAGTCTGATCCAGTACCACACGCTTTATTTCAGATTTCCATTCTTCAGCTGAGGTTGTCAACGTTCCTTTGAGCTCAAATAACTTCTTTCTGTTGAATGGTGGCATTTTGCAGGCAGAGAGACTTGGATAAAGCTCCTGCAAAAACAGAATGTCAGCTTTGCTCCCAAGAGTCCCAGTTGTTCCATATATTTTCCCATGGTACATTTCAAAGAAGGAAATGTTAGAAACATAATTTGTCACAACTGATATTGTGCTCAGTTTGATTTTGTGTTTTATCTCTACAAACTGCTGCAGACCATCACCCCACTTCTTGTTCAGTTCTATGATGCCCGTGGATCTGAAATCAACAGGGCAGACATTGTTGTCTTGAATGACGTATTCCCGTCCTTCCCTCAGCTGCATTGCCAGAAAGGCGTTCTGAACCCACACAGGCACTTTCTTCTCAATCAGATTTCTCAAGAATCCAGGAATGTTGATCTTTTTGTTGTCGTTCTCACATGGGGTGAACTGAACCTTCTGTAAGACTATGTCTGCAATGGGCTTGATGAGATCTTCCTCTGAATCATAGAGAGTACAGCACAAGCCATCATCCAATACAAGAAAGGTAAGCTCTGGAATGTCCTGGTTGTTGTACGGACTTTGTTTTCTCAGACAGAGCGATCCCTGATCATCCAAAGTGTAAACAGTGAAGCCATAGGGAACATAGTCCTCGACTTCTTGGAAGAAATCCACCATGGCATCCTGACTCACAGTGTTGAGTTTCTGTAGAAGTTCGTCATCCTTGACTTGATAGATTTCCTCTGTAAATCCTTCCTGCACGGTGCCGGTTTCTTCAGCAATCCCCAGAATGTCCATTGGATCTTTGATTTCAGTGCCTTCTGTGTCTATGGAGTCAAAGATGGCCTTAAAGAATGAAGCAGGAGGACTTCGAACAAATGTTCGTTGCTCTGCAGAAAGGAAGCCAAACTGGCTGACATGGCCCCAGATGAGGGCCAAGATAACGTTAAGGTGCTGCATGGAGACCATGGGGCTGGACAAGTATGTCAGCTGTACTCCTTGATCGAGCAGCAGTGAGTCCACTTCATCGATTATGATGCACTGATATTGGCGATCAGGCCTCACTTCCTTCATCTCAAATATTTGGCGAAGGTGATCTGCAGCAAAGGCTTCGATGGTTCCATAGACCACATCTTTCTGGTAGCATTCTCTTCTACAAGAGTCTTCCATTTTATTGGTGTTTGTGTCAGCTGTCATTTTAAAGTATTTGTAGAAGTTGCTCCATTCTTCTGCATCTCTTTGGCATAACACAGAAGAGCTGGACACAATGTCTACTTTTTCACCCCGCAGCACACGCAGCGCTGCAAACATGGCTATCACACAAGACTTTCCCTCTCCAGTGCCCATTTCCAGCAGCCTCCCAGTATCAGACAGAGCCAAGAGACACCAGCTGATCATCTGAGTGTCTCTGGGCCACCACCCCTCTCCATCCTTGTGTGGCTGACCAGTGGACTGGTGTACAGCATTGCATAAGACTGCCAGGACCTGCTGAAGGTCCTCTGTTTCTCTGCTGTGACTCAGGGTTCGAGCTTTCTCTACATCAGTGTGCTTTTTAATTTCACCTGTGCTGATCAGGCTTCTGACATGAGTTACAATGCTGTGAGATTTATTCAGTGTTTGGTCATCAATGTCTTTCATCTTTCGTAGTTCATCAAAGACAGTGTCAATGCTTTTGACTTTCTCATCTCTGAGGCTCTTCTCTAAATGTTTGATCAGATCTTTGGTCTCGCATTTGTCCACAAGCATCAAGAGAGACTGATTATTGTCATCCATCCACTGTGAAGATACCTGATATACTGCCATTAAATGTAGAATCTTTTTGATGTGAATGCAGTCTTCATCATGATGATGGTCGACCAATGCAGCAAGAAGGTTTAGGGACTCTGCTGCTGACCACAGTCTTTGTGATTCAAGTTCTGCAACCATCTGAAGGAGTTCTACTAATGTTGTTGAAGGTTTGAGTTGCTCCACAGTAGAAAAAAAAATCTCCAGACACCATCTTCCAGCAGGAGATACCACGTTTTCCTCACCCTCTGTTTTTGTGGTAATGTTCTGCAGGAGATTCTCCAGAGAAGTCAGAATGAAGACCTCAGTGGGAGACGGTTCTTTTCTGGTAAACTTCTGTAACACACGGAGGATTTTGCCATCAAAGGCTTTGTCTTTGGTCATGTTGGAGTGGAGCACCTGAAAAAGAGCCTTTATGAATCTGCATCTCAGTTCTTTATCTTCACTGTGGAATTTACCCATGAGACTTTGCAGGACCTCTGCAGCGAAATGCAGGGAATCACAGTCATTAAGCTTTGAAGTTTCCATGTTGGTAGGAAAGCTGAGATTCCGTCCTTCAAAGATGATCTGTCGACTCTGCCTGGTATTCCCAGTTCCCATTGCCTCTATGCCCTGGGGAACATAATCTGAGACAAAGTCAGGGATCGTTCCATACAAAATGTCGGCCTCGTAGGCATCTCTGCTTGATCCTTTAGTTTCCTTTGCGTTTGTGTCGACAGTCAATCCTAGGTACTTGTAGAAGTCAGACCACTCCTCGGCTCTCTCCTTTGGGTTACCCTCAGAGCTCAGCACAATGTCAACTTTGTTTCCCTTGAGTGCTTGTTGGGCTGCAAACATGGCTATGACACACACATCTGCCTCCAAACCAGCTGGATCTAATTCTTCACTGTTCTCAGTCAGCATCAGTGCACACCAGTGCAGCATCATCTTGACTGTAGGCCACCAGCCTTTGGTGTGAAAGACTGCTCTGCAGTACTGACACAAAGACTTCTGTACGTCTGCATTAGAGGTTACACCTATAGAGGGATCGTCACTGAGTGGGGAATCTTTAGCTGCATTTTCTGGATATTGCAGGACCCCAGTGGTGATGCTTTCAATCTTTTCAGTGACTCCATCATCCAGATTCCATAACATCTTTAATTCTGCTAAAGCTGCACTTAGACTGCGCTCATCTTCCCTTCTGAGGGTCTTCTGTAAGTCCTCATGAAAACTGCTGGGGTCAGCAGAGTCCAGAGCATAGATGAGGGAGCGTCCAGACTCATCTGTCCACTCAGGAGGAAGCTCATACACCTGGACTAACATAAGGACTTTACTTATTGGTTCATCCTCTGTGTATTTCTGTGACAGCGCTGTGAGCAGAGTCATAGCCTCCACCGGGGTCCACTGGTTTGTTTGAACGAGTCCAAAGAGCCTCTGGGTGAGCTCTGAGTGGGTTTCTTTGATGTTTGTGAGCTTTGATAAAAGTAGCTTCAAGGTCTGGATTTCCATCTTCAAAATAAACACAGAGGCTCTCTCCACTGTTTTCTGCAGTGATGATAAGAGAATGCTGAGGAACTCTATGATGAAGATTTGCTCAGAGGAAAGCTCCTCTTCAGCCCATCGCTTGGCCATGAGCACCACGTCACAATCAGAGCGCTCACTGAAGAAGTGCATCAGGGTCAGGTACAGGGCCTGGCTCAGCAGGAAACTCTCACAAACATCACATGCTGATTGGCTGATGGAGCCTACCAGGTACTGAGCATGCTCAGAGACACTCTGCAGAGAAACACCCAGAGATGTCTGCAGAGACAGCACGCACAGCTCTGTGATGAACACATGAGTGTGCTGCAGAGTGCTGAAGGAAGGGGGCGCACTCATCCATTCATCAAACAGGAGTGTGTTCATGGCCGACAGGATCTTGGCCAGATCATCAGCTGACAGCCGACTCAGACTCAGACTCTGAAGTGAAATGTTAGTCTTTGCAGACAGGATCTCTAGGAGCTCATCGCTGTCACTATCAGATTCATTGGTCACTTGAAACTCATCCATAGTCACTTTCAGAATGTCTCTCTTGGACTCTTCTGACACGATGCTTCTTTGCTCTTTCTCTCGCTGCTCTGTGGCTCCTGTGAGTGACTCTGACAGCCTTTGATTCAGTTCTTCACCTCTTCTCCTCTGTCTCTCCTCCTCTTGTCTCCTCCTCTCCTCTTCTTGTCTCCTCCTCTCTTCCTCTTGTCTCCTCCTCTCCTCTTCTTGTCTCCTCCTCTCCTCCTCTTGTCTCCTCCTCTCCTCCTGATCTCTCTTTGGCTTATAAAAACAATCTGAGCACTGGTACATATTATCGTAGCCAACTTGTCTGAAGTATTGTCCTCCATTAAACACATAGAACTCCTGTCCATTTATAGTCTGTCTTGCTAAATTGTCAAAGCTTGTGCATGGAGGTAACACACAGTCACATTTGTAACACCTGAGCCTGTCACCCATGTTACATTCTGATGGTTGATTCCCCATTTTTCAGGTTTGACCAGCAGTAAGATCAGTGGAAGCGTTGTCCTCCTGAAATACAAAAACATGTGGTATTTTAATCTTTGATGTCAGCATAAAAATAATAATAATAATGATAACAATGATAATGACTTTATTTATGTAGCACTTTTAAAAATATATGCTTTGACATCTTTGACATGTGAAGATGCGAGGACAGAGCAACAAAACCCGATCAAAAAACAGAGTCAACAGAACAATGACACCCAGCAACATCAAAAAAACCCAAACAGTTCAAGAACCTGAACATAAGAAAAACATGAGCAAGATAACACACTAACAGCATCATGAGAGACCAGAACCCACATGTCACCAAGCAAACCATGATATCATAGACATCATTAGAATGCAGGCATCATTAGACACCATGCAAACTAAAACATCATAGGCACCATGAAGACAATAATAACAATAGGAGCCCAGACAACACAGGAACCCTGCTACATAGGTTGAGACCAAGAGGACCAAAATGTAAGAAGAGAGCTGTTAAAAGAGACAGAGGTAAAAACAACAAGAGAGGTAAGAACAATAAAAGGAAGGTAAAAGCAGTCAAACATTATGAGACAAACAGACCAAGAGACAGTTAAAACTGTAAAATAACACTGAACGGGGAACAATCCAAGTAAAATAAAGCTTTATAGATATACGGCGTTACAAAGATAAATTTAACAGCAAAAGAAAAAAGAAGGAAACCAATAAAAGAGACACACGCAAGGTAATAGGTTAAAAATAAATAACTAGTTAAATTAAATTAAATTAAGATAAATAAACTTTTAAATGATAAAAACCAAATAAGAAGATGACTTCAACTAAAAGAAAGTCTGAAAAAATGAGCTTTAAGAAGTCATGCTCAATCAGCTTTAGCTTTTAGTCTTGACTTTGGAATGACTAGGAGGCTCCCACCTGAGGATCTGAAGCTGGCTCACAGGGGGTTCAAAGTACTGTGTTATATCGTTTGGAGCTAGACCCTTTAGTGCCTTAAAAGAAATGAGTAAAATCAACTCAAAAACCAATGGGAAACCAATGTAAAGATGCAGTATTTGACATGTAAGAGCTGTCAAATTAATATTTTTTTTATCCCATTCTGATTTGGAATTTTAGTAATTAATTTCAATTAATCTCATTTTGTCACTTTTTGTAATTCAGCTATTTGCATTTAAATACAAATCTCCTTTTCAAATGTGCAAATTGAGAACACAATATACAACTTCTGAGCAGAAGTTAAAACTTAACATGTACACCAAAATTATCCACACAGATTAGATCACAACATGCACACAAACACACACACTGAAAGCAGGCAATGAAATCTAACTGTAAACTGATGCATAACGTAAAGTTTTAAACTTGCTTTTAAAAGTATTTTAGGTTGGAGCCCCTCTCAGGTCTGCAGGCAGGGTGTTACATTTACTTGGGGCTTAAAAACTGAAAGCAGCCTCCCCTGCTTTGGAACTTATACGTGAAACGGTCAAGAGGCCGCTACCTGTAGACCTGAGAGCTCTAACTGGTGTGTAACTTATCAGCATGTAACTAATGTACTGAGGAGCAAGGCCATTCAGTGCTTTGTACACAAGCAGGAGAATCTTAAAATCAATCCTACTTTGAACTGGAAGCCAGTGGAGGGATTTGAGGACAGGAGTGATATGCTCAAACTTTTTAGTTCTGGTCAGGACTCGACCAGGACAACGGCACAGCCCTGTGGTCAAAACTCAGTTTGCACAACTTTGGGCCTCAATGTTGTCTGAAGTCAATCAGATGAAATCCCTGAACAAGTTTGTTAAAATGTGCAAAGTGTCCATCACCTGGCCTTTCACTGTTTGTAGTGTGGTTCCTGTACGTTTTAGAGGGTGGTCATATGTAATGTTTTTTTTTTTTTTTTTAATCTAATCATGATACATGTGTGTACCAATTTTCATGTAGGCAGGTCTTACCTAGGGCCCTATCTCACTTTTGGCATCCCCCACAAGCAACTGTGCTGTGTGTGATAGACATGCACCAGATGGCTATTTCTGTAGGGGGGGTTTGGAAAAAAAATTACAAAATTAAAGAAAAAATAAAGGACTTTGTCATGTTATGATCTGTTCAATTCAAAAGCATTATTTCAGGTAGCATTAAATTTAGTATATAAAATATCCTCCTTCTTATGTGACTGTGTATCGGGAAGTGGCTGTTCCTAACTCCAACGCCTAAATTTAAATGAAAGAAAATATCATTTAATGATCGTTAACTTTGTTTTTTTTTATGTGTTTATTTATATATCTTTTTGATTTATTTTAAAGGGAAGTTGAAATACTCAAATTGATTTTGTGGTTTTGTTGCGAAATCAAGAAATACATTTTAAAGAACTGTCTCATGTTTTCATGTCCCTACTGAAACAAGATGTGTGAGGGTCCATAAGGGGACCCTAACTTGTTGCAAAGTCTGACAATCAAATGTATTTTTTAAGACCGTCACTACCGAACACATCATTTCTGAAACTAAATATAAATATAAATGTTTTTGCTTTTATTGAAAGACACACTGTTTGTATTTATGAACATCTTTTCAAATCTGTGATTACCACCCATTTTTAGCCTAGCATTGCTGAGGTCTTTTTTACTAATTAGCTGAAATTGTCACCACTGAAACAGTCACCACTGTAACATATGGTAAAGTTCTGATGGTGACCTAATTGTTTCAGAAATGACAAGATGATGTCAATTGTTTTTAGACCAAAGAATTGAATTTTTTAAACATATAGATACTTTTCATTTCTGTTTTATCATGTATTTTCGGAAGAGAAAAAAAACATAAAATGCCATGGGGGAAAAAAAAAACAGATAAAGTGGGGTACAGTGACTGATGGAGTACAGGGAACAACTGAAGAATGACCCAGTGAAATACCAAGAATATTTTAAGAAGAAAAGAGAAAGATATCAGAAACAAAGGAAGAAGCGAGCTGAACCCCATCAATGAATTATCAGAGAGAAAAGAAGGGTCAGGGCAAAATGGAGAAAAAGCCTACAAGATGAGATTTGTGAAAACATAGAAAGTGCTAAGTGACTTTCTTTAACATAGCGGTGTAGAGCTTTCTCTTCACCACCATTATTTTTCCTAATGCTAGTATTACAGTGATCATTCATCCATAATTGTTACTAAAAGACTTTAATTGAATCCCAGAGCAATACGAATTCACTGCTATCATCAATTCACTCTGGTCTTATAATAAGGTGTAATCTGTATAATAATATAAGTCTTATAATATTAATGATTAATGTTGGTTTATTATAATAGGGTATTGTCTTTATAATAATTAATCATTATTAATCATTATTAATGATTACACTAGTCTAGTATGACAGGGTATAGTCTATAATAATAATATTAATGATTAGCCCTGGTTTATTGTAACAGGGTATATCCAATACTATAATACTAATTATTACACTGGTCTATTATAATAGGATATAGTCCTTAGTATAATAATATTAATGATTACACTGGTCTGTTATAATAGGGTATAGTCTTTAATATAATATTAATGATTACACTGGTCTGGTAAAATAGGGTATAGTCCAGGGGTCAGGAGCCGCATGCAGCTCTTTTGCCCCTCCCAAGTGGCTCTCTGCAGCTGTGCCAAATTTGAAATTAAGGATTTATTTTTATTTATTTATTTATTTTTTTTTTTACATAAGACGAATATTTTTGTAATGCTATATAGACATAGTTTTGTATATTTTATCCAAAAAAAAAATGAAGCTCTTTCATTCACTTCTAACTTTATTTTTACAAATAGGCCTACTTTATCAACTTAATATGCCTCATATAGTGCCTTTATGGCACAGTGCATACTGGTAATTTCCTGTCCTGGGAACAAAGGTCTGGATGCAGTCTTGTCACAAATGACACCTGAAGCAGGCGTTTTGCTCATCACGCAAGTTAAGTTTTGAATTTCTGAAATCTTGTTTAGCAGCAAGAGGGAAGGTCGGTATGTGAAAACGACGATCAACTTTGATATGTTTCATACTGAACTGGTGCGTCCGTCAGACCCTAAGAGGACTAAAGTAGTGTCAGTGGAGAATGTGAACGTTAAAAACAGTGTGAAAAACTAAGACAAGTTCACACTTAACAGCATCAGTCAGGTAAAAAAAGAGAGAAAGGAGGCCAAGGGATCAATAAAGGGCTGTTTGAGCAAAATACACAGGTAAGCTCACATTTTATTGCTATGTGAAAACGACGATCAGCTTTGATACGTTTCATACTAAACCAGTGCCTATTGTTTTAGAAGTAGGTAACATAGCAACGTAACAAATTGCTTTTCTCAGTATGAAACACAGTTATCTAATTAGTTAGTTTCAAAAGTAACGCTACACCGATTATTAGACCTTAAACTGTTTTCGATAAAGAGTATATGCTAGCATTGGCAGTGGCGAAAAAATAAAGAGATAAAAAATAGAAGGTAGAAATTTTTGACATTTCCTTCCTAAAAGTTTATTATTATCCACCTGAGGCAGGTCCACAGCTTATGAATAAGCTGACAGATTTTTTCAAAGAGTAAGGGAGTCTTAATATTTGGAAGAGATTTGAATATGATAGTAAACCCAAAATTAGACCCTTCTTTTTTTTTTTTTTTTTTTTTTTTTTAAAGGTTTGTTTTGGACAGTTTTGTGCCTTTATCTGATAAGAGGAGAAGTGGATAGAGTTGGAAACAGAGATGAGAGTTGGGGAGAGACATGCGGTAAAGGGCCTCAGGCTGGAATCTAACCAGGGCCATCCATGTACATGAGGCGCGCCTTAACCACTCAGCCACCTGCGCCCCAAAATTAGACCTTTCTAATGCTAAAACACGTAGCAGAAAAAAGGCAGAGGCAATGCGAAGAACATGCTGAGATACTTTTGGAGGATATACTCCATCCTCATAAGGTTCCTCTGGGGTGGGGGTCGAAGAAAATACATTTCACAGAACAAAAATACATTGCACAAAACACAAATACATTTCATGCAGCACGAAATAAATTTCACGGAGCCCAAAATACATTTCAGGAAACTGGAAACGGTAGGACCCTGGTACTTGTCTCTGATTGGACGAAACCCAAGTCATGCCACGTTTCCAGTGTATACCCTATGTGTATACCAGAATAGCTGATCTAGCGCGAAATTTAAAGTGTTTACCAGGATGGAACAGGACATTCAGCTGATATAAGGCTTTATCAAGGGACATACATATGAAATGCTCTCAATGCATCTTGAATACACATGATTGTGTCACTCTTGAATGTCATTTCCGGTATGTCAGGTCCTCGCAGCTCTGATAATATTTCCCTCCTAAAGATATGAAGAATATCCGCTACTTCTCCCGGTCCGAGGTCCGTTACATGAGCTTTAAGGGTTCCAGTTAGGATTGGGAGAGATTTCTTTTTTGATACTATCATCCTCTCCCTGAATTTTCAAATGTTTACATTATAATCAAACTATACACTTGTCGGGTGGACACATGCACAGTGAGCAGAGCGTGCCTTCCTCAGTGTTTCATGAAATCATTCATCAAAACGCTTCGAGTCTAAAAAAAGAACGTGTGTAAGGCAAGGTTTGGAGAAGTGCTGGAGGGATTTGTAGTTGAATTGTTCTTTACAATATCTAACTTAATAAAAATAAGCTACGTTCACTCTGTTCCTCTCCATTTTTTGCCTGTTTGTGCTCCCTTCTCTTGTCCTCTATTTAATATGAGAAATGATAACTATTATCATAAAGAATCTGGGAACGTGATTTCTTTTTCCTTGTGCTTTTAGAAAGACAGCCTAAAGATAGGCCTTTATTTATTTCTGCGTTGTGTGGAGATCTCCATCCAGCCACAGTTTCACAGCAAGCTTATAAAACATGAGAGACGTCAGCGCCTAAAAATAACCACCAAGCACCACCAACATTAACTATTTCACTGAAAGAGTGATGAAGATAATTTCAAACATTTTTAAAACCCTTGAAGGTTTTAATTGTTTCTGACATTGCTGCAGGTTGCAAGATTATTAATAAACTTAATTATTATTCCTCATCATCAATCATGCAGACAGAAGAATAAACGTGTTTTTGAACTCACCCATGGATCCAACTACAGTCACTGGTGCATATTTAACAGTATTAACATTTTGGCAGAGGACCGCTGCCATCCCTGTGCCAGCCGTTATGTGCCATGGCGCGCAAGGATATATGCACTGGTATATATCAGGGTGTTCGTCAGTTGCTAAATTAGCACCGCATCATTAACATGTGCTCTTTAATCATTTTCAGTTCCAATTGATACGTGTATTCATGATGCGCAGAGAGCCTTTCAAGAATCACACGATGTATATGTCCCTTCTTAAAGGCTTGTATCAGCTGAATGTCCTCTTCCATCCTGGTAAATAATTTAAATATAGCGCTAGATCAGCTATTCTGGTATACGCTGGAGACGAGACATGACTTGGGTTTCGTCCAATCAGAGACAAGTACCAGGGTCCTACCGTTTCCGGTTTCCTGAAATGTATTTCGTGCTCCATGAAATGTATTTGTGTTTTTTGAAATGTATTTTTGTTCTGTAAATGTGTTTTTGTTTTGTGCAATGTATTTTTGTTCTAGGAAATGTATTTTTGTTTTGTGAAATGTATTTGTGTTCTAGGAAATGTATTTTTGTTTTGTGAAATGTATTTGTGTCTCTAGAAATGTATTTTTGTTTTGTGAAATGTATTTGTGTTTTGTGAAATTTATTTTTGTTTTGTGATATGCTTTTGTGTTTGTGAAATGTATTTTTGTTCTGTGAAATGTATTTGTGTTTTGTGAAATTTATTTTTGTTCTGTGAAATTTATTTTTGTTCTGTGAAATGTTTTTGTGTTTTGTGAAATTTATTTGTGTTTTGTGAAATTTATTTGTGTTTTGTGAAATGTTTTTGTGTTTTGTGAAATGTATTTGTGTTTTCTGAAATATATTTTGCGCTTTTGAAATATTTATTCCTATTGGCCTTCAGGGCCACCGTATGTATGTGACATAGACAGCAGAGAGAGGAGATAAAGTGGAGAAGGTTTCACCTGTGGGTGAGCAGTAGGCTGCTACAATATCCTGCATTAACTCTGTCTGGCAGCAGGTGTAAGGAGTGTATTTTGATGAATAAAGAAGTAATGATAATAATTACATCATTATCATTGAGGGTAAAAATAAATAATCCCTTGCTGATAATAGCACTTATAGATAAAAATATGTACACAGTTGTTTCTATTGTAGTTCTAAATCCATAAATGCATCAAAATGAAAATTATGATTAAAATGCAAAGTAAGAATAAAATAACTACTAAGTGGAAAGTTATCAGCGAGATCAAACATATCAGTGGATTATTGCGGCATAAAACTGTGAAAATTCGAGAGCAAATATGAGATCCGTGCAAGCAAACATGAGATTCCAATGATCCTGTACCATCCTTGTACAGAACCATCCTGTACAAAAATATTCCACTTAAAACAAGAAGTTTTCACGGCGTGTCCCCTCTGTTTGCATTGTTTTTAACAGGCACCTGCACAGTCACCTATATTTTCTTTCCAGGTATTTAAGTCTTTAAACATACTTTTTGATGCCCCAAACACTTACCACGTGACGTTAATATCCCCACAAGCACCAATAACTTGTTATCATAGAAAAAACGGGCGATATTAACTGCATTTTCAGTGCTATTTGGAAGGTAAACATAGTTAATCTGTGACACCGGCCGACATGCAGACAACAGGCAATTATAAGAGACGAGGACCGTAACCAATTACATTTAGGGATACGATGACGACTGGATCCACCCATTTACTGCCAAAAAGACAATCTCCTCGCGTGTGAGCAGGTTAAGGTTTCGAGAGCAGAAGAGCATTGACAATAGTTGTGTGTTCTCTCAGATTCTGACTGCGCTCAAGGCATGATTTTGCTCTGTCAGGCCACAATATTTCTCGTGTGGGTAGAGAGCAATATTGCGTGCAAAAGTTCATTCATGCATGCAAAAGTAATTTGCACACGTGAATGTTTGACCCACGCGCGGATGTCATATTTGCTCGCGTGGATCTCATATTTGCACACGCGGATCTCACATTTGCTCGCACGGATCTCATATTCGCTCTTGAATTTTGACAGTATTATGCCGCCATAGTGGATGGCCACATACTTTTGCTCAGTCAGCTGTGTCAATAGACAAAGAGTTAGGCTAACTGACTGCGTCACCTTCATTGGAAGGTTCAAATGTGTTTTGCGGCTCTTCAAAGACTTTCTGGAAGGGGGTTCTGGCAAAAATGGCTCTTTCTACCGAAAGGGTTCCTGACCCCCTTGTCTTGGGGGCCACTGCTTGGAAGAAAGTTCTGCCCTCCTCTCTTGATTCTCCTCTCAGCAGCCACATACATTAAGCCACATCCATTTCCTGATAGGACCGGGGTCAGGGGCGGAGTCAGACAGTTCATTAACATTCAAAGCTACAGGCACAGAAACAGCTCATTCTGAGCAGGACTTAAACAGAGGGGTTTCTAGACGTACAAGTCCAATACAAAAGTGTTTCTTCAGCAACAAACTTCACAGGCATGTTTTAGGGCACTCTGAGACTAATACAAACCCTTTCTTAAAAGAGTAAAATATGTCCCCTTTAATGTAAGATTATTGAAAAATACCACAATGTAGTGCCTAGCTTCAGACTTCTTGAAGTTGAAAAAATGCTGGATAGGACAACATATTAGTGCAACATGATATTAGTATAACAGCAAACTACTCACAGGTAATTATTTTTTTTTCACTTCTATTCTTTTAAATCTATCTACAACACTTTACAAATGCATTTATTACTATGATTATTATTGTTTTTATTATTATTATTATTATCATAGCATTCAGACTAAATGTTAAAAATACTGGCACAGGCATACTTGTTTATAGGTATAAAGTCTGAATTCGGGGCTTTCACCTTAAAATTAAGTTCTTTTAAGGAGTTGTAAGAGGATTTAACCACCGTTCCTCGGATCATAGAAAAGCTACAGATTTGAGGCACAGATCTTGGGAAAGCTACAAAAAAATTCTGCTGCACTGAAGGTGCATACCCGAGAGCACCCTGGCCTCCATGATTCTCCAACGGAGGAGGTTTGGCACCATCAGAACTCTTCCAATCAAATCAGTGGAGTAGTAAGGTAAGGTTTATGCCACAGCTGCCCTAAATTAACAGCATTGGTAATTACCAAAATCAATTTTTATGTTTTACGTAGAAGCTCTTTAACCCAAATGGTATTTTTAATGCTAAAATATAATTATTATTGTTATCCATTAATTTTCAAAATACTGGTTTACAAAAAAAACTGAAAAACAGTAAAGCACATTATTATTTATTGATTAATATGTCAAAAACTGCCTCCTACTCAACACCTCAAAGACAAAGGAAATGATCATAGATTTCCGCAGATCCAAACCCCCTCTTCAACCAGTGAACACTTGTGGTGTGGACATCGAGGTGGTGACATCGTATAAATATTTAGGTGTACACCTGGATAATAAGTTGGACTGGTCTAAAAACATAGACTTCATCTACAAAAAGGGGCAGAGCTGCCTCTTTTGTCTCAGAAGACTTTGATCAATAGACATCTGCAGTAAGATGCTGCAGATGTTTTATCAGTCTGTGGTGGCAAGTGTTCTGTTTTATGCTGCAGTCTGCTGGGGAGGCAGTGTAAAACACAAGGATGCAAGGCGTCTGAACAAACTGGTTAAAAAAGCTGGCTCTGTGGTCGGAATCAAATTAAACCCATTGGAGGATGAGGTGGAGAGACACTGAGCAAGTTGGAGGCCATTCTGAAGAACATGGATCATCAACTTCATATCTCCCTCAATGAGCAAAGAAACAATGGTGGTGGACAGCTCCTATCCCTGCTCTGCAGGACAGAAACATTTAGAAAATCGTTCATACCATCAGCAATTAGACTTTACAATTCTAAAGTAAACAGATGAGACTCCCAGACGATTGAATTTCCCTTCAGGGATAAATAAAGTTCTTGTATTGTATTGTATTGTATAGTTATTTACTTGCATTCCTGAACAGAAAAATTAGTTTAAGTGGTTGAATGTTATGCTTGATCAATTTCTAATTATCTAATTATTATTATTATTATTATTATTATTCAAATAAAGACAATACCCTATGTTACGGCCACTGCTACAAGGAGAAACTGATCAGAGAGCAGCTGCAGTTAAATCAAGCACCAATCAGCCCATCCCTGATAAAAGCCTGGCCATCCTTCAGTCTGGGCGCAGCTTCACCTTAGTTTTGAGCCCGCCACTGTGCCTCTTTGTGTTTGATTTGTTTAGTGTTTTGAACTTCTGTTAAGATTCTGTTTGTTGGGGCACTAGTTTTGATGCACTGGGCCAGGTTGTAGTTTAGTTAGGCACATACTCACATGTAGGTTTTGTTATTTGTTTAGTCACACTAGGTTAAGGGTTGCTGTTCTTTTGTTATTAGATTTGGTAAGTTAGTGTAGTTAGTTAGGAGTTATGTTCAGTTTGTATCACCTATTAGTTAGTTGGTTTTAAAACACTAGTTAGACGCTGTTTTATTTGGTTATTAGTTGAACAGCACTGCTCGGTCCTTTCATTTTGCCTCACTTTTGTTAAGCACAATTTTACTTTTGTAATAAATACCTTTAATTTACCAACTACATCTAATTTTATGTTACTTCCTTTACCCACAACGAGCTGGTCGCAACACCCTATTATGAAAACCAGCACTAATCATTAAAATTGTAATAAAGACTATACCCTATTATAATAGACCAGTGTAAACATTTTTATCATTTTAATAAAGGCTGTACCCTGTTATAATGGCCAGTGTAATCATTAATATTATAATAATAAAGACTATACCCTATTATACTAGACCAGTGTAATCATTAATATTATTATAATAAAGACTATACCCTATTATACTAGACCAGTGTAATCATTAATATTATTATAATATAGACTATACCCTATTATACTAGACCAGTGTAACCATTAATATTATTATAATATAGACTATACCCTATTATACTAGACCAGTGTACACAGTTTTATCATTTTAATAAAGACTGTACCCTGTTATAATCAACCAGTGAAATCATTAATATAATTATAATAAAGACTATACCCTGTTATACTAGACCAGTGTAATCATTGATATTATTATTATAATATAGAATATACCCTATTATACTAGACCAGTGTACACAGTTTTATCATTTTAATAAAGACTGTACCCTGTTATAATCAACCAGTGAAATCATTAATATAATTATAATAAAGACTATACCCTATTATACTAGACCAGTGAAATCATTAATATTGTTATGATAAAGACTATACCCTATTATACTAGACCAGTGAAATCATTAATATTGTTATAATAAAGACTATACCCTGTTATACTAGACCAGTGAAATCATTAATATTGTTATGATAAAGACTATACCCTATTATACTAGACCAGTGAAATCATTAATATAATTATAATAAAGACTATACCCTATTATACTAGACCAGTGAAATCATTAATATTGTTATGATAAAGACTATACCCTATTATACTAGACCAGTGAAATAATTAATATTGTTATGATAAAGACTATACCCTATTATACTAGACCAGTGTAATCATTAATATTATTATAATAAAGACTATACCCTATTATACTAGACCAGTGAAATCATTAATATTATTATAATAAAGACTATACCCTGTTATACTAGACCAGTGAAATCATTAATATTGTTATGATAAAGACTATACCCTATTATACTAGACCAGTGTAATCATTAATATTATTATAATAAAGACTATACCCTGTTATACTAGACCAGTGAAATCATTAATATTGTTATGATAAAGACTATACCCTATTATACTAGACCAGTGTAATCATTAATATTATTATAATAAAGACTATACCCTGTTATACTAGACCAGTGAAATCATTATTGTTATGATAAAGACTATACCCTATTATACTAGACCAGTGTAATCATTAATATTATTATAATAAAGACTATACCCTGTTATACTAGACCAGTGAAATCATTAATATTGTTATGATAAAGACTATACCCTATTATACTAGACCAGTGTAATCATTAATATTATTATAATAAAGACTATACCCTGTTATACTAGACCAGTGAAATCATTAATATTGTTATGATAAAGACTATACCCTATTATACTAGACCAGTGAAATCATTAATATAATTATAATAAAGACTATACCCTATTATACTAGACCAGTGTACACAGTTTTATCATTTTAATAAAGACTGTACCCTGTTATAATCAACCAGTGAAATCATTAATATAATTATAATAAAGACTATACCCTATTATACTAGACCAGTGAAATCATTAATATAATTATAATATAGACTATACCCTGTTATACTAGACCAGTGAAATCATTAATATTGTTATGATAAAGACTATACCCTATTATACTAGACCAGTGTAATCATTAATATTATTATAATATAGACTATACCCTGTTATACTAGACCAGTGAAATCATTAATATTGTTATGATAAAGACTATACCCTATTATACTAGACCAGTGAAATCATTAATATAATTATAATAAAGACTATACCCTATTATACTAGACCAGTGTACACAGTTTTATCATTTTAATAAAGACTGTACCCTGTTATAATCAACCAGTGAAATCATTAATATAATTATAATAAAGACTATACCCTATTATACTAGACCAGTGAAATCATTAATATTGTTATGATAAAGACTATACCCTATTATACTAGACCAGTGAAATCATTAATATTGTTATGATAAAGACTATACCCTATTATACTAGACCAGTGAAATCATTAATATTGTTATGATAAAGACTATACCCTATTATACTAGACCAGTGAAATCATTAATATAATTATAATAAAGACTATACCCTATTATACTAGACCAGTGTACACAGTTTTATCATTTTAATAAAGACTGTACCCTGTTATAATCAACCAGTGAAATCATTAATATAATTATAATAAAGACTATACCCTATTATACTAGACCAGTGAAATCATTAATATTGTTATGATAAAGACTATACCCTATTATACTAGACCAGTGAAATCATTAATATTGTTATGATAAAGACTATACCCTATTATACTAGACCAGTGAAATCATTAATATTGTTATGATAAAGACTATACCCTATTATACTAGACCAGTGAAATCATTAATATAATTATAATAAAGACTATACCCTATTATACTAGACCAGTGTACACAGTTTTATCATTTTAATAAAGACTGTACCCTGTTATAATCAACCAGTGAAATCATTAATATAATTATAATAAAGACTATACCCTATTATACTAGACCAGTGAAATCATTAATATTGTTATGATAAAGACTATACCCTATTATACTAGACCAGTGAAATCATTAATATTGTTATAATAAAGACTATACCCTATTATACTAGACCAGTGAAATCATTAATATTGTTATGATAAAGACTATACCCTATTATACTAGACCAGTGTAATCATTAATATTATTATAATAAAGACTATACCCTGTTATACTAGACCAGTGAAATCATTATTATTGTTATGATAAAGACTATA
This sequence comes from Cheilinus undulatus, assembly GCF_018320785.1. Lineage (NCBI taxonomy): Eukaryota > Metazoa > Chordata > Actinopteri > Labriformes > Labridae > Cheilinus > Cheilinus undulatus. Next base: position 8,638,483 of record NC_054878.1, read on the forward strand.
CCCTATTATACTAGACCAGTGTAATCATTAATATTATTATAATAAAGACTATACCCTATTATACTAGACCAGTGAAATCATTAATATTGTTATAATAAAGACTATACCCTGTTATACTAGACCAGTGAAATCATTAATATAATTATAATAAAGACTATACCCTATTATACTAGACCAGTGAAATCATTAATATTATTATAATAAAGACTATACCCTATTATACTAGACCAGTGAAATCATTAATATAATTATAATAAAGACTATACCCTATTATACTAGACCAGTGAAATCATTAATATTGTTATGATAAAGACTATACCCTATTATACTAGACCAGTGTAATCATTAATATTATTATAATAAAGACTATACCCTGTTATACTAGACCAGTGAAATCATTATTATTGTTATGATAAAGACTATACCCTATTATACTAGACCAGTGTAATCATTAATATTATTATAATAAAGACTATACCCTATTATACTAGACCAGTGAAATCATTAATATTGTTATAATAAAGACTATACCCTGTTATACTAGACCAGTGAAATCATTAATATAATTATAATAAAGACTATACCCTATTATACTAGACCAGTGAAATCATTAATATTATTATAATAAAGACTATACCCTATTATACTAGACCAGTGAAATCATTAATATTGTTATGATAAAGACTATACCCTATTATACTAGACCAGTGTAATCATTAATATTATTATAATATAGACTATACCCTATTATACTAGACCAGTGAAATCATCAATATTATTACAATAAAGTCTATACCCTATTATAATAGACCAGTGAAATCATTAATATTATTATAATAAAGTCTATACCCTATTATAATAGACCAGTGATATCATTAATATAATTATAATAAAGACTATACCCTATTATACTAGACCAGTGTAATCATTAATATAGTTATGATAAAGACTAAACCCTATTATACTAGACCAGTGAAATCATTAATATAATTATAATAAAGACTAAACCCTATTATACTAGACCAGTGAAATCATTAATATAATTATAATAAAGACTGTACCCTGTTATAATCAACCAGTGAAATCATTAATATAATTATAATAAAGACTATACCCTATTATACTAGACCAGTGTACACAGTTTTATCATTTTAATAAAGACTGTACCCTGTTATAATCAACCAGTGAAATCATTAATATAATTATAATAAAGACTATACCCTATTATACTAGACCAGTGAAATCATTAATATTGTTATGATAAAGACTATACCCTATTATACTAGACCAGTGAAATCATTAATATTGTTATGATAAAGACTATACCCTATTATACTAGACCAGTGAAATCATTAATATTATTATAATAAAGACTATACCCTATTATACTAGACCAGTGAAATCATTAATATTGTTATGATAAAGACTATACCCTATTATACTAGACCAGTGAAATCATTAATACTATTATAATAAAGACTATACCCTAGTATACTAGACCAGTGACATCATTAATAATATTATAATCAAGACTAGACCCTATTATAATAGACCAGTGTAATCATTAATATTATTAATATATGACTACACCCTATTATAATAGACCAGTGTAATCATTAATATTATTAATATATGACTACACCCTATTATAATAGACCAGTGTAATCATTAATATTATTAGAATAAAGACTATCCCCTACTGTACTAGACCAGTGTTAATCATTACTACTATAATAAAGAATATACCCTATTATAATAAATCGGTGCTTTCTGTGCCTGTAGGTTTAAATGTTAATGAGCTGTCTGACTCCCCTGACCCCGTTCCTTTCAGGACATTGATGTGGCTTAATGTCTGTGGCTGCTGAGAGGAGAATCAGGAGAGGAGGGCAGAACTTTCTTCCAAGCGGGGACCCCCCAGACCAGAGGTCAGAAACCTTTTTGGTTGAAAGAGCCATTTTTGCCAGACCCCCTTCCAGAAAATCTTTGAAGAGCCACAAAACACATTTGAACCTTTCAGTGAAGGTGACGTGGTCAGTTAGCCTAAGTCTTTATCTATTGACATAGCTGACTGAGCAAAGGTATGTGGCCATCCACTGATATATTTGATCTCACTGATAACTTTCCACTTAGTAGTTATTTTATTCTTACTTTACATTTTAATCATAATTTTCATTTTGATGCATTTATGGATTTAGAACTACAATAGAAACAACTGTGTACATATTTTTATCTATAAGTGCTATTATCAGCAAGGGATTATTTATTTTTATCCTTAATGGTAATGATATAATTATTATCATTACTTCTTTATTCGTCAAAATACACTCCTTACACCTGCTGCCAGACAGAGTTAATGCAGGATATTGTAGTAGCCTACTGCTCACCCACAGATGAAACCTTCTCCACTTTATCTCCTCTCTCTGCTGTCTATGTCACATACAGGTGTGCAGTAGGAAAGACGGTTTTGGCCTGATCAATAAATAATAGCATCCATGATCACTGGGTCACAGACTTCATTAAACAATACAGTCAGAAGGAAAAACCAGAGCAATCATGATAATCACTCCAAATATCCATGAGAGTAGAATCAGCTGTTTGTGAGTGACACATCAGCACCGTGGACAGCGTAACATTAACACACGTGACATTTTTAGCTCAAACATCAACAATCTGATCTTTTACAGCACAAATGCAGACTCACACACAACCTTATATTCATTAAACAGCAAAGATATTTTTATGATCATCAAATGTATCAATCTTCTGAATGGTAATATCGATGTTACAGCAGCAGAGTAAAAAATAGCAATAAAACGTGAGCTTACCTGTGTATTTTGCTCAAACAGCCCTTTATTGATCCCTTGGCCTCCGTTATCTCTTTCTTTACCTGACTGATGCTGTTAAGTATGAACTTGTCTTAGTTTTTCACACTATTATAAACATTATCAACGTTCATATTCTCCACTGACACTACTTTAGTCCTCTTAGGGTCTGACAGACCCACCGGTTTAGTATGAAATGTATCAAAGTTGATCGTAGTTTTCACATACTGACCTTCCCTCTTGCTGCTAAACAAGATTTCAGAAATTCAAAACAACTTGTGTGTTGAGAAAAACTCCTGCTTCAGGTGTCATTTGTGACAAGACTGTGTCCAGACCTTTGTTCCCAAGACAGGAAATCGCCAGTATGCACTGCACCATAAAGGCACTATATGGAGCATATTAAGTTGATAAAATAGGCCTATTTGTAAAAATAAAGTTAGACGTGAATAAAAGAGCTACTTTTTTTTTTTTTTTTTTGGATAAAATATACAAAACTATCACTATATAGCATTACAAAAAATATTTGTCTTATATAAAAGAAAAAAAAAAATCCTCTATTTAAAATTTGGCACAGCTGCAGAGAGTGACGTGGGAGAGGCAAAAGCTGCGGAGCCACGGGTCCCCGCCCCAGACAAACCTTATGGGGATGGAGTATATCCTCCAAAAGTAACTCAGAGAATGTTCTTTGCATTGCCACTGCCTTTTTTCTGCTACGTGTTTTAGCATTAGAAGGGTCTAATTTTGGGTTTACTATCATATTCAAATCTCCTCCATATATTAAGACTCCCTTCCTCTTTGAAAAAATCTGTCAGCTCATTAATAAGCTGTGCACCTGCCACAGGTGAATAATAATAAACTTTTAGGAAGGAAAAGTCAAAAATTTCTACCCGCTATTTTCTATCTCTTTCTATTTTTGCCACTGCCAATGCTAGCATATACTCTTTATCTGAAACACAGTTTTAAGGTCTAATAATCGGTGTTGGGTAGCGTTACTTTTGAAACTAACTCATTACATAACTGTGTTTCATACTGAGAAAAGCAATGTGTTACGTTGCTGTGTTACCTACTTATAAAACTATAGGTAGGAATACTTTTGCATTACTAAATATTAAAACCCTTTAGCCACTCTTTCCACTGGTCAGTTGTAAAAACATGTAATGACTGCATTCGAATGTGCAGACTCTAATGTCAATGTACAGCATAATGTGCAGCCCATTATCTGTATCTCAGCAGTCTGAGAACACCACTAACAGACAGGAAATCCTTTACAACTCTTTTACATGCTCATGTATGACAAGCTGGGCAGAGGCAGACAGAAAAACTGAAAAGCTGTGCATAAATAATTGCGTAATTGGAATGGCTGCACAGCTGATTCAATGAAAGCAAAACATAGCTTTTAAACTTAGGTTTCAACATGATGCTGTTTAGCCCCTTTTATCCAGTAATTCAACATAATGGAGATGATTCTACAGTGTTAGGCTGTCCTCTCTGCCATCTCGCTGGCTCAACAAGCTAACAATGCACAAGCAGATGCTTCATGGAGCTTCCTGTTTTTTTTACTTCTGTTTTTTTGAAGCCACGGAAGAGAAAGAAAAATTGGGATTTTTCTTTAGTAACATTTTTTTTAATGAAAAGTTTCCTTCACCCTTAGATGCATAAGTGGGTCAAAAATGCATAAGGGGGTCGTGTTCTTGCAATACCTTTGTAAAGAAAAGTTATTATTTCATATTCCAAATTTTCCTCAAAAAACATGTTATTGATATCATGCGATTTAAATTTTTAATCTCTCTGTAATAGATTTTATGAAATTCTGTTTTTTGTATTACTACCCCACTCTTCTAACCTGACACGTCAGATGGATTTGTTTCACACATCCATCTGGGAAAGCTTCAATAGGAAATGTTTGAGAAAAGGCAGAAGCTTTGAAAAAAACTCGGCGTGTGATTGGATGAACGTTCTGTCACATTTCTACGGGCCAATCAGAGCAACAAAACACGTGACATAGCCGCTATCGAGCTGCTCGTGCGCAGCTACTGAACACGAAACATGGCGACTATAGAAATGTAAGTACTCGAATTTTGTCCTTTTAGAAAAGAAAACAACTCACTGCTGTCCTTTGTTCTTCTTTTAACGAAGAAATGTTGTCAAGTTCTGATAAAACTGGCACTTTAGCAGCATCCACGCTAATCTCTTCCTCCAGCTCTTGCTGCTGCTTGTTTACGTCAAGACTCTGCTGCGCCTAAAAGTACTGCCTCTTGTTGCTAATAGGTCTTGTCACTTTCTAACCGGGCACAGATGGTTCAGACGGGAGCTTTGCAAGATGGATTCGACAGTGAAAAACAAGGAAACGGGCGTATCCATCTGCTTTGCAAGGTTACCACTCTTCCATAAGTGGGTCAAAAATGACCCACATTCATTTCCTATGGAGTTACATAAAAAACTTTTGATTCTTATTAATTGTGGCCGTTAGGAATATAAATTATATTTTGTGGACCACACAGACTATATCATAAGTGTCATCCCTTAAGAAGATTAGTTTTCACTGCAAGATCTTACACATGTAAATATTAGCTTCATTTTTAACCTGAGAGATGTGTGTGTGGCGTAACATTACTGCATGTACTGTGTGACTGTGACACAAGTGCAATACATACAGTAGAGCAATGTATCTAATGCTAGCTAGCTAGTTTTGCAAACTATAAAATAGACACATTTGACAATAGATAATAAGAGACATAAACTCTTTTTACACAACAGTCATGAACGACCAAACACACTCACACACTTAAAGCCTTTGCACACTGAGCTTGTTGTTTATAGATTCAATTTTTCAGATCCATAATCCAAAAAAACATCACACACTCAAACTTGCAAACTGAGACCATTGCATTTTATTTGTATCTACTGTGAAAAAAAATAGAATATGCCAAATTGTTTTGCACTGCGCCAAACATAAACAGCGTGGAAGAACCTGTGGCTCTGTCACTCCTTAAAAAAAAAAACACTCTGACTGCATCCATCTCACCAGCAGGCACTGATCTGAATCATAATTCACCCATTTAAATGACTTGCACTGAGCTGAAAATTCAAATAAAATCGAACCTGTAATAAAAAAGTAATATGGACAAAAAAAAAATAAAAAAAAATTAGAATCAGTGTGCAAAGGCTTATACTCTCTCAAACACCCCCCCACCCCCCAATAATTTATTCCTACCAAGCAGTTCAGCGTCACCCATTTAAATATTTAAATTTAGCTTCTTTCTTACATTTTTCTAACCAAGCATTAGCAGTGCAGCGTCAGCAATTCAAGTTTATATTTACCTTCGTTTAGAGATTTTTCAAATCCAGCATTAGTAGATCAGTGCAACGATTCAGCAATTCAGCATTCACAGTGCAGTTTCTTCAGGAATTGCATTCTTTAGTTCAGTGGTTCTCAAACTGGGATCTGGAGACTCCTGGGGTCCACGATCCATAGCTTGGGGGTCTGTGAAATAATTCAGAATAAATTGTCAAAGTAATGTCAAGTCATTGAAAATCAAATAAATACATACAGGGACCACAGCGCCATAAAACAACCATACTAAACCAATGACTCACACATAAGTCAGCTTTGGGCCAATAAAAAATCAGGTATGATTGTGACATATCACATAAATCTATCACTCATCACACATCAGTCACTCTGCTCAGGATGCATTCTTTGTGCAGGTCCAGCAGTAGCAATGGATAAATATTTAAGCGTGCCAACTTCATCAAATGATGCTAGGCTATAACCAGCTAAACTGAGAAAATATGATGACAGCTATCTCAGGTTTGGTTTTATCGAGAACAGCAATGGAAGACCAAAATGTATTCTGTGTCTTCATGTGTTTGTAAATGAAGCCATGAAGCACTCCAAGCTCAAGCAAAAGAAACTAAATATAATCTTGAATTTGACAAAAGGGTTGAGGAATCCATCCATAAGAAAACAAATGGTGAACCTGACCCCAACCTTAGAAAAATCACAGAGGGTTTCTTATTAGGCTGCTCAGAGGATTGCAAAAAGTAAGAAGCCCCACACAATTAGACAAGATCTTGTATTTAGGTTGAAGAATTTAAAATACAGCATCTCAGGGTAAAAATGGCTGTTGACATATGTTTAATTAGCATGAGGGTTTTGTGGGGTTCCTTGAAAAATTTTCTGTGCTGTAAGGGGTCCCTGGCCCCAAAACACTTTAAGAACCCCTGCTTTAGTATATAATAATTTGATAAATAAGTTTTGGTGATAAAATAAATAAAAATGTGTTACCTGAAGAGGCAGATCTGTGTTCACTCTCCTGGACCCGGACTGAACTGAATGCCACATCAGTTGTCGTTAGTGTTTATATAACCCCCGTCTTTGATACCACTTCCTTACGAAGGCTGTAATTCCCTGGAACCAAATAATCTGGCACACGTAAAGACAAGTTTGTTCTTCACAGGAAAGTGAACAGAAAGTACTTTCAAAAATGCCAAAGTTATGTGAGTCATTCTATAATTAGGGGTACATTTCATATCAACAAAAGAGTGAAGAAATCAGTGTACTTTCTTGATAAATATTGTTGTTTTCACAATACAGCCCCCATAAGGTTCTAAATGTATTCATTGCCAAGCTTATGCTCTAAATATTTATTAAATATTTAAATAAAAACATACATAGGATACATTATTTTGTCAGCTGTGTAACAGACAAAAGTTGTTTCATAGAAGACAAATGAAATGACACATTTGATAAAACATATGTTCAAAAGGTCTTGTGTCTCTTCACCAGGGATTTTGAAGTTTTCTTTCTAACTGACTTAAAAACACAAAATTTGAGCTTGACAATGGATTTTCTGTCAGCTGCTTTTATCGAGGATCAATATTTTTTTTCAACATAAATCCACAATACACTGAATTTAGAGTCAACATGCTTATGTAGTATTTTACCTCCACAGTGAAGTCCCTCAACTCTTTTATTGTACTTTAAACAACATTAAAAAGATTGATGACAAAATAGCACAGTTGACAGGACACATTAAGAGAAAAAGAACAATTTTGAGACACAAAAAAAAAAACATTTTGATGTTACAAATTAGCAGTTGAAATCAAGCATAAAATGAGAACTTTCAGAGAATATTTAAGCTTAAACATTAAATCTAATTCAACTTTATTACTTTGAGAGAATGTCAACCTCATAGCAACATTGTCTGCAACATCAACATATAGTATATGACAATATTGAAAGCTCATAGCAACACTGAATTTTTTTTATTTCATAGTTATGTACATAAAAATGGGTGAGTTTTAGTAAGTATTTTTAAATGGCTTTGCTCCTTTTGCCTTTAACCCCCCCCCCCCCCCCAGCAGCGCCAGTACTGTTTTGATCCCTGCCAACACCTGATGGGTAACACAGTTGACATTTCTTTGATTTTAGGCCCCTAATGCTAACTGCTACATGTTAACATGCTGACTCATGATTTTGATCAACTCATATTTGAATAAAATATCTCTACATTTTGAAAAATAAAAAATCTAAAGCAAGCACACAAGAATATCTTGATAACACAGTTGACGAGGAATTAACCCACTCTATGTGCAGACAGTAATATCAGTGAAATACTGAAGAGCAGGAGAAGAAGCTTATACTACTGAAATTGAATTTCCTGCCAGTGAAGGAAGTGGCATCACATGGTGTTGGACATGTGCCCTTGAAGCAAACCATTGCTGAGTTATAGGTGATTTGTTTATCAGTAACACAGTTGACAGAGATTTCTCAGACACACAAAAAGTGAATTCATTAATATTAATGAGTCATAAAGTTTATGAAATACCTTTATCATGTTTTATTGATTCTTCTTGAACAAAAAATTAAGAAAATAGTTTATAAAAACGTGTATCTTTGTGTTTTTTGAAAAGCAAACCCTGAATTTTAGCAAACTGGACAAAACAAAAAAGGTAATTCCAGTATAACATATGCAATTTTTAGCTAAATAAATGCTGAAACCTGCAGCACCATGATATGTTGCTGTTTAAGACCCTCTAGCCTACTTCACTATGTCAGACAGGATCTCTTTAACCCTCTATTGCCTATGTGATGGCAAAAGGGGAGAAAATCTGAACTTAACTGTAGATTTTTTTACTTTTTTGAGCTTAAACTGCATCTTACACATGGTCAGTGCTTTTCCCCATCCATCTGTGATGGACAGAATGGTTCCCCCCATGAAAATTTCCTGTTTTTTAATGTTCACCCCTGTATTACCTTGCCACATGTACAGTAGGTAAAGGCTAGTGTGAGGAACCAGCTATATTAATCTGTGCCCTTGTAGGCCTGCATGCCAGTTTGCATAGAGGAGTTAGTCTGTATATGCCAGTGAGGGTCTCTGTTGGTCTGAAAAATGTGTTAGTTAAACGTGTTTCAGTCACACAGAGACCCATCACTGACATGAACAGACTAATTCCCATTTCTTTGCAACAGTATTTGGTGTAGAAAATACTATGCAGTCCTATGCAGTTTTGGCTTCAAAAAGTGATGCTCCACCCCCCTATAAATTATCACAACCACTGCTGCCCCCATTTTTATTGTGAACAATTACTTCATGTGATATTATATTTATAAAAGAACACCAAAAAACTATAGGGGGAAGTGTTATGATGAAAAAACTGGTTCGTTGCCTGAAGGTAATGTTATGCAATAGAGTGTTAAGCAACTTCTTGATTCAGTCAGTCTAGCAGTAATCAGGCCTGGGTGTGGGTGGTATCTGATCCCTATCTGTGCTTCACAGGGATGTGTCCAGGCTGTAATTCCCTGGAACCACATAGTCTAACAGCAGGGAGACAAATTGGTTTGTTCTTCACAGGAAAGTGTACAGGAAGTATTTTCAAAATTGCCAAAGTTATGTGCTATTCATGACTGGTCAAACTGTTCATGTTCTGAAAAATCTTATCTCTGATCTTAAGCTACTCTTGGGTCCTGAAATTAGTGACACATTCAGACAAATAAAGTTTAAAAACCTCAGAGAAACAGCCACAGACGTGGACTAATAGCTTTAGATTGCAGTCTGGAGGAGCAGTGTCAGAAAACACTCATTTATGGTCTGTTTCCAGCAAACAGCCCTGTTTGGTTCAGTCCACTAAGTTATACTCACAGACACATGGTTGATGTGCGCTGCGACCTCCAGGTAACATTTAAAAAGCATGCCAGCCATGCCAGCCCAACAACGTCCAAAGCCTTCAGCATCTCAGGGCAATTCTCAACTACAACCGGTGACTTACCGCCGGGGAGCTTTCTGACTACCTCGGTGACCTCTGCTAAGGATGTAGATCAGTGTTAATTTTGTCTACTAAAACTATGACTAAAAATGTTAGTCAACAGCCTTTATTTCCATTACAAAAACTAGACTAAAACTAACAAAAATAGATCTGTGATGACAAAAAATGACTAAAACTAAGTTTAGTTTTTAATTGAGATGACTAAAACTAGACTAAAATGTAATTTAGTTTTCATCAGACATTCAAAATCTGTGATATTTCTCCACTATGGGTAAAACTATCAAAAAACAATGTAGCTGTATGTATTCTGCCTCTCAGCTGTAGAAAGCAGGGACCCCCGGTTTGGCAGGGTGCAGAGAACACACTACCATGATTTGGTACCAGAATTGGGGAAGAGAATAAATGCTTGGACTAAAAGTAAAGACAAAAATGTGAGGACTTCTTATGGACTAACATTAGACTAAACTGTTTTGAATGTTCGTCGACTAAAACTAGACTAAAACTAAAACAGGTAGAAATGACTAAAATGTGACCAAAACTAAAATGCATCTCCTTTAAAGACTAAAACTAAGACTAAAGTTAAAAATAGCTGCCAAAATTAACACTGATGTAGATTATCCTTCCCCTGGACCCTCAGACTCTGCCTCCTTGGAGGAGGACACGTTGGCTGGATCATGGAGGTCCTCAAAGCCTTCCAATGCTGGATGTCGGAAAGTGTAAATTAGATTTTAATCCAGCAAGTTCATGTGTAGAGTTGCAGATGTGTGGACTCAAGTCACGTGACTTGGACTCGAGTCCAACTCGAGTCACTATTTTGATGACTTTGGACTCGACTTGACAGTATCATCAAAGACTTGCAACTGGACTTGGACTTTGACATCAAAGTACTTTAGTGCGGTGACTTGAAAATTCTTGAGATTTCAGTGAGTGTGTTGAGTAAAATGTCCCCCCATTCAAAGTATTCAACTAACACAGTGATACTTAACCCGCGGCTCTTGAGCCGCATGTGGCTCTTTAGTGACCAGTTGCGGCTCTTTTAAGGCTTACTTTTAAAAATCCTTCTGAAATCCTCTATAAATGAAAACTTGTATATTATTACCGTTGTATGCACGCTGGACAGAGGAACGTGCGTTAAAGAGCGCAGAGGAAGTCCGCTGGTGGCGTCTTCATTAAGTTCATTCATAGAGATGTGCTGTCTTGTGTTCAAATTGAAACTTCTGATGCCCTCGTTTTAACACAGTTCTTCAGTCACTCCCTGTCAATACTCCCCCATACTTGTATTGGATGATGACTTGACGATGCACATCATCATCATCGAGCACAACACACGGCTCACATTCTGAAATAATGTAAAATTGAGTAAAACTTGTCCAGATGTGGGTGTTTTATTTGATCTTAAATGTACCAATGATAAATACTGTCAAAAGGGCAGCAACAGAAAAATGAAAGCAACAAACTGGCAGGACAGAACGATTTGTGAGGGGGGCTGCAGGTGTGAGGCAGGGCCGGTTTTAGCCATTTTGGAGGCCCAGGGCAAAGACCAATAAGGGAACCCTCTCCCTTTAGCTAAAAGCAATAATAATGAGGAAAAAACATAGAAAGCATAACTTGAAGTTAACAGAGTCACAGAACTGCAGTAAATGTCAAAATATTGAATACAAATACCCAAACAGACGTCCATGATTCATCAGCTCTTTTTTTGTTTATTCACTAGGAGGCAGTCATTGTGTTCACATAACTTGAGGTCTTATAACTTAAAGGTACAATGTGTAAAATTTGGCCTTTTAGCGACATCTAGCGTTCAGATTTTAGAATGAGCCGATCTGTTACCAAAACGTCACATCACTAAGCACCGAGAGCCTGTGAAGACCAAAAAGGCTCGTGAGCTGGACATCATTTACAGCAGTGACGAGGTGAGGGCTTATTCATTCATTTTTGTAACCATTAATATTATAGATTACAGGTCAGTCTTCTTCTCCACCTGCCTTCCAGGTAGCTTTCAGGACCAGTGGGCAGGTTCGTATTTAAAAATCGTGTTTCGCTCTTTCTGTCCCCAAAACGTTGCCATAGACAACGTGGTGGTTCGTTATGTCAGCCTCCGTGAGGGCGACCCGCGGTAATGTAAATTTAAAAAGCTTTTTTCTAATTTTGTGAAAAGAAAACGAAAGTTTAAAGGGGATGATTGTGCACTTATTTTAACATACTTCACATAGATATATAAACATTATATCCCATGTACACCGTTTCTGTTCGGCGAAATGCAGCCAAATTTTACACATTGTACCTTTAACACATAACTTACAGTATAACTTGAGGTTCAGAACTGGTTAATACACCTTAAACCTAGTGTTGACCAGTCAAACATGTTCACTTACAAACACACACAAACCCTATCCACTCACACACCTATACATATACAAACACTCACCACACAGACACACAAACATTCAACATTTAGATGAGTTGAAATGACTGTACAACATCTTCAGAAGTTCATTTGTTGTTGCACCGCTTAGCTCTGATTATATCCTGAATGCTATGTCAGCACTCTTTTTCAGTGTGATTAAGTTCTGTCACACTGGTCTTATTTAAAAAAAAAAAAAAGTAATAAAGCAATTCAAAACGCATTTATTGTATTTGTCAAATTTAATAGATTGTTAAATTGTTAAAATGGCATTTTATTTGGTAAACAGTGCGTATGACTTGTAAGTACTCGAAAATTTCAAGCCTGTGACTTCGGAACTGACTCGACTTGTCTTTACTTGAGACTTGACTTGGACTTGCACGTCCATACTTTAGACTTGACTCGAGACTTGGGATTAAAGACTTGAGACTTACTTGAGACTTGCAGAACAATGACTTTCTCCCACCTCTGTAAAGTTGTCAGAAAAATCAAACATTAACTCCGTTGTCTTCAGGAACTTTTATCCACTATCAGATGTTAGCCTAGCTTAAATGAGTGCATATACCAGACTACGAGAATTTTTTTAAAAATATTTTGTACATAATATACATTTTAATTTGTATTTTAAAACATATTCTGATTGTTTTTACCTGGTGGGATTCTTGTTTCCTCTAAGGTTAAATCTTTATGGAGAGACTAGCCTGTTGGTCCGTCTTCAGATGATTTTCCACTGTTGTTTATTGTCTACGTAGTCCGTGTTGTTGTGCTCCTGCGTTTTCGTCCCTTACAAAACCTGTGACACTGATAGTTCCTGATGTAAGATCTGGCAAATTGTCTCAGTCCAACGGTCAGATAAAATAACTTTGAGCAAAAAACCGTACGTTGGCCCGTAAAGGACAGTAACAAAAATATAGTTAGATGCTGTAAATTTAAAAATTACAGTAAATCACATTATAGTGTCTGATGTCACCCAAAATTCTTATAATGCAATGGAAATTATAGTTATTTACTGTAGAGACATTACAGAATTATTCTGAAGATAAAGTGATAAAAATACTGAAGAAATGCAGAAATATCTGGAAGTGTAGGAATGTTCACCACTGTTCCAGGTTTTCTCCATTTGTGGGTAATGACTCTGACCTTTGTTTGCTAGAGTCCAAGGTGTTAGACATGGTTTCGTAACTCTTTCAGACCCATAGATGTCACTAACTTTGTTTTTAATCTGTATTTGTAGTTATTTAGATGGCACCATGATGTGTTGCTGTTTTAGATCCTTAAGCCGACTTCACTTTGTCACACAGGTTCTCTTAAAGTGTAGCTGGATTCAGCCGCTCTGGCAGTAATCAGGCCGGGGTGTGGGTGGGTGTTATGTAATCCCTGACTTGTTCTAATGAAGGCTGTGATTTCCTCGAATCCCATGATGTAACACACTTGCGCACACAGGTCACACTAAGTAAAGGTTAAAGCTATGCCAGCAATAAAAATCTTTTTCACTGTTAAAAAGAAAGGAATGCAGTTTGTTTTAATTGATTGCTAAAACAATTAAATTTAAAATGTGTCTATTAAAAGGATTAAATTCCTGAATAAAAATTTCTCTAAAATAATTATAAAAAGTTCCAAAATTATAAAGTCCCAAGACCAGTTACTGTGAGGTCCATGTGTGAAGTAGTGAATGAGGCTTGTGTGGTTGCAGCGCCTCTTCTGGTCTCCGCACAGCTGCAACTCCTAGCCTTGTTTCTGCTCGTCTGCCGTGCTGCTGCCCTGTGAGGGGAGGTACACACATGGCATAGGACACACACACACAACAGGAGGCTAAGGCTTGGTAACTTTCCTTTACTGAGCTTATTTGTGAACATTGTACCAAATCTCGTCTGCTGGTCCCAGCGGTCCCTAGAGTCCCAATTCTGTGTGGTCACTGCCCACTCGGTGTGACTGCTGGTCCTTCTCCCCTTGCGTCGGTTAGGCTGGGGAGGGGAGGGCGCAACAGCTGCAGTGCAAATACAACAAGAAGCATGCAAAACACACACCATCTGGGCAGCAGGCAGGGCTTGACATTGACACCCGCCAACTAGCCAAATGCGGGTGGGTAACAGCGAGACTCTAACTAGCCACGATGGCGGGTTGAATTTATCAGTGTCACAACTTATGCTTCACTCTGAAAGTGCTTGTTTGTCAGCCCTTACAATTTAGGCTTGTGACAGAGAGGCTGTTCGGCACATAACGGCTTAAATTTCCTTCCAAAATAACTGAAAAGTGTCTAGTCTCTTCATCCATTCGTGCGTATTTTACGCAGCGCCAAGGGCTGTGATGCTGTATGACGCACATAAACGCGACACTCACAGACATATACGGACACACACTCGCACTGACATGTTGGTTAGACTGAAGGCTTCTATCGGTTTAGGGAAAATGTTTCAGAATTTGCAGGAATAAACTCAGACCTGTCGCTCATGCAAGCCAGGGCGGGCGGTGTGTCTAAATATTGTTTAATTAATATTCCATCTATATTCTTTGTTTGTTGAGGGCGATCTAAACGATAAAAACCTCTGCAAAGGTGCGAATACTTTAAATGTTATTGAAACTTTTAAACGTTTGTATGTTCAGGGTTAATTATAAATTTGCCATAACTCGATAATTAATGGTTATAAAAGACGAGAGAAACTCCGAAACTTTCAATCAGTTCATTGAGGCAGTGAGAAACAGGGACAGAAGGATAAAAGTCTGTTACTGATCACTTAGTCCAAGAGAATTCAACTAAACGGTGATTTTTTTTCTTTTATATTATACATCTGTTGTTTAATGTTCTCCAAATGTAATTAGTATGAGACACACGTATGAAAACATTTCCTCCATACAGTATAGAGCAGAGGAGAGGAGAAGTTGGACACTTAACATTCTCTGGTGGAGATTTGTCAGAGTGAAAATTAGAGATGTTCTTGTAATCTGCTGCAGTTTTTTCCTAATAAACAGCCAATTAATAGTATTTCAATTTTAGCATAAACTTGATACTCATTAAGAAAATAAAAATCCAAGAGTTTTGACTCTCAGATGACTGTCTCTAACATTCTGACCCATATCTCAGTAGTGTGCTGTTTCATATGTACAGGGAGAAGTGCTTTATTAAGAGACGAGCTGATATTGATCATATTGGTGAGGGAAAGTAGAGCACGTGTGTCATATCATACCCTTTTTACCAAATTTGGCATATGGCTCATAGTTACCAAACACCAAAGATGTGGCTAGTGGAAATACTGAGTGGCTAGTAAGTTTGCAGAACCACTAGCCACCGTGGCTGGTGAGCAAAAAAGTTAATGTCAAACCCTGGCAGTAGGCCTGATAACTTTCCTTTAACTTATCTTATTGTGCGTGTATCAAGCCTCCGTGTCTCGACCCGCTGATCCAGGTCCTTGAGGTCCGCTCCCATCCGTCTTGACCTAATGTCTTTGACTGGTTCTTGGCTCACTTTCCTTGGGGTCTAGTCTATTCAGCCTGCTCTATCCTCTCTGACCTGGTTCTCGTGCTTCCCTTCTTTTGTCCTGTCGCACCTGTTTGTCTTCTAAAGACCAAACGTACTGCCCATTTTCGCATTCATATGTGTCCAAGAGGAAGTCCATGCAAATAAACAATTATAGAAAACACAACAACCAACAATAGAAATTAAATACACAGGACTTGCACACTATTAAACCACAAGTTAAACATAAAAATCAAGGAATGAAACATTACAATTTTTACTGTCACAGACACGTTTGTTCTTTATAGGTAAGTGTACAGGAAGTGATTTCTACGTGGAGAGGTACTTTCAAAAATGCCAAAGTTTTCTGCTATTCATGGCTGTGCCAACTGTTCAAGTTCTGAAAAAACTACCATTGTGCAAAGTCTTAACCAATCAGTTCAGGCCATTTTACACTCCCCAGACTTGGGTGTAGGTGCTAGTCAGTACGGTTGTGTCTAAGACTAAAACTAAGGGTATTTTGTCTCTATTTTTATTTCGTTTTAGTTAGTTTTGTAAGCACACACACAGTTTTAGTTAGTTTTCATTTTACTGTAAGCTTAGTTTTTATTTAGTTTAAGTTAACTAAAATGAGTTTAGAATTTTAGTTTTAGTTTTTTAGTTAGTGTTAGTTAACTATAACAACCTTGATACAGACCGTTAGCCAACAGCCTAGATACTGTGATGGTCCAGTTCATCACTGGCTGTGGTATGAACTACACATGAGAGGAACAAATTCATAAACAAAACAACTTCACCATACCACAACTGTAGAAACACAGTGACAGAAGCGAAGTGATTTAGCCCTCTCTGCTGTAGCAACGCATGAAAAGCAGCCCTGGTGTTGACTTTCATTGTCCTCCAAGTTATTCAATCATTTTGAATCATCCTCATTTAAAAAGATCACCCTTTATTGTCCCGTGTAAGAGACAGTTTTGGTAAAATGGAGCAGTAAACTTTGCCTGCTCTGTCTCTGCCTCGGTCTTCCTGTGTCCAGTAGAGTACGTCAGGCATGCTCCACTTCATGTTTAAATATGGCAGGTTTGAGTTACAGGAAAACCAGCCAATCAAAGTGGACGGCTTGCTCGAGTTCTTTTTGGAGGCCTGCTGCTGCCACAGACAGAGGATTTGTTTTAAGTGATTGTTAAAGCATTGTATGCTTCACCTGCTTTCAGGATGTTTAGGCATTTCAACAACAAGAACAAAAAAACGATTTTAGAGAAAATCACCTATCCCAGCTTTAACCTGTCTCACATCTGACCACTTTACTTCTCTATAATTTCAGCCAGATCTCTTCTTTACACTCCCTCATCATTTAGAAGTAAAAAAACATCTTGTAAGTTGAAGTAATTTTCAAAGCACAAAAGTATGGAGCCCCTTAAGGGACTTGTGAGAGAAAAAATAAAAATGATGTTCTTTTGTTTGTTTGTTTGAAAATGATGATGGGGAATTATTTTTGGAAACAGTGTGTGAGATCTCGCAAAAGATTTTTAAGATCTCACAAAAGTAGATTGAAATCATAGACATAATGTGTACGGTGATCGAGGGTTTTTCTAACTGTGATGATCCTCTGAGTTATTACGACGGAAAGGCCGAATCTGTATCTTTCTAACTTTACCTGAGTTCGAAATTAGCCTTGAATGAAAAGACATTAAATCCGCGCTTAGTCGCAGGCACGCTTTTCGTATTAGCAAAAGGCATTTGAATAGATTTTTGGGTGAAATGTGACTCTTGTCGTAACACTTGGATCTGGTGTATCTGGTTGAGTTCATCAGCAACCAGTTGTAATCCTCAGGACAGCTGCAGGGGTACAGATGGGTGTGTGCCAAATGTTGTGTAGGCACTAAGCCATTTGACCTTCCTTGAAAAGCCACCAATGCTCCCATTGATACATATTCCCTATGGCTTCAGTTTATCGTGTGAATCCAAGTGCCAGATGAAGTGAGCTCCTTTTGCAAAGCAGTTCCGTCTTCTTAAACGGCTCGCTTGTCTTAATGAATGCCCTCTTGGATCCATCTCTTTCAAGGTATGCCTGATCCAAGTAAGTTTTAAAACAGAAGAGTTCCCTTTCAAGGCTTGTTTGAACCCAAATGAGGGCACGGTCAGACCAGAGGAAAGGAAGTGAAATAGGACAGCCCTTATCGATTAATAGTAATACACTGCATAATAATGTAATCTTAATAATGACCTGAACTTTTTGAATGATTTATTTGGACACACAATAAGGAGATTAAGAGAACATGAATCATTTTCAGGATTACACTAACATTTTTTGGTTGATATTTATTTATTTTAGGCTACAAGTCACAAAATATTTGGGGAAAAAAAATTAAAGAAATACATGACTGACATAGGACCAAAACCTCATATCTCAATTTTTCATTTTATTTTATTTTTTCATAAATCAGTGCTATTGGTCACCCTTAAACTCTGTCACTGGGTTTTAACACATTTAAAGCGAAAGAAGTGTCAAAAAGACTCTGACTATGACCTTTCAGTGTTAAATTATTTGAAAGATAAAGCTTTTTTTTTTCAATTCCCTGAAAAGTGGTGATTTTGGAGAGGTGTTGACCTGACACCAGGGATGTGTAAATCATACATTTAACTTTCCCATGTAGCCAGAAGGGAATGATTTGTGTTTCATAAGCAGCTTTTTAGTACAAATCATCAACTGCTCTAATTTCCACCCTTTATTTCCATTTAAATCAGTGTTTAATCTCAACATTTACCAAGGAGTTTATCCCATAATTTTGGAAAATGCTGACTGACACAATCCCTATGAACTTAAAGCATTGATTTTTCTTCAACTATTAGATGTTAAAATAATTTCTGAGACCCTAAGCTAAAAACTGAAATCATGTGAATTCCTCAATAACAGCACATTTCATTATTCATATCTAGATACATTTCTTTATGATGATCAAAGTCAATCTTTGTCTTTTCAGTTGTCCAGACGTCTCCTTTTCCTCTCCTTTCCTGCAAAGAAAACAAGAAACACCTTAGTCTTCAACTGAAAATGCAACAACACAGAGTACAAGAGCAACTTCATGTTTTTAGCTATGAGATTACATTTGTTAAAGATGTTCCCATAGATCTATGAGGAGGGCGTGATGTGTCACCTCAATATCATTTCAAAAGAATAGCTGTGCCTCATATCACATCTCATTAGCTTCATAACACAAAGCTTTAATGGGCAGAAAGTGACATCTGACAGCTCTCATATGAGACAGATGACAAAAGGATCATGGCAAGAAACAATATTGGACACAAACACTGGAAAGTTCATATTTTGAGGTATTTCATCCAATATCTATCCGTCTTGATTAGGTCCCAATGACTTCCCAGGGAGTTGCATATTTTACTAATGATTACAGACATTACACCATCCACTCCTTTAAACAAAGGAGTTACAGCACTAAAATATGTAACATTAAATTGACTGACTGAAGACTGTAAGTCTGTGACGGCCACTCTAGCAGACCGTTCATCTAAAACACCATATTTCTCAGAAAGGAAGTGGTGCAATATGCCGGTGCATCTTTTTTTCCAGTTTTTAATTTTTTTTTTAATTCTATTGTATTCATAAAGAAAGCTTGGCAGTTACATTAATGAAATAACCACATTGCAAATATTAAAGACCAACTCACAGTGGTCAATCTGTATTCATACCATGCTAAAGACCATTTCTTATCTACAACTGGCTAAAATATTTCAGAGAAACTGTACCTGTCTGTAGTGCTAGCCTAGCTTCCTCAAGCTTTTAAGGGGCAACACTCACTGAAATCACTGGAGGCTGATGCCACTACTATTGCCAAGTACCTTACACCAGGGGTTCTCAATCTCTTCAACCAACGACCCCCAAAATAAAGGTGTCAGAGACCAAATGTGGTTGAACAGCCATGCACATTCAAGAATCATCATGTGTAGACAAGGCTGTCCATAAGGGGAGGTAAGGGGGAGAGCGTTCTGAGGCCCATGGAGTCGCAAAATCATGGTCCATTGTAAGGGTCAGCTGTGATATCCATATTTTATGTTTTATCCTGAATAATCTTCTGCTATCTTTTTCTTATTCATTTTTGCTGAAGTATATACCCATCTTAAAAACATAAATTCCTTTTTCTAGAAAAAAACTGAAATAAAACAGGTTCAAATGGCAAAATTGATAGAGAGGGTGACTTTGAAAGTAGTAGAAATGGATGGAAAGTGGCAAAAAATAGCTAAAAGTGGCATAAAATAGGTAAAAAGTAGCCAAAAGTGGCAAAAACTGCTATAAAAGTGGAAAAGGGGTTAAGAATGGGGATATTAGTTTAAAAGCGACAGAAACTGGCGGAAAAGGTGGAGAAATGGGACTAAAAAGTGGGATTAATTAATATGTTTAACTGGCAAAAATGGGAAAACAATTTGATAAACTTGGCTAAAATGTGTGTAAATATTGGTGCAAATGGGTTAATAGAGGCAGTACTGAGTTAATGGAGTCAGAAATGGGTTTAAAGTGGAAAAAAATTGTTATATAGGCAAAAATGGGTGCAAATTGCACAAAATTGATGAAAAATGCAATTCATAGTGACAAAATTGGGCAGAAAAAGTGGTTTAAAAGTGGCACAAATAATGACTTTCAACATTAGAACCCAGTAATAGTTTGACACTTTTGAGCTCCAATGCTACTGATAAAACAGCCATGCATTGACATCATGAATAAATCACAACTGGGTTTGTCAGGAGCCCAGCCAAATCTCTATCCAGACTTACTCTACAGATTTTAAACATGACTTTGATTTCAGCATAAATATCACCAAATGACCATGTTTTTATTTTACTTTTGACTAATTTTATGCATATATTTTCAGAAATATTGGTGACATATACAGTTTGAAATCATTTAAAAATTATTCTTCGTTTCTTTAAGGCATCTTGTGACCCCCTCTCAGTGTCTCAAAGTGGTCCCACCGTGAGAGCCACTACCTTACACAATCTAACTTCAAAAATACTGAAGTATCCCAAAATGTTTCTGCAAGTAAGATAAGATAAGATATACTTCATTGTCCCTGAGGGAAATTTGCCTTGGGCAGTAGTGCAGTGTGCACAGCTGAGTGCAGATAATATTGTTAAAGCATGTCAAGTAAAAACAATTTCTCAATAAACATTATTGTGTCACTTCATTTACCTTTTAATTGCATTTTCTGTTAGCATCAAGCTAACCCTCTTCCCCCCAAGTAGAACCATGGACCAGTGAACTCTGATTACACTGTGCATGTACTCTACTGTTAATCATTGGCAGCTATATTACCTTCTGTTGACAGGAAGCTAGAGGCCAGGTTCCTGTAGTGGTCGTTCTGATCATTGTAGCCCCGGTTGTCGATCCATGCAGTGATTGTTTTCAGATGCTTGCTTGTCATGACTCCATTCAGCAGGTTGGACCAGTTCTCGACCATCTTTTTACTGTGATGTGGAAAACTCTCGTCAAAAACACAAAGCCTGGTTTTACTCAGTGGGGTGTTAAAGGAGTTGAAGTCCTCATTGCTTTTCAGCCTGAATTTCGGCATTGAACCAAGAACTGTCAGTTTGAAGGTGCCAACCACGTCATCGTTTTGTATGCTGGTAGTTAAGAGCTCTCTGAATTTTGGTGATCTTGAACTGAGAAACTCACCATGTACCTCTTTTGGCACATAAACAGTTGGAAGTCCAAGGCCATGATGTTTCTTCACCTTCCCAATCAGGTTTGCATCCAGAGATGAGCTTGCTCCCGCTTCAAGCATGGCTTTGGCTAACTTGCTGTTTTGGCTCAACTTTCCTGCTTCCACGATACAACTCACTGGTGGCTGGTGGTCTGCATTGATGAACTGTCCCATTCCTGGAATTTTCTTTCTGTGTTTTATCCAGGTGCTGTATGGTTGAACATTTCCAACCTCCCTCTTAAGGACTTCTAAAGATTCTTCAACTTTTTTTTTTTCCTTTTTGCCTCGGTTAGCTCCCTCTGCCATGTACCAGTCTCCTCCTCTGATGGCGTCAGTCCACTCCTTCCTCTTGATGAAGGGCTCCCATTTGCCTGGTTGTTTGAGGAGAGCGTTGGCCTCCATGTGTCGCAGTTCATCTGCTTTCTTTGAGATCTGAGCTTCGCTGGCGTCTGGGTTCATGCCTCGTGCTAGAGCATGAAAAAGGCAGCTCTTGTCTTTACTGTTGATGCTGACTGTGCGGTTATTAATGAGCACATCATAATGGCCGTCTGGGTACTTGTCACTCTTTGGTCTGTAGATCAGTGTGACTTTTTTACTAGCAGGGTTGGTGTTTGGGTGTAACTGCTGCATTTTGGTCAGCTTGCCCTGGCTGTTCTCAGTGAGGAGTACAACCTTAGTGCCAGTGGTTTCTGACAGGACTCTGATGTCCAGAATGTTTCCTCGAGTCTCGGCATCCTTGATCTTTTCAGCATGTGTCTTCAATGATTCACTTGCTTCTTTTGCAGGGCGACGCTTAAGATCTTGGTCTACAGGCATGTGTTTGATATAGCTGTTAATCTGACCAGCTCTGAGCAATTCCTCTGTACGGTCAGTCTTTAGGCCAGATCTTACATGATTGGTAATGACACCATGTGCTTTGCTTTGCATCCAAGAAACCAAATGACTGGAGAACTTCTGGTGGAAAACTTCCACCAAAGCAGCAGCCACTAAATTGCTGATGGTGTCAGCTAACTCCTGCTTGACTTCTTTAAGCATCTCAGTGTCCTGAGGAGATTGATGCTTAAGCTTCTGCTCTGACAAATGGTCCTTTTTGAATGTCGTCAGCTCTTCCTGAAGATTTTGGAAGAACTTGCTGGAAAGGCTGAGCACTGCTGCAGTAGCTTCTGCTGCCAGTGCCACCGTGTGGGCCACTTTGATGGCATTCAGAAATATCTTTGCTTTTCCTTTGACTCCTGCTTGAGCTTTGTTGATCACTTTCTGGATGGAGGAGTTCAGCTTGTTCTGAAAGCTGAGGTCTTCATAGAATGGCTGGACTGCATTCTTACTCAGTTCAGTGAAAATGTTCAGCAGTTTCGTCTTCCTGTCTTTGTCTCTCAGAAGATCCTGGAGTTGCTCTTCATCAACAACATGTGAGAGGATGATGCTGTCAACTAATGAACCCAGCTCTCCTTTTTCTAAGTTGGATTTTACATCATCAGCAATCCCCTTTTTGACATCATTTTCAATGGCAGCTAATATTTGTTTAAGTATTTCCTCCTCTGCCTTCCCTAGTCCATAGATTATGAGTTCCTCTGCCATTTTTTTCACTGTTAATTTTGCTGCATTTTTCATGTTTGTTTTTGCGACAGTACTGAGGCCTTCTTTAGCCTGTGCAGTGAGAAACTTCGGCATTGATTTAAGCCCTTTGCCAAATCTTTTCAAGGCCAGTTTACAACGTTTGAAGCCCTTTGAAATCAGCTTACCGATTCCAAACCCAAAGACGGACACACCAATGGAAATTGCTTTTTCGATTGCCCATGATTTCCAGCTGAATTCTCCTGTCACCATGGACTCTACAGCAGAGATGCAGTCTGATATTCCCTCTGAGATAAGTCCCATGCCAACTTGACCTAATGCACCACATGTAACTGCAGTAAGCAGAGCACCTCCAACGATCTGTGCAATTCCAATAAAAAACACGGCCAGAGCTCCCCATGGGAAGCGAGGCTTCTTCTCAACAGAAAACACATACTGCAGACCTTGTCTGAAGAGGTTGCTGGCTTCCTCTTGGAAGTCGTCTTCATTTTTGGGCACCAGAGAGGAAATAGTTGAATTTTTGGCAATTGCATCTCGCCCCTCTGCTTTTATTTCATCCAGCATTTTGATGGCCTCATTGATGTTTTCCTCCAAGCAATTCCACATCTTTTGCTTGGTTAGTAACTGCTTTTCGAGGCTGGTTTCATTCTTAGTTGATGAAGGGGACATTTTTACCATCTGCAGACAGACTATGAGTTCTTCATTGAGATAGATCAGAGACTCCTTTGCCTTCTCGAGGTCTTGTCTGGCCTTACTGAGGTAGTCTTCTTTCTTCTGCTTTATAGTGCAGAATGCATGACTGTAGAAAGCTATCGCTGCCCAGCTTTTATCTTGGTCCATGGCTTTTTCAAAGAGCCTGCAGCTAACCTCCCATTGTTGTTTATTCAGGGCAACATTCCCAAACTTGATGTAGTGATAAAAGCTTAAAGACGGTGAAGTTTGACTTTGACACTGACTTTTTGCACATGACAAATCAGCTTTCAAATTTGATTTCAAATCATTTCTTTTCAAGTTGTCAATGTCTTCAGATTTAATCTGCAGCCATATCCCCCAGAACTCATTCATGATGGCAACAACTGCCTTTTTCTCATTGTCATCTGTGCTCGCATGAATTTCTCGAAGAGTTTCACAGTAGTCTGAAAACAGCTCCTCCCGCAGCCTCAACTCTGTGATGTCTTTCATCATGTGATTGATCTTTTCTCCTGCATATTGATCCCTTGTTTCCTTAGCTTCCTCCAGAGAGGATGCCGCCCTAAGAGACTGCTGCTGGTGTTCAGTGCACATGATGATCTGAGCAGATCCAGGTTTACCTTTACGTGCCGTGCGACCAAAAGCCTGGAGTTCCACTCTTGTGGTCTCAGAGAGGAAGGAGAGTATCACAAATAATCCCCCATTGTTGTTCACTGTTTTGGACACTTTGATGTCCGTGCCACGCCCAGCAAGGTTTGTGGCAACAATGACATCCCCAGGGTTCAGCTTGGTATCTATTCTGCTCAAGCTGTCCTTATCACTGCGGCAGTAGAGAATGATTTTACCCCGAATGCTACTTTCCAGCTCTTCATAGATTTCTTTGGCTTTGTTGATGGTTTCACAGATCACCAGGGCTGCTCTTCCCTCTCTGTATGACTTTGGGGAAGTCTGATCCAGTACCACATGCTTTATTTCAGATTTCCATTCTTCAGCTGAGGTTGTCAACGTTCCTTTGAGCTCAAATAACTTCTTTCTGTTGAATGGTGGCATTTTGCAGACAGAGAGACTTGGATAAAGCTCCTGCAAAAACAGAATGTCAGCTTTGCTCCCAAGAGTCCCAGTTGTTCCATATATTTTCCCATGGTACATTTCAAAGAAGGAGATGTTAGAAACATAATTTGTCACAACTGAAATTGTGCTCAGTTTGATTTTGTGTTTTATCTCTACAAACTGCTGCAGACCATCACCCCACTTCTTGTTCAGTTCTGTGATGCCCGTGGATCTGAAATCAACAGGGCAGACATTGTTGTCTTGAATGACGTATTCCCGTCCTTCCCTCAGCTGCATTGCCAGAAAGGCGTTCTGAACCCACACAGGCACTTTCTTCTCAATCAGATTTCTCAAGAATCCAGGAATGTTGATTTTTTTTTTCTCGTTCTCACATGGGGTGAACTGAACCTTCTGTAAGACTATGTCTGCAATGGGCTTGATGAGATCTTCCTCTGAATCATAGAGAGTACAGCACAAGCCATCATCCAATACAAGAAAGGTAAGCTCTGGAATGTCCTGGTTGTTGTACGGACTTTGTTTTCTCAGACAGAGCGATCCCTGATCATCCAAAGTGTAAACAGTGAAACCATAGGGGACATAGTTCTCGATTTCATGGAAAAAATCCACCACAGCATCCTGACTCACAGTCTTGAGTTTCTGTAGAAGTTCATCATTCTCAACTTGATAGAGTTCCTCTGTAAATCCTTCCTGCACAGTGCCGGTGTCTTCAGCAATCCTCAGAATGTCCATTGGATCTTTGATTTCAGTGCCTTCTGTGTCTATGGAGTCAAAGATGGCCTTAAAGAATGAAGCAGGAGGACTTCGAACAAATCTTTGGTGCTCCGCAGAAAGGAAGCCGAACTGGCCGACATGGCCCCAGATGAGGGCCAGGATGACGTTAAGGTGCTGCATGGAGACCATGGGGCTGGACAAGTATGTCAGCTGTACTCCTTGATCGAGTAGCAGTGAGTCCACTTCATCGATTATGATGCACTGATATTGGCGATCAGGCCTCACTTGCTTCATCTCAAATATTTGGCGAAGGTGATCTGCAGCAAAGGCTTCGATGGTTCCATAGACCACATCTTTCTGGTAGCATTCTCTTCTACAAGAGTCTTCTATTTTATTGGTGTTTGTGTCAGCTGTCATTTTAAAGTATTTGTAGAAGTTGTTCCATTCTTCTGCATCTCTTTGGCATAACACAGAAGAGCTGGACACAATGTCTACTTTTTCACCCCGCAGCACATGCAGCGCTGCAAACATGGCTATCACACAAGACTTTCCCTCTCCAGTGCCCATTTCCAGCAGCCTCCCAGTATCAGACAGAACCAAGAGACACCAGCTGATCATCTGAGTGTCTCTGGGCCACCACCCCTCTCCATCCTTGTGTGGCTGACCAGTGGACTGGTGTACAGCATTGCATAAGACTGCCAGGACCTGCTGAAGGTCCTCTGTTTCTCTGCTGTGACTCAGGGTCCGAGCTTTCTCTACATCAGTGTGCTTTTTAATTTTACCTGTGCTGATCAGGCTTCTGACATGAGTTACAATGCTGTGTGATTTACTCAGTGTTTGGTCATCAATGTCTTTCATCTTTCGTAGTTCATCAAAGACAGTGTCAATGCTTTTGACTTTCTCATCTCTGAGGCTTTTCTCAAAATGTTTGATCAGATGTTTGGTCTTGTATTTGTCCTCAAGCATCAAGAGAGACTGATTATTGTCATCCATCCACTGTGAAGATACCTGATATACTGCCATTAAATGTAGAATCTTCTTGATGTGAATGCAGTCTTCATCATGATGATGGTCGACCAATGCAGCAAGGAGGTTTACAGACTCTGCTGCTGACCACAGTCTTTGTGATTCAAGATCTGCAACCATCTGAAGGACTTCTACTAATGTTGTTGAAGGTCTGAGTTGCTCCACAGAAGAAAATAAAATCTCCAGACACCATCTTCCTGCAGGAGATGCTCTGTTGTCCTCACTTTCTGTTTTTGTGGTAATGTTTTGCAGGAGATTCTCCAGAGAAGTCAGAATGAAGACCTCAGTGGGAGACGGTTCTTTTCTGGTAAACTTCTGTAACACACGGAGGATTTTGCTGTCAAAGGCTTTGCTTTTGGTCAGATTGGAGTGGAGCACCTGAAAAAGAGCCTTCATGAATCTGTATCTGAGTTCTGTATCTTCACTGTTGAATTTACCCATGAGACTTTGCAGGACCTCTGCAGCAAAATGCAAGGAATCACAGTCGTTAAGCTTTGACATTTCCATATTGGTAGGAAAGCTGAGACTCTGTCCTTCAAAGATGAATTGACGACTCTGTCTAGTATTCCCAGGTTTCACTGCCTCTATGCCCTGCTGAACATAATCTGAGACAAAGTCAGGGATCGTTCCGTACAAAATGTCGGCTTCGTAGGCATCTCTGTTTGATTCTTTAGTTTCCTTTGTGTTTGTGTCGACAGTCAATCCAAGGTACTTGTAGAAGTCAGACCACTCCTCAGCTCTCTCCTTTGGGTTACCCTCAGAGCTCAGCACAATGTCAACTTTGTTTCTCTTGAGCGCTTGTTGGGCTGCAAACATGGCTATGACACACACATCTGCCTCCAAACCAGC
This sequence comes from Cheilinus undulatus, assembly GCF_018320785.1. Taxonomy (NCBI): domain Eukaryota; kingdom Metazoa; phylum Chordata; class Actinopteri; order Labriformes; family Labridae; genus Cheilinus; species Cheilinus undulatus. The sequence goes on from NC_054878.1 coordinate 8,666,068, forward strand.
TGGATCTAGTTCTTCACTGTTCTCAGTCAGCATCAATGCACACCAGTGCAGCATCATCTTGACTGTAGGCCACCAGCCTTTGGTGTCAAAGACTGCTCTGCAGAGCTGACACAGAGACTTCTGTACGTCTACATCAGAGGTTACACCTATAGAGGGATCGTCACTGACTGGTGAATCTTTAACTGTGTTTTTCTGATATTGCAGGACCCCAGGTGTGATGCTTTTAGTCATTTCAGTGACTGCATCATTCAGACTTCGTAACTTCTTTAATTCTGCTAAAGCTGTACTTAAACTGCGCTCATCCTCCCTTCTGAGGGTCTTCTTTAACGTTACACCTTTAGAGCATTTGGGTCTGACTGGTGAATCTTTAGCTGTGTTTTCTGGATATTGCAGGACCCCAGTGGTGATGCTTTCAATCATTTCAGTGACTGCATCATTCAAACTCCGTAACATCTTTAATTCTGCTAAAGCTGTACTTAAACTGCGCTCATCCTCCCTTCTGAAGGTCTTCTTTAACGTTACACCTATAAAGCATTCAGCTCTGACTGGTGAATCTTTAGCTGTATTTTCCTGATATCGCAGGACTCCAGTGGTGATGCTTTCAATCTTTTCAGTGACTTTATCATTCAGATTCCATATCATTTTTAATTCTGCTAAAGTTGCACTTAGACTGTGCTCATCTTCCCTTCTGAGGGTCTTCTGTAGGTCCTCATGAAAACTGTTGGGGTCAGCAGAGTCCAGAGCATGGATGAGGGAGCGTCCAGACTTATCTGTCCACTTAGGAGGAAGCTCATACACCTGGACTAACATAAGGACTTTACTTATTGGTTCATCCTCTGTGTATTTCTGTGACAGTGCTGTGAGCAGAGTCATCGCCTCCACTGGGGTCCACTGGTTTGTTTGAACGAGTCCGAAGAGCCTCTGGGTGAGCTCTGAGTGGGTTTCTTTGACATTAATATTTGTGAGCGTGGATAAAAGTAGCTTCAAGGTCTGGATTTCCATCTTCAAAATAAACACAGAGGCTCTCTCCACTGTTTTCTGCAGCGATGATAAGAGGATGCTGAGGAACTCTATGATGAAGATTTGCTCAGAGGAAAGCTCCTCTTCAGCCCATCGCTTGGCCATGAGCACCACGTCACAATCAGAGCACTCACTGAAGAAGTGCATTAGGGTCAGGTACAGGGCCTGGCTCAGCAGGAAACTCTCACAAACATCGCATGCTGATTGGCTAATGGAGCCTACCAGGTACTGAGCATGCTCAGAGACGCTCTGCAGAGAAACACCCAGAGATGTCTGCAGAGACAGCACACACAGCTCTGTGATGAACACATGAGTGTGCTGCAGAGTGCTGAAGGAAGGGGGCGCACTCATCCATTCATCAAACAGGAGTGTGTTCATGGCCGACAGGATCTTGGCCAGATCATCAGCTGACAGCTGACTCAGACTCAGACTCTGAAGTGAAATGTTAGTCTTTGCAGACAGGATCTCTAAGAGCTCATCGCTGTCACTATCAGATTCATTGGTCACTTGAAACTCATCCATAGTCACTTTCAGAATGTCTCTCTCAGACTCTTCTGACACGACGCTTCTTTGCTCATTCTCTCGCTGCTCTGTGGCTCGTCTGAGTGACTCTGACAGTCTTTGATTCAGTTCTTCACCTCTTCTGCTCTGTCTCTCCTCCTCTTGTCTCCTCCTCTCCTCTTGTCTCCTTCTCTCCTCCTCTTGTCTTCTCCTCTCCTGTTGTCTCCTTCTCTCCTCCTCTTGTCTCCTCCTCTCCTCTTGTCTCTTCCTCTCCTCCTCTTGTCTCCTCCTCTCCTCTTGTCTCCTCCTCTCCTCCACTTGTCTCCTCCTCTCCTGTTGTCTCCTTCTCTCCTCCTCTTGTCTCCTCCTCTCCTCTTGTCTCTTCCTCTCCTCCTCTAGTCTCCTCCTCTCCTCTTGTCTCCTCTCTTCCTCTTGTCTCCTCCTCTCCTCCTCTTGTCTCCTTCTCTCCTCCTCTTGTCTCCTCCTCTCCTCTTGTCTCCTCCTCTCCTCTTGTCTCCTCTCTTCCTCTTGTCTCTTCCTCTCCTCCTCTTGTCTCCTCCTCTCCTCTTGTCTCCTCTCTTCCTCTTGTCTCCTCCTCTCCTCCTCTTGTCTCCTTCTCTCCTCCTCTTGTCTCCTCCTCTCCTCTTGTCTCCTCCTCTCCTCCTCTTGTCTCCTCCTCTCTTCCTCTTGTCTCCTCCTCTCCTCCTGATCTCTGATTGGCTTATAAAAACAATCTGAGCACTGGTACATATTATCGTAGCCAACTTGTCTGAAGTATTGTCCTCCATTGAACACATAGTACTCATGTCCATTTATAGTCTGTCTTCCTAAATTGTCAAAGCTTGTGCATGGAGGTAACACACAGTCACATTTGTAACACCTGAGCCTGTCGCCCATGTTACATTCTGATGGTTGATTCCCCATTTTTCATGCAGGTTTCAGTGGAAGCGTTGTCCTCCTGAAATACAAAAACATGGTATTTTAATCTTTGATGACAGCATAAAAATAATGATAATAATGATAACAATAATAATGACTTTATTTATGTAGCACTTTTAAAAACAAATGCTTTGAAATCTTTGACATGTGAAGAAGAGCAACAAAACCCGATCAAAAGACAGAGTCAACAGAACAATGACACCCAGCAACATCAAAAAAAAAACAAACAGTTCAAGAACCTGAACATAAGAAAAACATGAGCAAGATAATACACTAACAGCATCATGAGAGACCAGAACCCAAATGTCACCAAACAAACCATGATATCATAGACATCATTAGAATGCAGGCATCATTAGACACCATGCAAACTAAAACATCATAGGCACCATGAAAACAATAATGACAATAAGACCCCAGACAACACAGGAACCCTGCTACATAGGTTGAGACCGAGAGGACCAAAATGTAAGAAGAGAGCTGTTAAAAGAGACAGAGGTAAAAACAACAAGAGAGGTAAGAATAATAAAAGGAAGGTAAAAGCAGTCAAACATTATGAAACAAACAGACCAAGAGACAGTTAAAACTGTAAAATAACACTGAATGGGGAACAATCCAAGTAAAATAAAGCTTTATAGATATACGGCGTTACAAAGATAAATTTAACAGCAAAAGAAAAAAGAAGGAAACCAATAAAAGAGACACAAGCATTGAAGGTATTAGGATAAAAATAAATAATTAAATTAAATTAAGATAAATCTTTTAAACGATAAAAACCAAATAAGAAGATGACTTCAAATAAAAGAAAGTCTGGAAAAATGAGCTTGAAGAAGTGATGCTCATTCAGCTTTAGCTTTTAGTCTTGACTTTGGAATGACTAGGAGGCTCCCACCTGAGGATCTGAAGCTGGCTCACAGGGGGTTCAAAGTACTGTGTTATATCGTTTGGAGCTAGACCCTTTAGTGCCTTAAAAGAAATGAGTAAAATCAACTCAAAAACCAATGAGAAACCAGTGTAAAGATGCAGTATTTGACATATAAGAGCTGTCAAATTAATATTTTTTTTATCCCATTCTGATTTGGAATTTTAGTAATTAATTTCAATTAATCTCATTTTGTCACTTTTTGTAATTCGGCTATTTGCATTTAAATACAAATCTGCTTTTCAAATATGCAAATTGAGAACACAATATACAACTTCTAAGCGGAAGTTAAAACATAACATGTACACCAAAATTATCCACACAGATTAGATCACAACATGCACACAAACGCACACTGAAAGCAGGCAATGAAATCTAACTGTAAACTGATGCAAAACGTAAAGTTTTAAACCTGCTTTTAAAAGTATTTAATGTTGGAGCCCCTCTCAGGTCTGCAGGCAGGGTGTTACATTTACTTGGGGCATAGAAACTGAAAGCAGCCTCCCCTGCTTTGGAACTTATACGTAAAACGGCCAAGAGGCCGCTACCTGTAGACCTGAGAGTTCTAACTGGTGTGTAACTTATCAGCATGTAACTAATGTACTGAGGAGAAAGGCCATTCAGTGCTTTGTACACAAGCAGGAGAATCTTAAAATCAATCCTACTTTGAACTGGAAGCCAGTGAGGGATTTGAGGACAGGAGTGATGTGCTCAAACTTTTTAGTTCTGGTCAGGACTCGACCAGGGCAACGGCCCAGCCCTGTGGTCAAAACTGTGCAGTGTCCATCACCTGGCCTTTCACTGTTTGTAGTGTGGTTCCTGTACGTTTTAGAGGATGGTCATAATGTAAATGTAGTAGGTTTTTTTCATCTTATCATGATACATACATGTACCAATTTGCACACAGGTCTTACCTAGGGCCCTATCTCACTCTTGGCATCCCCCAGAAGCAACTGTGCTGTGTGTGATAGACGTGTTTTGTTTCACCAGATGGCTATTTCCGCAGGCAGGAACAATTAAAAAAAAAAAAAAAAAAAAAAGGACATTGTCATGTTATGATCTTTTTAATACAAATGCCTTAGTTCAGGCAGCATTAAATTAAGTATAGAAAATATCCTCTTTTTATGTGACTTTGTATCGGGAAGTGGCTGTTCCTAACTCTAATGTCTAAATTTCAATGAATGAAAATATCGTTTAAATGATTTTTTTTAAATGGGTTTATTTATACATCTTTTGATTTATTTTAAAGGGAAGTTGAAAAACTCAAATTGATTTGTGGTTTTGTTGTGAATTAAGGAAATAATTTTTTTTTTTTAAAACTGTCCCATGTTTTTATGTCCCTACTGAAACAAGATGTGTGAGGGTCCATAAGGGGTCCCTAACTTGTTGCAAAGTCTGACAATCAAATATATTTTTAAAGACTGTCACTACCGAACACATCATTTTGGAAACTAAATAAATATAAATAAACACGTTTTTGCTTTAATTGAAAGATGCACTGTTTTTATTTATTAAAATCTTTTCAAATCTTTGATTGCTACTAGGGCTGTCAATAGATTAAAATTTTTAATCGCGATTAATCCCTCAAATTCCATAGTTAACTCACGATTAATTGCAAATTAATCGCACTTTTTTATCTATTCTAAATGTACCTTACTATTTCTCAAGATTTAAATACCCTTATCAACACAAGTGGAAAAAATGTTTCTTTATGCAAATGTTTGTTCATGTCAACAACCCAAAACAACAACAGATAAAGTCCAGAAAATTCTCTAGTCTGAGCTCAGAGATACTGAACGCTGCAAAAATATGCTGAGAGCATAACATGGTAAACTCAAGCCCAACAAGCCACAACAGATGGAGATGCTGACCTTAATGTAACATTACTGAATAATACCACAATGTAGAGTCCAACTTTTGACTTCTAGAAGTTAACTCCTCTGTTCTCAGCAGCTGAACACCAAACAACAGATCTCATCATCACACATGGACATAAAGAAGTCAAGTCTCTGCTGAGAGCTCAGCAGTAAGGCACAGACACATCTAATGGTGTTTCACTGTTCTGATGTGAGTAAGGTGGACACATCTGCCCTGCTCAAGAGAAAAAGCAAGTCACTACTTAAAAAATGTCTGCTATTATTCATCATATTTTTACTTTCAAACTAAAAAATGTAGTCCAAATGTAAAATTAATGCTGACAGTAAGAAATGACTGTCATCAGTCCAGTAGATTTACTGGAATGATGTCAATAAACACACATGTGAAGCCTCTTTTAAAACTCATGAACACACAAAGTAAAAGAAGTCTCAGTGGAGAACTTTTAAGGTGTAGTAAGAGGACTTAACCATCTCTTCATTCTTCAGATCATAGAAGAGCTACAGATTTAATCTAAAACCATTTTTTCTTCCTAAATAAAGGAGACCCACAGTCTAATAATGCTTTCAGCTTTTATTATGATACTCTACAGAGCTCATTCACTAACCTCTGCTCTCCTGTCACACACCAGTCTCTGCTGCTCCTCCTCCTCCTCCTCCTCATGATGCAGCTGTACATTTACCATGCATCAGACAATCTCCTATAGGGACTGCAGAGTCTTTGACACTTTTGCAGCATCTTGATTGACTGTTATTTAAGTTTGGCGTTTATTCACAGTTCCAGTCCATCGTTTTAGTAAGTTTTGTTTTTTTCCGAAAACTTTCACTTTCAAGCAGGAGCTGCGTGGGGATGAGAGCAGACCTTTAGGAGACGTGATCAGAACAGTCAACAGTCAATAGCGCAGCTGTGGTGCCGGTTCATGGCAGATATAATAGCTTAAATAAATCAATAAATCATACTGGCCTAAAAGTGCGTCGGCACACCGGAGAGTTGTCTGAGTGTCTCCATTGTAAACAAATCCAGCATGGCGAGGGGGGCGGTTCTCTGCATTAGCGGTGTGCATGGCTAGCGAGTGGTGCGGACTATTTAAGACTCTACGAACTTCCTGTAACTCCGTTCATGTTGACAGTAGGAGAAAATAACTTCAGTATTATCTGACATGATCTGAAAGCTGAACCTGTCATTCAAAAGTCTCTGTCCTTTATCCATTTCTGCTCACTTGTACCGCATCATGACGGTGCCACTTCCTGGTCTGGCAAACTACAGGATGGGTCGAGGGTCATACAGAACGCGCATGCATTAATCGTGCGACAAAAAATTTAGCGGCGTTAAAAGTAATTTGAGTTAATGCGATATTAACGAGTTAACTTTGACAGCCCTAATTGCTACCCATTTTTAGCCTAGCATTGCTGAAGGTTTCTTTCACTAATTAGCTAAAATCCTCGCCACCAAAACAGTCACTACCTTAACATATGGTAAAGCTTTGATTGTGACGTAATTGTTTCAGAAATGACAAAATAATGTCAATTATTTTTAGACCAAAGAACTGAATTTTTCAAACATTTAGATACTTGTCATTTCTGTATTATCATGTATTTTCCCAGGGAGAGATAAAACATAAAATGCCTTGGTTAAAAAAAAAAAAAAAGAAAAGAAAAGGGGGCAGAGTGTCTGAGGGAGTACAGGGAATGACTGAAGAATGACCCAGTGAAATACTAAGAACATTTCAAAAAGGAAAGAGATATCAGAAACGAAAGAAGAAGGAAAGCTGAAACCAATCATTGAATTATCAGTTAGAGAGAAAAGAAGGGTCTGAGCACAAAGGAGAACGAAGAAAACAAGATGATTTGAGATTTGTGAAAACGAAGAAAGGGCTAAGTGACTTTATTTAAAATAGCAGTCTAGAGTAGGGCTGAAACAATTCCTCAAATTATTCAGGTGATTCAATTAAAAAAATTCCTCGAGGCAAATTTTCTGCCTCTAGGCTTTGCCTAAATCAGTCCTGTATCCATATACACCTATGCTGCAAGCCTGAACATTGCACTGTGTTCGCACAGACATATTTTTATGTGGCACAATGCATTTGTTTTCCCTGTTACTATAATGTAACATGCATCATTTGAGGTGTGAAAATCACGAGGGAAGAGATGTTGATGCAGTGATGGTTAAGGCACGCATCCTGTAACGCAGCCAGTGCCCGTGGCTTCATGGAAAATATGGCACTACGCCTGCACTGGTGAACCTACGCAGATCTCTTGAGTTTACGCACTGTCTGCATGACCAGCTGATGTGAGACAGCGCTCAGATTGTGTCTGCAGACTTCAGGGTAGTTCATTAACTTCTCTGATTGAGCCGACGGTTTCACAGAACGCCGTCAGGCTTCATGGTTCAAGTCCTGTTTTGGTGCTTTCCCTCTCGCTTGCTCTCTCTCTCTCTCTCTCTCTATCTCCCTCTCTTCTGCCTGTGCACGTTATACATGTAATTATAAATTATTTAAATTTAACACACTGACATCTTGATTACAGCATATTTTCAAAATGTTGCAGTATCCTGAATAATTTGATAAGACATATATTGATAATGAATTGACACCAATTACAAGGAAACACTCTATTGCCACAGACAGTGACTGAGACTAAACAGGTCAAAGTTCATCATCATTCAGTCAGGATTCAACAGGTCACAGAGGCATTAGGAGAGGAGGGCAGAATTTTCTTCCAAGCGGGGACCCCCAGATGAACTTTGAGGATGGAGTATATCCTCTAAAACTATCTCAGAGCATGCTCTTCTCATTACCATTGCATTTTTTTCTGTTCCGTGTTTTGGCATTAGAAGAGTCTAATTTTGGGTTCACTATCATATTCAAATCTCTTCCAAATATCCAGACTGCCACACACTAGACGATTTTTAAATTTTAAACAACTCTAAAACCATGGGAAACCACTGATACGAGGACTATTCAAATTATTTTTCATTGTTAATCCTCTGAATGCACGCACTAGACGACTCCGCCAGATTGTCAGATCACTTGAGACCACACACCTTCCTATGACCCCTTATACTACAACCTCGCATGATCACGTGACTTCAGAAAAAACAAAGATGGATGTCTGTCGATACCGTCTTGCTGTCCTTCCAGAGTGTCCTGGCATGCGTTACAGGTGCAGCAAAAATCATAAAACAAGGGAAAGACTCGGGATGAAATCCTGGCTGGACTTAAGGTTCAGTTGTGTTTATCACTGTGAGCAGTGAATGTATGTATGATCCGTCTGGTGACGCTACCTGGTCTGCTCGTACTCACTGGTTTTTGTAGGTACTCTGTCAGTACCGTCAGCACTAGGACCAAGAATCGTACATATCAAACATGTTTGATATGTACGATTCAGGGTCTGGGAGGCTACGATGCAATTTGGAGCAGTAAATGAATCATGTTGACACCACACACATGCAGACTGCTCAGACAATTACTTGTTTGCGAGGATGCTCAAGTCAGGACACACCCCCACAATCGTTGGGGGAGCCAACTCTTGCCTAAAATCAGGCTTAACATCCTGTAGTGTGTGGCCGGCCTTACTCTTTGAAAAAATCTGTCAGCTTATTCATAAGCTGTGGACCTGCCTCAGGTGGATAATAATAAACATTTAGGAAGGAAATGTCAAAACTTTCTAGTTTCTATTTTTCTATTTTTGCCACTGCCAATGCTAGCATACACTCTTTAGCTAAACACAGTTTTAAGGTCTAATAATCGGTGTTGGGGAGCGTTACTTTTGAAACTAGCAATTTGTTACATTGCTGTGTTATCTACATTTAAAACTATAGGTAAGAGTACTTTTGCGTTACTAAATATTAAAACTCTTCAGCCACTCTTTCCACTCGTCAATTCTAAAAACAACAGAAAACAACTGCATTCGAATGTGCAGACTCTAATGTCAATGTCAATGCTGTTTTTGTCCCTTATGTCCATTAATCCAACATAATGGAGATGATTCTACAGTGTTATGCTGTCCTTTTTGTCATCTAGCTGGCTCAACAAGCTAACAATGAGAACTTAATGGCACAGACACAGAGCAGATGCTTCGAGGAGCTTCCTTTTATAATTCCTCTATTTTTGAAGCCGCGGAAGAGAAAGGAAAATTGGGATTTTTCTTTGAGTAACTGATTACTTTTATGAAAATGTAACTAATAATGGATTACTTGTATTGTAAAACTAAAACGTTATGTTACTCGTTACCTGACTGTTAGTTGTTTTCTTGAAATCATCATGTTCCTGTTTCCTTAACCCTTAGATGCATAAGTGGGTCAAAATGACCCGGGCGGGTCATGTTCTTGAAATACCTTTGTAAATAAAAACTATTATTTCATATTTCAGCTTTCAAAAAGCATGTTATTGATATCATGCCATTTAAATTTTAAATCTATCTTTATAGATTTTATGAAATTCTGTTTTTTTTGTATTACTACTCCACTCGTCCATAAGTGGGTCAAAAATGACTCGCATTCATTTCCTATGGAGTTGTGGCTGTCAGGAATATATATTTGTGAACCACATAGACTGTATCATAAGTGTTACCCCTTAAAAAGATTATTTTACACTGCAAGATCATACACATGTAAGTATTAGTTTCATTTTTACACATGTATCTAATGTTAGATAGCTAGTTTTGCAAACAATAACATAGACACATTTGATGATAGATGATAAGAAACACATATTCTTTTACACAACAGTCATGAACGACCAAACATGCACACACACTTATGGCCTTCACACACTGAGCCTGTTGGTTTCAGATGCAATTTTTCAGATGCAAAATCCAAGAAAACATCGCACTCAAAACCTGCAAACTGAAACTATTGCATTTTTTGTATCTACTGTGAAAATGTATACAATTAGCCTAACTGTTTTGCACTGTGCCAAAAATAAACAGCGTGGATAAGTCTGTGGCTCTGTCACTCCTTTAAAAGAAACACTCTGAATACATCCATCCTGACAGCAGGCGCTGATCTGAATCATGAATCACCCATTTAAATTACTTGTACTGAGCCCGAAATTCACATAAAATCGAACCTGTTACCTAAAAAAAATAATTTTGACAAAAAAATTGGACTCAGTGTGCAGAGGCCTATACTCTCTCAAACACACCCCACACACACACAAAATGGATGCTGACATTGTTCTATTCCAAAATGTTGTATGATGTTAAGAATGTTAAAAAAGTGAAAAATAAAAATACAGTATTTCAATCATGAAATCATTCTTGTGTGGACCAAAATAAAACAAAATAAAGTACAAGTGATTACTCAACCAAAAGTGGGACAAAAAAAAAACCCACACTTATTCTAACAAGGGTCATTTTTGACCCACTTATGGAAGAGTTTAGGATCCAGTCACTCATGCATTTAAGGGTGAAATGAGTTTCCTGTAAGAAAAGTTCAGCTTCTCAACTGAAGAAAGATTTTTTTCTTAAGCATTCACAGCAATAAATGCTTGCAGCATTCACAGCAGTTAAGCTAGAGTGGAGACACTCAATTTTTCACACTTGGAAATTCTGGGATAACTCGCCACTAAAGCCATAAATCTAACACCACACACATAAAGCCACCATTAAAACAGAGGAAATCTTTTCCAGATCCTGTCAAACCAAGAATCAAAGCCATACAATGTAAGTATGTACGTACAGTATTAAATCCTGGGAGAAGGAAGGCCTTTTTTAGATTGCTGGCCACATTTCTCGCACATACAACATCAAAATAACTTCTCTGCAACCAGGGGCACACAGACACTTTGCTCACTCAGTATTTGAGGATTTAAGCTCTGTGCCCAGCTTTTTCTCTATATATCCAATTCTAACTCCTCATTTAACCTGGATAATTTTCTTACTCAATTTAGCTCCCTCAAAGACACAGCTGATGAGCTTCTGTTTGATCAGGTTATAACTATAAAACAAGCTGTTTAAAACCACTACACCAAGACTCCATATTATTACCTATTTTTAGATGGAACAATAGCAGTTGGACCTGGGGCTTTAAAGAATTTAGTTAAATGTTTTTTGTTCGTTTGTTTTTTGTTTTTCTACACTTTCCACAGTACATTACATTTCATTCAAACCTGTACTACTTTTTCTATTCAGATGCAGTTATTTTCTAACCAGCATTAGCAGTTGGTTGTCAGCCCTTCAGCAATAAATTTAACCTCTTTTATAGATTTTTCCTACCCAGCATTAGAAGCTCAGCGTCACCCATTCAAATGTTTAAATTTAGCTTCTTTCTTACATTTTTCTAACCAAGCATTAGCAGTACAGCGTCAGCAATTCAAGCTTATATTTACCTTCGTTTAGAAATTTTTCAAATCCAGCATTAGTAGTTCAGTGCAACGATTCAGCAATTCAGCATTCACAGTGCAGTTTCTTCAGAAATTGCATTCTCTAGTGCAGTGTTTCTCAAACTGGGGTCTGGACACCCCTGGGGGTCCGCAAGCCACAGATTGGGGGTCTGTGAAATAATTCAAAATAAATGATCAAAGTAATGTCAAGTCATTGAAAATCAAATAAATACATACAGGGACCACAGCGCCATAAAACAACCATACTAAACCAATGACTCACACATAAGACCAAGAGGGTCTGGCTGCAGCCCTCTAGCAAACCTCTTCGCTGGGGCGTGACGTACATTGCCCAAGCCTGCGCTGGGGCGTGCAGCGTGTTAGCTGTTGTTAGCATGACCTAGCTGTTGTTAGCATGACTACACCACTGTGCTTATGACATATTAGCATATTAGCTATATTTGGGCGTGCAGCAGCACACCCTGATCCCTACACTAGGGGTCTATGCTGGGCCATGCAGACTCCAACCCATACGCTCGCCCCAGTGTATGGGTCTACGCTATTAAAACCCAACTGCTTCGGTTTAGGCGTTTAAATCCAACTGGTTAGATTTAGGCATTAAAACTTGACTGGTTAGATTCAGGGTTAGCCTGTCAGCAAGCAGATAGGGCTGAAATTTCATTGTGGGTAATATACGTAACGCCCCAGCGTAGAGGTCCATGGCTTGGGCAATGTACGTCACGCCCCAGCAAAGAGGTTTGGCCCCACTGTAGAGGTCTCCAGCCGAACGCCCCAGCATAGAGGTTTGCTCAAGGGCTGCAGCCAGATGCCTCTCCATAAGTCAGCTTTGGGTCAATAAAACATCAGATATGATTGTGACATATCACATGAATCTATCACTCATCACACATCAGTCACTCTGCTCAGGATGCATTTTGTGTGCAGGTCCAGCTAGCAACAATGGATAAATATTTAAGCATGCCAACTTCATCAAATGATGCTAGGCTATAACCAGCTAAACTGAGAAAATATGATGACAGCTATCTGGTGATAAAATAAATAAAAATGTGTTACCTGAAGAACGAGGCAGATGTGTAGTCATTCTCCTGGACCCAGACTGAATTGAACTCACCATCAGTGTTTATATGAGCCCTGTCTTTAATACCACTGCCTTATCAAGGCTGAATCCACATGAAAAAACACACACGAAGTGAAACAGGTTTGTTCTTCACAGGTATGTGTACAGGCTGTCATTCCCTGATTCCACGTGATCTAACGCAAGAAGAAAAACAGGTTTGTTCTTCACAGGTATGTGTACAGGAAATACTTTTAAAAAATGCCAGTTATGTGGCATCTACAACTGGTGCCTTACCACAAGGGAGCTTTCTGACAACCTCGGTGACCTCTGCCAAGGATACAGATGAGCCTTCCCCTGGACCCTCAGACTCTGACTCCTTGGAGGAGGACATGTTGGCCGGATTAAGAAGGTCCTCAAAGTGTTCCTTCCAATGCTGGATGTCGAAAAGTGTAAATTAGATTTTAATTCGGCAAATTAACGTGTAAAGTTGTCAGAAAATTCATTAACTCTGTTGTCTTCAGGAACATTTTTCCACAAACAAATGTTAGCCTAGCTTAAATGAGTGCACATACCAGACTACGAGAATTTCTAAAAATATTTTGTATATAATATAGATTTTAATTTGTATTTTAAAACATATTCTGATTGTTTTTACCTGGTGGGAATCTTGTTTCCTCTAAGGTTAAATCTTTATGGAGAGACTAGCCTGTTGGTCTGTCTTCAGTTGACCTGTTTCCACTGTTGTTTGTATTGTTTACGTAGTCTGTGTTGTTGTGCTCCTGCGTCTCCGTCCCTTACAAAACCTGTGACACTGATAGTTCCTGATGTAAGATCTGGCAAATCCTCTCAGTCCAGCGGTAAGATAAAATAACTTTGAGCAAAAAATCATATGTTGACCCAGAATAAACAGTAAAAAAAATATATAGTTAGATGCTGTAAAGTTAAAAATTACAGTAAATCACAGTGTAGTGTCCGACGTCACCCAAAATTCCCATAATGCAATGGAAATTACAGTTATTTACTGTAAAGAGACATTACAGCATTATTGTGGGGATAAAGTGATAAAAATACTGTAGAAATGCAGAAATGTCTGGAAGTGTAGGAAGGTTCACCACTGTTCCAGGTTTTCTTCATTTGTGGATAATGGCTCTGACCTTTGTTTGCTAGAGTCCAGAAATGCTTTCATAACTCTTCAGACCCATAGATGTCACTGACTTTGTTTTTAACCCTCCAGAGGCACAGATCTGTGCCACAGGCACACCCCTTTTGTAAAATGCTTGGTAACTTTTGAACCGTAAGTCACTAACTTGTTTTGTCCTGTGAAAGCTCTGTGTTGTGCCTTTCTAAATATGTTCTTCATGCATCCATAGCTCTTACAGAACGTTTTCTAGTGAGCCCAGAACTTGGCTGACTTCCCAGGGTCTCTGAAGACTGGGTTGTCATGTACAACAAGAAATGACACAGTTTAGAAAAACGTTAATAACTTGAGAACCATACATCGTAGACACTTAAAAAGCTGAAAGCTGACCATTTTGCCATAAATTTGTTACCCTTGATGTCTTCGTGGCCCTTAAGGACACCATTCTAGTGAGCCCGGATCTTCGGTGACTTTTTGGGATCTTTAAAGATTAAATCCATGGCGTTAGATCCGATAATGAGGGTCTTTTTGTCCATTTTTAATCCATTTTTCATTTTCTTTGGCTCTCTTCGGTGGGTAGCGCCATATTTGTTGAGGGCAATGTTTAGATGCAATGGATTGTGGGAGTGGTTGTAGACCAGATGCTTCTCTACTGCTTCAAAGAATGGCACAAATGAATCTACCTGCAAAAAAGCACATGGACTTTTTTCTATGTAGATATTTTGAAAACCGTTTGTCACAGAATGTTTGTTTTTTCACGGTTTTGTCCCCCAGAGATGGGAGAACAAGTCTGTGCAAAGAAAATGCTTTGTCACTATTGATTACTGTGTGTTATCAATGACAATCTTTGAGTTTCAAATTCCAATTTGTTTTTTTATTTTGTCTTTAGAGTTCTATAACTTTTTCATGATTCAAGTCACATTACTGCAGTAGATATATTCTTAAAGCCCAGGTTGTCCTGAAAAAAAAAACAAAAAAAAAAAAAACAGATGTATGAAGCTTGACTGTTCACTACAGGGTTGTTTTACAAGTTTTTTAAGAAAAAAGTCTAGGCAAGACATGATGGTGAAAAAATAGCTTGGAGCTCTAAGGGTTAATCTGTTCTTGTATTTCTTTAGATGGCACCTTGATGTGTTGTTGTTTTAGATCCTTCAGCCTACTTCACTTTGTCACACAGGTTCTCTTTAACGATTTCTGGATTCAGCCGCTCTGGCAGTAAACAGGCCTGGGCGTGGGTGTTATATAATCCCTGTCTTTGTTCTGACTTCTTCTAGTGAAAGCTGTGATTCCCTGGAATCGGATGATGTATCACACCAACACACACAGGTCACGATAGGTAAAGGTTAAAAATTTTGCCAGTAATAAATTGTTTTCCAGCTGCTGTTGTGAGTACAGTGTGGCACACATTCATTTTTACATAATATAAAAAGTAAAAGTAATAATTTGATGAGAATGGTTCACATTTAACAGATAATAAAATTAGAAACACCTTGACATAAAATCAACAACAGGGCAATGACATTTTAACCTTTTAATGCATAGAAGTTGCCTCAGTGGACATCTATTCAAAAGTCTTTTTTCTAGCATATGCATGAGTTTTAATGGAGTAGTTGCACATCAGCCACTGCAGCAGACTAGTGCAGGGGTCCAGAGACTTTTGCCCCTCTTAAGTGGGGCAGTGCATCCGTCGGACACTGAAAGGACTAAAGTAGTGTCAGCGGACAATGTCAAAGGTGACGTTGTTACACAGCCAATCAGATCAAACTTTGGAACAAGATGTGGTCTCATCAGCTGACCTTAAATCCTCACAGAGGTACCACAACTCCTGCTTGGTTTTGGAACGCTGACTTCATACTTTTAGTTTAATTCTCACTCTTCTGCTTTCTTTCTCACTTCTGTAGTTTTTCAGACATAGACACTTCTTATAAAGACCAGAAAATTAAAAAGCGAGTTTTTTTAAAATGTTACACTCACATCCAACCTCACGGTGGAGATCTTTGATTTCTTCATATGTCAATATAAAGGTCTGCTGAACTGTCAGATTTTGTGTTTTCAGACATAAAAAGACCATAAAGAACTGGGTTGGCTTAATTCACATGTTGTGGGTTGGTAGATACTCCAGATGAAAAGATATTTTTAAAAATACATAAAAATCTGGGTTTTCATTTAGATATCCTTGTTAAATCCTGTCTAGGAATAGCCAGGACAGGGTACAACATGGATAAGATTCATATTCTAAGTAGCTGTGAGCACCTCCTTGTTGAATCATGAATAAAATCTGATCAACTGCATTTTTGGAAAGCTGAGTTTAGTCTGACTAGCTACACCCAGGCCTGATTGCTGCCACACCTGCTGAATTCAGAAATCCCTTAAAGAGAACCTGTCTGATAAATTGAAATAGACTAAAAGATCTGAAACAGCAACACATCATGGCACCATCTAAATACATTAAAGAACAGATAAGAAACAAAGTCAATGACATCTATCAGCCTGAAAGGTTTGCAAAACAATTTCTAAGTCTCTAGGACGAGACAACCAATGTGAGAGCCATTATCCACAGATGGAGAAAACTTGGAACAGCAGTCAACCTTCCCAGGAGTACCCAACCTTAAGAAATTACTCCAAGAGCACATAAATGACTCATCCAGGATGCCAATAAAGAACCCAGAAAGACATCTAAAGAGCTGCAGGCCTCACTTGACTCAGTTAAGGTCAGAGTCCATGATTTAAGTATAAGAAAGAGACTGGGCAAAAACAGCATCCATAGGAGAGTTCCAAAGCCAAAACCACTGCAATCCAAAAGGAACACAAAGGCTAGTTTCATATTTGACTAGAACATCTCAATGATCCCTAAGACTTTTGGGAAAATATTCTGTGGACTGATAAGACAAAATTAGAACTTTTTGGAAGGTGTGTGTCCCGTTACATCTGGAGTAAAACTAACACAACATTTCATCAAAAGAACATCACGATGGTCTGGGGCTGCTTTGCTGCTTCAGGACCTGGATGACTTGCTTTAATTGATGGAACCATGAATTCTGCTCTCTTGTGGCTTTATCAAAATCCAGACTTAAACCTGATTGCAATGCTGTGGCAGGACCTTAAGTCTGTCACATGTTTTCTGCCTCTTCACTTGCCCCTAATATTGTGTCATCCTACATCAACATCCCACTTATTTTGGGAAGCACAGTCAATTTTAAAGACACTAGGGATGAGGACTAGCTATTACGTGATTAAATTTCCAGCAGGACACACAAACAGTAGATCAGTCCATCTCCTCTTCTTGTTGCTGGCTGATCTTCGGCTGCTAAAGATTGACCCCTTGGCTTGCTGGTGAAGTTATCCAGGATGTCAGGCTGCATAAATGTGCAGAGCGTCTCCTGAACCCTGACCTCCTCATCCATCAAAATTGTTCCATCAGGTATACCTGTGGTCTTTAACATGATTGACCAGCAATGGTAGCTGTTTCAATCCAAAGAAAGCACAGTGCTTCCTTGTCAATTCATGTTCTTATAACAAATGAACCACACAATGACCCATTTTTACACAAAACCAAAAAGAATAGGCTTAAAAACACCCAAAAATCTAGACCCGGAATAAACAATTATATCACTTTTCACAGGTGTATTTTAAGGAAAAAAAAAAACAACTCTCGCATTTAGGTTCATATAGTATAAATATTTTGTACACATGCAGTCAGTGAGCAGGAAGCATGGTGTGACAGAAGCCTCACTTTAATCATGCACATGTCTGCTGTTTGATAGCTGCAACAGTTCAACAGGTTCTCTCAGCGTCTGCTGTGATTCTCTGCAGGTGGTAAATCCTGCGGAGAGAAAACATCCACAGAGAACAGCAGCTGTGGACACCCGACATGTTTCTACACCTCTAATATTTTCTGTTTTCTTTTACAAAAGGTGAGTGTTGTTAGTCGATCATTCGTCACAAAGGAAACATTCCTCTCCTCTGCTGTCATCACTCTGTATTTAACCAGACGGCTTGACAAGTAAACAAAACAGAAGACGACGGATCGCTGTTGTGAAAAGTTTGACTGATGTTTCTATTCAGTCGCCTACTAGCGGTGTGTAACCTGTGTCTGCAGAGGGGAACACCAAATCATGCAGCCATCATCACAAATGTGCAGAAACATAAGCATGAATGGGCTGTAGGTTTGTAGGTTTGTTGCATGCAGTGGAAACTCATACTTTATAGCCTGTATATAAACAGAGTGACATAGTGGCCTTCTGACAGATATGCACAGCAACAGGTGAAGGTTCACTCTCTACAGACAGCTTTACTTTCATGATGTAATATGGCATGATTTTCAATTATCCCAACAAACATTAATTCTGTTTAAAAAAACAAAATCAAAGGTTTCCCACCACCCATTACTCTTAAAACTATATTTCACAGTCCTTTCACCAGCACCTAGTTGTATTGCTTTACCACTACCAGACAGTGGCTGAAGCTCATCTGAAAGTGGTTTTCCTTGTAGCATTACACAAGAGAAGACGAAGAAAGTAGTACACAGCTTAAGTGTCAAAAAAATACCAAATATGGACTATAATATTTGGCCACACCTGTCAATTACTGAACTCAGGTGTTTCAATCAGATCCGTTATAACAAGTGTATTAAATCAAGCACCTTGCCACGCAGTCTCCATTTGCAAACATTTGTGATGCAAGCATGATACTGTAATGAATGGCACCTTTGCAATAATAGTGTTCATACAATTTTACCTCTGCTGGATATTCCACTCTAAGTTTAGTAGAAAGCGGAAGCGTTTAGGAACAACAGCAATTCAGCCACAAAGCACCAATCACAGAGTGGGGTCAGGAACTGCTAAGGTGTATGGTGTGTAAAAGTCCCCAACGCTCTGCTGATTCCATAGCTGAAGAAGCCTGGACTTCCACTGGCATTAATGTAAACACTAGTGGTGTAGTACCCAAGAACTAGACTATTTTTAATGTCTTGGTCTTGTCTTGGACTCAAGAGCATTTTTAATCAGTCTTGTCTCAGACTGACCAGACTCAGTATTTGCCATCAAGACCGGTTGAGACCAGCACTGATCTGCTATTCTTCCACTTCATTAATGTGATAATAAGGAGAAGCACTTGCTAAAACAACAATTAGCTATGCCTGCAAAAACTCAGACATCAGTCCATCCTATTATAATCTCTGAACACTTACTTTAGGCCTCATTCACCTGACAAATAAAGAGAAACGTCTCATTTTTAGATATTCAAAATAATTCTGGACTTGTCAGTGGCTTTTAAATGCACACAAGGATTTATTTTTTACAAGAAGTTTGTTGAACAAATTTGTTATGATTTGAGACATTTGTATGTTGTGCTTTGACAGAGTTGCAGACACCTTGTTTTTATGTGTCAAATTTATTAAAATAAAACTAAAATTAAAGAGAGAATGCTCTATAACTGTTCAACCTTGTCATGTTTTTTTAAATGGATTTTTATGGTCTTGGTCTCGCCTCGGTCTCAGTCTTGACTTGGTCTCAACCCCCCAAAGTCTTGGGCTTGTCTTGGTCTCGGTGTACTCAGGTGCCAGGCAAGTCTCTTTAAAAGTCCTTAAGTTAGTTAAACAACTGATAATCACATAACCAGCTCTGTAATCCAAAGTTCATCAAAGATCCATCTAAATTATGAAAGAAATAAGACTTCACCAATCACAATATCACAGCAACCACCCCCGCCCCTCTTCTTTGACCCACCAGTGTTCCTCTACTTTCTGATAACTGTACACCTCATAGAAACATGTAACCACCAGTGTTGTTCTGGGTAGAGATGACCGGCAACCCATCTCGTCCCATAGGAAATGCACACCTTCTCTCTGCAGCTCTGAGTACCCAGCCATCTATGAAACCCCCACTGAATTCAAAAGCACCACAGGCAGACGACTCCTGGTGTAGTTTAGAGATAAAACACAGAAGCTAAATGGTAACAACATTACATTAAAAACAAAAGCTTGAAAACAAGGGAAACAAATCCATTAGTCCAGGTGTGATAAAGACTCCCCAGAGGATTTCAAACATTTCAGAGCAAACAAATAAAAGCAGCTCTTCAGTGTTATGTAATACAGCAGTGAGGTGAAACACAGCACTGAGAAATCTGGGTCACAGTTATTTACATAGTCCAACATTGACACTCATCTTATGAATACAAACTTTAGTTCCAAAAAAGTTGGGACTTAATATAATCTGTTAATACTATCCATGTTTTTTCAATGATACACACATTTGTAAATACATTGCCTGCAATATGTTACCAAAAAGTTTGGACAGGGTCAAGAAAAGACTGAGAAAGTTTTGAAATGTTCATTAAACACCTGGAATATTCCCCAGGTAAGCAGGTTAATAGTAACCTTGCATAGCAGAAGGATTTGCTCGGTTCTGTGTTTCTCACTGGCGAATCCATCTTACGAAGCTAACACATAAACAGATTGGGCCCTGTAAGACAGTGACAGGACCAATCAGGAGTACGAGGCAGTACCTCCGGGCGCAGCAGAGTCATAACTTAAGCAAGCTGCAACAAGATACGGTGCAATTATGAGATTAGTGTGGCTGCTGCTATAGCGTGGGTTTTTATCAGATTTTGATGACCTTTCTTTGTTAAAAGAAGAACTAACAGCACTGAATTCTTTCCTTTTCAAAAACAATGTTTTTCCCCCTCTCCCAACTGGCAAGAGTCTAATCGTCACGTTTTTTTGTTGCTCTGATTGGCCCGTAAAGATTTGACAGACAGCATCATCCATTCATCCAAACACCATCCCAGTTTTTTTTTTTCAAAGGCTCTGCCCTTTCCCAAACACAGTTAATGGGAGGTTTTCCAAATGGATGTGTTTCACAAATCCATCTGGCATGTCAGGTTAGATTAATTGATAACAGGTGATAATACCATGACTCACACAGTCAACAAGGGTGCAAGGCTTTACACGTTGTGGAAGACAGCATGAGTAAATAATCACTCAGTTTGTAACTGCAAGGAACAAAACAATTTTACTTACAGTCCACAATATCATCAGAAGATTCAGAGAACCTGGAGAAATCTCTGCATGTAAAAAGCAAGGCTGAAAACCACCACTGAATTCCCGTGACCTTTGACCCCTCATGTGGCACTGTGTTAAAAACTGGCATCATGCTGTGATGTATATTACAACCTTGGCTAAGGAACACTTCTAAAAAACATTTTTGGTCAACACTATACGTCACTTCATCTACAAACGCAAGTTAAGACTCTGCCATGCAAAGTCAAAGCCATTTATCAACAACACTCAGAAGCAAAGCTAACATTTTTAGTCTCAGCTCATCTAGGATCGACTGACATAAAGTGGAAATGTGTGCTGGGACTGATGAGTCCACGTTTCAAGTTGTTTCTGGAAATCAAGGTTGTTGAGTCCCCTAGGCTCAAGAGGAAAAAGACCATGTAGTTTGTTATGAAAGTTCAAAAGCCAACATCTGTGATGGTGTAGGGGTGTATTGGTGCCCACGGATCACTTGCACATCTGTGAAGGCACCGCTAATACTGAGAGGTACATACATGTTTTAGAGCATCATATGCTTTCAACCAGACAACATCTTTCTCAGGGACATCCCTGCTTATTTCAGTGAGACATGCCAAACCAAAATGCACAGGTTACAACATCATGGCTTCACAATAATAGACTGGCTTGCATGCCGTCCAGACTCATCTCCCTCTGAAAATTTATGATGCATTATAAAGTGCAAAATAAGACAACCTAAACCCTGCACTGTTGGTCAACCTAAGATGTACATTAAGCACAAATAGGGATAGGATTCCACTTTCAATACCTCAGCAATTTGTGTCTTCAGTCCACTGATGCTAATAGTGTTATAAAGTGGTAAACATGCTCCTGTCACAATTTTTTCAGTCATGTTGCAGGCAAAAAAAAAAAAAAAAAAAAAATCAAAATTGGGATTAAACATTTTGTTTTCTGCTCTGTTCAATTGAATTTAGGCTGAAAGGAATGTGCAAGTTATGGTATACTGATTTAAATCACATTTTACCATTGCCCCAACTGTTTGGGATTTTGGGATTGTAGATGAAGCTTCATCAGAGACAGACAAGAAGTAGAAAACAATGGACAGTTAACTTGGTCAATAAAGGCAGAGTGAGGATCATGAGTTTTTAAGTCTGATAATCTTTTGAATGCTCATTCAAAAGGCTTCAAACACAAACGTGAGCTGTTTCACTGTTCTTCATTTCACAAGAATCAGAATGGGAGAATCAATACCAATCTCAGGTGTTTTGAAATGAGGAAAAGAAAAAGATTCAGAGTGGACTCTGAACATAGGCTGAATAATGTGAAAACAGAAATTATACGAAGCAAACAAGTGATGGATAAAGATGGAAGAGTGAAAAAAATATACAAACATGACAGCTGCATGTATTAAAGGGGGGCAGGCAAACAAATAAATGTAGACTGTAGAAAATATCAGACAAAGTGACTTCAGACATTTGTTTGCCGAGGGGAGCTTTTGAGTCCAGTCCTGCATAATGAAAATTCTATTTAAACTAACTAGATTGAACAGACTAAGAAGTGGAGTTTAGGTGGGTCTAGACTGTTCTGTCAAAGGGCTACAACACACTGCTTGTAGCCATGCAGCTAATTATGTACTAATCTTTATCCTTATTCATAAAAAAACAAGATTAGATCATCAGGACAGCATTTTGTATTTCTTAACCCTTGGTCTCTAGTAATTTTTATCTACATCTGTCCTTGTTTGTCCTGAAAACGGACATGCAGAAAGGTGTAAATAGAGCCTGGGCCATACCAATGTTGAGTAGTAAAGTTGATTTTGATGCATTGAAATTTCTTCTGTAGTGCCAAATGCCATATTTTATCTACATCCACCCTTGTTTGTCCTAAAACGGACAAGCAGAAAGGTGTTAATAAAATACTCATTTTTCAACTTTTTTTAAAACTTTCACTGCTTCAGATCTCTTCAACAACTTCAACCCTGACTACTGAAAAAAAAAAAAAAAAAAAAAAAATCAATGTTACACCGTTTTTATGCCACTTATTGTACACTATGCCTATGACTTGGATTTGTCCATGCTAAACAGATGAGTCCATCTGTGTGTAAAACACGCCAGTTTTACCCTCCTTTTCTCGCGCCTCCTCCTCTACCAAATCTAATGTGAGTGAATGCATTTGTTCATGTCAGGTTTATTTTATGTACAGGCATAAAGAATCAGAGGATATATGTAGGATATGAACCACGAACACGTGCATTTCCACCTCTAACCAAAATGTGACCACAAATATGCCAACTACGCATAGATATAAATTTATTGCATCTTTGAGATATGATATATTCTTACCTATTGATCAAAAGAACCCGTGCATCCTCATGCTTTTAAATCCACTTTTTATGAAGTGAGAGCAAAGTTGAAATTGTCCAAATGTCCCTCTTTCTTAGTCCCAGGCTGCAGAATCCACAGGTAACATATCCTCATGTAAACATTTCACTTATGGCATGTTTGCTTGTAAACATACACACAGATTCGCACCCAATCACATATGTAGGAGCCCACAAACTTTTCCTTACACATCTAGCCTACTCTCAGACATCCATGTCTCGTGGCATGAATCGGTTCATTTAATTCTGATGATGTTTAGCGGGTGAAATAGCGCTCCGAACACTCTGAGCACATGGAAGGAAAACCATGTCTGCGCTGCTGAAAGGGTTAAAATGGTGCACTGCACTATCTGCTGGATCACTGTTTAATGGTGAAATTTAGATCCCTGGTGATCGACTGACAGCAAAAAAATGGGTGCTATAAGTTGTTTTGGTGCCCTAGGCACACAATCAAAAAACGTGTTTTTAATGGAAGTCTACGTGTCTGATTTCAGACAAACAAGGCTGGATGTAGCTATTTTGCGTCATGGGCGTTCTATGGGTGACACAGTTTTCATTTTTTTTTTAATATGGAGAAAAATAATAACTTTGGCCAAATTCGATGCCTCAATCTATAAAAATGTGACTATCAACTCAAAAAAACAATGATAAAAATGATGAATGCTTTGACACCTCACTCCGAGACCCAAGGATGTCCTGAAATGTACTCTGTATTCCTGTCACTATTTTATCTGATTTAGACTCCTTTTCTCCTCTGACTTTTTCGTCTGAAGTCTTACACCTTTTAGAGACCTGAGACCTTTTCAACTGAGGCTTCTGCCTTTTGTCCTGAGACTTTTTTTATCTGAAGTAAATCCTTTTTTATATTCAGACCATTAGATCTGCTGCCTTTGGACCTGAGATAATTTTTTCCTGAGGTCAGACCCCTTTTTCCTGTGACTTTTTCAGCTGCAGTATGAAGCCTTTTCTTCTGGAGCTGTTTTGTCTAAGTCTGACTTTGTTTCTAAAACCTTTTCATCTGAGTCTGCTGCCTTTTTCCAGAGATTTTCTGTATAACATCTAAAGCTTTTTTCCCGAGAAGCTTTGTCTGCGATCTGATGCCTTTTCTTCTGAAACCTTTTTGGTTAGCTCTGATGCCTTTTTTCCACAACTTTTTGTCTGACTTTTTCACAAGAGCTTCTGCCTTATTTTGACACCTTTTTCCCTAAGACCTATGTGTCATGAATCCTTTTCTCCGAGACCTTTTTGCCTGAGTCCGCTGCCTTTTTTCCTGAGACCTTTTTATCTCAGTCTGACCCCTCTTTTTAAAGTATTTTTGTTTGCAATCTGTTGCCTTTTATCCCACCAGATCGTTTCATCTGAGTCTTCTGCCTTTTTTTCCGGAGACCTTTTCGTCTGAAATCTAAAGCTTTTTCAGGATTCTTTTCCAAAGTAAGGAAAAATCCAATTTTTGTCTTTTCATCTGAGATCTGAGTACTGAGGATGTTCTGAAATTGACATCATTCTCCAGAGCAAACCACAGCCTTTCAGGTGAGTCTTTGTATTTCTAAAGCCTGTGCTTGAAGCAGCTTTGCTCTGCTCCACAAGATGTTCATGCCGACCCATTCATGCATGAGTTTGAGATCTTTTGACCCAGTGGACAAACACATGCAATCAGTTGGTGGAAACCGTGCAGTGGACAGAATGCTGTGGACACAGACCCTGTGGAAAGACCTGTAGGTAAAGCTGTACAGGCCCCTGTTCTGAACAAAAACAGTCGAGTGACTCTTTATTCTGCCAGCTTGTTCTACACTGATCATCATCACAGCTCGATTAGAAACAAGCCCTGCCACATTCACACAGCATGGTGTAAATTAAAATTGTTAAACCTGATAAGAAACCCATGTAAAAGCCACTGTGGCATTAATGGGACCAGTGTTGCTGTTATTGGTCCGATTTAATAAGGGAATTGCAGCTGTGATTGAGGTCATCTTCCTCGTCTGCTTCTTGTAAAAATAGTCCACCGTGTGCGCTCACAAGACGGCGTGCACCTCCTCTGCCACAACCACACTGCTGACATCTTCATTTTTATCTGCCAGGCGGGCTTACTCCTCTGCAATCCTTCCAGAGAGGATTATACACCATGCATGTTTATTCACCTCCAGTTCTAATAGAAATATTTTAGCTGATGGCAAAAAAATTAATCTTATTTGATTCAGTTTAAAGTCACATACGAGTGCGTGCTCATCCAGGAAAATAGAGAGCACTCAGAGGTGAATCCTGCATCATAATTGTTACTTTTTACTTTTATTTTCTTCTGCTGTATTTAGGAACAAGCCACCAAGAAGAGAAAAGGCTCCACAATGTGGTTATTACACAGAGGTCACCGCCGCAGACTTCAGACCATGACAGGAACCTTGTCTCGTCATTCCTTTTATACATCCTCGGTCCGCTCAGGCTTTCTGTGGACGCACTCAGCCGCGAAGTGACTGCTGCATTCATAAAGTGAACTACCTGACTGCTCTCCCCAGGGTGAGCAGCTCTCCGAGTTCTCCAGAAACAACAGCGGCGTGTCCCGGAGAGCGTGGACGATCGGACTCCAGAAGTGATGAGCGAGCGTTCTTGCCTCATTATTTTTTCAGCCAGACACAGGTTGTCACTTTGGCTCCGAGGAGTCAAAAATAAAACTCCAGACTTTCTCCTCCAGACTCTCGCAGTTTGAGCTCTCGGTAGACGTCTCTATTATTCTCTGCTGGAGGCTTTGCCGCACACAATGTTCCTGTTTTTGACAGTAGAAAGACGTCTTTGTTCATCTTTGTGGACTTAAAAAAACAGGTAGAGAAGTTACCACGGACTGTGTGCAAGAAGTGGACAAAGTCTTCTGGTCTTTAAAGTAGAGCCAGGCTGAAAGCCCTAAATGTGCAGTTACAGAAAAGAAATGAGAAAATGAGCCGTTTTCAGGTGATTTCATCCATCCATTCACATTCTTTATAGCTTAACCCTTTATCCTCCTCCTCACGAAAAAAAAAAGATCTACTTTTTTTCCTGTCTTTTGAGAACATTTGTTAAGCAAAATGTATTCACCCTCTTGGATGTTTTACCCTTGTATTGATTTTATAAATCCCTCATGGGTGATATAATTTATATTTACTAACAGAAAAAAAATTAATATTAACTACACCTCTTTCCACATTAAGCAAATTACATTTTTCTCTTATTTTCCTAAATATTAATGCAAATGACAGAGTATTTTTCAAGTCATCAGCCGTTTCAGCATAATTCAAATGTCTTTTAACAAACCTTATCATGACAACCATTATTTTTTTAACAATAAAAACCTCAAAATGCACTGTTCCACATTATTAAGCAGGCCTCAGGTTTCAAGCAATATAGGAAAGAAAAAGGATCTCTGCTGCTGAAGAGTGTCAAATAGTGTAATGCCATGGGCAAGGAATGAAAACATTAGATATTTCATGAAAAATTAATCATGATCATTGTACTGTGAAGAAATTTGTGGCTTATTCAGAGCACAGATGGGTTCCTGCAGATAAAGGCATAATGAGGAAGGTTTTTGATGGACAAATTCATCAGGTTAAGAGAGCAGCTGCTAAAATGTCATTGCAATGCAGCAAACAGGTATTTGAAGCTGCTGGTGCCTCTGGAGTCGCACCAACCTCAAGATGTAGGATCCTCCAGAGGCTTGCAGTTGTGCATAAATCTATTCGGCCGCCCGATCCAATGCTCACAAGCAGAAACAGTTGCAGTGGGCCCAGAAATACATGAAGACTCATTTTCAAAAGGTCTTGTTGACTGGTGAGTGCTGTGCAACCCTGGATGGTCCAAATAGGGGAGTGGTGGATGGCTGGCGGATGGCCACCCTGTCCCAATAATGCTGTGACGTCAGCAAGGAGGTGGTGGAGTCATGTTTTGGGCCGGATTCATGAGGAGAGAGCTGGTCAGCCCCTTTAGGGTCCCTGAAGGTGTGAAAATGACCCCGGCAAAGTATATAGAGTTTCTGACTGACCACTTTCTTACATGGTACAAAAAGAAGAACCGTGCCTTCTGTAGCAAAATTTTCTTCATGCATGACAATGCTCCATCTCATGCTGCAAAGAATACCTCTGTGTCATTGGCTGCTATGGGCATAAAAGGAGAGAAACTCATGGTGTGGCCCCCATCCTCCCTTGACCTCAACCCTGTTGAGAACCTTTGGAGCATCCTCAAGCTAAAGATCTATGAGGGTGGGAGGCAGTTCACATCAGAATGGCAGCTCTGGGAGGATATTCAAGCAGAAACTCTCCAAAAACTCACAAGTTCAATGGATGCAAGAATAGTGAAGGTGATTTCAAAGAAGGTCTCCTATGTTAACATGGAACTTGGCCTGATAAGATGTTTTTGTATGAAATAGCTTTGATTTGAGTAAATATGACCTCCTAATGCAGCAAATTCAACAAATGACCATTTTCAGTTCTTTACAGCCTATAAAATGTTTTAAAACTGTCATGCTTAATAATGTGGAACAGTGCATTTTGAGGTTTTCATTTTTTTTTTTTTAAATAATGGTTATCATTATGAAGTTTGTTCAAAAACATTTGAATTATGCTCTAACGGCAGATGACTTGAAAAATACTCTGTCATTTGCATTAACATTTAGGAAAATAAGAGAAAAATGTCATTAGCATAATAATGTGGAAAGCAGTGTATTTAAATTGAAAACAGATTTCTCCCAAGTAATGTTAATTAAATAAAAATATGTATAGTAAAATAAGAATTCATTAACTGAATTTTGGATCAGTCCAGGTCATGTAAATGGGTGCTCTTGCTCGCTCACCCTCATCCTTGCCTGACACCCCCCCCCCCCACACACACACACACACACACACACACACACACACCCACACACCCACACACACACACACACACACCCCGCACTGAAACCTCACCTTCAACACTGTAGTTTCCCAGTGGAAATACAACAGATAAGAGCATAAGTTTGTGGCCTACTTACAGGTCATAACAGAGACCGAATTCAACAGTTGCTCTCCTTCTCTGCAATGTGGCTCAGCAGTAGGACGCATGAGGGGGTGTTGTACGAAGCTCTCTGTCAGGATGGATCCAGCAGGATTTTAAAGGAGTGATAGAGCCACAGGCTCAGTATGAAACAATTCACCACATTCCACAAATTTTCGCAGTGAAGGCAAATAAAAACGCAACCAGGGGGGCACAAGGCTTTGTCTGCTGGGTCAAAATTAGATTTGCAAATATTAAGTAGAATCATGATAAAAACTTAAACAGTTTATAGATGGTCTTTTGGTAAATAAACCAAGTGAAGAGCCATTTCCTTAAGGTTTTATCAATGAAAGAGTTAAAGGGATGTTGATTTTTGGCAACAAATGATGCTAAGTTTTTTGTCAAGATCTTAGGTGGGGGTTCAGCTTGACTATGAAACAAGTAGGGGGGCGCCAAGGAAATGGTTAGGAGCCACTGCCTTGGGTGACAGTGCCTTTGAGACCTGGGTATTATTTGGCAGAGTTCTTAGTTTAAAGAAAAATAAGTCCTTTATAATCGGTACAAAGTAAACAGAGCAGTGTTCATCTAAATGGCCTCTAAACGGGACTCTTTCATGTTTATCTAGAGGAATTAATGTGCTGTGCAGGTGAGCACGCTGAGGGAGGATCTGCAGCACGTCCCCTGACAGAAGAGAAATTTTAATTAGCATTGCTTGCAGTTTGGGTCACCAACATAGACATCCATCTGAGACTGTTCAATATTTAATTAAATGGCTCTTGCTTTACACCTTTGTTCACCTCTGAACACAATTCCCTGCAACACGTTTGATTCAGCCTCCCAATTAATCAGCGCAAAACACTTAATGAGAAACAGCTGTCAAAGCAAACACTCGATAAATCCCACAAGCATCGCTTTGCGGCTGTCGCTCACGTTTATATACGCTCACTTCTTCTCAGGGAAAAGGTAGAATAATGTCAGGGATCAAGTCAGTGATCTGTGGTCTTAAAGGAGGGACTTCTTTACTGAACTAAAGCATTTATACTTCATGAAATTTAGAGAAAAGTCACCTTTACATTGTTTGTAGTATTTCCACATCTTTATCCGTTTTATTCTCAAACATAGTATATCTTCATTTTTCATGGAAAGAGCCATGAGAAATAAAGCAAAGGACATTTGGTTGATGTCATTCATATAAATAGTTTTTAATGTATCAGTTTGATCTTGTCTATTGTTCTGTATTCAAATAAAATTCTTATTTGAAGAAAATTTGGCCTTTAAATTTGTGGTTAACACATAATGCTCCTTGAACACTTTCTTTAAGCTTCACAAACCTTTATTTTTTTATTTCTTGGGTGACTTCAAGGCTCACAAGAGATCCACAACAGCTGCTGGGTTCCAGCTTTATTGGCCAAACAGTTTTTGTTTCATTTTGGATTTTTGTGCTGTCTAAAACTAAGGGTGACTGACTTCCTGCTTGGTTACAGACCTCCTCTATTTTGAAAGAAAATAAAAAACTTCATGCTAATTGAAGATTTAATCTTAAACTTAACCAGAAAAGGAACTTGTGTGGGGAAAGAGACAATAAAACATGAGATTAGGGCTGCGTGCCCATAGCTGGCTTTTTTTTTTTTTTTTGAGCAGGCCTCGTCAGGACCTCAGTTCCAGAGAACTTCTCACCAGGAAGTGTCATATAGAAAATATGAATGCAGTGTAAAGAAATCCTGCCCTTACACAGGCCTGAAACTACCCTCGAAAAAAGATGAAGAAAGATGAGTCAGACTGGTTTCTCTTCCCCTTTTGTCAGAAGTCCGGCCCCTTCTTGTATGTAGGCAAAGTCAGCTCAGAAACACAGCAGAAAGTCAGAGTGTCAGGGGCTGTTTAATCTCCACAGAACAAAAAAAATCACCACAGGAGGTGTTAATTTGATCACTCAAGATCATTTCAGAAGTCATCAATACATTGAAGACATTTTTTAGATATATAATTTAGTTTTATTGTTTTTGTGTGTTGTTATTTCATATGATGGTGTATTTTTAAAGATTAAAAAAAGACAGGACAGTGGATGGTGTAGGAAATCATAAAGAGAAAGTCAGAAATTCCAGGCCCAAGAACCACAAATAGTCGGGTTATAGTCCACAAAATACTCTTTCAGATGTTGCATAATAGCATTCTATTTATTCTTGTTTCATTTAAGGAGTTTCTTTATTTAATATTTTGTGTTTCCTCCATAAACATGTCGTTTATTTTGATGTAATTTTTATGTCCATTTTGACTAATCATCTGGTTATCAAAATGCACTGCCTGGCCAAAAAAAAAGTCGCCACCAAAAAAAGGTCATACACTCTAATATTTCGTTGGACCGTCTTTAGCTTTGATTACAGCACGCATTCGCTGTGGCATTGTTTTGATAAGCTTCTGCAATGTCACAAGATTTATTTCCATCCAGTGTTGCATTAATTTTAATATTGATGATGGGAGAGTCTGACCACTGCGCAAAGCCTTCTCCAGCACATCCCAAAGATTTTCAATGGGGTCAAGGTCTGGACTCCGTGGTGGCCAATCCATGTGTGAAAATGATGTCTCATGCTCCCTGAACCACTCTTTCACAATTTGAGCCCAATGAATCCTGGCATTGTCATTTTGGAATATGCCCGTGCCATTAGGGAAGAAAAAATCCATTGTTTAAGAAATGAGAAGTTACTCATTGCATCAGCTGGGGTTAAATAACTTGTTGCCAGCTGAAAGATAATCGCCCATGCAGTAATTGTCTAATAGGAGGCTCATACCTATTTGCTTAGTTAAATCCAGTTGGCGACTTTTTTTTTTTTTTGTTTGGCCAGGCAGTGTATATATATATATATATATATATATATATATGACTGCAAGTGGAGGGAAGTCGAGGAAAATAAACTCTCTGAATCTGAGTTGCGTGTGAAAGAAAGGACGGTTAGACTGCATTTACATGGACTTGAGTATCCCAGTTATGAGTCATATCCCAGTTTTTATCATATTCTAGATACTGTTTTTACTTGCACACAGAGAAACCTGGTAATTCATATCCCTGTAAACATGAGAAAAATTAGTATCCTGGTTTCTGATCACTCAGTCATATCTGTGCAGATCATTGTGATGTTATTTTACAACACTAGACAAGGTAAGTTTAATATTTGAGAAAAATGAGATCACTGATATTTTGGGTTTAATACAGTTAAATGCCAACGTCACGTAGCAGAAATGGTATCCAACTCATTCCAACAACGTGAGAAAACAAAATTAATCACATTTATATTAAGAACGTGTGCAGGTAATAAAGCATCTGCAGAAAAAAAGAGACTGAGAGGATGGCAATGAGTGAAAGGGAGATAAATAAGCTTAATATAATTTGATATCTTTTAAATTATTGTCACTATTAGGCGATTGTAATTGTTACTATTAAAGACTACGAAAGTTTGGCAGAGACGCCAAGAAAGAGTGAAGCAATTTGCAGTTGACTAACTTCACTAAGTAACTGTCCCAGAAACGATTTCAAAATAAAAGTCTGTTAAAACGGGGGAAGCTCAAAGTGGGCCTTGAAAAAGGTTACGCTTTTACTTTGAACAGTCCACCAGATGAGTCATCTTTTCTAAATTTCAGAACTGGGATGTGTCAACAAACTGCAGGATGCTTATCGAGTGCAGTCTTTGCATCTTTATCTCACAGAGCTCTAATTCCCAGTAACTCATGGCGTGAGCGGACATTCTCTGTCTCCAGAGTAAACTATGCCCACGTTTCATTCATGGCTGAAAAAATAAACAGTTCAAGTTCAGTCGCTCAGCTGTCACTCTCTCTGGGCAGCATGGATCAGCTGATCCTCCACCACTCAGACGCAGTATTTTTATCTTAAGTTAAATCAAAGTTGCGCCTGCACAGGTAGTCTATAGCAGCCAGAAAACGGGATACGGCATATGTATGGCACAGTATCCCGTTTCCTTTTGGAATTCTCCAGGTAGCAAAACCAGGTTTCTCACAACCAGGATACTGTAATTCCCGGTTTCTGAAGACATATACATGCACAGAGAGAAACTGGGATACTCAAAAAACCCAACAGAAGCCGGGATACTCAAGTCCATGTAAATGTAGTTATTGTTACAGGAAAACTGTAACTTATAGTGCCAAAAATTTCCCCCTTTCACCATTATGCACAAGCATCACTGCAGTTTTTATCTGTTCACATTTACTGAGCCTCATTTAGTCATCAGGAAGAAAATTCAGTTCAATCTAGAACTTGATTGGATAAAAACTCCCCTAAAAACTATCAGGTTTAAAACATTTTTGTTCTATCCTAGTCTACATTTTTACTAAATCTGTTCAATTGTGGTCCACACCAAAAATATCTCCAGTCAACCATGGTCCAGATCTTTGTTCAGTTGTTCTCCAGATGTTCTCCAGATCTTTACAGTTTTGGTCCAGATCTTTAATCAAGCATGGTCCAGAATAAAACATCTTTGTTTGATCGGTCCAAATGTTTATTCAGTTGTGGTCCAGCTCTGTGGTCAATCATGGTCCAGATCTTTTTTAAATCATGGTCCAGATGTTTACTCAGTTGTGGTCCGGCTCTGTGGTCAATCATGGTCCAGATCTTTGTTCAGTCATGGTCCAAATCTCTGTTGGATTGTGGTTCAGATCTTTGTTTAATCATGGTCCAGATATTTGTTCAGTTATGGTCCAGATCTTTTTTAAATCATGGTCCAGAGCTTTCTTCAGTCGTGGTCCAAATCTTTGTTGGATCGTGGTTCAGATCTTTTTTTAATCATGGTCCAGATCCTTGTTTAATCAAGGTCCAGATTTTTGTTTAATAGTGGTCCACATACTTGTTTATTAGAGGTCTAGATCACTTTTCTGTAGTGGTCCAGATCTTTGTTCAATTGTGGTCTAGAAGTTTGTTCAGTTGTGGTCCGGATCTATGTTCAGTAGTGGTCAGCATCTTTGTTCAATTGTGGTCCAGAACGTTTTTCAGTTGTGGTCCAGATATTTCTTTACTTTCGACCCAAATTTTTGTTCAATTATGGTCCAGAGTGTTGTTTATTTGGGGTCCAGATCTTGTTTTTCAATCTTGGTCCGAACCTTTGTTTAGTTGTGGTCCAGATCTTTAGTTCAATCATGGTCAGTTCATGAAGAATTGATTTTTACCACAGACTAATCTGGAGAGGAGGTGATCCATATCCCTAATGCCTCAGCTCTGCAGTCCTCCAAGCATGTAGTGTTTTCCATCCAAATAAAGGGAAACTAGAGTCTAATCTAGGACTGAACTAAGAGGCTATCTGAGCCCCTTTAACATGTATGAAAATCCTCTTTTCATCACAGTGGCTCTTTCACCAGCTGCAGGCAGCACACAGACACAGACTGGACACACACACCAATCCTTTATAAAAGAGCTATGGTTGTTAAAATGTTTGAGATGTGCTAATTTAAAAAAAAAAAACTTCTTAGGTAAATTATGCACTTCATAACGCCCAGTAGGAGACGCTTCAGCTTTGACAGAAGGCTGCTATGGCCTAGTGAGGTGTTGATTCAGGGTCACAGAGACAGGGACTGCTAGCAGTTTGACTGTTTGAGACACCACTGCCACTGAGACAGCAGAGCAGGTTATCTCTGTCTAATATTTAAGTTTGTTGCATGATATGAAACATTTAACTGCGCCCACACTAATCTCTTCATGCTGATTGGTCTGTTCATTCTGTGAATCAGCTTGTGTCTCTGATCCTCCTGATGGCAGACCTGAATCTGGACCATCCATCGTCTCCTCAGTGTTAGATATGGTCTAACACAGAGATGTGAATGTGACGGGCTGCTGCACACAAAGGAGCTCTGTCCGACTAGTTGGGCTCATACTGTCTTGCTCATGGGCACCTCTGTAGTACTCAAGCAGTGAACCAGCACCTCTCCACCTACCAGACTGATTTCCAGACTCGGACTGAGCAGGACTTGTGTTGACACCCTCCAGGTCCATATTTGATCATTTACAGTCAACCTGCTGACCACTGATAACAGTCTGGGGTTAAAACAGAAACCACAGAGCTGGGTTTCTCTTTGAGTCATTGTGGTGTCTGCTGAAATAATCTTAAAAACTACTTCCTGTTTCTCTCCTGACCTTTTAACCACACCTTGATTTATTTATCAACCACAGCAGTTTCATCTGAGGGTGACTGACTAAGAGAGCCAGAGTTCAGACCAGTATCAGGATACATCAGGCCCCTAACTGGGTGGGTCCAAAATAACTCCCTATTCACTATATAGGGAAAGGGACATTTTGTAGTGGTGTCGGCATCCTGAGTCAGCATTATATACAGGATATGTTGCACTCTTCCTATGCAGCAGTTCACTGCGTAAAGCAGTGAACAGCTGATGGTCGCTAGCACAGCTATACTTACCATCATGCATCACGGTTCAAAGCTTTAACGAACAGAATGACTGCAGAGAGGAGCACAGGACACAGAACAGGCCATTTTTTAGGCTTTTTTTGTGCTAAGAATTCAAAATAAAGTAACTTTTTTTTTTATGCCCTGATGATCATTACAGACCATCATCTATAAAGACAAACAAATGACAAATTAATATGGCTGGTTATTCTACCTCAAAGCAAGCATTTGCAAATTTATCAATTTTTTTTTGCAGACTTGTGTGCAGATCTTTGTATGTATTTGGAAATAGTTTTGCAACGATAATAGCTCCTTGCGAGCCTGCTGATACACCCTTCTCGCATACTGTGCAGTGGACTAAAGATGGCTACCACAGTCTGAAACACGTGTTCACATCTTGGCTATGGTTAAGAGGAGTACACGTGGACAGTGGGAGTTTTTCATCTGCAGAGGTGTCTTATATTCCAATTTATATGAGATTAGTGCCATTTGACACCAGTAATACCATACAATAATCTTTAGTTTACTTATATTTTGCAGTCTTGGTTTAAAATGTTGACAACTTTCAGGAACATTTACAAGCGATAGAGTATATTGTGTTAAGAAGTCACAAAGTAGACTGTCTCCTTTAAGTACAAAAACCAACCCGTATACTCACAGATGATGAACTGCTCTCACCTCCTTCCAACCTTTTTGTCCCTATTCGCCCTCAGTAGTTGCGACTGTGTTTGTTTCACTGTCCATGTCAGTTTGAGTAATGGAGCTTGGGATGCTCCCTCTCTCTGTCTGATTCTTGCCCCAGTGACAGCTCACCCTATAACACCCCCTGATATCCCCCAGGACTCTTCTGATATACGTCTCCATTTCACCTCTTTTTAGATACTGAGCTGGGTAATCATACACCATGTGGACAAAAGTATTCAGCTGCCTGACCATACACCAACAGTGAATGTAATGATGGTTTATTCGAAAAGACGTTCTTTGATATGGAGTTGTACCCACTTAGCAGCTAGATTTCTGCAAGATTTTGTAGTGTTTGTGTGGGAATTTGTGCCCATTTATGAGGTCAGGCAATGATGTTGGAAGAGGAGGCCTGGCCCACAATCTCCTTTAAAGTTTATCCCAAAGGTTCTTGATGGGGTTGAGATCAGGGTTCTGTGCAGGCCAGTGAAGTTCTTCCACACCCATCAAACCATGTCATTATAGTCCTTGCTTTGTGCACTGGGGCACAGGCACGTTTGAATAGAAAGGGGCCTTCCCCAAACGGTTGCTACAAAATCGAAAGCATAGCATTGTCCAAAATGTCTTGGTATACTGATGCATTAAGATTACCCTTCAATAGAAAAAGGGGCATCACCCAAACACTGAAAACAGCCCCATTCCATTCCATTATCCCTCCTCCACCAAACCTCACCATTGGCACAGTGCAGTCAGGCAGGTAGTGCTCTCCTATGGAGCTATTACTGTTGCAAAACTTTTAGCGAATGCATACACAAATCTGCAAAAGTGTGGATTAATTTGCAAATGCATGTACAAATCCAC
The DNA here is from genome assembly GCF_018320785.1 of Cheilinus undulatus. Taxonomy (NCBI): domain Eukaryota; kingdom Metazoa; phylum Chordata; class Actinopteri; order Labriformes; family Labridae; genus Cheilinus; species Cheilinus undulatus. The sequence goes on from NC_054878.1 coordinate 8,702,187, forward strand.
AAATATGTGTGCAGAGCTGCAAATGCACACAAAGATTTGCAGATATGTAAGCAGATTTGCTGCATGTCTCTGCAGGAGCAGGTTCCTGGTCTGAAAATTTTCTCTTTTTTTTTCCATCTCACTCTGTCATTGTGGTGTTGGTGATCTCAGCGCAAAGCAAAAGAGGAGCTATTTGAGTGCAATGCTCACGCTCAAGTGTGTGCTATTAGCGGGGAGCAAAAAAATCTTAGTGGATCTGCCCCAAAGAAAACTACAGAAATGATCACTGATTTTAGAAAGCAATCATTTCATACTCATATTATTATGAATGGCACAGCCATTGAAATTGTATAGCAGTATACGTATCTTGTTACAATTATTGATGCCAAACATTAAATACAAGGCCCAACAACATTCGTTTTTTTTTTTTTTTTCTGTTTAAGAAAGCTGGGTTTTAATGTTGACAGCACCATGCGGACATTGTTTTACAAAAATTCTATTAAAAGCACATAGCTTTTGTATGCAGTGTTGAGGGAAACATTGTTCATCAAAGTTGTTAAACTGCGACTAATGATAACAAGGAAATAAAAGTGCAGCATCTCCAAACTGGCAGAGCGATACACACTGACTTGGTAAACAAAACTGACAGCAGACCCACAACATCCTTTCTGGTCTGACTATGAACTCCTTATCACAGGATGCAGACACCGAATGCTCAGGATGATAACAAAAAGAGGGCTGACATCATTTGTACCATGAAGTATTCAGCTGCTCAACAAGCTCTGACATTAGATGAACTTTGCACTATGTCCTCTATTGAACCTGCTGCTTGGCATCCCTTACATTATGCACACAATGTCTTAGAAATGGTTTTATTTTAGTGATACATTTAGGTGGTTTTCATGTTTGGACCTCTGTTTAGTCAGCAGTCTTCCCCATGATTGTACTAATCTGAGAGACCATTAGAGGCTCAGGAAGCCTTTGCAGGTGTTTGACTTTAATCAACTGATTAGACTGTGACACCATGAGTCTCTAATGTTGAACTTTTTCACAGTACTCTAATTTTCTGAGACACTGAATTTTGTTTTTCATGAGCTGTAAGCCATAATCATCGAAATTAAAAGAAATAAACACTTGAAATATGTCAGTCTCTGTGTAACAAATTTACATGATGCATGAGTTTCACTTTTTGAATATAATTACTGAAATAAATCACTTTTTTGATGATCTTCTGGTTTATTGAGATGTAGTGCGGTTGACATTAGAGTTGACAGTCATTCTGCCCCTTCTGCAGAGAGAGTTAATGCCATCAGTAATCCTCTGTTTAGGCACAGAACTTAACTATTGCACACGAGTTTAATCATAAAAAAGAGCAGAAAATATATTAACAAACAGACAATCACAGGAAACACATTATACCCACAGATCCTTGAGAAAGAAATGTCAATACAGCAGGAAAAGACACTGAATTTTGTTGGTTTGTTGGGACAGATGGGCAAAAATTTTAAGTTATTATGTAATGAACAAGTAAACATACAATACTGAAGTAATTATACTATATTTAATGAAGCCTATGTAGATGATTAAATAGGATAATAACCTACATGGAGACAACTTTTAAGAGCTCTCCATTAACTTTCTCTTTTCTGGGGAGCTGGGCTCCCCTTCACTCCAAACGTAATTCAAACTATGCTTATAATTATGCCAATTTTTGTGCACCTTATTATAAAGCATAAACCATTCTATTTACATAAACTTTGAAAGCTTTTATTCAATAAAGTGAAGACTTGTAGAGACACTGTAACATCACAATATCACCAACCTTAATCATCAGATGGCCACATTTTGAAGTGTGGGGTTGCTGACTAAGCAGCCTTTATTTTGGATGATCTTGATGGTGAGAGTGTTGAGTGGGTTTAGTGTCACTTTTTAGCAAAAACTCACCAACCAGTGTCCCACTTCAAAAAGAAACACTAATTTTTGACTATAAAGTCCCAGAACATGTTTGTTTACCCATAATACAATGCATTAAGTCAGCCAAGGGTCTCACAGGTACAGGTAATTAGTTAGATAAATAAGATTACACAAGCTTGTGAAATAACTTTATAGAGCTCTCTGGAGGAAAGATAATGTCAGTTTGTGGAACAAATTTCCATTGAGAAGAATGAAAAAGTGTAAAAAAAAAAAAAAAGAAATAACGACTTTGTCATCCAGTGAGGATAAAGTTCGTGGTATACTTTAAACCCTCTTTGGATTTAAAAAAGAAAAAAAAAAAAAGAAAAGAAAAAAATGGATAATATAAGATTTACATTTCTCTCTTAATGTGTAAAACAGATAATTGTCGTATATGTTGAATAGTGTGTTTTAGGTTGGGTATGGGAGCATATGCCATTTCTGTTCTTCCCCCCCTTCAACCTTGGTCCTGTACTGCTCTGACCTCCTGATGGCTATCATCCAGGCCTATGCCCCATCTCTCCAGGTACCCTCCAAGCTACCCCCAACCACGGCACATGGTCGCCCCTCCATGGCACCCAGTATGTGGTGAGCTGGATCAGGCCTGGGAAAGGCACGCCAGGTGCCGATAAAAGCACAGCTGCCAGTCCTGTATCAGGCAGCTGAACCTTCCCATCTTCACCCTCCTGGGTAAATCAGCATTAGACACATGGTGTTACCAATGATTCCCAAAGATGCGCCAAAGACTAGTTGCCACAAAGGAGTTCAGTCAGCACCTCTGGCCATCAGTCAACATCCAGGCTTCACAAGCCTATAGTTAGATCGGAAGGACCAGGGACCAAAAGACCCTGATTTTGGTTGCATCCTCAGATACCGGGAGTGCCACAGTGTGTTTTAGATCATCTTGAAATGTGTTTATTATGATGTCAGACTACATGGGTTTTGGGCACTGCTCTTGAAGACAGGATTGCTGCTGCAGATAAAGTTGAGTTCCCAGGTTCTTGGTCGCCTTCCTAGATGTGTCAAGGAGGTCTGTGTGCTCCTGGAAATCTTAGCCAAAGAGGGTTAACATTAATATTTCCAGGCAGATGCTGTAGTTCAGAACCATTTAACCATTCACGCCAGCTAGGTTTGATAAATGAAAGTAAATGCATTAAGGTGCATTCACAAAGTCTCCAGACCCCCTTTACTTCTTGTCAATTTTGCTATGTTGGGTAGTACCCTGTCATGAAAACAAACCAAAAACAAAAAAAAAAGGAGATTTTTTGCAAATTTCTTAAAAATAAAAAAACTGGAAAGTATTCTGGCCCATTGTGACTTGAAGTTTAGTTCAGGTTCCTTGTATCTCTCTTGATCTTTGCTGAGATTTTTCTACATTTTGATTTGAGTCCACCTGTGGTAAATTAAATTGATTGGAAATGATTTGGAAAGGCACACACCACTCTGTTGAAGGCCTCACAGCTGACAATGCATATCAGAGCAAAAGCCAAGCGAAGGAACTGCCTGCAGAGCTCAGAGACAGAAATGTTGCTAAGTACAGACCTGGGGAAGGCTACAACAATACCTCTGCACTGAAGGTTCCCAAGAGCACATTGGCCTCCATAATTCTCAAATGAAAGAAGTTTGGCACCACCAGGACTCTTCTAAGAGCTGGTTGTCCAATCAAACTAAGCAATCAGGGGAAACAGGTCTTAGTAAGAGAGGTGACCAAGACCCTGATGGTCACTCTGACTGAGCCCCAGAGTCCTGTGGAGGTGGGATAGTTACCGAAGGACTAACACCTCTACGGTCTGGCTTTTATGGCGGAGTGGTAAGACAGAAGCCTCTCATCAATGCAAAACACATGAAAGCCTGTTTGAAGTTTGCAAAAAGCACCTGAAGGACTCCCGACACTGAAGCATGGTGGTGGCAGCATCATGCTGTAGGGGTGTGTTTCAGCACGCAGGGACTGGGAGACTGGTCAGAATTGAGGGAAAGCTGAATGGAGGAAAGTAAAGGGTATCCTCGATGAAAATGTATTCCTCAGTGCTTGAACGCTATTGAATCCAAAGAGACCTGAAAACGACCCCCACCCACGGTCACCATCCAACCTGACTGAGCTTGAGAGGATTAGCAAATAAGAATGGCCGAAAGTTCCCAAATCCAGTCAGCAAAGCTTGTTGGATCATATTAAAAAAGAATCAAAGCTGTCAGTGCTGCCAGAGGTTCTTCTACTAGGTACTGAGTAAGGAGTCTGAATAAACATGTTTTCACTTTGTCATTGTGGAGTACTGAGTGTAGATTGATGAGGATAAAAATGAATTAAACAACTATAGCATGAGACTGCAACATATTCAAACTGAAAACAGAGTCTGAACAGAATAGAATGAGCTGTAGAATTAAAAACTGAAAACTTTACCAGTTTCTGGATAATTCTGGTAAGTATGTACAATATGTTGACTGGTGCAGGAAGCCACTGGGGTTCAACTTTTTTAGTTTATCTTCATTTCCTTTTTTTGAAACCTCTTTGTTCCTTAAACTGAGACAAACCAAGGTTATTAAACTGAGGTTTAGAAGCAATAGTTATGTAAGACAGTGACTTAAATTCAACCAAGTGCCATTAGAGATACTTAGGAAGAAGGACTGAAGTCTTCAGTCAGTTTATTTATCGCCTCCATCTGTATAAACGCAGGATGAAGATCTACCAGGTCATCTTCTTAGCCTACTTATCAGGTAAGGACTCACAAACAGAATCTATTGTTGATATTTTTATAAAATTACAAATTATGATTTAATAATAGTCATAAAACAATAATAGTCATTATTATAGTTATCGTTAATACTGCAGCATTCACTGAAAAAATATGTAGTGAAACTGAATTAAATTCAGTTTCAATTTAATTGAAACTGAATTAACATGCTAAATCCTTGTTTGATGGGAGGGTGTCTTTAGGTCAGGGTTCAGGTTTAGGGACTTGGTCTTTCGTGTCCCTAACAGAAGAGTCTAATTTTCAGTTCTTCTTCAGTCCAGTCCTCTTTAACCGACCACATCCTGTGAAAGCATGAAACCCATGTTAAGGTGTATAGAAAAGTTCAATTTTTTAAGTCTAATTTTAGCTCCAGTTGAACTTAAACACATTTAAAGGTTTACATAGCAAACACAGTAAGTTACCCCTCAGTAGTCTTGGAACAGAACTTTAACAATTACTGATGCAGCCAGCTGTTTAACTTTTTTAAATAAATCGATAAAAGCTCTCATTTAAAAAGAAAAATTGCACACAGGAATTATCAAAGCTTTTGTTTAATGTTAAATAGTTTTTAAAAGTCAAATCTGATCCAACACAGTCAGATTAACGCCACTTAGCCAGTGAACACTGAGTTGACTTCCAGATCAGTGGTACTCAACCTCATCGCTCCAAAGCGAGAGCCACAATCCAAAACCAGAAGGTAGATCCATAGATCAGCCGATGCATATTTGAAATAAAATGAAACAGTGAGTTTTTAGACTATTGTGTGGTAAAACAGGATTTAATATGATGCATAAAAATGACTGCATTGTGACAGAAGAAAGGTTATGCCACTGATACTAAGTACATTTTTTAAATTTATTTAAGTTCCTCCTGGTCTCAATGATGTTCACCCAACAGAAGTTATATATAGACAAAAAAATAAAGGTTTACCTTTAGATTTGTCAATTATAGCCTGGTTTTTATGTGTGGGGAAACTAATTTATTTATGCAATTTGCCATTAATCTTTACTGATGAAGTGTTTACCTTTATTAAAGTTTTGTAAGGGGGATTTATTTTCAGTAATCCTAAAAAGAGCTGCATCCGGTCACTGAACAGAAACAGCAGCAGTTTCCATGGTGGGTTTTGGGTTAATTTCTTTATTTTTTTGAGTAGGAGTCTACCCTACAGGAAGTTCTGGCTGTCAGTACTGATGCTGATTCTCTGATTTTCCTACAGCTCTGTGTCCTGTCACTGCTAAACTCAGCATCTACACTGGAGGTACAGGAGGAAATGGGACCATCACCTGTAGTTTCTCAGAGCAATATGACTGGAAGTTCTTCTGTAAAAACGACTGTGAAGGAGAGGATATTCTTGTTAAAACAGACGGTGCCAAGGCTGTGAATGACAGATACAGCATCAGTTACCAAGAGGTGTCCAAAGCAGGAACTCAGTCTAAGAAAAGCAGTTTAAGTGTGGCCATCACAAACCTGAAGAAGTCGGACTCAGGACGCTACAGGTGTGGGCTTGGAGGGACCGACGCTCCGCAGTCTTACGCAGATTTTGGGGTCAGAGTTGTTGATGGTGAGTTTGAACTCAATCACAAAATGTCACATTTCTTCAGAATAATATTATATGTAATGACTGAGTGTATGGATGAATATGGAATATACTGTAATATTCCTAAAATAATGGCCAAAGTCCTTTTTTTTTTTTTTTTGCCTTAGTCACCTCTTCATGATGCCGGCCACCTCTGCTAGAATTACAAACATCTTCAGTTGAACAGACCATGTACCCCTATATTATAATGACCTAAGTCAAGTCAAGAGTGACTTAGGCAATTATATGAGCTTTTCAAGATGGCAGCCGCTTCAAAACGAAAGAAATTCTTCCTAGCTAGTAAAGCTATTGCCATTATGCAGGACTCATTCCCTATTGGTAAGTGATAAGGTTTACTATAACATATGCTTGGCTATAAATTTTGCAGTTATTTGTCTTTTTTGTCAGCTAAAAAGCTAGCCTCACGAAGCTAGCATTTATGGGCTCCAGAATCTGCAGCAAGGAGACATAAACCGGCGTCAGCACCCACCAGTCTGCCTTAGACAGATCGTGAACCAAGTTTCCAAAAGAATTTCAACGATGCATGTTTAGGTAATTAAATATGTTGCAGTTTGGAGCATGATCGGTTTAAAACATCTGATTTAAAAAAGAAAAGGGACAAAACTGACTAATTTTATACCCCCATTCCCCATCATTATGTGTAAATTTTGTGAAATTACTTCACTGTCATAGGAAAAGTATCGAATTATCGCAAGAAGAGGATAAATTAGTTGATATTTTGATCAAACATTTAAATTGAACCAATTTCACAGTAAAACAGGGTAACATAAAAGGTATTGATGCATGTTCAATAAGGACTTCAGGACTTTTGCCACCTTTTTTTTCAGACATCAAGTCACGACCCACCGAAAACTGCTCAGTGACCCACTTTTGGGTCCCGACCCACCAGTTGAGAACCACTGAGCTAGATAATATAATAGTTCTCTGTAGCTACTTCTATTCATTCTGCTAATTCTAGAGCACTACGTTTTCTATCAAGCAGGGTTAATGCTCTACATAGAGTTCAAGATGGATTTATGACCAGAACAGATTTACAGGTGCATTTCATAAAGACAGAATATCAAACTTTTTTTTTTTTTTTTTTTTGCCATAATTTAAATCAAGAAGTGAAATTTTCATATCATCACCTCCCTAAAATAATGGCCTAAGTCATATTTTATCCAAGTTTTTCAGGAGACAGAAAAAAACTTAATCAAATCTAGGGTATATGATATTAATTGACCATTCTGCACAAAAAAGGTTATGACAATAGATGACTACTGGAATAAAAATGATGCTGTCAGTCATGTATTTATTATAAGAGGATTAATGACATAGGCCAATTTATGAACATGCCTTTGTGACTTATGCAATTTTGAAGCTGACTTTGGTCCAATTACTTCTAGAATAGGTGACTTGGGCAAAACAGTGTGCTTCTTTTTACCCCACTTCTGAGACGGACTGTGGGGAAGGGTAAGCCACAAACATTTGAAAATGCGTGTTCAAATCATACTGGTGTGTTCTAAGATCTCTGTCATTATGGATCCCTGCTGTCCACAGGCGAGAGGCAGAAGAGCCACAGATGCATTGAGGTGCATTGTGTATCAGTGGATTTATAACCTGACACGTCAGATGGATTTGTTTCACACAAGCATCTGGTAAACCTTCCATAGTGTTTGGAAAAGGGCAGAGCCTTTGAAAAAAAACTTGGAGGGTGATTGGATGAATGTTCTTTCTGTCACATCTTTACGGGCCAATCAGAGCAACAAAACACGTGACTTAGCCAATATCGTGCTGCGCCCCTAACGAGGACTAAACTCCATAGAGAACTGCGTAACGCGAAGTATGAGAACCACTGACATAGACCTTTGAGGAGCTAATCACAGCTACTGTTCATCTTTTTTTTTTCTCCTCAGCTCCGATTCAGGGAAACTCACGATTTGCTGGTACAAAGGTTGAAGGAGAAAGCAATACACGTGGATGCAGTGGTGATCCTGTCCCTGGAGGTTGGATGTTCCTTTGTAGGGGAGACTGTGTTAAAGAAGAAGACATTCTCCTTGAAAGCAATATCAGCGCCGCTCAGAGTGGCAGATACAGCCTGGAATATACAGAAAATTCAGTGTATGGGCTGTACGTGACCATCTCAAACTTGACCAGGTCTGACACTGGATGGTACAGGTGTGGTTACGGCAGAGCGCTATCTTCAGCTTCATATCGAGACTTTGCTCTCATCGTCATTTCTGGTGAGTGTTGTTGTGTAATTGTTGGACATTTGTGAGTGATGGTTAGGGAGGGAAGAAGCTGATTCTCATACGTGAATAAGAACCTCCTAACCTGACACGCCAGATAGATTTGTTTCACACATCCATCTGGGAAAGCTTCAATAGGAAATGTCTGAGAAAAGGCAGAGGATTTGAAAAAAACTCGGAGTATGATTGGATGAACGTTCTGTCTGTCACATCTCTACAGGCCAAACAGAGCAACAAAACACGTGACGTAGCAGCTATTGAGCGGCACTTCTGCTGCTACCAAGGATTAACGTGAAACATGGCAACTATAGACATGTTAATACTCGACTTTTGTCATTTTTGAAAAGAAAACAACTCACTGCTGATCTTTGTTCTTCTTTTCATGAAGACATGTCATCAAGTTCAGATAAAACTGGTGCTTTAGCAGCATCCATGCTAATCTCTTCCTCCATAACTGCACCAACTCTTGCTGCTGCTTGTTTACATCACGACGCTGCCATGCCTGAAAGTATTGCCCCTCGTCGCTGATTGGTCCTGTCACTGGCTAACCGGGCCCAAACAGTTCAGACAGGAGCTTAACAAGATGGATTCACCAGTGAAAAACAAGGAAACAGGCATATCCATCTGCTCTGCAAGGTTAAGAACCTCTCTGTTACTGACAAAATCAACATACAAGCTAGTTTAGTGTGCTTAAACCAGAAGAGAACAACCATAAGTGTTGTCAGTGCCAGTATAATTCACAGTAACTTTACAGTAGAGCTGTTAATAAATCAATAAATCTACTGATCAGATGCCCCAACAAACTCAACTGGCTCCTTTCAATGTTTTACTCCTAGTTCTCTACAGATGTCTGAACTCCTCCTGTCTCTAAGTCTGAGCCTAGTGCTTGCTGGAGGTTCCCAGCAGAGGTGGAACCTCCATCTTTGTGCTGAGAACACAGACACAACTCACAAGTGTAAGGTTTCTCCAAGTCAAAAGAACACATGTAAACTGGATGAGCAAACTCCCATGCTCCCCTAAGGGTTAAAAGCTGATCCACTTTCCCACAGCCAGGAAAGAATCCGCATTGTTCCTTCTGTATCCAAGGTTTCACAATCAGAGGGAGCCTCCTTTCCAGCACCATAAAATAAACTTTACCAGGGAGGCTGAGGAGTGTAATACCTCAAGAATTCAAGCATACCCTCCAGAAACCACCCCAGTCTCATCTACTTGGAAGAGAACAGAGATTAGATCAAAGAACAGGAAATAAATGAGCAGGAACAATGAAATAAAGGCTGATGCTACAAAAGTTTGGAGCTGGGTTGATTATTATCAATAAAGTGAATGATTCTTCATCAATACTGTTTCAGATCCCAGTTCCACTGAGAGTCCCAAAGTGACCACAGAGGAGCTTCCTGCTCCTGCCTCCACCCACAGCTACATCCCAACAGGTGAAACTTCAACTAAAAGCTAGATGTGTATTCATTTTTCAGTAAATCTGTACTTTTCTGCAGTCAGGTCCAACCCACTATACCATTTAGTGCCCTAGGTGTAATTCTCATTTGCAGCCCACCAACAATATGTGTGCTTCATTTGGATTTTGGTTGTGCTTCTAAACTTCCATTAGTCCTTTTCTTGAAACCACTGTAGGACAGTGACAAGGACACTGAAATGGAAATAATGGGGCAGAAATGATGTAAAAATAGCTGAAACTGCAAAAGTTTGGAGCTGGGTTGATTACTATCAGTTTTAACTAATGATTCTTCATCAATACCGTTTCAGATCCCAGTACCACTGAGAGTCCCCCAGTGACCACAGAGGAGGTTCCTGCTCCTGTCTCCACCCACAGCTATATCCCAACAGGTGAAACTGCAAATAACAGCTAGATGTTTTTACATGTTTTCAGTAAATCTGTACTTTCTGCTGGCAGGACTAGCTCCTACAATTTTGGCACCCTAAGTGTAATTCTGACCCCCAGTGTGTGTTCTAGGGCTGTGTATCGCCACTGATTTCATGAATCGATTCAATTCTGAATCACAATTACCTGTATCAGAGTCTAAATGCTTTTAGAGGCAAGTGAAGTAAAGTGAATGATTCTTCATCAATACTGTTTCAGATCCCAGTACCACTGAGAGTCCCAAAGTGACCACAGAGGAGGTTCCTGCTCCTGTCTCCACCCACAGCTACATCCCAACAGGTGAAACTGCAACTAAGAGCTAGATGTTTATTCATTTGCAGCCCACCAACAATATGTGTGCTTCATTTGGATTTTGATTATACTTCTAAACGTCCATTATTCCCTTTCTTGAAACTGTACAAGGAGACTGAAATGGAAATAATGGGGCAGAAATGGTGTAAAAATGGCTGAAACTGCAAATGTTTGGAGCTGGGTTGATTACTATCAATTTTAACTGATGATTCTTCATCAATACTGTTTCAGATCCCAGTTCCACTGAGAGTCCCTTGGTGACAACAGAGGAGGCTTCTGCCGGTGAAGAGTGTCCCCTGCAATGCAGCAGCCCCCCAACAGGTGAAACTGTAACTAATTGTAACTGTAAACGTCTGTAAAAGACGTTTTTATTTACATACATGAAGAAAACTTGTCTATTTCAGCAGCTCTACAGAACAGTCCTGGTCTCAGGCTACAACATCCATCTGGTGGTTAAACGCCTCCATCATACATTGAAGGTACAGTGGAGGGTCAGGAAGAGGGGCTGGGTGATTCTGTGGTATTAATGTTAAAAACAAAGGCTGATTATGAGGCCTAATGACCTTTGGCCTTTTAAATGTCATTGGTCCATCAGTCAGTGGGCAGGACCATAACAGTAACATCTGAAGGAAATCCCTATGACCTTTCTTTAGATATCAGGGTTATCAGAGTGGGACAGGCAGACCACCTGAGGACAAAAAATAAGATTTACAGTCAATCTGTGCTCCTGGTTTACTGATCAGAGAACACCGTCTAGCCGCGTTTCCATTACCCTTAGAAATGCGCAAAATCTAAATAGCGCAATAAAAAACTGGTTATGGAAACACCTGAAATTCGAAAAACCCCTCAAATATCACAAAAAAAATTACGCTCTCCTGAGGAGGTTCTTTAGACGTTTTGATATAGAAGTATATTGCAAAAGTGTAATGGAAACACTTTTTCCACATTTATAAGTCACAGGACATGACGTACGGTGTCACATGACCTGTCACTTCGAGTCAACATGGTGCGGTACGTGTGGATAGAAGGGGAGGAAAGACTTTTCTTAACATCATGCTTATACCCTTATATGTGGCTTTTGCCATACGTACAGACTTTGCCTCTGAAGTACCATCCGTTGCCTTTGTCTTTTGTTCAAAATTACCAGCTTCCCTACAACAGATTTACGCGAGATGAGACTTAACGAGAATTGCAAGGCTCATTCTCAAAACTCCCTTCAATGGAAACGCATTCAAAGCGCAATTGTACTTAGTTGAAATTTAGTTGAAATCGCTTTTACTTTGCAGAAAACTGTAATGGAAACCCAGCTAATGACATCTGTCTGTGGATGATGTGGGTGGGAGGCAGCAGCCATTAACAGAGACTATAAACCCCTAAAACTTGTAGGGGTTGGCTTACTTAATGTTCATGGATTGCTTACCTAACTTTTGTTGTTGGCTTACTTAATTTCTTAACTGGGTCAGCTTTGTTAAATTTTAGGCTTAAAGTTAACAAAGCCAACACCTAAAAGTTGAGTGAGACCACCACTGAATACTAAGATACCTGACCCCTGAAAGTAAAGAAAGTAAAACCCTGAGATTTAGGTAAGCCAACCCACTAAAGTTAAGTTAGCAGACCCCTGAAAATTAAGAAAGCCAACCTCTTGGGGTATTTTCTCTAATCTTGACGTAGCTTACTTTGGTTGTGGCAAGACTGTTTACAGCAGCCACTGCTGACATGGGTAAGTTAATTTCAAAGTTAAACCCTCAAACCCCTAAGAAAGGAACCCTAAAAGTTAGCAAAGCCAGCCCCTCAAAGTTAGGAAAGCTAACCCACAAAGGTTAAGAAATCTGGCCCCTGAAAGTTAATAAAACCAACGCCTGAAGTAATGAAGGCCAACCCCTAAAAGTTGAGAAAGTCAATGAAAAATGAAAGAAAGCCAACAACAAAAGTTAAATAAGTCAATCCATGAATGTTAAGTAAGCCAACCTCTGAAAGTTGAGTAAAACCACCAATGAAAGTTAAGAACGCTATGAGGCGATCAATATATATTTAACAAGTCAAACATCTAGACAGATGTTTGATACGTTAAATATGTACGATTCAATCAGGACCAAGAACATTTTCAAAAAGTAAAACTTTCTGTTTCCTGTGGTTCAGGTGCTTCTTAATAGCTCTGACTGTCATAATCAGGTCTTCATGTCTTTAATGTCCCACAGATGGGCTGCTGTACGTGGTCGTAGTTCTGGTCATCGTCATCATCGTCTTGGGGCTGGCGCTGACAATAGTTTGTGCTCACAGGAACATCAGACCCCATGGTAAGGAAACAGGAAGAACATAGTGTCTAACTCTTTTAGTTCAACCCTAAACCACATTAAAGTCAGGAAACTCTTTATATCTGAATATCTTTACATCTCTGTTATATCTGCTTATATCTGCTACTGCAAAGGTTTAGTGAATGTTTCTGATCTCTTCTCTAGGAGCTTTTAAGTGTTTAAGTGGGTTTAAATCAGCCACAGACCAGCAGACTCTGATTAAAACTGGTTTCTGTTTCACAGGTTTGAACAGCAGAGTATACAGAGACAGCATGAATGTGGAGGTGACCTCTTTGACTCTTTATTAACCTGATCACTGAGATAAACCAGCATTTGATTTATCAAGTCTAAGGTTAAGAAATGTTGCATTTCCTGACTCTGTTAAAACTCTACTGTTTCAGGTCCCCTCTAATGAGTACCATCTTCCTGTCTCTGGCTGTGAATTGACCATCTACGATAAATTATGTCCAGCCAAAACGGACCAAAGCGACCCCAACCTCAGCTAAAAACCACAGGATGCTGCTGTAAATATGATTTAATATGTGATGATATGAATATTTACATTTAGACACTACCTGTAGCAAGAATACTTTTATATTTTTATATGGTTTTTGTGTTATTATCACTTGTCTTTGATTTACAGGGGTTGTACACTACTTTTTTTCTATATATCCCTTGCATGTCACGATGATTAAGATGGCTTTCACCCATGTTGAGGCATTGTAGACTCATTTCAAAAGCTTTGATCATATCTTGTAGATGGGTGTATATAGCTCTTGGTATGCTTTTCCTTTCACCGACATTATCTTGTCACATGACTTGTCAGGTGATCCAGATCATACATATATGGAGGTGTATCCCCTGTATCTCATTGTCTGATGAAGGGCTTAGGCCCGAAACGTCACATGTGGTGATAATCTCGATTAAATAGCCCTTGGAGCAGCTTCTGGTGTGCGGACTCATTTACCTGTTTCATTTGATTCACTCTTTTGGTCCAGCACCCAGTTCTCAACTTCATGGGATGTGCGTGCCTACGAACCCTCCAGATCTGTGTTCAGTCATGGTCACGACAAAAACATCTTTGTTCAATTATTGTGATAATTCAATTTTTTTAATTCAAATCTTGACCTTATTAAACAATTAGGCAATTTTGTGTTTTGTCTCACATTTTAACTCCAAACTTTGACTTCATAATACCATATTTTGACCTTTTAGACTCACAATTTAAAATTTGGAATCATATTTTTAATGTCATGATTATAAGTTTTATTTTATATTTTGACCTTTCAAACTCAGGATTTTGACTTTCTAATAAATTTGCCATTATAAAACATTATTTTTCAATTTCAATTTTGTGTTTTGACCTTTTTCAACCACTAAATATATTTTTCTCAGATTGTCAGCCTTTAAACTTATCTTTTTAAATTTCAAAATTATCGGTCATATTTTATTACTGGTGAAATAAGGTTGACAGTTTCTGGTAGAAAGGTGGCCCTGTTAGGCCCTCAGGTTAGACCTGAATCCAGAATCCAGCTCCTGCTGTGTTTGAGTTTGACACCCCTGCTGTAAGGTAAGTCATTTAATACTTCTCAGCAGGCAATAATGACTTTCCTTCTGAGTACAGAGTGAACAAAAAACACAAAACAGCTCCAACCCAAACCTGAACCCACCCATGGAGTCCCACCTGAAAATATATGTGGAAAATTTATTTATTAAGCTCTGCAGAAAGGAGATCACTGGGTGCCAAATCTTCTCATTTTTTTGTATTTTAACATAAATCTTTCAAAGTGAAGAATTTCAGTCAATCACAATAGACAGTTCTCTCCTCTTCCAAAATAGGAGACTGAGACTGACATTCAGCTTTGTTGTTAATTGTTCAATCTCTACTGTTTCTGATGCTTTTTGTTCCTGCCCAATTGGCATCAATGTAAGGTTTAGTTCTGATCTGATTCTTTATCTCTGTCTCATCTCTGATCTTCATGGTCTAGGTTTTTGGTCAAGTTTTTGTTAAACTTGATTAATCTGCCAAACAGTTAGGGGGTTTGGAGGACGCCTGGTCAGGTTTATCCCTGTCTAAAGATTGTTGTATGATATGAAACATTTAATATTCAAAACAGGAAATCAGAGAAGGTATAGTACCTGATGACGGACCCAAACCTGGACCATCCATCGTCTTTCCAGCGTTAACAGGATCTAACAGAGATATGACTGTGACAGGCTGCAGCACATGCAGGAGCTTCATATGACTGGTTGGGGGTTTGCTGTCTTGCTCATGGGCCCCTCTGTAGTACACAAGAAGTGAACCAGCACCCTAACCACTAAACTTAAGTCCTTACAGGCCAACCAGCTGCTGCCTCATTGAGCTATAACACAAAACATATCCATATTTGGTCACTTACAGTCAGCCTGCTGACCACTGATAACAGCCTGGGCTTAAGACAGAAACCACAGAGCTGGGTTTCTCTTTGGGTCGTCGTGGTGTCTGATGACCTGTGGGTGCGGTTAAATAATCTTTAATACTACTACCTTTTACTCTCCTGACCTCTTAACCACACCTTGATTTATTTATCGACCACAGCAGTTTCATCTGAGGGTGACGGACTAAGAGAGGCCGAATTCAGACCAGTATCAGAGTGCATCAGGTATGTGACAAATATAGGGAATTGGACATTTTTGTACTGGTGTCAGCATCCTGAGTGAGCATTGGTATACACTATATGATGAACTGTTCCTATTTCACAATGCATTGTGTAAAGCAGTGAACAGCCGATGGTCCCTAGTACAGCAATATTTACCATCATGCATCATGGTTTGAAGTTTTGACAAAAAGAAAGACTGAGGAGAGGAGCACAGGAACAAAGGACAGTTTACTTTGTGGATGTTTTTTTAACCATATCATATATTACTGTATATCCTTTATTTCTTGTCAAGACTAAGTGTTTGTGCAAGATGTCCTGCATGAACACTGAGTTTGAAAGTGATTGGAACTGTACTTTAAAATTGCAGCAGCTTTATGATTAAACTCAGATGAGAATTCTTGCATGAATTTAACTAAGCTAGGAAACTTACCAGCCTGGAAAGTGAGGCTTCTGAAGAGACCTGAAAATCACTGTCCACCCACGGTCCCCATCCAACCTGACTGAGCTTAAGAGGATTAGAAAAGAAAAATGGCAGAAAATTCCTCAATCCTGTCAGCAAAGCTTGTTGGATCATATTCAAAAAGACTCGAGGCTGTCACTGCTGCCAAAGGTTCTTCAACTAAGTACTGACTAAAGAGTCTGAATTATGTGTGTCAATGTGATTTTTCAGGTTTTATTTTTAATGAATTTAAAACAATTTATAAAATTCTGTTTTCACTTTGTCATTGTAGGCTACTGAGTTTCTGTATGATTCTGGTAAATACAGTTGCAAGAAAAAGTATGTGAACCCTTTGGGATTTTTTAGATTTCTGCATAAATTGGTCATATAATGTGTTCTGATCTTCATCTTAGTCACAACAATAAACAAACACAGTCTGCTTAAACTAATACCACACAAAAAAACTGGTATGTTTTCATTTTTTTATTGAACAAAACATGTAAACATTCACAGTGCAGGGTGGAAAAAGTATGTGAACCTTTGGATTTAATAACTGGTTGACCCTCCTTTGGCAGCAATAACCTCAACCAAACGTTTCCTGTAGTTGCAGATCAGACCTGCACAACTGTCAGGAAGAATTTCAGACCATTCCTCTTTACAAAACTGTTTCAGTTCAGCAATATTCTTGGGATGTCTGGTGTGAATCACTCTCTTGAGGTCATGCCACAGCATCTCAGTTGGGTTGAGGTCAGGACTCTGACTGGGCCACTCCAGAAAGCGTATTTTCTTCTGTTGAAGCCATTCTGTTGTTGATTTACTTCTATGCTTTGGGTCGTTGTCCTGTTGCATCACCCATCCTCTGTTGAGCTTCAGTTGGCGGACAGATGGTCTTAAGTTTTCCTGCAAAATGTCTTGATAAACTTGGGAATTTATTTTTCCATCAATGACAGCAATCCATCCAGGCCCTGAGGCAGCAAAGCAGCCCCAAACCATGATGGCCCCTCCACCATATTTCACAGTTGGGATGAGGTTTTGATGTTGGTGTGCTGTGCCTTTGTTTCTCATATTGTTGTGTGTTCTTTCCAAACAACTCAATTTTGGTTTCATCTGTTCACAGAATATTTTGCCAGTAGTGCTGTGGAACATCCAGGTGCTCTTTTACAAACTTCAAACGTGCAGCAATGTGTTTTTTGGACAGCGGTGACTCCCTCCGTGGTGTCCTCCCATGAACTCCATTCTTGTTTAATGTTTTACTTATTGTAGATTTGTCAACACAACTGTTAGCATGTGCCAGAGATTTCTGTAAGTCTTTAGCTGACACTCTGGGATTCTTCTTCACCTCATTGAGCACTCTGCGCTGTGCTCTTGCAGTCATCTTTACAGGACAACCACGCCTAGGGAGAGTAGCAACAGTGCTGAACTTTCTCCATTTGTAGACAGTCTGTCTTACCCTGGACACATGAACATCAAGGCTTTTAGAGATACTTTTGTAACCCGTTCGAGCTTCATGAAAGTCAACAATTCTTTATTGTAGTTCTTCTGAGAGCTCTTTTGTGCCAGGCATGGTTCACATCAGGCAATGCCTCTTGAGAACAGCAAACTCAAAACTGGTGTGTGTTTTTATAGGGCAGGGCAGCTTTAACCAACACATCCAATCTCGTCACATTGATTGGACTCCAGGTTGGCTGACTCCTGGCTCCAATTAGCCCCTGGGAGAAGTCATTAGCCTAGCGGTTCACATACTTTTTCCAGCCTGCACTGTGAGTGTTTAAATGGTTTGATCAATAAAAACATGAAAACATATCATTTTTTGTGCGGTATTAGTTTAGGCAGACTATGTTTGTCTATTGTTGTGACTTAGATGAAGATCAGAACACATTTTATGACCAATTTATGCATAAATCCCAAAGAGTTCACATACTTTTTCTTGCAACTGTATGTACAATATGATAACTGAAGCAGGCAGCCACTGGGGTTGAACTTTTTTAGTTCTAACAAAATGCACCTATCATTGTTTATCTTCATTTCCTTTTTTGAAACATCTCTGTTCCTTAAACTGAGACAAACCCAGGTTATTAAACTGTGATGCAGAAGTAATAGTTATTTAAGACAGTGACTTAAAGTGAACCATATGTCTCCATCAGAGATACTTAAGTAGAAGGGCAGAAATCTTCAGTCAGATTATTTATCGCCTCCCTCTGTATAATCTCAGGATGAAGATCCACCAGGTTGTCTTCTTGCTCTACTTATCAGGTAAGGACTCATAAACAGAATACATTGGTGATGTTATTGTTTAAAAAATAATTATTATTATTTGATTATTTATTATTATAAATAATAACAGTATTAATCACAATAATAATAATTATAATTGTGATTAATACTGAAGCATTCACTGAAAAAATATGTTGTGGTATTTCCTCAGAAAAACCTCTGTTAGTCTTCCCATACAAGAGAAATTCTCAGACATAAGTTTCCTTTACTAAATAACTGGGGTAAACCTCGTTTATATTTATGAATGTTTTCATTTTTGATCATTTTTAATTCAACTCAGTTTGCATCTAATGGCAATTCCTACCTTAAACAGATGGCTTTTCAGGGTTATTCAACATGTTTTAAATGATATATAAGCGATTTATTGAACTAATATTTATGTTGTATTTTATTCTCAAGATCATATTATATTTTTATATGAACTGGCCCACCAGTATGAGGTCTGCAGATTCCCTCTACGTAGACTGAAAATGTGAAATTAACATTGATGATTTCAAATGCCCTTTTTAAGTCATACAAAAATAGAAAACGTTAAATCAGTAGATAAAAAGTCAGGAATGTTGGAAACAGAAAAGAAAATAAATAACAAGGGCTGCAAGCAGTACTGAAGGGCCCTCGCACCATGGCGCAGGTCGGGGTGTGGCACAGCTGCCCATTAGTGGCAACAGAGGGGTGTTAGCAAACCCTTGCATTGTGCTGCAGCATGGCAGAGAGACCATGGAGATGGTCCTTTGAGTCTCATCATGTAAAAAAAAAATCATTAATGTGCACTTTTTTATGAGGTAATACTGCCCCTCAACAGTAGGTGGCAGAGTGACAAAGGTGGATGTTGATATGTTTAAGTGATCAGGAAGGACTATTTGTCATGAAGAAAAAAAATTGGACATTCAATTTTGATGTGCTACTGGTGTCTTACAATAGGTGGCGCAACAGCAAAACCATTAAATTAACATTGAAATCTGCAGAGAGGCAAACCCTGATCCTGATCATTTCATTTTAGACTTACACCCACTTCCTGCTTCATGGCAAAGAATCAAAATGGCCGCCATGGCCACTGGGGCATCGGGAAATGAGACTTGTCAATGTTGGGACTGATATTGAGGAACTCAAGTCAAAACCAGAACATGATAGGTTCAACACAGTAAGAATAATACAGAAATGACCCACGTCCTGTCCAATGGTGAAGGATCAAAATGGCCGACATGGCTGCTGCGGCATCTGTTAATGAAACATGTCAATGTCGGAACAGATATAGAGAACTTCAGCTCAATGACATGTATGCATGACAGGTTCCAAAAAAAAAAAAAGAAAAAAAAAATGAAAGAAGACTGCGCTGACAAAGTGCTGATATTGACTTATAGATGTATTCAGGACTAATGTGTGATTATCCATGTGAAGTTTGGTGATGACTGACATAAGCAGTAAAAAGTTATAAAGGATTATTGTGTAATTTTTACTGTAAAAAACACACAAAAAAATTGTGTAAAATGGGGCCCCTATTAAGACCACACCCCATAAAAAGTCAGTTAGCACAATGTTTGATCTCCAGGTGGTCTAGTTTATGACAAAAAATTCTGAGTCCATCAGATAAAAACCCTCAGACGAGATCACTCAAATGTGAAATGTGTGCTTTTGCGAAAATGCCAAAATTTGACCAAAAGTGGTTTGTAGTTCTGTTCCTGTACATTTTAGAGGATGGTCATAATGTAATTTTTTGTTCGTCTCATCATGATACATACGTGAACCAATTTTGGTGCATGTAGATGTTACCCACGGGCAGCCCTATCTCTCTTTGGGCCCCGCCCAGTGGCGACTGCCTGATAGATTTGTGAATTTCCACCACCAGGTTGTTATTTCTCACGGGGGGACAATTTTGGGTAAAGTTTGGTGATTTTTTGAGCGTGTTAAGGCCCCCAAATTAGCGGTTTCACAGTCAGGAAAGGAATAATAATACCAGCTACATAGGGTCCTCGCACCAAGGTCGGTGCTCGGGCTCTAATAAAGAAATCAGCTGAAATTTTGCATTGATCAGCATCTTTTGAAAAGACACATTGCACAGGGACTGTAAAAGCGTTGGTTTAATTTCTAAATTTGTATCTGATTTAACAGTCAGATTCACACCACACAGCGAATGAACACCAGTGTTGGGTAGCGTTACTTTTGAAACTAACTCGTTAGATTACTGCATTACCTACTTATAAAAGTAATGCGTCAGAGTACTTTTGCATTGCTAAATATTAAAACCTTTTAGCCAATCGTTCCACTCAGCAGTTGTAAAAATTTACAGCCCATAATCTGTGTCTTTGCAGCCTGGGAACAGACAGGAAAACCTTTACATCTCTTTAACATGCTCACAATCTGACAACAAGCTGAGCAGAGGCAGACAGAATCACTCAAACACTGTGCATGATAACAGGGCGTAATTGGAACAGCTGAACAGCTGATTCAATGAAAGCAAATGGAACTTTTCAACTTAAGTTTCACCGTGATGCTGTTCTTGTCCCTTTCATCCAAAATCCATCATAATGGGGATAATTCCACCGTGGCCTGCTGTCTTCTCTGTAATCTCGCTTGCTCAACAAGCTAACAATGCCTGCGTAATGGCACAGAATGTTTTACCTTCCATTGGCACGTGCCAACGTGACTACAGGAAGAGAGAAGGACAAACAGAGCAGATGCTTCAAGGAGTTTCTTTTTTGTCTTTCTCTCTTTTTGAAGCTACAGAAGAGAGGAAATTTGGAATTTTTCTTTCAGTAACAGATTTTTTTTTTGAAAATGTAACTAATAACGGAATTAATACTAATACTCGTTACTCCAAAAAAGTAATCTGAGTACTCTAACAGATTACTTTGTAACGCGTTACCCCCAACACTGCTGAACACTAAGTAGAAAACTTGCGTACACGATTTTAGACCTGGTGTGGGATATGAGCATAACGTAAACTCTTGCTGTGATAAACTCTGTGCATGAGTGTACAGCAAATTTTCTGGCATAGGCAGATTTGATAAATGAGGGCCAATTAAAAATTAGACTGCTTCCTTGGGGGATATCATGATTAAAATCATGAAACAAACAAGCACATTAAACTGTCTGTTCTAAAGATAGGAGCTAAACCAGTCTAAAACATGGTCAGAGAGATCAGCCCATATAGTCTACTGATTAAAATGTCATGGTCAGTTGTGTTAAATGTTGCATTTATGTCTAAAAGAATGAGGTCTGCCATAATGTTTTTTTTAAATCTAAAATAATTTAAACATCATTTCAGCAGGGTGGTCTCTATGCTGGGGTTTATTCTGAAGTGAGTCTCAAATGCTGTTGTGGGTTTGATTCAAAAGTTCTCCTCTAAAACAGAAGGTTATAAATCAGTCTGTAATTATTGAACTCTGACAGATGTAGACTGTTTTATTCTAAGGAAAGGTTTTATGATGGAGGTTTATGGTGCTGAAGCGAAGAAGCCAGTGCTGAAGGGAAGAAGCCAGTACTCAGAGGTGTATTTATAATCCTTGCTATTTTACATGAGAGGCTAATGTAGCAGGATTTAAACAGACTGGTTGGGATGGGATCCAAAGGACATGAGGAGGGCTTCATCCTGTCCCTTATGGCATCTTCTGCCATACAGCTGGGCAGGGCGGGGTGGGGCGGGGCAGGAGTATGAGTGGTTTCATTAAAATACTTTTCTTAAATTTTCACATTTAAGAGTTGAGTATGTGTCAATATTCATTGATTTAAGATTTGCTAGAATAATCTTAGAGAAATGGTCTTGGTCTCTCTTTTCTGACTGCATCATTGAAAATACAAGCTTATTTAAAAATGTTGCAATTGCTTCTCAGCTTTCCTGCATTTTCTGTTTAACTGAGCGATAGCAGCAGTTTCCATGGTGGGTTTTGGATTATTTTTTTCTTTTTGTTCCTGCAGGAGCTTCTGTGTCAACTTAGAATCCGGGTTAATCATTAAAATCATTGACAAGATCATTAAGGGAGCTAAATGAGTAATACTGCTGTATAACTTAACCATCAACACCTGATGAGACTTGCAGTCTACCCTACAGAAAGTTCTGGCTGTCAGTACTGATGCTGATTCTCTGATTTTCCTACAGCTCTGTGTCCTGTCACTGCTAAACTCAACATCTACACTGGAGCTACAGGAGGAAATGGGAGCATCGCCTGTAGTTTCTCAAAGCAATATGACTGGAAGTTCTTCTGTAAAAACGAATGTGAAGGAGAGGATATTCTTGTTAAAACAGACGGTGTCAAAGCTGTGAATGGCAGATTCAGAGCTAGTTACCAAGAGGTGTCTAAATCAGGCACAAAGAGCACTTTAAGCGTGACCATCACAAACCTGAAGAAGTCAGACTCAGGACGCTACAGGTGTGGGCTCGGAGGGGCCGACGCTCCACAGTCTAACAGTGATTTTATGGTCAGAGTTGTTGATGGTGAGTTTGAACTCAATTTTAAAATGTTACGTTTCTTCATAATAACAGTTATATGTAATGGCTGAGTGTAGATTAATAGTTATTTTAGCCTGCAGGATTGATGACACCTGGAGCAGTTTGAACCTCACAAAGTTGATGGACCGTCCAAATTTGTCATCTTGAGGATCCATCCTCCGAAGCTTCAATCTGATACTCTTGTTCCTGGTCAGAGAATGACCATACCAATCAGAATCATTTGAAAATCCATTACCATAAACAATAGAATATTATGAAACAGTATTATTTCAGTATACACAACCACAATCTTGGGGAAGACTGCTGACTTGACTATTGCTCAGAAGACCATGATTGACAGTCATTGAGTGATGCATATTCAGCATCCAGCTATGCTTTATCAAGTCCAGACTCAACGCTAATTGTGGACTTTGTTCATTTTGGTTCAGAATCTGCCTCTCAATTGGCTGTCATACACACGTGACTTTTGCAACACCTACCGCGCACGATCTACAAATGTGTACTCAGATCCATAAGCGTAAGGACTGGGTCTGTTGCCCTCAGCGCAGGCTCACAGGCAATAATAATAATAATAATAATAATGATATCTTGAATTTATACAGCGCCTTTCAAGAAACCCAAGGACACGTTACAGGAACACACAGACATGGACAAATTATGTGAGGGGTAGGATGAGTGTAAGGGGTGGTTTAGTGAAGACTGTAGGCTGTGGTGAACAGGTGGTGCTTGAGACGTTTTTTGAAAATGTCCAGCAAGGCTGCCTCCTCATCGCATAGGCCTCACACAGAAGGCAGCAGTTAAGATTTAATAACGGCTCAATATAGCATCAACATGAAAGGAGAAATATTATTGTATTATACTGTTATTATTCATATTTTTATTGAAAGAGTGAAGAAAATATTGACTTCCTTTTCTCCAAAACCATATCGTAGCAGTGGTTGAATTGTCATCTCTACCAGACAGGGGTTCATCGTGTTCTATTTTTAGACAGAAATCACCATAATGACGCTGTATGAGCCAGGTGATCGATAGAGTGGTCTGTAACATTTAAATTTATATTAATAACAGGTGAAGGGAAAGATTGCCGTTCTTAAACAGATACGGTAAATGGCACTGAACAATGCTGATACATTTAAATAACATTACAACGCAGTTGTGAGTGAGTAAAAAAAAGCAACGCTTTCCTCCCGAAGAGGCAAGCAAATGGTGCTGCAGGAAACGCAACAGCCCTGCTTGATAGAAGACTTCGTGTATAGGGTTAGCTATAGAGGATTATTTATTATCTAGACCTTAGAGAAGCTAATTAAGCTACTGTTCATCTTTATTTCTCCTCAGATCCAATTCAGGGAAACTCGTACTTTGCTGGTACAAAGGTTGAAGGGGAACACTATACACGTGGATGCAGTGGTGATCCTGTCCCTGGAGGTTGGATGTTCCTCTGTAGGGGAGACTGTGTTAAAGAAGAAGACATTCTCATTGAAACCAATACCAGCGATGCTCAGAGTGGCAGATACCGCCTTGAATATAGAACTAAGTCTCTGTATGGGCTGTACGTGACCATCTCAAACTTGACCAGGTCTGACACTGGATGGCACAGGTGTGGTTACGGCAGAGCCCTGTCTACAGTTTCATATCAAGACTTTCCTCTCATCGTCATTTTTGGTGAGTGTTGTTGTTGTGTGATTGTTGTACATTTGTGAGTGATGGTTTAGGAGGGAAGAAGCTGATTCTGAGACATGAACAAAACCTCCTGTTACTGACAAAATCAGCATACAGTATACAAGCTAGTTGAGTGTGCTTAAACCAGAAGAGAACAACCGTGTCTTCAGAGCCAGTGTAATTCACAATAAATAAACAGTAGAGCTGTTAATAAATCAATAAATCTACTGATCAGATGCCCAAACCACCTCAACTGGCTCCTTTCAATGTTCTACTCCTAGTTCTCTACAGATGTCTGAACTCCTCCTGTCTCTAAGTCTGAGCCCAGACACCTTCCAAAGAAAATTCCTTTTGGCTGCTTGTATGTGGCGTCACATTCTTTTGGTCATTACCCAGAGTTAACCCTCGGTCCCTACTATGTCCGTTTTGAGGACATTCATCATTTTTATAATCGTTTTTTTTTTTTTTTTTTTGAGTTAATAGTCACATTTTATAGATTGAGGCATCAAATTTGGCCAAAGTTATCATTTTTCTTCATATTAAAAAAAATTGTAAAAAATGAAAACCGTGTCACCCATAGAACACCCGTGACGCAAAATAGCTAGATCCAGCCTTGTTTGTCTGAAATCAGACACACAGACTTCCATTAAAAACACGTTTTTTGACTGTGTGTCTAGGGCACCAAAACATCTTATAGCACCCATTTTTTTTTTGCTGTCAGTCGATCACCAGGGATCTAAATTTCACCATTCAACAGTGCAACACACCATTTTAACCCTTTCAGCAGCGCAGACATGGTTTTCCTTCCATGTGCTCAGAGTGTTCGGAGCGCTATTTCACCCGCTAAACATCATCAGAATTAAATGAACCGATTCATGCCACTAGATATGGATGTCTGAGAATGGGCTAGATGTGTAAGGAAAAGTTTGTGGGCTCCTACGTATGTGATCGGGTGCGAATCTGCATGTATGTTTACAAGCAAACATGCCATAAGTGTTTACATTAGGATATGTTACCTGTGGATTCTGCAGCCTAGGACTAAGAAAGAGGGACATTTGGACAATTTTAACTTTGCTCTCACTTCATAGCAAGTGGGTTTACAAGCATGAGGATGCACGGGTCCTTTCGATCAATAGGTAAGAATGTATCAAATCTCAAAGATGCAGTACATTTATATCTGCGCGTAAGTGGCATATTTGTGGTCACATTTTGGTTAGAGGTGGAAATGCATGTGTTCGTGGTTCATATCCTAACTATATCCTCTGATTCTTTATGCCTGTACATAAAATAAACCTAACATGAACAAATGCATTCACTCACATTAGATTTGGTAGAGGAGGAGGCGCGAGAAAAGGAGGGTAAAACTGGCGTGTTTTAAGCACAGATGGACTCATCTGTTTAGCATGGACAAATCCAAGTCATAGGCATAGTGTACAATAACTGGCATAAAAGGGGTGTAACATTGATTTTTTTTTTTTTTTTCAGTAGTCAGGGTTGAAGTTGTTGAAGAGATCTGAAGCAGTGAAAGTTTTTAAAAAAGTTGAAAAATTAGTATTTTACTAACACCTTTCTGCATGTCCGTTTTCGGACAAACAAGGGTGGATGTAGCTAAAATATGGCATTCGGCAATACAGAAAAAATTTCAATGCATCAAAATCAAATTTACTACTCATCATTGGTATGGCCCAGGCTCTATTTATTGAAAAAAATATTTTTTCTAGATCATTTTATATGGGAATTATGGTGTTTTTGTGTTTTTACCATAAAAAAATAGCAGTGACATGGTGTACAATAACTGGCATAAAAAGGTGTAATATTTAATTTTTAAATTTTTTTTTTAGTTGTCAGGGTTGAAGTTGTTGAAGATATTTGAAGCAGTGAAAGTAAAAAAAAAAAAAAAGTTGAAAAATGATTATTTTATTAGCACCTTTCTGCATGTCCGTTTTCAGGACAAACAAGGACAGATGTAGATAAAAATTACAAGGGACCAAGGGTTAATGAACATAGGTGAGGGTTGGTAGGTACAGTCAATTCAGGGGTAAATCAGCTGATTCCTCACCACAATCAACTGGCACAATGCCTGCAGTACTGCTGATGCTGCAAGAGTCACGCCCCCGTTTACCTTCAATCCTGAACAAGAACCAGAGATACTTGAACTCTTTCACCTGAGGCAGAGACTCACTCCCTACCCACAGGGAGCAATTCACCATTTTCCACCCGAAAGCCATGGCCTCAGACTTGGAGGTGCTGACCCTCATCCAGACTGCCTTGCACTCAGCCTTAATCTGCCCTAGCGCCTGCTGGAGGTCCCCAGCAGGGGAAGCCAACAGAACCACATCATCTGCAAAAAGCAGAGGTGGAACCTCTGGCTTTGTACTGAGAACACAGACCCAACTCTAACTTTGGTCATACAAGGACCTAATGGCAGTGGCCCCTGGGGCCCCATATTCATGCAGTACCCCCCACATGACCCCCATGGGCCACAATTGCAAGCGTCCTCCAAGTCAAAAGAAGACAAACTGGATGAGCAAACTCCCATGCTCCCCTAAGGGTAAAGAGGTGGTCCACTTTCCCATGGCCAGGAAGGTATCTGCTCATTCCTCCTGTATCCAAGGTTTCACAATCAGACAGAGCCTGCTTTCCAGCACCATAAAATAAACTTTACCAGGGAGGCTAAGGAGTGTGATACATCAAGAATTCAAGCATACCCTCCAGAAACCACCCCAGTCTCATCTACTTGGGAGAGAACATAGATTAGACTGAAGATCAGGAAATAAATGAGCAGGAACAATGAAATAAAGGCTGATGCTGCAAAAGTTTGGAGCTGGGTTGATTATGATCAGTAAAGTGAACGATTATTCATCAATACTGTTTCAGATCCCAGTACCACTGAGAGTCCAAAGGTGACCACAGAGGAGCTTCCTGCTCCTGTCTCCACCCACAGCTACATCCTTACAGGTGAAACTTCAACTAAAAGCTAGATGTGTATTCATTTTTCAGTAAATCTATACTTTTCTGCAGTCAGGTCCAACCCAGAAATACCATTTAGTGCCCTAGGTGTAATTTTCATTTGCAGCCCACCAACAATATGTGTGCTTCATTTGGATTTTGGTTGTGCTTCTAAACTTCCATTAGTCCTTTTCTTGAAACCACTGTAGGACAGTGAAAAGGAGACTGAAATGGAAAGAATGGGGCAGAAAATATGTAAAAATAGCTGAAACTGCAAATGTTTGGAGCTGGGTTGATTACTATTAATTTAAATTAACGATTCTTCATCAATACCGTTTCAGATCCCAGTACCACTGAGAGTCCCCCAGTGACCACAGAGGAGGTTCCTGCTCCTGTCTCCACCCACAGCTACATCCCAACAGGTGAAACTGCAACTAAAAGTTTTTACATGTTTTCAGTAAATCTGTACTTTTCTGCAGGCAGGGCCAGCTCCTACAATTTTGGCACCCTAAGTGTAATTCCGACCCCCAGTGTGTGTTCTAGGGCTGGGTATTGCCACTTATTTCATGAATCGATTCAATTCTGATTCACAATTTCCTGTATCAGACTCTAAACCCTTTTAGAGGCAAGTGCAGGATAAGTTTCAGGCTGCATGAGTGGCGTAAGTCCAAGACTGGTAGCAAGAGGAGCTGACAGGGGAAGGAAAAGTCACATATTAAAAGATCGATCTTTGGATTATATGAATTAATACCATATTCCTTTTTTAAAGAATCAATCTGAATCAGAGAATTTATTTTTTTTTAACCCAGTCCTAGTGTGTACTTTATTTGGATTTTGGTTGTGCTTCTAAACTTGCATTTTTCCTTTTCTTGAAACTGTTCTCTTTGATTCAGAATGTGTCTGCCTGTGCAGGAATCTGCCCTTCTGGGCCACCATAGGACAGTGACAAGTAGTCAGAAATGGAAAGAATGGGGCAGAAATGATGTAAAATGCTTGAAACTGCAAAGGTTAGAGGCTGTGTTAATTATTATGGGTTCAATTAACAATTATTCATCAATACCATTTCAGATCCCAGTTCCACTGAGAGTCCCCCAGTGACGACAGAGGAGGCTTCTGCTGGTGAAGAGTGTCACCTGCAAAGCAGGAGCCCCCCAACAGGTGAAACTGTAACTAGCATCTAGACCAGGGCTGTCAAACTTCCGGCCCACCAGCAGGTGCCATATGAGACGAAAAGATGGACATTTTAAAAAAATACATTAATTTTCAATATTTACTTACTTAGGTGTTTGAAATATACATTTTCACTAATTTTTCATGATCTATTTATAATATAGAAAAGACAGATCACAGTACAATGCAATAAATGAGTAAATATTTCACATTGAGCTCTCTTTAGAGCAGGTTGGAACATCGTAAAAAAGACGCACAGCAGGGTGCATAGCAGAGCACCTGCTTCATCACCTCAGATTGGCAAACACACTGACCAAAAGACAAGCTGATACAGACTGCATGATTTTTAAGACTGAAGGAGAGGGATTTATTTTGTTTATTCATTTATTTATTTATTAAGATGAAGACCGTAACCACCGTGCACAGCTGCACTTCGCTCTCTCACAGAGTCCGGTCCTGTCTGCACCTCAGTTTTACGGTTTCCTTCCTCGTGCCCTGATGAATATCAGAAGTTTTTGCCTTTTAAAACCAAGCATCTATCCCTGTGGTGCATTGAAGCTGCTCTCAGGATAGCAAATACTT
The DNA here is from genome assembly GCF_018320785.1 of Cheilinus undulatus. Lineage (NCBI taxonomy): Eukaryota > Metazoa > Chordata > Actinopteri > Labriformes > Labridae > Cheilinus > Cheilinus undulatus. The sequence goes on from NC_054878.1 coordinate 8,731,314, forward strand.
TCCCTGCATAGTTGTCCGTCCAGCCACAAACAGCCACAAACGCAGACATCATATCTTGCTTCTGGCAAGTGACTCAGTTTGATCTCCAGCCTGATATAATCCCTCATTATAATAAATCTGTAATGCCAAACTAATATCAACTAAATGTATTTAAATATGATTTAATTTTTTGTCAACAAGATGTGCAATTATGGTCTTGATCACTTGCGTTAAAGTGGGACATCGTTTATAAATCCTGTAGCATATTTGACTCAAGGGCTTGTCAAATGGTAAAAATTCCTCTCATAACGATAAAACAGATTCTTTATAAATGAACATTTAATCCTGTATATTTATAAAGAATATTCCAGTCTTGTAAGTTTAGAATCAGTGGGTCTTAAAAACGTTAAAAATCTGAAAAAATTGCCATGTGATACAAGGACAGCATATTTATGCCTGACCTGTTTAGATTACTTGCAAGTAAATCCAGTCTTAAATAGCTAATGTATACCCTTGTGTGTGTGTATGTACACTGCCTGGCCAAAAAAAAAGTCACCACCAAAAAAAGGTCACACATTCTAATATTTCATTGGACCGCCTTTAGCTTTGATTACAGCATGCATTCGCTGTGGCATTGTTTTGATAAGCTTCTGCAATGTCACAAGATTTATTTCCATACAGTGTTGCATTTATTTTAATATTGATGATGGGAGAGTCTGACCACAGCGCAAAGCCTTCTCCAGCACATCCCAAAGATTCTCAATGGGGTTAAGGTCTGGACTCCGTGGTGGCCAATCCATGTGTGAAAATGATGTCTCATGCTCCCTGAACCACTCTTTAACAATTTGAGCCCGATGAATCCTGACATTGTCATCTTGGACTATGCCCTTGCCATTAGGGAAGAAAAAAATCCATTGTTTAAGAAATGAGAAGTTACTCATTGCATCAGCTGGGGTTAAATAACTTGTTGCCAGCTGAAAGATAATCGCCCATGCAGTAATTATCCAATAGGAGGCTCGTACCTATTTGCTTAGTTAAATCCAGGTAGCGACTTTTTTTTTTGGCCAGGCAGTGTGTATAAATATATATAAAAACACATACATGTTGCTAAAAAATAGCCCGGCACACAGGACATCTCTTTGGAGCAAATCTGCCCCCTCACCCTGAATGAGTTTGACACCCGTGATCTAGACCTTTGTGTTTACATGCATGGAGAAAACTTGTCTATTTCAGCAGCTCTACAGAACAGTCCTGGTCTCAGGCTAGAACATCCACCTGGAAGTACAGTGGAGGGTCAGGAAGAGGAGCTGGGTGACTCTGTGGTATTTATGTTACAAACAAAGGCTCACCATGAGGCCTAATGACCTTTGACCTCTTAAATCTAATCAGTCCATCAGTATGTGGGCAGGATCATAACAGTAGCATCTGAAGGAAATCCCTATGACCTTTCTTTAGATATCAGGGTTATTGGAGTGGGACAGGCAGACCACCTGAGGACAATAAAATAAGATTCACAGTCAATCTGTGCTCCTGGTTTACTGATCAGAAAACACAGTCTATAGCTGCATTTTCATTACCCTTAGAAATGCACAAAATCTAAATAGTGCAATAAAAAAACTGGTTATGGAAACACCTTAATGTTGAAAAACCTCTCAAATATTGCAAAAAGTTTTTACGCTGTCATGAGGAGGTTTTCAGACATTGCGATACAGAAGTATATTGCAAAAGTGTAATGGAAACACTTTTCTGCATTTACAAGACACAGGACGTGACGTGTGGTGTCACATGACCAGTCACTCTGAGACAACATGGCGCAGTACTGTGTGGATAGAAGAGGAGAAAAGACTTTTCTTAACATCATGCTTATACCCTTATATGTGGCTTTTGCCATACATGTGGACGTTGCCTCTGAAGTACCATCTGTTGCCTCTGTCTTTTCTTCAAAATTACCAGCTTCCCTGCAACAGATTCACGCGAGATGAGACTTTACGAGAATTGCAAGCCTTATTCCCAAAACTCCCTTTAATGGAAACGCATTCAAAGTGTAATTGTACTTTGTCGAAATTTAAGAAATATCATTTTTATTTTGCAAAAAACTGTAATGGAAACCCAGCTAATGATGCCTGTCTGTGGATGGGAAACAGCAGCCGTCTGTTAACAGAGACTTTAAACCCCTAAAACTTGTAGGGGTTGGCTTACTTAATGTTCATGGATTGCTGACCTAACTTTTCTTTGTTGGCTTACTTAATTTCTTAACTGGGTCAGCTTTGTTCAATTTTAGGCTTAAAGTTAACAAAGCCAACCCCTGAAAATTAAGAAGGCCAACCCCTCAAAGTATGTTTGCAAACCCCTGGAAGTTAGGAAAGCTAACCCACAAAGGTTAAGAAATCTGGCCTATGAAAGTTAACAAAATCAGCGCCTGAAGTAATGAAGGCCAACCCCTCAAAGTTGAGAAAGTCAACCCCTTAAATAAAAGAAAGCCAACAACAAAAGTTAAGTAAGTCAATCCATGAATGTTATGTAAGCCAACCTCTGAAAGTTAAGTAAAACCACCAATGAAAGTTAAGAACGCTATGAGGCGATCAATATATATTTAACAAGTCAAACATCTAGACAGATGTTTGATACGTTAAATATGTACGATTCAATCAGGACCAAGAACATTTTCAAAAAGTAAAACTTTCTGTTTCCTGTGGTTCAGGTGCTTCTTAATAGCTCTGACTGTCATAATCAGGTCTTCATGTCTTTAATGTCCCACAGATGGGCTGCTGTACGTGGTCGTGGTTCTGGTCATCATCATCATCGTCTTGGGGCTGGCGCTGACAATAGTTTGTGCTCACAGGAACATCAGACCCCATGGTAAGGAAACAGGAAGAACATAGTGTCTAACTCTTTTAGTTCAACCCTAAACCACATTAAAGTCAGGAAACTCTTTCTATCTGAATATCTTTACATCTCTGTTATATCTGCTTATATCTGCTACTGCAAAGGTTTAGTGAATGTTTCTGATCTCTTCTCTATGAGCTTTCAAGTGTTTAAGTGGGTTTAAATCAGCCACAGACCAGCAGACTCTGATTAAAACTGGTTTCTGTTTCACAGGTTTGAACAGCAGAGTATACAGAGACAGCATGAATGTGGAGGTGACCTCTTTGACGCTTTATTAACCTGATCACTGAGATAAACCAGCATTTGATTTATCAAGTCTAAGGTTAAGAAATGTTGCATTTCCTGACTCTGTTAAAACTCTACTGTTTCAGGTCCCCTCTAATGAGTACCATCTTCCTGTCTCTGGCTGTGAATTGACCGTCTACGATAAATTATGTCCAGCCAAAACAGACCAAAGCGACCCCAACCTCAGCTAAAAACCACAGGATGCTGCTGGGCCTAGTCCCTTGGATATTTACTGAGCCTCTTTCAGCCTGTTCATAGAGAAACAGATCAGATAGAGCTTCAGTCATCAGGAAGGAAATTCAGTTTAATCTAGAACTTGATTGGATAAAAACTCCCCTAAAAACTATCAGACTTAAAACATCTTTGTTCTATCCTAGTCTAGGTCTTTCCAAATGCGAGGTCCAGGTTGTTGTTGAATTGTGGTCCAGACAACAAAAATCTCTTGTCAGTTGTGGTCCAGATCTGTGTTCAATCATGGTCCAGCCTTAAACATCTTCGTTCAGTTGTGGTCCAAAATGAAACATCTTTGTTCAATTATGGTCCAGCTATTTGTTTAATTGTGGTCCGGCTCTGTGGTCAATCATGGTCCAAATCTTTGTTCAGTCAGGGTCCAGATCCTCCGCTATTCAAGGTCCAGAGTTTTTGTTCAATCTTGGTCCAGATCCTTGTTTGATCTTGGTCCAGATCTTTGTACAGCTGTGAGCCAGATCTTTTTGCAGTTGTGGTCCAGATCTTTGTTCAGTCATGGTCCAGACAAAAACATCTTTGTTTAGTTGTGGTCCTAGATAAAACACCTTTATTTTATTGTGGTCCAGATGTTTTGTACAAGCTTGGTCTTTAGGAATGAATAGAAAGAGCATTCAAACTTTAAAGCTCTAAATGGACCTGTATGCTACAGTTATCAGAAAATTTCTACATACATTGAGTACGATCCTTACACTGGCTCTTTCACCAACTGCAGGACACTACTGGACACAAACACCAATCTTTTATAAAAGAGCTATAGTTGTTAAATGTTTAATATATGCTAATTAAACATTTAACAACTATAGCTCTTTTATAAAAGATTGGTGTTTGTGTCCAGTAGTTGTTAAATGTTATATATATGCTAATTATAAAGAATATCTACTTTTAAGGTAAATGATGTACACCCAGTAGGGGGCGCTTTAGCTTTGCCAGAAGGCTACTATGGCCTGGTGAGGCGTTGCTTCAGGGTTACAGAGACAGGGACAGCCACTAGTTTGACTTTTTGAGATTTAGTTACTGAAGAACTTTATTTTTGCAATGTTTTCTTTTGTTATAAAAAGTGTTAATAGCTACAGTATATTTATATGTTGCACCTTTTACTCGTGTTTTGTGAATATATCTGTGTCTCACTTTGGGAGGCTAGCAAAAATAAAAAAGCACCATCAGAGCAATCCTCCAACTATGCCTGTGTTACAACATTGTTTTGTTTTGTTAGGGTTTTTAGGAGAACCCCATGACAGTATTATAATTATTAATTTATCCAGAATTCCTTATTTTCCTCCCAAATAAAAGCAACTCTGTTGGTTGGTTGTTTGCTTTTGGTCTTTTTTTGTTTCACTTTTTTTCTAATTGTTGTTGCACAGGAAACAACCTTGTAAACCCTTGTTTTGATCAGTGCTGTATAAATAAAGTTGTTGTTATTACTAATATTAGCATTGTTAGCATTATTAGCATTCGTAATAGTCACATCTCTATGATGGTGTTGGTTGTCATGATCTGTCAGTGTCTTTGATCAATAATTATCACTTTGTTATGTTAAACTGGAAAATAAGAAGGATACACATTTCAAACACAACCTTAAAGCTTTCATTTAATGTAGGGATGACGACTGAAAGATGTTTAGAGCAAGTCACACTAGAGTAAAGTGTGACAACCAACCCCGTTCTCCCCTTTAAACATGAAAGGACAGATGCCTTGAGGAGATACTTGTTTCTTTCTCTCTTTTTGTGGCCACAGAGGAGAAAGGAAATGGGTGATTTTACAGTAACAGATTACTTTCATGAAAATTGTAACCATTAATGAATTACTTGACTTGTAAAACTAATGTGTCAATGTTTCTCATTACAACAAAAAAAAAAAACATCTCAGGACTCTAAAGCAGGGATGTCAAACTCATTTCGGTCGGGGGCAGGACTGCTCCAATGAGATGTCCTGTGGGCTAGACCATTTTTAGTGACATCATTATGAGCAAAAACTGAAAAATCAGCTGCTGAAATGTTTATAAATGTAAATGAATCAATATTAGATGCAGATGAGTGCTGGGTTTTAACATACAAAAATGCTCATTAGATACTTTGGACAGAGGATCTACCTGCAAGAACCTTAAACAAGTCAGGCGGGATATCATGCCATGTGTTACATGTAGCATGATATTACACAAATACTTTTTTCAGATTTTAACATTTTTATTATCCACTGATGATGAATTTATAAGACTGGAATATTCATTATCAATATGCATTCAGTATGACTGTTAAGGCTTTAAAACAACAAACAGCTGTTGTCCTCAATATCTGATCAGACCCCAAGATTATTTCACCTAACCTGGGATCAGTTTACAGAGTCCAGAGAGAGAGAGAAGATCCTACTGAGATTCATCTCTCCCTGGTGAGCTACTGTGCTGAGTACCAAACTCTTCTCCTGCTGAGTGAAAACAACTTTTCAGCACATGTTCAAGACCCTACAGGCGATGATCTGCATGTCTGTTCAACCAGAATCAGCCTGACATCCCTACACACGCCGTGATCTGGGGCATCTCTGTGCATAATTTTGGATGCCTTTTAGCACTGCTCCAGGGCCTCTCACGTCATCGGACAGGCTGTGTCTGGATTAAGATGAAAATGTCAGTTATAAAGATTTTAATTTTGCTGTTATGAGAGGATTTTTTTAAACAATCTGTTTCTTTAGTTTTTCACAGTTAGTAACAAAGAAAAAGAGAAAAAAATAATACAAATAATAACGCCATAACGCGAGAAAAGCAAAATCAAATAAATCAAGGACAGTTATTGTTTGAGTGTTGTCAATATACAGATTTTACATGAAAATGTGGACAAGTACTTTTTGAAAAGGACAATGCTCTAAATGAGAAAGATACAATGAGATCAATAGTGTTTACAGACTTAAACAAACCCCATGCCGAGTACATAACTTGCTGTTGTAATTGAACATGCTGATACTGTGAGAAAACAAACAAACTGACCCCAGATGCTGTCAAAGACTTCTCGCTTGTCTTTAAGTGAATATGTAATTTTTTCTAAGGGTAAATATACCGACATTTCATAGCCATCGTTTCATACTTGGTCTTCCATATTTTCCCATGTTGATACTATTGTTTTTTTTAGCCTGTAAAAGGCAGAGATCTAAGAAAATTTGTTCTCTGCGTTTCATATTATGGTCTTTTGGATAGATACCAAGAACAAAAAACTTCAGTTCTACTCTTATTTTAAATGAAATAAACTTCTGCATTATCTGTCCCACCTAATCCTAAAATTCTATAACTTTTGGACGTTCCCATTTTCTGGACATTTTTTCTTTTTTTTACACAAATAACAACTGTCAAAGGCCTGACATCATAACCAACAGTATCTGTAAGGCAGGGGTGTCAAACTCAAGGCCCAGGGGCCAAATCCAGCCCGTAGAACAGTTAATTCAGGCCCGAAGAGATGAGATCACATTTCTGTTATAACTGGCTCATCAGTGTGAGGTCTACAGATTTCCTCAAGTATAAAAATGTGAATTTATCCTTGATAATTTAAGATATCCTTGTTAAGTCATAAAATCTGAAAAAGTAAGGAGTAAAAATATTTAGATAAGAAGACAGGAATGGGGGGGGAAAAAATTTTGTTTTTATTTCATATTTTCAATTTAGCATCTCACAATTAGGATTCAAACTCAGGATTTAGGGTGACTGGTTGGGGGTTTGCTGTCTTGTTCATGGGCCCCACTGTAGTACACAAGAAGTGAACCAGCACCCCAACCACTAAACTCAAGTCCTTACAGGCCAACCTGCTGCTGCCTCACTGAGCTATACCACAAAACAGATGCATTTTTGGTCATTTACAGTCAGCCTGCTGACCACTGATAACAGCCTGGGGTTAAAACAGAAACCACAAAGCTGGGTTTCTCTTTGGGTCGTGGTGGCATCTGATGAGCTGTGGGTGCGGTTAAATAATCTTAAATACTACTTCCTTTTTCTCTCATGACCTCTTAACCACACCTTGATTTATTTATCGACCACAGCAGTTTCATCTGAGGGTGACAGACTAAGAGAGGCCGTATTCAGACCAGTATCAGGGTGCATCAGGCATGGGACAAATAGAGGGAATGGGACATTTTGTACTGGTGTCAGGATCCTGAGTGAGCATTGGTATACACTATATAGTGAACTGTTCCTATCCCACAATGCATTGTGTAAAGCAGTGAACAGCAGATGGTCCCTAGCCCAGCAATATTTACCATCATGCATCATGGTTTGAACCTTTAACAAACAGAAAGACTGAGGAGAGGAGCACAGGAACAAAGAACAGTTTACTTTTTAGTTAGTTTTTTTTTTTTTTAACCATACCCTATAATCTATAATAAAGTGTTAAAGTTTCAAAATAGTCACTTGTCCCCCTATGATAATTACAGACCATCATCTATATGCACAAACAAATGATGAATGAAATAGCTGGTTATTTTACCTCAAAGGTCACATAACTGTTTATCCGTTAATGCTTTTTAATTCTTGTGAAAACATGTTTAGTTTAGTTTCAGTGAAATTCTACCAATATTTTCTATCCCCAGCCATTATCATGGATATCTACGAGCCGTTGTTGACACACGTTTTAACTATGAGCCAGAGTGTCTGAAACGGTTTTTGTTCTGTTCAGTTACATACGTACGTATATGCACTTTTTGCAGGCCATCACTGTTAAATTGTAGTCTTTACCCCATTAACCTGACCTTGCAAAGCAGATGGATACACCCGTTTCCTTGTTTCTCACTGGCAAATCCATCTTGCAAAGCTCCCGTCTGAACCGTGTGGGCCCGGTTAGAAAGTGACAGGACCAATCAGCGACGAGGGGCAGTACTGTCAGAAGGAGTCATGACGTAAGTGAGCAGCAGCAAGAGACTGATGCTATTATGGCGGAAGAGCTTAGCGTGGATGTTGCTAAAGCAGCAGTTTTATCAGAACTTGATGACATTTCTTAGTTAAAAGAAAAACAAAGAACAGCAGTAAGTTGTTTTCTTTTCAAAAATGACAAAAGTCATGTACTGACATGTATATATTCACCATGATTCACATTATTCCTCGGTAGCTGCACATGCACACCTCAGTCACGGCTACGTCACATTTTGTTGCTCTGATTGGCCCGTTACTGGCCCACTTTGTCGTTGTGGCGTACTGAGTTTCTGTATGATTCTGGTAAACATGTACAATATGACGACTGAAGCAGGCAGCCACTGGGGTTGAACTTTTTTAGTTCTAACAAAATGCACCTATCATCATTTATCTTCATTTCCTTTTTTGAAGCATCTCTGCTCCTTAAACTGAGACAAACCCAGGTTATTAAACTGTGATGCAGAAGTAATAGTTATGTAAGACAGTGACTTAAATTCAACCATATGTCTCCATCAGAGATACTTAAGAAGAAGGACAGAAATCTTCAGTCAGATTATTTATCACCTCCCTCTGTATAATCTCAGGATGAAGATCCACCAGGTTGTCTTCTTGCTCTACTTATCAGGTAAGGACTCATAAACAGAATACATTGGTGATGTCATTATTTAAAAAATAATTATTATTATTTGATTATTTATTATTATAAATAATAACAGTCAGAATACAATAATAATAATTATAATTATGATTAATACTGCAGCATTCACTGAAAAAATATGCTGTGGTATTTCCTCAAAAAAAAAAGTTAGTTTTCCATACAGAAATTCATTTTTGATCATTTTTAATTCAACTCAGTTTGCATTTAATGGTAATTCCTACCTTAAACAGATGGCTTTTCAGGGTTATTTAACATATTTTAAATTATATATAAGCGATTTAATGAAGTAATGTTAAGGTTGTATTTTATCCTCTCTGCCAAATCAGGTAGTTATATCCGGCCCTCAAGATCATTTCATATTTTTATATTAACTGGCCCACCACAATGAGGTCTGCAGATTTCCTCTGCGTAGACTCAAAATGTAAAATTAACACTGATGATTTCAAATGTCCTTTTTAAGTCACAAAAAAATAGAAAAAGTTAAAGTTAAATTAGTAGATAAAAAGTCAGGAATGTTGGAAACAGAAAAAAAAATGTTTTCATTTCATATTTTCAATTTTGCATTTAAACAACAAACACAAACTCATGTTTTTGTCTTTTTATTTTAGATTTTAACCTTTTCAACTCATGATTTTGACTCTTTATACAATACTTTGACTTTTAGATTCACAGTTATAGATGTTCAAGTCATATTTTGACCTTTTGAACTCAGTATTCTGATTTTTTCTCATATTCTGACCATTTCAACTCGTAATTTTGGCTTTTAATTCCTCTATTTTTACCTTTTAGACTAACAATTAAAAATCTCTTACTGATAGTCATCATGATTTATCATATTTTAACCTTTTAAAAAAATGAATATGAAATTCTCATATATTTGCCTTTTATGCAAATAATTTTCCTTTTATTCATGTTTTGACATTTTATCTCACCTTTTTTATTTATTTATTTTTTGTTGTTGTTGCTTTAAAATGATCAATTAAATGTTCAAACTTATTTTAGCTCCAGTTGAGCTTAAACACAGCTAAAGGTTTATATGGCAAACACAGTAAGGTTCTCCTGTTTAGACGTAGAACAGAGCTTTAACAATTACTTAGGGCAGCCTGGTTGTTTTATTTTTTCAATGAATCTATAAAGACACTCATTAATCAAAGAAAATGAATAATAAGGAAATCAGCTGAAATGTTGCATTGTTCAACATCTTTTGAAAAGACACATTCCACAGGGATTGTAAAAGCTTTGGTTTAATTTCTAAATTCGCAACTGATTTAACAGTCAGATTCACACCACACAGTGAACAGACACTGAAAACAGGGAGTATGAGTGGTTTCATTAAAACACTTTTCTGCAGTTGCTTCCTTTGTCATTAATAGGCAGGACAGAGGCAATCAGAATTAAAGTGTTGCTGAGGCTGCTGTTCTTCTGTGCCCTTCCTGTTACAGTTGCAGTACCTGCCTTTAAACTTTTAGACAGACTTATTTCCAAAGTCATCTGGCAGAATAGAAGGCCCAGGGTTAGGCTTATAGTTCTCTGTGCGCCAAAGGAAAAAGGTGGCTTATCATTGCCTAATTTTAGAAATTACTACCTGGCATCCCAGCTCAGAATTTTGGTGTCATGGAATAAATTAGATACCAGTACAAAATGGGTTCATATAGAGCAGGACTCTGTTCCAGATATATCCATCTCTGACCTCCCCTTTCTACAGCCAAAGAAATTGAAGGAACTTAGCAAACAGAATGAATGGATAAACTACACCTTAAAGATCTGGAGGAAAATGAGAAAAAAAACTTAATTTACCATTGTCACCATCAAGAGCAACAAGAATTGCTTTAATGGGGGATTTCTTGCCAGTCAAATTGGATAGGGGTTTTATCAGGTGGGCACAAAAGGGCCTGATTATTATAAATCAGTTGTTTGAAGGAAAATATCTCAGGGCTTTCTCATGACTTCAGACCCAGTATGGTATAGAATCCGAGGATTTGTTTGGATACTTTCAAATCCGACATTATTTGTTATCACACAAAGAATGGGACGCTGCTAGGATGCTGCCATCTAATTTTTAAATCTTTTGGATTGGAGTAGTAGGAAATCAAATTGGCTCAAAAGGTACGGTGTCCTGTTTGTACAAGAGAATACACTTGGATACAACTGCTAATACCTCAGATGTAGAGAATAAGTGGGAATTGGAGACGAATTCTGTAATTTCAGATGATGAATGGGAGGAGTCCTGGACATCTTGGCATAAATGTTTAAGTAGTCCCAACTGGAGAGAATTTGGTAGGAAGTTAAGAATGCAATATTTTAAAACTCCTCTGGTAAGAGCTGGTTATGATAGAAATTACAGCCCCCTCTGTTGGAGCGGATGTGGTATGAGTGGGGACATCTGGGAATAATGGCTGGGACAAAACAAAAGATATATACTCAGGGCTCTCCTGTTAAAAGCTCACAAAATGATCACAGTGAAATGGCTCAACCCTCTTCCTCCAACCATGGACCGATGGAAACAACAGCTTCAAGATGTGAACTGTATGGAAAACTTAACCGCAAAGCTGCAGCTAAGGATGGACTCATACCGGGATAAATGGAAATCTGTCATAAACTATTTAACACAATAAATCTCTTGTAAAGACGTGCAATGAGGTGGGGTGAATGCATGGACGAAATTTTGATTTCAGAGGTGGGGGGGACACAACTGGTTTGAGTACGGGGGGTATGGTCAATAGGCCTCGTTTACATAAAATTATACCTAATTTTTGAGTAAAAATAAGCTATAATAAGCTATAGTAAGATATAAAAATAAGATTATCATCACTCTAACATTTGTCACAATGATCAATCTCATGACTAACATATCTTTATTCTTTCAACCTCACCTGTGAGCCTCCAGCCTCTCCTCCTCTACCTCCTCCAGTCTCTCCTCCATCTCCTCCAGCCTCTCTTGCTCTACCTCCTCCTGTATCTCCTCCTCTACCTCCTCCATCTCCTCCAGCCTCTCTTGCTCTACCTCCTCCTGTATCTTCTTCTGGATTTCTATTATCTGTCACCTGACAAAAAAATATTGATGGATGACATATGAACAGTGGGACAATTTGGGATGCAACAATCATTGATTTTGATGGTATAGTCTGAAGAAAAAACTCAGTTTCTCAATTATTATGTCTAATTTATTCACAAACAATATGGATGTATAAAATCACATTTGTAATCCAAGGTTTTATTTTATTTTTCCCACAAACTTTCATTGTTAGTGTTTTTAAACAGTGGCTGCCTTTCAAAACACAAATAATACATGAAAAAAAAAATCAAAAAGTGTATCTCTTTGGCTTTAAATATACACTTTTTTAAAATCTCTGTGTTGTTGAGGCTCTACAGTAATAATAATAATAATAATAATAATAATAATATTTTATTTGTCAGCTCTTTCAATAAAACTCAGACACTTTACAAGAATAAAACAATTACATAATATGAACATATAAATTGCAACACATACGTTTATCATAAAGTTAAATAATAGAATATTTAAAAAATATATAAGTCATACTATTACTACTACTACTACTAATAATAATAATAATAATAATAATAATAGTAATAGGAGGGGAGAGAGCCTGAGTTTCTGATGGATGAGGGGAAGGAGTTTGTGGTGTAATGTGTTCCTCTGAGTAACTTACACTTTCACTTCTAAAGAAGTCTCTTATATCCAGTTTTCTTTTTTCGACATCTTGCCACCTGGCTGCGCCTAATTAGCAATCACACATTCACATGCACACAGACACACATTCAATGTTAATGTAAACGAAACCTCTGATATCAAAATCCGTCTAGCTGACGTGACCCAGGCAGAACAAATGCCCAACATGTTAACAACTTACAGCAGCAGATGAACGTGGACTCAAGGCCAACTAGCTAAACACCGGTGTGCTCATGTGCTATAGTCCAGGCGCTGTTTACAACTAGATGGAGTGACAGCGGGGACGGCCAATCACACGTTAGCAAGAAACGGCAAAGCCAATCGATGAGCTTGTGGGCCAGTGGGCGGTCTAAAGAGAAACAGGCTTCAGCTTGAACAGCCGTTTTCCGCTTGGTCCTAGTGCTCAACCTGTCTCCATTTAATATAGCGTAACATTGTTTTTGGATGGTAAAAACTGCAGGGGACCAAAAGTGCCTTTTTAAAAAGTGCAGGGGAAATGTCCCCCCCCCCCCCCCCCCAATTACATCCCTGGGTGAATGTGAACATTTACGACACAATAATAGCCCCCTCTCATCCTTCCCTCTTAGGTGCTCTGACTCTGCTAGTTGGTTTGCCACAGTTACTCTGTCAAATTTTTTATGTTTTTTTTAATAATCTTTTCTGTTTGTTAAACACTAGTACATTTTCTGTAAAATCTGTTTATGACATGCTGTATGTGAGACTTTGTGTCAAGGAAAATGTTTTAATAAATGTTTAAAAAAATATAGTTTTCTTAATTTTTCACAAGTGAGAACTGAGTATGTGTCAGTATTCACTGATTTAAGATTTGCTAGAATAATCTTAGAAAAATGGACTTGGTCTCTCCTTCCTGAGTGCATTATTGAAAATACAAGCTTGTTTAAAATGAACATGAAGTTGACTTTTCCTCCATTGCCTCTCAGCTTTCATGCATTTTCTGTTTAGCTAGGCAGCAGTTTCCATGGTGGGTTTTGTTGGGGGGGGGGGGGGGGTGTTTTTTTTTTATTTTTTTTTTTTTTTTTTTTTTTTTTGTTTGTTTGTTTGTTTTGTTTTTTTTGTTCCAGTATGAGCTTCTGTGTCAACTGAGAATCTGGGTTAATAATTAAAATCAGAGAGTCTACCCTACAGAAAGTTCTGGCTGTCAGTACTGATGCTGATTCTCTGATTTTCCTACAGCTCTGTGTCCTGTCACTGCTAAACTCAGCATCTTCACTGGAGCTACAGGAGGAAATGGGAGCATCACCTGTAGTTTCTCAAAGCAATATGACTGGAAGTTCTTCTGTAAAAACGACTGTGAAGGAGAGGATATTCTTGTTAAAACAGACGGTGCCAAAGCTGTGAATGGCAGATACAGTGCTATTTACCAAAAGGTATCCAAAGCAGGCACAAAGAGCACTTTAGAAGTCACCATCACAAACCTGAAGAAGTCAGACTCAGGACGCTACAGGTGTGGGCTTGGAGGGGCCGATACTCCACAGTCTAACTGGGATTTTGTGGTCAGAGTTGTCGATGGTGAGTTTGAACTCAATCGTAAAATGCTACATTTCTTCATAATAACAGTTATATGTAATATCTGAGTGTAGTTTAATAGTTATTTTAGCCTGCAGGATTGATGACACCTGGAGCAGTTTGAACCTCCCAAAGTTGATGGACCGTCCAAATTTGTCATCTTGAGGATCCATCCTCCGAAGCTTCAATCTGATACTCTTGTTCCTGGTCAGAGAATGACCATACCAATCAGAATCATTTGAAAATCCATTACCATAAACAATAGAATATTATGGAAAAGTAATAGTACACACATCCACAATCATGGGGAAGACTGCTGACTTGACTATTGCTCAGAAGACAATGATTGACAATCATTGAGTGATGCATAAAGTCCAGAGTCAACGCTGTCAGCTGTAATTTTTTCAGGCAATTTTTTTTTTAATTAAATTGTATTAAAATACATAGGATGTCTAAATTACATTTAAATTTTTAATAATGCAGCAACCTCCCTCCAAAAGTTCTTCAGTGATTAAAAATATCAATAAATAAATACATTTTTGAATTACTTGGTTTTTAAAATTGATATATTGACATATTTACACCCATTCTTGAAACACTATAATGTCCCAGCCAACTTGAACGCATCATCATACAACGTTAGTTAGCTCATTAAATATGTAAATTAATGTCTTTCCTGCCAATTTCAACACAGACTTCAGCACTAGATTACTTTTTTAACCAATGGGACCTACTACAAATTTTTGGAGAACTTTTCACAGCCCATGCAGGCGGATAAAGAGGTTAGAGTGTTGTGAAATCTGAGGATAACTTTACCTATGACACAGCTGAAGACATGAAGGAGTCTCCTTTCCCCCCTCCTCTGAGGCTGATAGCTGAAGGTAAAGTTAATTTGATTCGCAGAGCCAGTGCACAATTGTCATAAAAAATGATCTTAAAGAATAGAAAACTCATAACTGGCTAGTGAGACTGTTTGTTGTTCTTCCTCCTAACAGTGACGCTCTTGAGTGGAGCACTTTCAAATGCTTTGATTGGTCCGCTGGACAACATGCTTTTAGCGACACAGCTGCAGAATAATGTCACAGCTATTGTTGTTGTCTTTGTCCACTGTTGTATTTTACTGGGCAACAAAGTGTTCCTACACAGGACACTTTTACTTGGGAATACTCAGGCTTTTGCTGTCGTTTGCTGTGGTTGTGTGGTTGCCAGGACAGTGTGAGTTGCGTTCTGCTTTTCTGTCTATATGTGAGCTTGGCTCCACATGTATTCGTTCGGTACACGTCTACACCGTACCGAGAGGCCTGTACCGAATCGGTACAGTACGAATACACGTACCTTTACACCCCTAGGAGATACTGATTTAGGGCCCTATGATTTATGCGTTAACAGAATTGTGGGTCACAGAAATGGGCAATAAAAAAAGAAATCTACTATCAAACGCAGGATATTGTGGAAATTGACTTAAATTGACTGAATTGTTTTTGTGAGAGGGAGGAACGTTTACTTGAGGAGAATTTTGCAGGGGGATCACTAATGTGTCGCACAAACTGTGCCTCACTTCACAAACAATACAAGCACGTCAAAGTGGTCGCACAAAACACCGGCAAACACCATGTGGCTCATTTTGAGGCTGTTCAGGTGTGACTTAAGTCATGTGTTCTACAAGAAAACTAGTCCTTCCTATGAGTTATTTTTCCTCATCACACCAGAGTCGTAGGGAGAGTGAGTTTTTTATGTGACAGGTACAGAGCTGTGACTTCAGGCTTTAATACTAAAAACCTGCTCACCCTTCAAAGGCTTGACAAACTTTAAAGTTTACGAAGATCTGCAGGCTATATGATGTTACAAGTATCAATTAGCTGATTAATTCCTCCCATTTATACTGTAGTTCATTTTGGTTGGTTAACGAGCCGAGGCATGTCTGCATTTAACGTACTGGTCTGATATGAGGCAGATGGACAGACAGAGAGGACAGAGAGAGAGAGATGAGGAGGAGACATTTACAGTTAGGAGGTGAACAATGCAGCATCACGATGCATGTACTGTTACATGTAGAGTGAAGAAAAGTCTAGATAATAGGTTTACTTTTAACCATTTAATTTAACTGGCAAAATACACTGCCTGGCCAAAAAAAAGTCGCCACCAAAAAAAGGTCACACACACTCTAATATTTTGTTGGACCGCCTTTAGCTTTGATTACAGCTTGCATTCGCTGTGGCATTGTTTCGATAAGCTTCTGCAATGTCACAAGATTTGTTTCCATCCAGTGTTGCATTAATTTTTCACCAAGATCTTGTATTGATGATGGGAGAGTCTGATCACTGCGCAAAGCCTTCTCCAGGACATCCCAAAGATTCTCAACGGGGTTAAGGTCTGGACTCTGTGGTGGCCAGTCCATGTGTGTAAATGATGTCTCATGCTCCCTGAACCACTCTTTCACAATTTCAGCCCGATGAATCCTGCATTCTCATCTTGGAATATGCCCGTGCCATTAGGGAAGAAAAAATCCATTGATGGAATAACCTGGTCATTCAGTATATTCAGGTAGTCAGCTGACCTCATTTTTTGGACACATAATGTTGCTGAACTTAGACCTGACCGACTGCAGCAACCCCAGATCATGGCACTGACCCCACAGGCTTATACAGTAGGCACTGGGCATGATGGGTGCATCACTTCACCTGCCTCTCCTCTTACCCTGATGTGCCCATCACTCTGGAACAGGGTAAATCTGGACTCATAAGACCACATTTTCATAATGCGTTGGACAGTTCTTAACCCAATTTTAGTAGTTTCTTCAATCTCCTTAAATGTTTTCTCTGCTTGATGCATGCAAATGATTTGACCCTTCTTAAACAGACTAACATCTTTTCCACGACCACAGGATGTGTCGTTGGACATGGTTGTTTAAGAAATGAGAAGCTACTCATTGCATCAGCTGGGGTTAAATAACTTGTTGCCAGCTGAAAGATAATCGCCCATGCAGTAATTATCCAATAGGAGGCTCGTACCTATTTGCTTAGTTAAATCCAGGTGGCGATTTTTTTTTTTGGCCAGGCAGTGTATAAAACAAAATTTGGCAAGACATTCCTTTTCCAGCAGCACATGTATATCTATTCTGGTCATAAATCCATGTTGGACTGATTTTCTAGGATGTGTGTGTAACACCAGTAATGAAGGGAACAATATGTAGAGAATTAGCACTAACAGCCCTGCTTGATAGAAGACTGAGTGTACTAGGATTAGCTTTAGAGGATTATTTATTATCTCTACCTGAGAGGAGCTAATCACAGCTACTGTTCATCTTGTTTTCTTCTCCTCAGATCCAATTCATGGAAACTCACGATTTGCTCGTTCAAAGGTTGAAAGAGAAAGCAATACACGTGGATGCAGTGGTGATCCTGTCCCTGGAGGTTGGACGTTTCTCTGTAGAGGAAACTGTGTTAAAGAAGAAGACATTCTCATTGAAACCAATACCAGCAATGTTCAGAGCGGCAGATACCGCCTTCAATATAATGAACACTGGCTGTACGGGCTGTACGTGACCATCTCAAACTTGACCAGCTCTGACACTGGATGGTACAGGTGTGGTTATGGCAGAGCGCTATCTTCAGTTTCATATCAAGACTTTCCTCTCATCGTCACTTCTGGTGAGTGTTGTTGTGTGATTGTTGGACATATGTGAGTGATCTTTGGGGAGGGAGAAGCTGATTCTCAAACATGAACAAAAACCTCCCTGTTACTGACAAAATTAACAGATTTAGCTGCTTAAACCAGAAGAGAACAACCAAAAGTGTCTTCAGAGCCAGTGCAATTCCCAATAAATTTACAGTAGAGCTGTTATTAAATAAATGTACACCTGATCAGATGCCCCGACCACCTCACGTGGCTCCTTTCAATGTTCTACTCCTAGTTCTCTACAGATGTCTGAACTCCTCCTGTCTCTAAGTCTGAGCCCAGTCACCTTCCACAGAAAATTCCTTTGGCTGCTTGTACGCGCCATCACATTCTTTCGGTCATTACCCAGAGTTCATGAACATAGGTGAGGGTTGGTAGGTACAGTAGATCCACAGGTAAATCTTCCAGCTTGGCTCCTTCTTCACCACAACCGACTGGCACAATGCCAGCAGTATTGCTGATGCTGCACCAATCTCCCTGTCAATCTCATGGTCTATTTTACCCCCACACTTGAACAAGACCAAGAGATACTTGAAATCTTTCACCTCAGGCAGAGACTCACTCCCTAACCAGAGGGAGTAATCAGCCACTTCCAAGCAAATCCACAGTACACCCCACATGACCCCTGTAGACCACAATTGTAAGTGTCCTCCAAGTCTAAAGAACACATGTAAACTGGATGAACACTCTCACATGCTCCCCTAAGGGTAAAGAGCTGGTCCACAGTCCCACGGCCAGTAAGGAATCTGCATCGTTCCTTCTGTATCCAATAGGGGTGTAACGGTACAGAAAAATTTCGGTTCAGTATGTACCTCAGTTTGGACATCACGGTTTGGTATGTTTTTGGTATGGTAATCGAAGCGAATAAAAATACAAATAATTCATTTATTTATTTTAGTTAAATTGCATTAAAATAAATAGGCTGAATAAATTACATTTAAATTATTAATAATGCTGTAACCTCCCTCCAAAAGTTCTTCAATGATTAAAAATATCAATAAATAAATACATTTTTGAATTACTAGGTTTTTTTAATTGATAAATTGACATATTTATACCCAATCTTTAAACACTATAATTTCCCAGCCAACTTGAATGCAACATCATACAACCAAGCCTGTTAAGTATGCAAATTAGGGCCTTTCCTGCCAATTTCAACACGGACTTCAGCAATAGATTACTTTTTTAACCAATGGGACCTACTACAAAGTTTGGGAGAACGTTTCACAGCCCATGTAGGCAGATAAAGAGGTTAGAGCCGTGTGAAATCTTAATATAACTTCACCTATGACGCTGCTGCAGACATGAAGGAGTCTCCTCTCCTCCTACTCAGAGGCTTATAGTTGAAGGTAAAATTAATTTGATTTACAGAGCCAGAGCACCAGTGTTATAATAAAAACTATCTTAAAGAATAGGAAATTCTTAACTGGCTGGTGAGCCTTTTTGTTGTTCCTCCTCCTAACAGTGACGTTCTTGTTTGAGTGGTGCTTTTTAAAATGCTTTGATTGATCAGCTGGACGACGTGCTGTCAGAGACACAGATGCATAATAATGTCAGCACTACTGTTGTTGTCTTTGTCCACTGTTGTATTTTACTGGGAAACAAAGTGTTACTAAACAGGACACTTTTATCTGTGAATATTCAGGCTGTTGCTGTGGTTTGCTGTGGTTGTGTGGTTGCCAGGACAGTGTGACAGTGAGTTGTTCTCTGGTTTTCTGTCTGTATGTGAGCTTCGTTCCACATGCATTGTTCGGTACACGTCTGTACCGTACCGAGAGGCCCATACCGAATCAGTACGGTACGAAAACACGTACCTTTACACCCCTTGTATCCAAGGTTCCACAGTCAGACGGAGCCTGCTTTCCAGCACCATAATATAAGCTTTACCAGGGAGGCTGAATAGTGATACCTTGATAATTCAAGCATACCCCCCAGAAACCACCCAAGTATCATCTACTTGGTAGAGAACAGAGATTAGACAGAAGAACAGGAAATAGATGAGCCGGAACGATGTAATAAAAGTTGATGCTGCGAAAGCTGCTGGATTAATTATTATTAGTAAAGTTAACGATCCTCCATCATTACCATTTCAGATCCCAGTTCCACTGAGAGTCCTGAGGTGACCACAGAGGAGGTTCCTGCCCCTGTCTCCACCCACAGCTACATCCCAACAGGTGAAACTGCAACCAGGGGCTAGATTTTTTTTTTTTTTTTTTCACATTTTCAGTGATTCTGTACCCTTATGTGGTCTAGGTGTATTTCTCATCTAGTGCCCACCTCCAGATATGTGTGCTTCATCTGGATCTTGGTGTTTTGCCTCTTAACTTGCATTGAAACTGTTCTATTTGATTTGAATTGGAATTTGTCAGCCTGTGCAGGGATCTGCCCTTCTGGGCCACCATAGGACAGTGACAAGTAAACAGAAATGGAAATAATTGGGCAAATATTAAGTAAAACTTGCTAAAACTGCAGAAGTTTGCAGCTGGGTTAATTATTATAAGATAAATGAATGAATCTTAATCAATACCGTTTCAGATCCCAGTTCCACTGAGAGTCCCAAGGTGACCACAGAGGAGGTTCCTGCCCCTGTCTCCACCCACACCTACATCCCAACAGGTGAAACTGCAACCAGGGGCCAACGTTATTATAGTTAACTTAAACTAACTAAATAATTAAAACTGAAATTGAAAAATCATGTTAGTTAACTGAAACTAAATAAAAACTGAGCTTTACAGAAAAAATGAAAACTAAATAAAACTGTATAGTGCGCTTACAGAACTAACTAAAATAAAATAAAATAAAAATGGAAACAAAATATCCTTAGTTTTTGTCTTTGACACAACCATACTGACTGGCACCTTCACCAGAGTCCGGGGAGTGTAAAATAATAATAAAATGGCCTGATCTGATTGGTTAAGACTTCATACAGTGGCAGTGTTATGTCTGGAGTTGTATTCAAACATCATCTTTAAATAAAAAAAATGATAAGTGAAGAATAGCCTGTTTAAATATGTTTTTTATAAAGTTCCCTTGAAAAAGACGTTCCCTCAGTCCCAACATGTATCTGAAAAAAAACTAAAACTAACTCTAAAACTAATAAAAACGAAACTAAAACTAAGCATTTTTGCAAAATAAAAACTAAACTAAACTAACAAACCAGCAGTAAAAACTAATAAAACTAAACTGAAATTGAAAAGAGAAAACGAAAATGAAATAAAAATAAAAACTATTAAAAAAATCCAAAACTATTATAACCTTGCCAGGAGCTAGATTTTTTTTTTTTTTTTTTTTTTCACATTTTCAGTAATCTTGTACCCTTATGTGGTCTAGGTGTATTTCTTATCTGGCACCCACCTCCAGATATGTGTGCTTCATCTGGATCTTGGTAGTGCTTCTTAACTTGCATTGAAACTTTAACCCCTGTGGGCCACAATTGTAAGCATCCTCCAAGTCGAAAGAACACATGTAAACTAGATGAGCAAACTCCCATGCTCCCCCAAGGGTAAAGAGCTGGTCCACTTTCCCATGGCCAGGAAGGAATCTGCATTGTTCCTTCTGTATCCAAGATTCCACAGTTGTATGGAGTCTCTTTACCAGCACCTAAAGTAAACTTTACCAGGGAGGCTGAGTAGTGTGATACCCCGATAATTCAAGTATACCCTTCAGAAACCACCCCAGTCTCATCTACTCAGATGAGAACAGGAAATAAATGAGCAGGAAGGATGTAATAAAGACTAAAGCTGCAGAGTTTTGGAGCTTGGGTTATTATAATTAACTGAATGAATAAATGGTTATTCATAAAAAATGCTTTCAGATCCCAGTTCCACCAAGAGTCCCCCAGTGATGACAGTGGAGGTTCGTGCTCCCATCTCCACCCAAAGCTACATCCCAACAGGTAAAACTGTAAACAGGAACTTGATGGGGGTTTTTTTTCATGTTTTAATTAAATCAGTAAATTTTCTGTAAATTTCTGCAGTCAGGGCCAGCAACTACAATTTTGGTGCGGTGTGGTTCTGACCCCAATGCGTGTACTTCATTCAGATTTTTGGTTGGGCTTCTTAACTTGCATTATTCATTTTCTTGAAACTGTTCTCTTTGAATTGCAATGTGTCTGCCTGTGCAGGGATCTGCCCTTCTGGGCCACCATAGAACAGTGACAAGGAGACTGAAATGGAAATAATGGGGCAGGAATTGTGTAAAATTGGCTGAAACTGCAAAAGTTCAGAGCTGGGCAAATTACTATAAGTTAAATAAACGATTGTTCTTCAATACCGTTTCAGATCCCAGTTCCACCGAGAGTCCTTGGGGACTGACAGAGGAGGTCACTGCTCCTCTCTTCACCCATAGCTACATCCCAACAGGTGAAACTGCAACTCAGAGCTAGATGTATTTTTATGTTTTCAGCAGTGCTGTCAAACAATTAAAAATTTTCATCAGATTAATTACAGGGTTGCTGTAGATTAATTTCAATTCATCATGATTAAATATCATTCATTTTAATCTATATTAATTGCGTTTCATTTTACAAGCTTGGTGATGCATTAGCCAAATTGCTAGCAGAATCCCTAGAGAATGTATGCCTCGCAGTAATGTGGTAATGTGGAAGTGCTTTGGTGAAAAGAAATCTCCTTCCTGCAGAATGTGCATAATAACTTATGTCAGTCAACTGTTCCATCTTGGGTTTTTTTGTGCTCAAATTTCCCATCGAGAGAGCCAATATGGTGTTTAGCGTCTTCCATATCGAGTTGGTTGGTCACTACTGGATCAACGGCCCATTTGCGCATGCACAGTGGCATGCTCAACAGTAACCCTACTTGGACAGACTGCCCGAAATGCGTTGCCAGAGACATTTCAGGGATTTTGAGTCAATCTGTGCTGTAGATGGGTTAATTGCCTTAAAATTTTCAATCACATTAATCATGATGATGGATTAATTTGGATGAAAGCATTAATTTTGACAGCCCTAGTTTCAGACAATCTGCACTTTTCTGTGTTTGGGTGCACACCCAAATATGTGTACTTTATTTGGATTTTGGTTGCGCTTTTAAAGCTGCATTATTCCTTTTCTTGAGACTGTTCTCTATAAATTGAAATATGCCAGCCTGTGTAGGGATCTGCCCTTCTGGGCCACCATAGGACAGTGACAGGGAGACTGAGATGGAAATAATGGGGCAGAAATGATGAAAAATGGCTGAAACTGCGAAAGTTTGGAGCTGGGCAAATTACTATAAGTTAAATGAACGATTCTTCCTCCATACTGTTTCAGATCCCAGTTCTGCAGAGAGTCCTTGGGGAATGACAGAGGAGGTCACTGCTCCTCTCTTCACCCGTAGCTACATCCCAACAGGTGAAACTGCAACTCTGAGCTAAATATATAAATATATATATATATATATATATATATATATATTTTTTTTTTTTTTTAAGACTTATTTTTGGGCCTTTTTTATGCCTTTATTTGATAGAGAAAGGACAGTGGATAGACTTGGAAACAGGGAAGAGAGTGGGGAGAGACATGCGGTAAAGGGCCACAGGCCGGATTCAAACCCAGGCCACCCGCATACATGGGTAGTGCCTTAAACCACTCAACCATCTGCGCTCCTAAGCTAAATGTATTGTTATGTTTTCAGTAAATCTGCACTTTTCTGCTTTCAGGTAGGCCACTTTTCTGCCCTAGGTACAATTGACATTTGGTGCCCACCCAAATATGTGTACTTTATTTGGATTTTGGTTGTGCTTTTAAACCTGCATTATTCCTTTTCTTGAGACTGTCCTCTATGAATTGGAATTCGCCAGCCTGTGCAGGGATCTGCTCTTCTGGGCCACCGTAGGACAGTGACAAGGAGACTGAGATGGAAATAATGGGGCAGAAATTATGAAAAATGGCTGAAACTGCTGAATTTTGGAGCTGGGTTGTTTATTATCAGTTAAATGAATGAATCTTAATCAATACCGTTTCAGGTCCCACTTCCACTGAGAGTCCTAGGGGACTGACAGAGGAGGTTCCTGTGCCTGTCTCCACCCACGGCTACATCCCAACAGGTGAAACTGAAAATTGGAGAAAGATGTTTTCTCACATTTTCACTAAATGTTTACTTTTCTGCAGTCAGTCTGAGTAAAGTGTTGCCATATAACCAAGATCAGCTGACAGCCAGCTAATTCATTGGCTGTGATATTAGCAAATCACAGTCATGCTGTCATTTTTAAACTGTTCTTGCCTGTCTACTCTTTGCCGCCCCTCTGCAGTCTGCTTTTGCCACCCTCCTCCACCCCAGCCCTTCTTCAATTTTGCTTCTGATTTATCATTAGCCGTTTTTACACAGAGATTCCACAATAGAGATGAAAAGGAATGCCCGTCTCTGTTCCGCGGCAAGCAATTCATACAAAGGTGTAACAGAGCCATGCACGCCCGTGCTTACACACACACAGCCCGGCGTCTCGTAATCAGATGGCAGCCACTGCCCGAGCTGCTGCTTTCAATGAAACTCGAAACTCTGGATTTCTCGGCTCAAAACTTTGTATTTTCTAAATGAAATATGGGGAAAATAACATGAACATTCTTTTTTATCGATTAGATCCAATAGACTTTTTTCCTCCATGTTTCTGAGTTGGAGGTCCGACTTTGAGCAGTGTCACAGCGCACATATTTACGTCGGAGGTCGGAAACTTCAGAAAACCAAGCTCACTTGAACACATCATGGAACTTCTCGGACGCTGCTGTGAGCAGAGATGTGTCTGCTCTCTAACCTCGCAGTCTCTCCACTTAATCCACATTATTCTTTGTTTTATACCCCTGCTGTTTTCTCTGATGAAATGCCGCTTGATTAAACCGCGCTGGTTTTTAAATCTCCCGTTTATGGAGACAGCAGCGCACACTCGCCATTGCGAAATGCCGTGACGTCCTTTCACACTCGTTGCGGAAAAGTCTGTTACAGCTCTGATATTACCTCGATCCTGATCAGAGGTGGGGCGAGATCGACCCCCCATTGCGGAACGGTCGCTTTCATACAGAACGAAGGCGTAACAGACACGGAAAGGAGAGGCAGTGAGAAAGTAGCTATTGTCATCCTGTTGTCATAGATGCCTGTTCAGCTCTGGGGTTTTTGCTGCTTCTCCTCCTGCCTCAAAGCTTTCCTTGTAGACACTGGAAAGGCAGGAAAGTGTGCTGTTCTTGCTTGATGCTTTTCATGGAGGCTTGTGGAAGGCAGGGGGAACAGCCACTCTGTCAAAGTGTAAATTAACAACTGCTGACACAGAGAAATATTTTTAACTAAAGATCAAGTGTGTCTCTTGACTGAAATGAAAATAATGTGGCAAACAAGATTTAAAAATGTCTGAAACTGAAAAGGTTTGTAGCTGTGTTATTTGTTTTTAATGTAATTATTAAATGATTATTCATAAATACAGTTTCAGATACCAGTTCCACTGAGAGTCCCCTGGTGAAGAGGGAGGGCTCTGCTGATGACGAGCAAGACAGCAACTTTCCAGCAGGTGAAACTGCAACTAAGATCTAGATGTTTCTCTCTGTTTGAAGTAAACCCGTACTTTTATCAGCTGTCCAGAACCGTCCTGTCTCAGACTAGAACACTACAACTGATGGTTAAACACCTCTGTTAAGCTTCTCACTGACAGTGAAGGAACAGCTGATGGGTCAGGGAGAGGGTCTGGGTGTTTCTGTGGTACTAATGTTAAAAACAAAGGCTCACCTGAGGCCTAATAACCTTTGACCTCTAAAGTCTCATCGATCTAGTAAGTGAGAGGGACTGTAACTACTAGTGCAGCTCAAAAAATTAGAATACCATGAAAAAGTTCAATATTTTTTGTCAAAAAAAATTTTGTGTGAAAAGATGGCCAAAATATGGGCATACAGTAGCAAATTATGGCAGAAATGATGTAAAAATGGCTGAAACTGCAAAAATTTTGAGCTGGGTTGATTATTATCAGTAGAGTGAATGATTCTTCATCAATACTGTTTCAGATCCCAGATCCACTGACAGTCTCAAGGTGACCACAGAGGAGGTTCCTGCTCCTGTCCCCACCCACAGCTATATCCCAACAGGTGAAACAACTAGGAACGAGAAGTATTTTCATGTTTTAAATAAATCTGTACTTTTCTGCAGTAAGTTGGAGTGACGCACTGCCATTTAACCAAGATCAGCTGATCTCCCGCAAACCCTCATTAGCTGACAGCCAACTGATTCACTCTGAGCGCACTATTTGCTCATCACACTCATACTGCCATATTTAAGCTGTTATATCTTTACTCTTTGCTGCTCCCTCTGAAATCCGATTTTGCAACCCTCCTCCCCAGCTCCTCTTTATTCATCTTCAAACAAACAGCATCCAAAAGCATGAC
This sequence comes from Cheilinus undulatus, assembly GCF_018320785.1. Classification (NCBI taxonomy): domain Eukaryota; kingdom Metazoa; phylum Chordata; class Actinopteri; order Labriformes; family Labridae; genus Cheilinus; species Cheilinus undulatus. The sequence continues at coordinate 8,757,508 of NC_054878.1, forward strand.
AAAATCTCAATGGTCTAATCAAAGTCCGTTCAGCAGGGAAAAAGTCAACAGCTAATCCAATAAGAAACATGAGGCCAAAGACAAGGACAGAACAGTAAGACTTGTCTTAAACTGGGCTTGAGTCATTGTCGACATGTGTTGCACTGAAGCCAAGGTCAAGCTCAACTGCATTTCTGTGTTAGGGCCTTTTGATCACTGGTGATACCCCTGGAGGCTGCCAGCAGTTTTTGGGCCCTTGGAACATCCACAGCATGACCAAGGGGTAGTGGCAACCCTACTCCATGACTTGACAGTACCCTAGGCCATGCTTTTGCAACATCCACCCCTTCCTCTTTTTCAGCAGATCATTTTCCTGTGCCCCTGGTAATATGCAAGAACATCCAGAGCATTACCGGGGTTGCGTCAATCCTCTTTCCCCACCCACTGGGACTCCAGGTACAGGCTTACTTGCCACATCTACATCTTACATCTTAGTTTTACTTCCATTGGCTCAATGCACGAAGGCGGCTGTAAGATCAAGCAGAAGGATCAAGTCTCTGGTAAATTCATAAAATCTAGAGGAAGTTATTCAAATTCTTAAGTCTAGCACCTGCTCCCTTGATCCTTTCCCCACCAAATTGTTCAAAGCTGTCTCTCATTGTCTCATAAATCATATGGTTAACATTATCAGTAGCTCTCTGCAGACTGGCAGCTGCCCTGCTGCTCTTAAATGTGCTGTCATATCTCCTGTGTTAAAGAAAAACAACTTAGATCCATTAATCATCAATAACTATAGACCTATTTCTAACCTCCCTTTCATCAGCAAAAATTCTGGAAGAAGTTGTTTTCAACCAAGTCAACCATTATCTCTTAACCAACAATATACATGACAAATACCAGTCTGGCTTAGAACCAACCATAGTACAGAAACAGCACTATTAAATGTAATTAATGACCTCAGGATCAACAGTGACACATAAAAAACTTGATCCTCCTGCTTGATCTTACAGCCGCCTTCGATAGATCATGAAATCCTCATTCACAGATTCCACAATTCTGTTGGTTTATCTGGTCCTGTCCTTAAGTGGTTCTCATCCTACCTACAAAATAGAAAGTTATTTTTTCAATTGGTTGCTGAAAGACATGTCCTCTCTGGTGTTCCACAGGACTCAGTCTTTGGACCGTTACTTTTTAACTTATATATACTCCCACTCCAAGATGTCATTGATAAACACAACATATCATACCACTCATATGCTGATGACACACAACTGTACATGTCTGTTTCTTCTGGTGATTTTAGTTCAGTAAATAAACTTTTACATTGCATAAAGGTTCTTAACAATTGGATGGAAAACAATTTTCTAAAACTTAACCCAGATAAAACTGAAATACTAATTGTTGGCCTCAAAAAACAAAAAACACAACTCCAATTGCATTTAGATTAAATATCCATGAAATACAGTGAGCACGTCAGAAATCTTGGCATCATTTTGGACTCAGCACTCAACCCTGAAAACCACATATCCAGTAACACCAAAACATCCTTCTATCATTTGAAAAACATATCCAAAGTCAGTCAAACTCCTCATGAAAGCCATGGGTGTTGGTTTGCTCCGAAGAGAGATTCCGTCTTTCCACTCAGCCACGAAGTCCAGATCGGTGCAGTGATGGTTGTCTTTCTATATTTTTTCTAAAGATAAAGAAAAAAAATATAAGTTTGTATTTCTGTCTTTAATGGCAGGGTTTTGTGGAGGAAGATTATGGCAGACTATCTGAACCTCATGCCCAGCTTTAAGGACTGCTGGACTGTGTTGTTGGTCAGTCATGTTTTATTTCAATACAGAAGTCGTCATTCTTAACTACTTCTATATAGATGGCAGAGGTCCTTAGTAAGTATTGACTGTAATTTTGGTTGTACCAATAAAGGCCCGTGGAAGCTTCAACATACTGTATCATTCCAGAGTCAGTTAAAAGGCATCCACCTGTAGCTGGATAGAATCTAAATTATCAGCTGTCGTCAAGGTTTGCGACATCTCTTTGTCCAGAGAGAGGACTGAACGGAGAGGAGGGTCGAACAACAGAATGTCTGCTGCCATCTAGCAGATGGAGATTGAATTGCAACACAAAACTAAATAAAAAAATCAGAAGATGAGGATGAAATGACAGAAGACAGAACAGGAAATAAAGAAGCAGTAAGGTTAATAATAATGATAATAACAACACATTTTGTGGGCGCCTTTCTGACACTCAAGGTCACCTTCCAGACAACAATCATCAAAACAGTAATATAATAATAAAAATGGCAAAAGAGTCTAAAAGCAACAACTAGACATGATATAAAAAAGAAACATTAAAGACACATTAAAGACATGGATCAGGTGGGGTAGGCAAGGCGAAAGAGGTGAGTTTTGAGCTGGGTTTTGAATATTGAGAGGGTCTCAATGGAGCGGAGGTCAGGAGGGAGTGAGTTCCAGAGGTTGGGGGCAGAGCAACTGAAAGCACTAGCCCCCATGGAGGGCAGGTGGACGGGGGGAGTTGACAGGAGGTTGGCAGACGAAGAACGCAGTAATCGGATGGGTGTGTACGGTTGGAGGAGGTCAGAGAGATATGGGGGTACCAGGCTATGGAGGGCTTTGAATGTGAGGAGGAGGATCTTGTAGTTAATGCGGAAAGGGATGTAATAATTGCTGAAATTGCAAAAGTTTGGAGCTGGGTTGATTACTATTAATTTAAATTAACGATTCTTCATCAATGCCGTTTCAGATCCCAGTACCACTGAGAGTCCCCCAGTGATGACAGAGGAGGCTTCTGCTGGTGAAGAGTGTCCCCTGCAATGCAGCAGTCCCCCAACAGGTGAAACTGTAACGAACTGTAACTGTAAACGTCTGTAAAAGACATTTTTATTTACATGCATGAAGAAAACCTGTTTATTTCAGCAGCTCTACAGAACAGTCCTGGTCTCAGGCTACAACATCCACCTGGTGGTTAAATACCTCCATCAAACAGTGAAGGTACAGTGGAGGGTCAGGAAGAGGGGCTGGGTGATTCTGTGGTATTAATGTTGAAAATAAAGGCTGACCATGAGGCCTATTGACCTTTGACCTCTTAAATCTCATCAGTCCATCAGTCAGTGGGCAGGACCATAACTAAAACATCTGAAGGAAATCCCTATGACCTTTCTTTAGATATCAGGATCATCAGAGTGGGACAGGCAGACCACCTGAGGACAACAAAATAAGATTCACAGTCAATCTGTGCTCCTGGTTTACTGATCAGAGAACACCGTCTATAGCCGCGTTTCCATTACCCTTAGAAATGCGCAAAAATCTAAATAGCGCAATAAAAAACTGGTTATGGAAACACCTGAATTTTGAAAAGAACTTCTCAAATATTGCAAAAAGTTTTTACGCTGTCATGAGGACGTTTTTTTCAGACATTTGGATATAGGAGTGTAATGGAAACAACTTTTCTGCATTTACAAGACACAGGATGTGACTTACGGTGTCACATGACCAGTCACTCCGAGACAGCATAGCAGGGTACATTTGGATAGAAGAGGAGAAAAGACTTTTCTTAACATCATACTTACACCCTTATACATGGTTTTTGCCATACATGTGGACGTTGCCTCTGAACTATCATCCGTTGCCTCCGTCTTTTGTTCAGAATTATCAACGCAACCGCTGTAGATATAAAACCGTACCAATATAGAACCCGTTTCAGCGTCCAGACTCCCTGCGGTGGATTCACGTGAGATGAGACTTGAAAAGAATTGCGAGGCTCATTCCCAAATCTCCCTTCAAAGGAAATGCATTCAAAGCACAATTGTATTTTGTCGAAATTTAAAGAATATCGCTTTTGTTTTGCAGAAAACTGTAATGGAAACCCAGCTAATGATGCCTGTCTGTGGATGGGAAACAGCAGCCGTCTGTTAACAGAGACTTTAAACCCCTAAAACTTGTAGGGGTTGGCTTACTTAATGTTAATGGATTGCTTACCTAACTTTTCTTTGTTGGCTTACTTAATTTCTTAACTGGGTCAGCTTTGTTCAATTTTGGGCTTAATGTTAACAAAGCCAACCCCTGAAAATTAAGTAAGCCAACCCCTAAAAGTTGAGTGAGACCACAACTGAATACTAAGATACCCAACCCCTGAAAGTGAAGAAATTAAAACCCTGAAATTTAGGTAAACCAACCCACTAAAGTGAAGTACCTTTTGGACCAAGAACATTTTCAAAAAGTAAAACTTTCTGTTTCCTGTGGTTCAGGTGCTTCTTAATAGCTATGACTGTCATAATCAGGTCTTCATGTCTTTAACGTCCCACAGATGTGCTGCCGTACGTGGTCGTGGTTCTGGTCATCATCATCGTCATCATCGTCTTGGGGCTGGCGCTGACAATAGTTTGTGCTCACAGGAACATCAGACCCCATGGTAAGGAAACAGGAAGAACATAGTGTCTAACTCTTTTAGTTCAACCCTAAACCACATTAAAGTCAGGAAACTCTTTCTATCTGAATATCTTTACATCTCTGTTATATCTGCTTATATCTGCTACTGCAAAGGTTTAGTGAATGTTTCTGATCTCTTCTCTAGGAGCTTTCAAGTGTTTAAGTGGGTTTAAATCAGCCACAGACCAGCAGACTCTGATTAAAACTGGTTTCTGTTTCACAGGTTTGAACAGCAGAGTATACAGAGTCAGCATGAATGTGGAGGTGACCTCTTTGACTCTTTATTAACCTGATCACTGAGATAAACCAGCATTTGATTTATCAAGTCTAAGGTTCAGAAATGTTGCATTTCCTGACTCTGTTAAAACTCTACTGTTTCAGGTCCCCTCTAATGAGTACCATCTTCCTGTCTCTGGCTGTGAATTGACCGTCTACAATAAATTATGTCCAGCCAAAACAGACCAAAGCGACCCCAACCTCAGCTAAAAACCACAGGATGCTGCTGGGCCTAGTGCCTTGGATATTTACTGAGCCTCTTTCAGCCTGTTCATAGAGAAACAGATCAGATAGAGCTTCAGTCATCAGGAAGGAAATTCAGTTTAATCTAGAACTTGATTGGATAAAAACTCCCCTAAAAACTATCAGACTTAAAACATCTTTGTTCTATCCTAGTCTAGGTCTTTGCAAATGCAAGGTTCAGGTTGTTGTTGAATCGTGGTCCAGACAACAAAAATCTCTTGTCAGTTGTGGTCCAGATCTGTGTTCAATCATGGTCCAGCCTTAAACATCTTCGTTCAGTCGTGGTCCAAAATGAAACATCTTTGTATAATTATGGTCCAGCTATTTGTTTAATTGTGGTCCGGCTCTGTGGTCGATCATAGTCCAAATCTTTGCTCAGTCAGGGTCAAGATCTTCTGCTATTCATGGTCCAGATCTTTGTTTACTAGTGGTCCAGAGTTTTTGTTCAATCTTGGTCCGGATCCTTGTTTGATCTTGGTCCAAATCTTTGTACAGCTGTGAGCCAGATCTTTTTGCAGTTGTGGTCCAGATCTTTGTTCAGTCATGGTCCAGACAAAAACATCTTTGTTTAGTTGTGGTCCTAGATAAAACACCTTTTTAAAATTGTGGTCCAGATGTTTTGTACAAGCTTGGTCTTTAGGAATGAATGGAAAGAGCATTCAAACTTTAAAGCTCTAAATGGACCTGTATGCTACAGTTATCAGAAAATTTCTACATACATTGAGTACGATCCTTACACTGGCTCTTTCACCAACTGCAGGACACTACTGGACACAAACACCAATCTTTTATAAAAGAGCTATAGTTGTTATATAATTGCTAATTCAAAAGAAAATCTACTTTTAAGGTAAATGATGTACACCCAGTAGGGGGCGCTTTAGCTTTGCCAGAAGGCTACTATGGCCTGGTGAGGCATTGCTTCAGAGTTACAGAGACAGGGACAGCCACTAGTTTGACTTTTTGAGATTTAGTTACTGAAGAACTTTGTTTTTGCAATGTTTTCTTTTGTTATAAAAAGTGTTAATAGCTACAGTATATTTATATGTTGCACCTTTTACTCGTGTTTTGTGAATATATCTGTGTCTCACTTTGGGAGGCTAGCAAAAATAAAAAAGCACCATCAGAGCAATCCTCCAACTATGCCTGTGTTACAACATTGTTTTGTTTTGTTAGGGTTTTTAGGAGAACCCCATGACAGCATTATAATTATTAATTTATCCAGAATTCCTTATTTTCCTCCCAAATAAAAGCAACTCTGTTGGTTGGTTGTTTGCTTTTGGTCTTTTTTGTTTCACTTTTTTTTCTAATTGTTGTTGCACAGGAAAGAACCTTGTAAACCCTTGTTTTAATCAGTGCTGTATAAATAAAGTTGTTGTTATTACTAATATTAGCATTGTTAGCATTATTAGCATTAGTAATAGTCACATCTCTATGATGGTGTTGGTTGTCACGATCTGTCAGTGTCTTTGATCAATAATTATCACTTTGTTATGTTAAACTGGAAAATAAGAAGGATACACATTTCAAACACAACCTTAAAGCTTTCATTTAATGTAGGGATGACGACTGAAAGATGTTTAGAGCAAGTCACACTAGAGTAAAGTGTGACAACCAACCCCGTTCTCCCCTTTAAACATGAAAGGATAGTCAGATGCCTTGAGGAGCTTCTTGTTTCTTTCTCTCTTTTTGTGGCCACAGAAGAGAAAGGAAATGGGTGATTTTACGGTAACAGATTACTTTCATGAAAATTGTAACCATTAATGAATTACTTGACTTGTAAAACTAATGTGTCAATGTTTCTCATTACAACAACAAAAAAAAAACATCTCAGGACTCTAAAGCAGGGATGTCAAACTCATTCGGTCAGGGGCAGGATTGCTCCAATGAGATGTCCTGAAATGTTTATAAATGTAAATGAATCAATATTAGATGCAGATGAGTGTTGAGTTTTAGGATACAAAAATGCTCATTAGATACTTTAGACAGAGGATTTATCCGCAAGAACCTTAAACAAGTCAAGTGGAATATCATGCCATGTGTTACATGTAGCATGATATTACACAAATACCTTTTTCAGATTTTAACATTTTATTATCCACTGATGATGAATTTATAAGACTGGAATATTCATTATCAATATGCATTCAGTATGACTGTTAAGGCTGTAAAACAACAAACAGCTGTTGTCCTCAATATCTGATCAGACCCCAAGATTATTTCACCTAACCTGGGATCAGTTTACAGAGTCCAGAGAGAGAGAGAGAGGATCCTACTGAGATTCATCTCTCCCTGGTGAGCTACTGTGCTGAGCACCAAACTCTTCTCCTGCTGAGTGAAAACAACTTTTCAGCACATGTTCAAGACCCTACAGGCGATGATCTGCATGTCTGTTCAACCAGAATCAGCCTGACATCCCTACACACGCCGTGATCTGGGGCATCTCTGTGCATAATTTTGGATGCCTTTTAGCACTGCTCCAGGGCCTCTCATGTCATTGGACAGGTTGTGTCTGGATTAAGATGAAATTATCAGTTATAAAGATTTTAATTTTGCTGTTATGTGTGGTGGTTTTCGGTGTTGAGTTTTATTTTGGTTTTATTTTGGTGACTACTTCCTGTTCCGGTGCTTGTTTTACTTTGGGTAACTTCACTGTGCTCTCTCCGAGGCTCTCGCTGCACACGGCGCTGAGGTGGATTGGACGCACCTGATGCTCATCGGCAATCAGCGGGACTACAAGACGGCTGTCCACTGTCACCTCAGTGCTAGAATATCCCAGCCTCTGCAGCGGTATCCGGCCGACTCTTACTAAGTGTTCTCTCAAGTAACTTTTGATTAACTGTGCCTCTTTTTGTGAACCACGACTAATTCCTGTGTTCTCCTTTTTATCCAGTGCCTCACTCCCTGCCAAGATCCAGCCCTACCACAAGCACTCTCACTCTATTACCTTAGCACTTACCTGGATTCCTGGATTCCCCCCCTCCTATTTGCACTATTCAAATCCTGTGTGAAAATAAACCTTTAAAACTTCATCCTGCCTGGTCTACGTTAAGGGTCCAAAAATCCACATCTACCACAGTTATGAGAGTTTATTTTTCAAAATCTGTTTTAGGTTGTCAAAGTTTGTAACAAAAAAAAAGAGAAAAAAATAATAAATATGATAATACCATAACACCAGAAAAGCAAAATCAAATAAATCAAGGACAGTTATTGTTTGAGTGTTGTCAATATACAGATTTTACATGAAAATGTAGACAAGTACTTTTGTAAAAAAGACAATGCAATACGACAATGTTTACGTCCACGTCTGCAAAATCTGTTTGAAATCCATTTCTTGATGAACTAAACGCATCTGTTTAATAAAGTTGTTCTCTGGACTTCTAGTCTTTATGAAGCTTTCTGTTTCCACATGGCTCAGGTAAAGATAAACACAAAATCAAAGAACTTCCGGTTTGTGCTTTTCAAAGTAAAAGTCCACTTCAGCATTTCTTTGGAGAAACTCATAGACTGTAGAAAGAATTGGAAAAACCCTGTGTGACGTCAGTTGTCTGCTTTCAATAGGCGGACTCAAACGGCTCTTGAAGCCAGTCCGTGGAGGTTTCCATATTGAAATCGCGGTCTCAGCCGAACTTAGAATCAACCTGACGACCCGCCCACTAAGCGCGACTTCCTGTCAGCCTGCTAGCCAGCATTCTGGTTGACAAAAATGGAGCCTCTGCCTGCTGTGCTATCTGTCAATCAAATGAGACACACCAACCAGCTTTCATCCTAAATATAATCCAAACGATTGTGGTACCTCGTACAGTGGGAGCATAATAAGACACTAGCTAATGAGACACGTTTGGTGTTTTGAACCAAGCTGTAAACCATTTTATATTGTGTGTCAAAACCAGCTGTTTAACATGTTTAACATGTGTGCAGACGGAACTTCCGGTGTTCCTGCAGCCAGCCTCAAGTGGACACTTGCGGTATAGCAATTTTTTGCACTTCCGCATTGGCTTCATTTTTTAGGACTGAAGGTTGCCACTTGGAGAAACTCCGTTTGTATGTACATACTGCTTTTATTTTGAAAAGCTCCCAGCACGCTTACGCTATACACTGTATCTCACTTGTAGGGAGTTTTATTGAGGTAAAACGTAGGAGGAATGACCAAGAGGGTCACAGAGCTTTGACCGCAGGGAGACCAAACCAACACGCAGTAAACTCGTGTCTGGTATGAAAGCTGTTATGGCAGCAACAGCTACAAGCAGAAAAAACCGTCTGAAAAACGGTTAAAAACAACGGAGAAGATTGCTGCACGCTGTGACGTCACACGGACCAAAACATGGCGGCCTCCTGGTGAGTTTATGAGCTCAAATTTACTCAAACTGCAGATATCTGGGATGTTTAGTGAGTTTTTTAGTTCAATGTACATTTGAGAGATGCAAATGTCTATCCAACAAGATAAACTTGTCTGATCATGCAGGGTTCCTTTTACACAAACCCCATGCCGAGTACATAACTTGCTTTTGTAATTGAACATACTGATAGCTTTAACCAAGGTGTTGTTTTGGAAAATCTATTCTTCTTCAGTTTCATCCAGTATGTGAGACAGGTCCCTGTCTGTGAGAAAACAAACAAACTGACCCCAGATGCTGTCAAAGACTTCTCGCTTGTCTTTAAGTGTATATGTAATTTTTTCTAAGGGTAAATACACCGACATTTCATTTAGCCATCGTTTCATACTTGGTCTTCCATATTTTTCCATGTTAATGCTATTGTTAATGAAAATGTAGACAAGTACTTTTGTAAAAAAAGACAATGCTCTAAATGAGAAAGATACAATAAGATCAACAGTGTTTACAGACTTAAAAGGAACTCTGCATGATCAGACCAGTTCATCTTGTTGGATATATATTTGTATCTCTCATATACATATTGAACCAAAAACTCATTAGATATCTGCATTTTGAGTATGGCTGCATCTCAGAGATGGCTGCATGTCTCACGCAATTCTAAAATTCTAAAATCTGAGGTCTCCTCCATTTTTTATTTGCACAACGAGCCATTATCTGTCCATCTAGACAGGGAAATTATAAATACAGAGCCATATTTACCTTGTTGTAGCAAATATTTATGTCCACGTCCGCAAAATCTGTTTGAAATCCATTTCTTGATGAACCAGATGAAGGCCACGAGCTAAACGCATCTGTTTAATAAAGTTGTTCTCTGAACTTCTACTCTTTATGAAGCTTTCTGTTTCCACATGGCTCAGGTAAAGATAAACACAAAATCGGTTTAACACTTGGTCTTCCATATTTTTCCATGTTAATGCTATTGTTTTTTTGACTTGTAAAAGGCAAAGATCTAAGAAAATTTGTTCTCTGCATTTCATATCATGGTCTTTTGGATAGATACCAAGAACAAAAAACGTCGGTTGTACTCTTATTTTAAATGAAATAAACTTTTGCATTGTCTGTCCCACCTGATCCCAAAACTCCAAAACAGTTAATTCAGCCCCGAAGAGATGAGCTCATTTTTCTGTTATAACTGGCCCATCAGTGTGAGGTCTGCAGATTTCCTCAAGTATAAAAATGTGAATTTATCCCTGATAAGTTAAAATATCCTTGTTAAGTTATAAAATCTGAAAAAGTAAGTTGTAAATATATTTAGATAAGAAGTCAGGAATGTGGAAAAAGAAATTAATTTTTGTTTTTATTTCATATTTTCAATTTGGCATCTCACAATTAGGATTCAAACTCAGGATTTAGGGTGACTGGTTGGGGGTTTGCTGTCTTGCTCATGGGCCCCACTGTAGTACACAAACAAGTGAACCAGCACCCAAACCACTAAACTCAAGTCCTTACAGGCCAACCTGCTGCTGCCTCACTGAGCTATACCACAAAACAGATGCATTTTTGGTCATTTACAGTCAGCCTGCTGACCACTGATAACAGTCTGGGGTTAAAACAGAAACCACAGAGCTGGGTTTCCCTTTGGGTCGTCGTGGCGTCTGATGAGCTGTGGGTGCGGTTAAATAATCTTAAATACTACTTCCTTTTTCTCTCCTGACCTCTTAACCACACCTTGATTTATTTATCAACCACAGCAGTTTCATCTGAGGGTGACAGACTAAGAGAGGCCGAATTCAGACCAGTATCAGGGTGCATCAGGCATGTGACAAATATAGGGAATGGGACATTTTGTACTGGTGTCAGCATCCTGAGTGAGCATTGGTATACACTATATAGTGAACTGTTCCTATCCCACAATGCATTGTGTAAAGCAGTGAACAGCAGATGGTCCCTAGCCCTGCAATATTTACCATCATGCATCATGGTTTGAACCTTTAACAAACAGAAAGACTGAGGAGAAGAACACAGGAACACAGAACAGTTTACTTTTTAACCATACTCTATAATCTATAATGACGTGTTAAAGATTCAAAACAGAGTCACTTTTCCCCCCTATGATTATTACAGACCATCATCTATATGCACAAACAAATGATGAATGAAATAGCTGGTTATTTTACCTCAAAGGTCACATAACTGTTTATCTGTTAATACTTTTTAATTTTTGTGAAAACATGTTTAGTTTAGTTTCAGTGAAATTCTACCAATATTTTCTATCCCCAGCCATTATAATAAATATCTATAAGCCATTGTTCATACACATTTTAACTATGAGTCAGAGTGGAGTCTCAAACGGTTTTTGTTCTGTCCAGTTACATATGTACGTATATGCGCTTTTAGCAGTCCATCACTGTTAAATTTTAGTCTTTACCCCATTAACCTAACCTTGCAAAGCAGATGGATACACCCATTTCCTTGTTTCTCACTGGGAAATCCATCTCGCAAAGCTCCTGTCTGAACCGTTTGGGTTAGAAAGTGACAGGACCAATCAGCGACGAGGGGCAGTACTGTCAGGCGGAATAATGACATAAGCGAGCAGCAACAAGAGACTGGTGCAATTATGCCGGAAGAGCTTAGCGTGGATGCTGCTAAAGCAGCAGTTTTATCAGAACGGGATGACATTTCTTCATTATAAGAAGAACAAAGAACAGCAGTGAGTTTTCTTTTCAAAAATGACTAAAGTCTTGTACTGACACGTCTATAGTCACCATGGTTCACATTATTCCTCGGTAGCTGCACATGCGCACTTCAGTGACGGCTACATCATGTGTTTTGTTTTATCAGGGTTAAGGAGAGGTTAAAAGGAAAGGACTTACCTGCAATTTCTACATACAACAGTTGTGTAGCGCTCCACAGTTCTGCAGGTTCGCTCTGACTGAAAGTTAGCAGCCTAGCACACTGAAAATGTGTTGAACGTTGTGCAACAAAGCACAGCCCTGATCAGAGGGCAGAGATCACGGAGGAACTGTGAGTTCACACAGGATTAATATGTCAACAGCAGATTATTTTAACTTTTCAGGGTTGATTTGTCATCCATTCCCACATAATTCCGTAATATCATTGCTTTCTCCTTTGCTGTGTTACTGCCCTGCTGGCAGTGTTAATTTTGACAGCTATTTTTAATTTTAGTCTTATTCTTTTGATCACGTCTTTTTGTTTTAGTCACACTTTAGTCATTTCCACCCTTTTTAGTTTTAGTCCAGGTTTAATTGACGACAACTCAAAAACATTTCAGTGTAGTTTTAGTCCATAAAAATTCTTTAAATTGTGGTCCGTACTTTTAATCCAAGAATTTACACTCTTGCCTAAATCTGGTAGCAAGCCATCGTAGTTTGTTCTCTACACTGAAACTGAAACGGTCAGCACTCAAAATGTTGTTTAAAGCAGATTCACTAATTATTTGATGTATATATGTACTTAATTAATTTATATTATGCATAAATAAATATTTTTGTAGAAGGTATTAATGATTTATATTTATAAAATTCTGTTTTCACTTTGTCGTTGTGGGATACTGAGTTTCTGTATGATTCTGGTAAACATGTACAATATGATGACTGAAGCAGGCAGCCACTGGGGTTGAACTTTTTTAGTTCTAACAAAATGAACCTATCATCATTTATCTTCATTTCCTTTTTTGAAACATCTCTGTTCCTTAAACTGAGACAAACCCAGGTTATTAAACTGTGATGCAGAAGTAATAGTTATGTAAGACAGTGACTTAAATTCAACCATATGTCTCCATCAGAGATACTTAAGTAGAAGGACAGAAATCTCAAGATTATTTATCGCCTCTCTCTGTATAATCTCAGGATGAAGATCCACCAGGTCGTCTTCTTGCTCTACTTATCAGGTAAGGACTCATAAATAGAATACATTGGTGATATTATTATTTATAAAAAAATATATATATATTATTTCATTATTTATTATTATAATAAAAATTATTATATAAAATAGTAATATTACATATATTATATAATGATATTATATATAATAACAGTCAGAATACAATAATAAGCATTATAATTATGATTAACACTCACTGAAAAAATATGTGTGGTATTTTCTCAGACAAACCACAGTTAGTTTTTCCATACAGAAATTCTCAGTCGATTCTATAAGGAATATTCTCAGACATAAGTTTCCTGTACTAAATAACTGGGGTAAACCTCACTTATAACTATTAATGTTTTCATTTTTGATCATTTTAATTCAACTCAGTTTGCATGTAATGGTAATTCCTACCTTAAACAGATGACTTTTCAGGGTTATTTAACATATTCTAAACGATATCTGTGATTTATTGAAGTAATATTTAGGTTGCATTTTGTTCTCTCTGCCAAATCAGTTAGTTATTTCCCTCCCCAAAGATTATATCAAATTTTTATTATAACTGGCCCACCAGTATGAGGTCTGCAGATTCCCACTAAGTAGACTAAAAGTGTAAAATTAACATTGATGATTTCAAATGTCCTTTTTCAGTCATACAAAAATAGAAAACATTAAATTAGTAGATAAAAAGTCAGGAATGTTGGAAACAGAAAAATGTGTTTTCATTTCGTATTTTCAATTTTACATTTAAAAAAACAGACGCAAACTTATGAATTTGTCTTTTTATCTTAGATTTTAACCTTTTCAACTCTTGATTTTGACTCTTTATACCATAATTTGACCTTTAGATTCACAGTTGTAAATGTTTAAGTCATATTTTGACCTTTTTAACTCATTATTCCTATTTTTTCTCAAATTTTGACCATTTCAACTCCTAATTTTGGCTTTTAAGTCTCATATTTTTACCTTTAAGATGAAAAATTAAAAATCTTTAATCATAGTCATCATGATTTATCTCATATTTGAGCTTTTAAACATATGAATTTGATATTCTCATATATTTGCCTTTTATGCAAATAATTTTCCTTTTATCATGTTTTGACCATTTTTTTTTTTTTTTTTTTTTTTTTTTTAGCTTTAACATGTTCAATTTAGTGTTCAAATTTATTTTAGCTCCAGTTGAACTTACACACAGCTCAAGGTTCATATGCCAAACACAGCAAGGTTCTCCTGTTTAGACGTAGAACAGAGCTTTAACAATTACTGAGGGCAGCCTGGTTGTTTTATTTTTTCAATGAATCTATAAAGACGCTCAATAATCAAAGAAAATAAATAATAAGGAAATCAGTTGAAATATTGCATTGTTCAACATCTTTTGAAAAGACACATTGCACAGGGATTGTAAAAGCTTTGGTTTATTTCTAAATTCGTATCTAATTTAACAGTCAGATGCACACCACACAGGGAATGAACACTGAGTAGAAAACTTGCGTACGTGATCTCAGACCTGGTGTGGGATATGATCATAACGTAAACTCTTGCCATGATAAATTCTGTGCATGGAGATGAGTGTTCAGTCAGTATTGTGTCGTATGCAGATTTAATAAATGGGGGCCAATGAGAATAGCTCCTAGACTGCTTCCTTGGGGGATACCATGATTAACCCTTGTGCCCTCCTCAAATTTACTACCCTCTGGACACCTCTAAGGCAAAAATGCACACGTAGCCTACAGAAAAACACACACACAAAAAAAAAAAAAAAACACAAAAAGTGAATTATTTCATCTTTCTACTATTTATTATATGGAAAATAATCCACTTTGTGGTTTTTTTTGCAGTAAAAAAGAAACATTTCAAATAATCAACCTGGCATTAAAAGGGTTAAATTTCTGAGAATTGTTGAATGTTTGGTAATTTTGAGCAAGTCTGAAGTAGTTGAAGAGATTTATGAAAAAAAGTAGAAAAAAAATATTGATGTATGGTGATTTAATGGCAATTTTTTTTTATGTGTACATTTTTGCCTCAAAGGTGTCCAGAAGGTGCAAAATGCATCAATAGCGTATAAATGACATGTAAGAGTAAAACATGTTGGATTTAAAAAATTTAACTAGAAAGAAAAGTTCCTGCAAAAATTCATGCCACAAGCTGTAAAACTGCCAAAATGATCACAAATTAAAAAAACAAAACAA
The DNA here is from genome assembly GCF_018320785.1 of Cheilinus undulatus. Classification (NCBI taxonomy): domain Eukaryota; kingdom Metazoa; phylum Chordata; class Actinopteri; order Labriformes; family Labridae; genus Cheilinus; species Cheilinus undulatus. Next base: position 8,772,871 of record NC_054878.1, read on the forward strand.
AACCAAAAAACGTTGAGAAAAATGGACAAAAATGCCCGAGAAGGGCATAAGGGATAAAACCATGAGACAAACTGTCTGTTCGAAAGATAGGAGCTAAACCAGTGTAAAATACTGCAAGCCCATTTTTTTAGTCGACTCATTAAAATGTCATGGTCAGTTGTGTTAAATGCTGCATTTAGGTCTAAATTATTTCTTTTTTTTTTTTTTTCAATCTAAAATGATTTAAATGTTATTTCATCAGGGAGTATGAATGGTTTCTGTAATGATTGGAGTTTGTTTTTTTCTGAACCCAAGAGCAGACTGGAAGCAGGGAGCAACAGTTTAACAGATTTATTGAGCTGGAACAGATTAGAGGAAGGGGAGGGGGGAGTCCAGGTCCTGAGAGAGAGGGAGATCCGTGAGCTTGAGCAGGCTGGAGGCGGGAGGTCCAGATCTGGAGGTGAGTGAGAGAGTCCGTGACCAGGTGAGAGGCGCTGAGCGTGAGGTGAGTGAGAGAGTCTGTGACCAGGTGGGAGGCACTGAGCCTGAGGTGAGTGAGAGAGTCCGTGACCGGGTGAGAGGCACTGAGCGTGAGGTGAGTGAGAGAGTCCGTGACCAGACAGGAGGTCTAGAGTGAGAGCTTGAGCAGCAGAGCAGAGATTGGGCTTAAGGCACTGGCGGCACTGGCAGGCACTGAAAAAGACGGAGGAGAAGTAGGGTAAGTTCAGAGTCACTAGGAACACACTGGTAACTTGCGAAAAATCACTGAGTTTCACAGAGCACTTAGCGTGAGGCCAGTACCGCGAAAGGAGCGGAATAATCTGGCGCCTGCAGCTCCTCACAGCCAAGCTTAAGAGGAAGTGGTGATTGGTGTGACTGCGTGCAGGTGCGTGCGTGCCGAAAACCAGTGTGGAGGAGGGGCCCAATCTCTGTGAAGACAAACACAAAAAGCACGCAGCAGGAAACAGATCTCCGGAAGATTTCAAAATAAAATTGAAAATGTGCACAATCACCACAGTACCTCCCCGTCAACGAATGCCTCCTGGCGTTTTCCCAGGCTTGTCCGGGTGAGCCGTGTAGAGATCACGTAGGAGAGACTCATCCAATATGAGCTTGCAAGAGATGCAGGAGCGTTCCTCAAGACCATACCCCTCCCACTCCACGAGGTACTGGTAGACCCGACCCCGAGGCTTCAGGCCAGAATCTTCTCCACCGTGAAAGCAGGATGGTTGTCAATGATCTGGGGGGGGAGGAGGGGGAACAGCAGGAGGGCTGAGGTCACTAGAGGGCACAGGCTTGAGGAGAGACACGTGAAAGGTGGGATGGATCTTGAGAGAGGAGGGGAGTTTCAGGGCAACAGCAGAAGGAATAATGATCTTGATAGTAGGAAAGGGACCAATAAAACGAGGAGAGAGCTTACGAGACTCGACCTGGAGGGGAAGGTCCCGAGAGGAGAGCCACACCATCTGTCCCACCATATACTCGGCGCTGGGGATCTCTGAAGGTCCGCGAAACGCTTAGTTTTCTCCGTCGTCTGGGTGAGCCCTACCCGTGCTCTCCTCCACTCCTCCTGGACCCGCTGGAGGTGCTCCCCCACCAAAGGAACCACCACGTCATGCTCCTGACTGGGGAAGAGAGGTGGTTGATACCCATAGCAAGCCATGAAAGGTGACATACCTGTGGCAGAGCTGGTGAGGGAGTTATGAGCATATTCTAACCATGGGAGATGAGAGCTCCAGGAGGCGGGGTGATGAGCAGCAACACATCTCAGGGCAGTCTCGAGGTTCTGATTGGCCCACTCTGTCTGGCCGTTAGTCTGTGGGTGGTAACCTGAAGAGAGGCTGGCTGTCGCACCCACTGCCCTGCAGAATTCCCTCCATACCTGGGAGGCAAACTGAGGTCCACTGAGGTCTGAAACAATGTTGCTTGGAATTCCGTGCCATTTAAACATGTGGAGCACAAGAAGATTAGTAGTCTCTAGGGCAGAGGGTAACTTGGTGAGGGGTACATAGTGAACTGACTTGGAGAGTTGATCAATGATAGTCAATATGACGGTATTACCTTCTGATGGTGGTATCCAGTGACGAAGTCCACAGCAATGTGTGACCAGGGGCGGCCGGGGATGGGCAGTGGGCGCAGCAGACCAGCAGAGGGCAGGTGTGAAGCTTTCCCTCGGGCACAGACAGAGCAGGCTAGGACGAACTCCTTGATGTCCCTGGTGATGGTGGGCCACCAGAAGTGTTCCTGGAGGAACTGGAGGGTGTGGGTAATTCCGGGGTGGCATGAGAGTTTGGAGGAGTGTCCCCACTGGAGAACCTGGGAGCAAGCGGCATCTGGGACATACAGATGATTAGGGGGTCCATTACCTGATCCATTAAGCACCACCTGTTCAATCTCCTACGTAGCTGCTCCCATGAAGCAGGAGGGGGGAATAATGGGGTCGGGTTCCAGAGGATAGGAGGAGGAGGAGGAGTGCTGCCGTGATAGAGTGTCCGGTTTGAGGTTCTTAGAGCCGGGTCTATAGGAGAGAGTGTAGTGGAATCAACTGAGGAATAGGGACCACCGGGCTTGACAGGGGTTGAGACGTTTAGCTGAGCGTAAGTAGGCTAAGTTCTTGTCATCTGTCCATATGATGAAAGGAGTTTCAGTGTCTTCCAGCCAGTGCCACCATTCTTGAAGGGCCCAGATTACTGCCAGTAACTCTCTGTTGCCCACGTCATAGTTACGCTCAGCAGGAGACAGATGGCAAGAGAAGAAGGTGCAGGGATGTAATTTGTTGGACTCTGGACTCCACTGGGATAGCACAGCTCCAACCCCGGTCTCAGAAGCGTCCACTTCTACTGCAAACTGCAGTTTAGGGTCAGGGTGCTTGAGGACAGGTGCCCTAGTAAACAGTGATTTGAGGCGGGAGAAAGCTGCAGAGGCCTCTGGTGACCATTGAAAGGGGACGTTGGAGGAAGTGAGACATGTGAGGGGACTGGCATCTTTACTGTAGTCTCTGATGAAGCGGCAATAGAAATTGGCGAACCCCAGGAAGCACTGCAGCTCTTTTCTGAATGTAGGGGTGGGCCAATCCGTGACGGCCCTGATTTTGGCGGGGTCTGGTTGGAGCTATCCCTGGGCTATGACGTAGCCCAGGAAGCTAACAGAGGGGATGTGGAATTCACACTTTTCAGCTTTGACGTAAAGCTTGTTCTCTAGGAGGCGCTGTAACACAAGGCGGACATGTTGTCTGTGTTCCTGGAGGTCCTTGGAGAATATTAGGATGTCGTCCAGATAGACAAAGACGAAGCGATTAAGCATATCTCTGAGGATGTCATTCATGAGCGTCTGGAAGACTGCGGGGCGTTGGAAAGTCCAAATGGCATCACCTGGTACTCAAAGTGTCCAAGGGGGGTGTTAAAGGCAGTCTTCCATTCATCGCCTTCCCTAATCCTGATTAGGTGATAGGTGTTGCGGAGGTCCATCTTGGAGAAGACTTTGGAGTGACAGAGTGGCTCAAAGGAGGGGTCGATGAGAGGGAGGGGTGCCTTGTTTTTAACGGTTATGTCGTTGAGTCCTCAGAAGTCTATACTGGAGTGAAGGGAGGAGTCCTTCTTCTTCACAAAGAAGAAGCCTGCCCTAGAGGAGAGGAGGAGGGGCGTATGAGCCCATTGGCGAGGGATTCCTGGATGTAAGCCTCCATGGCTTCTTTCTCGGGGCATGAGAGGTTATATAGGCAGCTGGTAGGTAGTGGAGCTCCGGGGAGAAGATCAATGGCGCAGTCATAAGGGCGGTGGGGGGGTAGGGATCATGCCAGATCTTTACAGAAAACCGGAATGAGGTCATGGTACTCAGAAGGGAGACGGGGACTCCAGGGGAGTCTGGGAGTCAGGGTTAGCAGATAGGAGACAGTGGGAATGGCAGGAAAGACTCCAGCTGGAGATGGTCGAACTTCTCCAGTCAAACTGAGGATTATGCTGTAGCAGCCAGGGGTAGCCGAGGACAACAGGGGAGACAGGAGGGGGAATAATGAACAGTTGTGTGGTTTCTCTGTGATTGCCGGAGAGGAGGAGGGCGAGGGGTGAGGTCTGATGTGTGATTTGAGAGATGAGACATCCGTCCAGAGCGTTAACCTTCTTGGGGGAGAGAAAGGGTTCATAGGGTAATTGGAGTTGATGGACTAACCTTTCGTGAATGAAGTTGTCATCTGCACCTGAATCAATCAACACATGGAGGGGGGCAGTGTTCTGATCCCGGAGGAGGGTAGCAGGAATGACATGCGTGGAGGAGAGCTGGGGGAAGAGGAGGTTTGGCTCACATAGCGCCCTCTGTCAGTGATGAGCCCAGTCTTTTAATGTCGAGGGACAGGAGGCGATAAAGTGTCCAGCTAGGCCACAATAGATGCACAGTTTATTATTCAAATGCCGCTGGCGCTCGAGTGGATCTAGTCAAGCTCTGCCAAGCTGCATCAGCTCCTCCGGGGCCACTGGTGGTGCTGTGGAGTTCGAGGCTGGTGGAGAGGAAGCCAGAGAGGAACAGGGGGTTGCTCTGGGGACCCTATGTCAGAGGGGGGAGCTAAGCTACGGGGTCTAGCTGCACGCTCTCTGATTCTCTCCCTCAGCCAGTTATCAATCTTTATAGTAAGAGAAATTAGCTCCTCGAGAGAGGAGGGCTCATCCCTGAACGCTAACCTTATCTTGTAACTGCTCAGATAAACCCTTAAGGTAAATCCACATTAACACAGCCACCTCCCAACCACACTCGTTCGCCAGAATGCGAAAATCAATAGAATAAGAAGCTGCAGACTGAGACCCTTGTTTTAGCACTAATAATCTTTTGACTGCTTCATGCCCTTTAACGGGATGATCAAAACCTTGCTAAGCTCGGCCGAAAAGGTGGAAAAAGTAGACAACACAGGAGAAGAATTCTTCCACAGGGCAGCTGTCCATTTAGCCCTACCACGTAATAAATTAACAATGTAAGCAATTTTAGCCTTATCACTAGAATAACTGGAGGGGTGTAACTCAAAAACTAAAGCAAAATTTAACATAAACTGTCCACAAGAACCTAAATCACCTGCATATGGGTCGGGTAGAGGAACATGAGGCTGCCTGTGCAGGATGGAGGTAGGAGAGGGGGGGTCAGATGCAGGTGGGTTTCTCACAGGAGGGTTGTCACTGGGAAGATTGATCTGGTTGAGCTGGGAGGTAGTTTGGGAAACTTGATGGTGGAGAGAGCAAACCATTCCCATTATTTCTTGCAACATCTTGTCATGACGGCCGATGAGGGATCCCTGGGTGGAGAGGGCCTCCTTGATGGATTCCGGGTTTGCTGGGTCCATGTCTACGCCAGATTATTCTGTAATGATTGGTGTTTGTTTTTTTCTGAACCCAAGAGCATACCGGAAGCGGGAGCAACAGTTTAACAGATTTACTGAGCTTGGAACAGATTAGAGGAAGGGGAGGGGGGGGGGTCCAGGTCCTGAGAGTGAGGGAGATCCGCAAGCTTGAGCGGGCTGGAGGCGGGAGGTCCAGAGCTGGAGGTGAGTGGGAGAGTCTGTGACCAGGCAAGAGGCGCTGAGCGTGAGGTGAGTGAGAGAGTCCGTGACCAGACGGGAGGCACTGAGCGTGAGGTGAGTGAGAGAGTCCGTGACCAGACGGGAGGCACTGAGCCTGAGGTGAGTGAGAGAGTCCGTGACCAGACAGGAGGTCTAGAGTGAGAGCTTGAGCAGCAGAGCAGAGATTGGGCTTAAGGCACTGGCGGCACTGGCAGGCACTGAAAAAGACGGAGGAGAAGTAGGGTAAGTTCAGAGTCACTAGGAACACACAGGTAACTTGCGAAAAATCACTGACTTTCACAGAGCACTTAGCGTGAGGCCGGTACCGCGAAAGGAGCGGAATTATCTGGCGCATGCAGCTCCTCACAGCCAAGCTTAAGAGGAAGTGGTGATTGGTGTGATTGCGTGCAGGTGTGAGCGTGCCGAAAACCAGTGCGGAGGAGGGGCCCAATCTCTGTGAAGACAAACACAAAAAGCAAGCAGCAGGAAACAGATCTCCGGAAGATTTCAAAATAAAATCGAAAATGTGCACAATCACCACAGGTTTCATTAAAATACTTTTCTTAAAATTTCACATTTAAGAGTTGAGTATGTGTCAGTATTCATTGATTTGAGATTTGCTAGAATAATCTTAGAGAAATGGACTTGGTTTCTTGTTCCTGACTGCATCATTGAAAATACAAACTTATTAAAAAAGTTTAAAGTGAACATGAAGTTGACTTTTCCTCCATTACCTCTCAGCTTTCCGGCTTTTTCTGTTTAACTGAGGGATAGCAGCAGTTTCCCTGGTGGGTTTTGGGTAAATTTTTTCTTTTTGTTCCAACAGGAGCATCTGTGTCAACTGAGAATATGGATTAATCATTAAAATCATTCATAAGATCATTAAGGGAGCTAAATGAGTAATACTGCTGTATAACTTAACCATCAACACCTGATGAGACTTGCAGTCTACCCTACAGAAAGTTCTGGCTGTCAGTACTGATGTTGATTCTCTGATTTTCCTACAGCTCTGTGTCCTGTCACTGCTAAACTCAACATCTACACTGGAGCTACAGGAGGAAATGGGAGCATCACCTGTAGTTTCTCAAAGCAATATGACTGGAAGTTCTTCTGTAAAAACGACTGTGAAGGAGAGGATATTCTTGTTAAAACAGACGGTGCCAAAGCTGTGAATGGCAGATTCAGTGCTATTTACAAAAAGGTATCCAATTCAGGCACAAAGAGCACTTTAAGTGTGACCATCACAAACCTGAAGAAGTCAGACTCTGGACGCTACAGGTGTGGACTCGGAGGGGCCGATGCTCCACAGTCTAACGTAGATTTTGGGGTCAAAGTTGTTGATGGTGAGTTTGAACTCAATCATAAAATGTTACATTTCTTCATAATAACAGTTCTCTTTCAACACTCATTTCGGTATCTCACTATGGGACACGCTCCCCTGCTGTCCCCCAGAAGCAATGTTACTCTTGACTGGCAGGCAGGTGTGACGTCTGCTACAATAGGAGGGACTTCCTCCTACCTGACGTACTGCCTTCTCTTCAGTCTTTTACCTACGCCTGGGTTAAAAAAAAATTGATTGTCCGATTCAGATCAATTCTTTTTTTAAAAATTTGATATCGATCCATAAAATCCAAAGATCAATCTTTTAATATATGCCTTTTCCATATCCTGTTGGCTAAAGAGCATCGGTGTCTGTCTATAGTGCACACCTCACAGACAGAAAGATAAACAGAGCCCCACACTGTATGCATTACATCTGAAAATGTGACTATTACTACTACTGCCACATTATAAGACTAAAGTGTAATTATACATCATGGACTTAATCAAACTTAGTTAAAAATAATTTATCAAATTTACTTATTTTGATTTTTAGTCATTTAACAACAAGAGTTTAAACTTGGACTTTCAATAAGTGACTTATCTCTGTAAAAACAAACATGGTGGAGCCTGGCAGCTCTGCTCCACTGAAGAAACCTCCAAACCTGACTGCATTTTGGAGTTAAACACTACAAAGACAGAGACAAACTAAAAAAAGACCATATCCAGGATGTGCCACATGGAGGTTAAAAAAGTGAAGTAAATACTACTGACTTAGTTTAGGGTCAGTTTTTATTGCTAACCCTGAAATTTTGAATAATGTGCCTAGTTGGAAATTTTTTTTGAACTATTTCCAACTTAAGCTGTCTGAGAATCTCTCAAATGTAGAACCAACCATAGGATTTTTTACTAAAATATCCCTACATGAATCGATATCAAATCAAATCGGGGTCTCGAGAATCGGAATCAAATGGATTCAGGATATCAGTGGAAATACCCAGCCCTGCTTTTACCTCTTCTCGCTCCTAGAAGCAACCTCTCAGATGGCTGTGTAAGCTAACAGGCTAGCTTAACTGTTCACAGAGTGAGCTAACCCCTTGGTCGCCGAACGCTACCTTAAAGCTGCATGGCCAACTGAGTCTAATAGCTGAACTGTCACCAAACAGTAGCTACCAAAACTAGCCACCAAGCTAGCTGCTATAGTTATCCACCAAGCTAACTTTTCTCAGACAGAATTTATAGCCTACCTACGCCATGGACAGGGGCAAGCTACCAGCCAGGTAGTGTGTGTGCTGAAACGAGAACCAGAGTTAATTCCTTTAACTGAAGTTATATGTAATGGCTGAGTGTAGTTTAATAGTTATTTTAGCCTTGCAGGATTGATGATACCTGGAGCAATTTGAACCTACCAAAGTTAACGGATTGTCCAAATTTGTCATCTTGAGGATCCATCCTCCAAAGCTTCAATCTGATACTCTTGTTCCTGATCAGAGAATGACCATACCAATCAGAATCATATGAAAATCCATTATCATAAAGGATAGAAGATTATGAAGCAGTCATATTTCAGTACACACAATCACAATCATGGGGAAGACTGCTGACTTGACTTTTGTTCAGAATACAATGATTGACAATCATTGAGTGCTGCATATTTAACATTCAGCTGTGCTTTATCAAGTCAATGCTGTCAACTGTCTACCAGGAGATTTCAGAGCACTTTATGCTTCCAACTGCTAAAAAGCTTTATGGAGATACTGATTTAGGGCCCTATGATTTATGCGTTAACAGAATTGTGGACGGGATCACAGAATTGGGCCATAAAAAGAGGAATCTACTATCAAATGCAGAATATCGCAGAAATTGACATATATTGACTGAATTGTTTTTGTGAGAAAGAGGAACGTTTACTTGAGGAGAATTTTGAAGGGGGATCACTAATGCGTGGCACAAACCTTGCCTCACTTCACAAACACTCCTCCGCCACCCTCCCAAACAATACAAGCACGTCAAAGTGGTCGCACTAAACACCGGCAAACACCATGTAGCTCATTTTGAGGCTGTTCAGGTGCGAATTAAGTCGTATGTTCTACAAGAAAGCTAATCCGTCCAACAAGCTATTTTTCCTCATCACACCATAATTGTAGTGAGAGTGATTTTTTTCTTATGTGACAGATACAGAGCTGTGACTTCAGGCTTTACTTATTAAAAACTTAATATAAATATTTTACGAAGACCTGCAGGCTATACGATGTTGCAAGTATCAATTAGCTGAATAATTCCTCTCATTTATACTGTAGTTCATTTTGGTTGGTTGACGAGCCAAGGCATGTCTGCGTTTAACGTACCGGTACGATATGAGGCAGACGGACAGACAGAGAGGACAGAGAGAGAGATGAGGAGGAGACATTTACAGTTAGGAGGTGGACAATAGAAAAGTAAAGAAAAGTGTAGGTAATAGGTTTACTTTTAACCATTTAACTTAACTGGCAAAATATAAAACAGAATTTGGCAAAAATGTCCTTTTCCAGCAGCACTTGGCACCTGTATATCTGTTCTGGTCATAAATCCATGTTGGACTGATTTTCTAGGATGTGTGTGTAACATCAGTAATGAAGGGAACAATATGTAGAGAATTAGCACTAACAGCCCTGCTTGATAGAAGACTGAGTGTACTAGGATTAGCTTTAGAGGATTATTTATTATCTCTACCTGAGAGGAGCTAATCACAGCTACTGTTCATCTTGTTTTCTTCTCCTCAGATCCAATTCATGGAAACTCACGATTTGCTTCTACAAAAGTTGAAGGGGAAAGCAATACACGTGGATGCAGTGGTGATCCTGTCCCTGGAGGTTGGATGTTCCTCTGTAGGGGAGACTGTGTTAAAGAAGAAGACATTCTCATTGAAACCAATACCAGCGATGTTCAGAGTGGCAGATACCGCCTTCAGTATAATGAACACTGGCTATACAAGCTGTACATGACCATCTCGAACTTGACCATGTCTGACACTGGATGGTACAGGTGTGGTTACGGCAGAGCGCTATCTTCAGTTTCATACGAAAAGTTTCCTGTCATTGTCACTTCTGGTGAGTGTTGTTGTGTGATTGTTGGACATTTGTGAGTGATATAGGGAGGGAAAAAGCTGATTCTCAGATACGAACAAAAACTTCCCTGTTACTGATAAAATCGACATACAGTAAGTATACAGGCTAGTTTAGTGTGCTTTAACAAGAAGAGAACAACTATAAGTGTCTTCAGAGCCAGTGTAATTCACGATAAATTTACAGTAGAGCTGTCAATAAATCAATAAATGTACACCTGATCAGATGCCCCAACCACCTCACCTGGCTCCTTTCAATGTTCTACTCCTAGTTCTCTACAGATGTCTAAACTCTTCCTGTCTCTAAGTCTGAGCCCAGACACCTTCCAAAGAAATTCCATTCTGGAGCTGGGTTGATTATGATCAATAAAATGAATGATTCTTCATCAATACCGTTTCAGATCCCAGTTCCACTGAGAGTCCCAAGGTGACCACAGAGGAGGTTCCTGCTCCTGTCTCCACCAGCAGCCACATCCCAACAGGTGAAACTTTAACTAAGAGCTAGATGTTTTTATATGTTTTCAGTAAATCTGTACTTTCTGCAGGCAGGGCCAGCTCCTACAATTTTGGTGCCCTAAGTGTAATTCTGACCCCCAGTGTGTGCTCTAGGGCTGGGTGTTGCCACTGATTTCATGAATCGATTTAATTCTGATTCACAATTTCGTGAATCAGAGTCTAAACTCTTTTAGAGGCAAGGGCAGGATAAGTTTCAGGCTGCATGAGTGGGGTAAGTCCGAGACTGGTAGCAAGAAGAGCTGACAGGAGAAGGAAAAGGCACATATTAAAAGATCGATCTTTGGATTATATGACTCGATATAATTTTTGAAGAAGAAGAAGAATCTGAATTGTTGAATCATTTTTTTTTTAACCCAGTCCTTGTCTGTGCACGACTTGGATTTTGGTTGTGCTTCTAAACTTGCATTTTTTCCTTTTCTTGAAACTGTTCTCTTTGATTCAGAATGCATCTGCCTGTGCAGGGATCTGCCCTTCTGGGCCACCATAGGACAGTGACAAGGAGTCAGAAATGGAAAGAATGGGGCAGAAATGATGTAAAAATGGCCGAAACTGCAAAGGTTGGAGCCTGTGTTAATTATAATCGGTTTAATTAACAATTCTTCATCAATACTGTTTCAGATCCCAGTACCACTGAGAGTCCAAAGGTGACCACAGAGGAGCTTCCTGCTCCTGTCTCCACCCACAGCTACATCCCAACAGGTGAAACTTCAAGAGCTAGATGTTTATTATTTTTCAGTAAATCTATACTTTCCTGCAGTCAGGTCCAACCCACTATACCATTTGGTGCTCTTGGTGTTATTCTTATTTGCAGCCCACCCCCAATATGTGTGCTTCATTTGGATTTTGGTTGTGCTTCTAAACTTGCATTAGTCCTTTTCTTGAAACTGTTCTCTTTGAATTGGAATGCGTCTGCCTGTGCAGGAATCTGCCCTTATGGGCCGCCATAGGACAGTGACAAGGAGACTGAAATGGAAATAATGGGGCAGAAATGATGTAAAAATGGCTGAAACTGCAAAAGTTTGGAGCTCGGCTAATTATTATGAGTTAAATAAACGATTCTTTCTCAAAACAGTTTCAGATCCCAGTTCCACTGAGAGTTCCACGTTGGAGGGTTCTGCTGATGACGAGCAAGACAGCAACTTCTCAGCAGGTGAAACTGCAAATGAGATCTAGATATTTTTATTTCCATGTTTTAAGTAAACCTGTATGTTTATCAGCTGTCCAGAACCATCCTGGTCTCAGACTAGAAAACGAGTGAGAGGGACAATAACTATAAATTCTGAAGGGTATCCCTCACCACTTTTTCTGTCAACTTTTGCCCCTTTAACCCGACTTTGACACTATGTGAAACCCTTTCACCTCTTATCTCCCACTTATTACTATTTCAAATGCATTTATCACACTTTTAAACCATTTTTCCACTTTTTGATCGAGTTCTACACTATAAAACCTCTTTTCAACACTTTTTCTGCCTATTTTTGCCTCTTTTGACTAATTTTTGACTCTTTTTGATGCAGTTTTACCACTTTTTCTGCCTTGTCACCATATTTTCCTACCATTTGTCCTCTTCTAACCCATTACTGACACTTGTTGACACGTTTCACCACTTTTTAACCCTTTTTTGCTACTTTTTTGCCTATGTCTGCCAGTTTTGGCTCTTTTCTCCCACTTTTCACTTTTTCTTCCCATTTTTGCCCATTTAACCCATATTTACCTCTTTTTAAAATAATTTTAACATCTTCCCCTTTAAGTTTTGTCAGTTTCTTCTACTTTATCTTCTGGCATCCTGACTCCTGTGCGCAGTATGAATTAGCCATGAAGTCTGACATTATACTTTCCAAATAGGTTAGTTCAACGTTCCCATCCACATTGTTGACATTATCAAAAAAATAATTCTGTTTTAAGAAAAGAGATTTGCATTTTGAAAAAGGCTATGTTGTACCACAGCATACATTTTTAAAAAGTCACTGATTCTTACTTTGATGACGCCTATGTGAAGCCAAGCTATTGACAAGAAGCCGACATGTTGAAGAGGTTAATATTTTTCCAAGAACACACAGACTGGCCTAAAGAGAAATGGTGCAACATTTTGTGGACAGGATTGGTTTTTTTTTTGTTTGTTTTTTTTTGGGTCAAGTGGCCGCAGACAGTTTGTCATATACATACGTATATACATATCCATTTATTTATTTTCTCTCTGTCTTTCTCCAGGTGAACTCTTTCCTCTGGTTCTCTGTGTGGCGTTTGCTGGTGTGCTACAGCTGATCGTCTTCTATCTGCTCCTCTACATCTTTATGAACAGAAGGAAAAAGATTCAATTTAATTAGAAATAATCCCCTTTTAGTTTGATTTAACTGGATTTAGTTTGATTTCACTGGATCTAGTAATGATTTAATTGGATTGAGTTTGATTTTATATGATTTGGTTTAAAATAATTTGATATACATACATATATTTATATATATATATAAAATGTAAATGAAAATCATATAGCCTTTAGCTTTACAGAAACACTGTAATACCTCAGGTGCTCAGGCACCTCCCATTTCTCTGGATCTTTGTTTAGATGTTTCAACACCTTTTAGCATGAAGTCAGTGTCCAAACAGGAAGTCAGTTACCCTCAGTTAAAGACAGGAGAAAACTACAAACGGACACTAAAAGCATTTAATACATATTAGTGGAATTTTTACATGTCCTATTTAGCGAGCTTTATCACAATTCATGTTAAATCATTCTAAATACTTCATACTAACACTAATCTAATACTAATCTTACCTTGATCCAGGGCGACAATCAGCAGTTTCAATGGAAAATCCTTTGATTCAAATTCTCATGTCAAAATAGAAACAATGAATAAAGACTATAAGAAAGAGTGTTGAATCCCTGCATGGTTCTTTTTTAAGTCTCTGATGTTTAGGGCTAACCTTTAAAAAGTAGGAAAGCATCACAGTTATGTTCAGTCATTTCCATCATTATTTCCAATCGTGTTTGTTTTGTTCAATGGTAATATCACATTCTCAAAAGTGTGCTAATAAAAGAAGATCCTGGCAACTAATAGATACATAAAAACATGATTCTGTAGGGTTTGGAGCTGTCTGTAGATCATCTGAACACTATTCCTTAACAGATTTCTTAATGTTTCTATACAACTATTCACAATGATGTCACTCGATCTCGAGGATAACCATATTCCTGTAATTTACATTGGTTTCTAGTCTTCAGTCTTATTTTATTATGATGTCTTAAGTCTGGTCCTTGAAGGTGACATAGGCCTGGTCCTTGATAATGGTGAACATCTAGTCCTCTTCTGCCAGTCAGGTCCTCGATGATGGCATAGATCTGGTACTTGTTCATGGCATAGATCTATTTCTAGTTGGTTGTATAGGTCTAGTCCTTGATGCTGGTTTAAGTCTAGTCTTTGATAGTGGGATAGGTCTAGATCTGGTGGCTTGGGTCTAGTCATTGATAGTGGCATAGGTTCTCATCCTTGAAGTGGCATAGCCCTGGTTTTGGTCTCTGCTGGTCAGGTCCTTGATGGTGTCGTAGGTTTCATCCTTGTTCATGGTGTAGGCGAGGTCCTAGATTGTGCGGTAGGTCTGGTCTTTTTTTTGTGGGGTAGGTCTAGGTCTTGATGAGGTAATAGGTCTAGTTATAAATTGTTTCATAGGTCTAGTTCTTGATTCTGGCATAAGTCTGGACCTTGATAGCGGCATAGATGTTGTCCTTGATGGTGGCAAAGGTCACGTTCTTGATGGTGGCATAGGTTTTGTTCCTGATGGTGGTGTAGGTCTAGTCCTTGATGGTGACTTCAGTCCAGCTCTTGATGGTGGTGTAGGTCTGGTCCGTGATGGTAGTTTAGGTCTGGTCCTTGATGGTTTCGTAGGTCTATTCTTGAAAAGTGGTGTGGGTCTTGCCCTTTTCTTCTGGTCAGGTTCTTCATTTATTTATTTGTTTTCATTAACCTATATTTAACCAGGATTATTCCCATTGAGATACAAAGATCTCTTTTGTACGGGAGTCCTGGCCAAGACAGCAGTGTCTTAGGTCTGGTACTTGTTTAGGTCTAGTCCTAGGTGGTGTAATTACCCATGCCGATGAAATTGGCAGGGGGGTTATGTAAAGGGTTCCGTATCTGTCTTTCTTTGTTTGTTTGTATGTGTACAAGATAACTCGAGAACAGAAAGTCGGATCTTCACCAAACTTCCAGAGAATATTGGGATAGTGACAGGGAAAAATTGATTAGATTTTGGTGATGATCAGCGCACCCGTTCGGTTTTTCTCGGACTTTGAATTTTGAACACCCTAGTAATCAATGGGAGCGTGAGTTCCTCGGTAGCGCTGCTTAGGCGTGGGTCTGTCGCCTCAGACGGCCATTCTAGTTTGTCTGGTCCTTGATAGTGGCATAAGTCTAGTCTTTGATTGTGGGGTAGGTCTAGGTCTTGATGAGTTTGTCTGTCTAGTTATATATGGTTTTGTAGGTCTAGTTTTTGATCCTGGCATAAGTCTGGACCTTGATATCAGCACAGATGTCCTTGATGGTGACATAGGTCTAGTTCCTGATGGTTGCTAAGGTCTGGTCTTTGACAAGGGTTTTGGTCTGGCTCTTGATGGTGACTTTGATCAAGCTCTCGATGGTGGCATAAGTCTGGTCCTTGATTGTAGCATAGGTCTAGTATTTGATGGGGCCATAGCACTGGTCTTTGATAGGGCTGTAGGTCTGGTCCTTGATAAGCCAAAGAGTCTAGTCCTTGATGGCTACATAGGCTTGGTCTTTCATGGTGACAAAAGTGTGGTTCTTGATGGTAACCTGTCTGGTCTTTGTCTCTCCTGGTCACGTCCTTGGTGCTGTTGTAGGTTCAGTCCTTGTTCATGGCAGAAGGCTAGCCCTAGATGGCGGAATAAGTCTAGTCCTTGATGTTGGTGTAGTCTTTGAAAGTGGTGTAAGGCTGGTCCTCATCTGCTGGGTTGAGTCCTTAATGGTGTCTGGTTCTTGTTCATGGTGTAGATCTACTCCTTGATTGTGGGGAAGGTCTAGTTCTTAATTGTGGCATAGATCTGGTTCTGATGGTTGCATAGGTCTAGTCCTTGATGGTGGCGTTGGTCTGGGCCTGGTCTCTGGTGGTCAAGTCCAGGTTCTGGTAAAGACTTTCTGATGCTGATTTTGGAGGACAGTTCTGATAGATGACGCTCTGAAATTAAACATTTTTAGCAGCCCAAACTCAACCACTGGCACTCTAAACCACCATGTAAGCCCTTTTCAGACGTTCGATGGGGTGTCAAACAGGGAATGATGGCAAAGGTGACCTCAAGGTTTTGGCTCTGGGACCGTAGACTGGAGGAGGTGAGGAGAGGTGGAGTTAGAAAAGAGAGAAAATACATTTCTTACATTAAGGGGAAAATGCACAAAAAATGGAACTTCCACATTCGCGTAGAAAGGTGTGGCCAGATACTTTTGTCAATTTAGTGTATCTTGCTTCAGTCAAACAGTAGCTAATGCCAGACCCAGTATTTCAGACTCACTGCTGTCACTTTATGATATCGAACCATTTTTGACATTTCTTTCCATAACCAAAAACAGCGAGCTAACTCAGAGACATCTACACTCATTTAAAATATCTGTTTATATGTGCGGGCGTCTTTTAGTTTGGTGTGAGTAGAGTGCATCCCCTCTCGTGTTTCATCACAGGGATTATTCAGAGCTTTAGTCTTTTAAGTCTTGTTTCGTTTTGCCCATCTAGCTTGTTAGCATTTAAATGACTTTTTGTAATTGCCAGGGCGAATCTTGAAATAACACGACAGGGTGAATCTCTTTTTTTTACTGCTCCTCCTCCGCTCTCCTCCTTGCTGTTAACCTCCTCATTCAGTCTCAATCACAAACAAACAGAAAATCCTCACATCACTGTCAGGACTTCGGCTCACTTCAGATGATTCACGTAGCTGCTGTGATGCTGCCTTTGATGCTTGTCACTTTGAGTTTTGTTAGCACCCTACACGGAGGAAATATTCACCAATTATACCCACAATCCCTCAGGAACAAGCACAGAGAGACACTTGAAGTGCAGCATGAGGGTGGGGAGCTCACAGAGTTGTAAGAGCTCCTTCAAATCAGTGTAAGAGTGTATGTTTGGATGTGAGGATGCTGAGGCGTCCCACAGTGAAAGCTCTTATCTTCTATAAGGACTTTGTGCAGAGCATGACTTTAAATTTAATCTTTAAGACTCCAATCCATGAGATTGAATCCAGAACAGGAGCCTATAGAAAGACACAGGACCTGAAAAGACACGTTTAAATCCCTGAATGTCTGGGAGGCTGCAGATAACTAAAGTCAACAAAAAGGCATCCTGAGGTTTGGTTTTATTTTGTCCACTCAGGCCAGCACACAAAAAATGACAGGGTCCCTGAACAGTCCAGTAGGCAGGCCCTCTCCAGATGTGATCTATTAATACTTATACCTATATGTTGGCTCAGCAGTATGCCTTTGGATATATTTCACATCCATCTGGGAAGCTTTCCATACAAAGTGTTTGGGAGGAGCAGGACTTTTTTAAAAAATCTCAGAGAGGGATTGGACAAACGTTCTGTCCGTCTCATTCATTACGGTCCAGTCAGAGCGACAAGACAAAATAAGATAGTAGACATTGTGCAGCTCCGGTTTGTAACATAAGCTCGGCAGGCGCTGCCATAGTTAAGGAAAGATGAAGCTGAGGCAGATCAGAAGAAGTTCAAAAACATCTTCTCCAGCAAGAAAAGCTTCCATTTTAGATTTTTCATCTCTTTTGATACAGAAGTGTGGTCCAGTTCTAACCAAACTGCTGCTCTGTGGCTACGTCTGAGGTAGTCGGCAACGGGCAACAAGAGTAGCTACCCCACTATGATGAAATAATGGTGATTGATCCTGTCCATTCTCAAACCTGGCACAATCGTTTCAGATTGGATCTGCCTGATGACAAACATGGAATCTGGACAACCCATCAGCTATGCAAGGCTAATCTGGCATGTCAGGTTAACAGAATAACCTCTGTGCCATAAAGGCCAGATCAGTGGAGGGCTGAGCAATGGTCATCCTTCTGGAACTTTGTTCCATCTCCACACAGGATCTCTGGAGCTCAGTCAGAGTGACCACCTGGTTCTTGGTCACCTGTCTTACTAAGGTGCTTCTTCTCTGATTGCTAAGTTTGTTGTGCAAAACTTCTTCCATTTGAGAAATATTGAGGCCACCGTGTTCTTGGGAACCTGTCAATAATCCTGTCTCTGAGCTCTGTTGGCAGGTCCTTTGACTTCATGGCTTGGTTTTTGCTCTGTCAGCAGTGAGGCCTTCTATGGAGAGGTGGATGACAGGTGAACTCCAATCAAGTTCCCTTTATGGTGAGTCATCCTTCCCATGCCAAGGATTGTTGCTTTTTATCCTGGGTTGAAATATCTCAATTTGTGTTTAAAGGGCACAAGTTATGCATATATATATATGGGCATAAATTCCAAGTGAAAGACACTATTGGAAACAAAAGTACTTTTACTTAATCATCACTTACATGTCTGTTTAAAAATACACACACAGCTCTGATATTTTTGGTATTATTGAGTAAAATTAGAAGAGGAAACATCTTTCAGTGTGTTGCGTTCGTGCCTGTGGGCAGAGTTTACCTAAAGTCTGAACTTTGATTTCAAAGCAGAAGATATTTTCACAGCAGCATCCCACAGTGAAGATAAATCAGAGGATTAATGTAGAATCAAGCACTTGTAAAAATGTGTCTGCATCACACTGATAAGCTGGCTGTATGTAAATAGAGTTTAATATCAGCCACGCAGCATCCAGCTCAGCTTTGTGACTGAAATGATAAAAAAGTGTGGATATTTATAAATGTGTGGCTCAGACAGCTGAGAGAGAAACCACGTGTAATGAGATCTCAGATTAACATAGCTGACATGAGAGGAGCAGTTTAAAAGGAGCAATTAAAAAGGTGTAAATGGGACTTTATTGACTTTTTGGTGGAAAACGAACTGTGGCTGTATGACATGACCTTAAGAAGGAATCAAAGTGACGAAAAAAAATCAGAGAGCAAGAAAACAGCAGGTGGTTGACTGGATGTTGGGTAACCTAGGCCTATTGCTGTATTTCAGTTTTTACTAAAAACTACTTTAGGGTTTCCAGTGTATGAAGGGACCACTTGATATGGATTTGCACCTCGAGTGACTCACATCTGGACCTGGTTCAGTAACAAGTCAGTCAGTAGTGATGTAGCTGACGTAAAAATAAAGACTCTCTTTCCAGTGTTAATGACATGCAAAGTTCCTATGACTTCTGTTAGGAGAAAAATGACATGAATTATGGAGTTGCCTCTCTAGCAGCAGCATCCACTCTTCTTGGAAGGAGTGTTTTTTGGGAATTTATGCCCATTCATTCTGTAGAGCCCTGATGTTGGATGAGAAGGCCTTGCTCATATTCTTTGTTTCAGTTCATCCCAAAGTCGCTTGATGGGGTTGAGCTTGGCGCTCTTTGCAGGCCAGTCAAGTTCTTCATCAAACCATGTCTTTATAGTCTTTGCTTTGTGCACTGGGGCACAGTGATGTTGAAATAGAAAAGGGACTTCCCCAAGTTGTTGCCACAAAATTGGAAGCATAGCATTGTACAAAATGGGTTGGTATGCTGAAGCATTAAGATTGGCTCTCACTGGAGATAAGGGCCTAGACCAAACCCTGAAAAACAGCCCCATACCTTTATCCCTCCTCCACCAAACTTTACAGTTGGCGTAATGTAGTCAGGCAGGCAATGTTCTCCTGGCAGTGCTAAATTCAAACCTGTACATCTGACCACGAAACAGAGAAGCATAAACCTTGCAAAGCAGATAGATACGCCCATTTCCTTGTTCCTCACTGGTGAATCCATCTTGCAAAGCTCCCGTCTGAACCGTTTGGGCCCGGTTACAAAGTGACAGGACCAATCAGCGACGAGGGACAGTACTTTCAGGCATGGCAGAGTCGTGACGTAAACAAGCAGCAGCAAGAGGCCGGTGCAATTATGGCGGAAGAGCTTAGCATGGATGCTGCTAAAGTGTACACTTTATCAGAACTTCACAACGATTCTTTGGTAAAAGAAGAACAAAGAACAGCAGTGAGTTGTTTTCTTTTCAAAAATGACAAAAGTCAAGTAGTTCCATGTCAATAGTCACCATGTTTTGTGTTATTCCCCGTAGCTGCGCATGCGCTGCTCGATTGCTGCTACATCACCTGTTTTGTTGCTCTTATTGGCCCGTAGAGATGTGACAGACAGAATGTTCATCCAATCACACTCCAAGTTTTTTTCAAAGCCTCTGCTTTTTCTCAAATGTTTCCTGCTGAAGCTTTCCCAGATGGATGTGTGAAACACATCCATCTGGCATGTCAGGTTAGAGAAGCGTGATTTCATCATCCCACAGAACATGTTTCCAGTGCTCCACAGTCCAGTATCAGTGTGCTTCACACCACTCCATCTTGGCATTTGACTTGGTGATGTGTGACTTGTATGCAGCTGCTCAGCCATGGGACCCCATTTCAAAAAGCTACACAGGGGGTTTTCATCACAGGACCACGCTTAAAGTCAAGAAGCTCTTTGGAATGGCCCGTTTATGATCACAAATGTTTGCAAATGGAGACTGCATGGCTAGGTGCTTAATTTCATACACTTGTGGTTTATACAAACACCTGTGTTCAACTATAATCAGGAGTAGCCAAATACTTTGGTCCATATAGAGCAAAAGTGTCAAACTCAATCACAGCAGCAGGAGTCTGAATTTGGGTCTAACCTGAGGGCCTAACAGGGTCAATATTTAGCGCTGTTGAGTGTCAACCTGAATGATTTTGAGATTAAAAGGTCAACATGATAAGTTAAAAACTCTAAATCTTTTAAGTTTTAAAGGTAGAAACATGAATTAAAGTCAAAATAATGTTTTTAACAGTCAAAAATGAGATACAACTCAAAATCATGAGTTTTAAAGGTCAAAATATTAAATAAAATTCAAATTCATGACTCAAAGCTTAAAAAAACTAAATAATAGTCAAAGTTAGGAGTAGAAATGGTCAGCAAAACTAAGAAAAAATTCAAAATCATGATATTTAACAATCAAAATATGAGATAAACATCAAAATCATGAGTTTAAAATTTCAAAATATGAGATTAAATTTTAAATTCACGAGTTTTAAAAGTCAAATTATGAAATAAGATTAAAAGTCATAAGTTTTAAAGGTAAAAAAATAGATAAAAGTTAAAGATAGGAGTTGGAAAGGTCAAAGCATGAGATAAAAGTCAAAATCATGGCTTTAAAAAGTAAAAATAGGATTTAAAATTTAAAATTATGAATCTAAAAGGAATGAGAAAAGTAAAAGTTATGAGATGTAAAGGTTAAGTTATGAAATAAACAGTCAAACCATAACTTTTAGTCATAACTGTGAGAGGCAAAATTGAAAATATAGAGAAAGCATGAATTTATTTCCAACATTCCTGACTTTTTTACCAAATTATTTTTACTGTTTACTTTTTCCAGTTTTTATGATTCAAGAAGGATATTATAAATCATCCAGGTTAAGTTTATTTTTTTTCTACTGGAGGAAATCTGCAGACCTCATACTGGTGGGCCAGTTCTAACAATAATAAAAATATCATATGATCTGGTGGGCCAGGTATAACTGCACCACGGGCCGGATTTGGCCCCCAGGCCTTGAGTTTGACAGCCGTGATATCGAGCATTTCTCTTACCTAGTGACAATAACAAAAGAGGGTGGGACTTGACCAAGGGTCATCTATGATTTAGTGTTGTGTGCAAAAATAAAGCAGCAAGCAGCAATTAAGTCTGTAACATGTGATTCAGTCTTGTGTATGAGAAGTTTAATTTTAGTAGCATGCATTTAAGTCACGGCTGCAGTTAGAACAACATATTTCACATAATGAGGCCTGACCACGCCGATTATTTTCCTCCTTCAGCCGTTTATCAAAGTGTCTCTAAAACAACCTGCAGACGTCTCTGTCTCCAGGTGTGAGGAGAACACGGGGAGGATGAGTCAGTGTTTAAAAATAACTCCCACTTACAGCCAGTAGACAAGAACTATTATTACCAGGAAGCTGATTTACATTTCTCTATGATAATGATGCTAATTAGCCAAACAAAGGAAGTGCTCTGCTCTATTTAGCTCACAGAGCAGCTGCTCAAAGTAGAGACACAGCTGGATGATGTTTGAACAGGAGAGAGAGGAGGAATGGATTAAAATGAAAATGACTTTAAACTCACCTCAGCCTTTAAAGTAAGGAGAGCATGGGAAGTGTCTCAATCAAAACAATAACGCTAGATGATGAGTGAGACTAACTGTTCAATCAAAACCCGACTCCATCAGGTGTATTTACTAAACAATAAACTACTGCTTTAATGAGGGAGAAAAGCTCTAGGAAGTAAACTTTCTGGTAAATGTTATGAGTGGCCCCAGAATGCCTTGCAAGCAGCTGGCTGCACATATTAAGTGATGAGATTATTCTGCTATCACAATATCCCCACAGTGAAGCATGGTGGTGGTTGCAGCATCATGCTGTAGGGATGCTTCTCAGCAACTGGCCCTGAAACGTAAAGGTAGAGGGTAAAATTAATGTGGCAAAATATATAAAATATGAAGGCAATCTTATTTAGTCTGCAAGAGAGCTACAGCTTAGGAGATGAGTTATTTTCCAGTGCAGATCTGGAGAAGGCTGGAAATATTTCTGCTGCACTGAAGGGTCCAAAGAGCGCAGTGGCCTCCATAATTCTTAAATGGAAGAAGGTCGGCATAACCAGGACTCTTCCGGGAGCTGGTCACCCAGCCAAACTAACTAAATGTTATTTCTGGACACAACCAGGCATAGCTTATCACCTGCCCAATATTATTGCAGCACAGTGGTGGCAGCGTCATGCTGTGGGGGTGTTTTTCAGCAGCAGAGACTAGGAGACTGGTCAGAGTTGAGGAAAAGCTGAACGGAAAGTCCTCAATGAAAACCTTTTCTACGGGGCTCAGGACCTAATTTTTTTTTTTTTTAATCTTTCCTAACATTAGTGAGTGTACCTCTGAGCTGATGGTGAGGGGCTGGGCTTGGGCCTAAATTCCAGAGTACACCTTTAGGACTCCTGTTCTTAGAAGTAAAATTGTTAAACTTTAATGAACAAATACTTTGTCCTTGTTATTAGAATTGCTCAGGCCTCTGTAGTGATTTTTATACTTGCATTTCTGCATATATTGGATACATTATATTAGTTATAACAAATGATGAGAAGCATCTTTTGGGAGACAGCTGTATGGGTGTTGAGGCTTAGAAAAGTTAGGAAAGTGGTGTCTGCCATAAACTTCGAATTGTATTACATTTTTTTTCCAATTGCTAACACACTAAAATGACATGCATAGCACAATTGTTTAAACTGACACACAGAGGGCAAAACCTCTTCTCAAGTCTCCAAAACTCTAAACACATATGGCACTTTTTAAATGCACTGAACACAACAATCTGACGTAAAGTCACATGTTTGCCATTTTCAAACACTGCCATTCAAAATGACACTGCATGAGCTTAATTGGCCAATATATGTGTCACCTGGCTGAACACCTCAATGGTTACAGTTTTTCTTGATCGCTTTGACCTGCTTAAAGAAACTTGGATCCACTCGGTTTTCATCATCACTGTCTTAGCAGAGCACAAGACACCTCTTGCAAATGTGTTAAACTTTTCTCATTGGATTGACACATTTTCCCCACCCTTTTGCAGAACAGTTAACACAAATGTCATTCAAGCAGTCCAAACTCCATTGTTTCAGCTATGGTAACCAAACAGAAACCATCTGCTCCTAACTATTAGAAACTACCTACATCAGTATGAAATCACTGAAGCACCTGTTTGATGCTCCTTCACACAAATCTACAACTAGCAATTAGTCTGCAGGCCTTAAAAGGTGCAGCGTCTGTGTTGTTCTATGCCAACATGGATGGAAGAGGTCTAAGGCAGATGAGAGTGAGAGTAAGAGGTAGAGGGGTCCGAGTGTGAGGTGGAGGTATAGTTGGAGGGGCTCAGGTTTCTGATGAAATTCGGGCAACTGTTTTTGATCACGTTATCAATCATGTCCTTTCACTTAGAGAGGCTGGACAAAGAGTCCAACCTGTTCCAAACAGAAACACTGTTGCATCCATTGTCAGAATTTCTCGACAGGAAAACAGGTAATTTTGCTGTACAGTATATACAGAAATAACTTCAGTGATATACTTTATGTAATTGTTTCCTCATTCCCATTACATGTATTCTTTCAGAATCCAAAGGCTACCATTCTCTGGTGGTAGAGGGAGAATTTTTAGTGCTGAGCAGGAGACAGCCGTTGTGAACATGGTTGTGGCAAACAATGCCATAAGGCTGCGTGAAATCAGGGCAGCAGTGATCACAGATCAGGGCATGTTTAGGAACATCAACAACGTGAGTGTGACCACCATTGACCGCATCCTAAGAAGGAACCATATGGCCATGAAGCAGCTCTATAAAGTTGCATTTCAAAGGAACTCTGACATTGTGAAGGAGGCCAGATGCCAATATGTGGAGGTAAGGAAACATTACTACAGTATACTGTAATGCCTTGTCATATCATGCAGTTAGAGTCAGCTGGAGTAACTTTTCATTGTCATTTTTCCTTTTTTACTTAGAGAATAATGGAGCTTGAAGCCGAGGGGGCACATCATGTCTTCATTTATGTCGATGAAGCCGGCTTCAATTTCTGTGAAGTGAGGAGACGTGGAAGGAGCCTCATTGGGCACAGGGCCACTATCACAGTTCCAGGACAGAGGGGCGCCAACATAACCATGTGTGCTGCTATCTCCAATGATGGTGTCCTGTGCCATATCCCCACTATTGGCCCTTACAACACCGAGCGCCTCATAACATTCCTGAATGCACTTCATGACAGGCTGATCCCATCTGAGGAGAGAGGGCTGTTGAGGCCTGGCATGCCACTCTTTGTCATTATTTGGGACAACGTGGCGTTCCACCACTCTCGCCTTGTCAATGAGTGGTTTGCAGTACACCCTCGAATGATGATGCAGTTCCTTCCAGCATATTCCCCATTTTTGAATCCAATAGAGGAGTTCTTCAGGGCTTGGAGGTGGAAGGTTTATGATCACCGTCCCTATGAGCAGATGCCCTTGCTGAATGCAATGACTGCTGCTGCCCAAGAAATAGATGCAGAGGAACGTCAAGGTTGGATAAGGCATGCAAGAAGATTTTTCCCTCGGTGCATTGCAAGAGAGGATATTGAATGTGATGTGGATGAGGCCATGTGGCCCCATCGTCAAGACAGAAGAGACTGAGTATCAGTAGTGGTTATTTCTTATACTCTACAGTAATAGATTTTTATACTTTACTGTAATAGATTGTATTTTGGTTTACATTTATTTTGTGTAATATTTACAGTATTTCAGTTTTCAGCCACAGTTTGAAAAAAAGAATCAATGGAATCAATAAAATTTGCATCCAAGCATTTCTGATTCTGGATCCAATTCTTTGCAAGAAGGCAAATTTGACAACAAATGGCACTGGCATGAGAGCTACGTACAGTAATAGGCTACAATGGCAAGCAATGGTGGACTGATTCGCACTGAGTGCTGTATTTTGTATTTTGTTGTCCACTGTGTAATGGTTGATTGGAAGAGCTCATACTCTTGTTTGCAATTTGTGGTGTTTGAAGGCAAAATTTGCTTTTGTTGCATATTTTAAATATATTGGCATGGTCAGAGCCTTTTGCAAACAAAATGTGTCATTTCCAACACGAGTGCCACTGTTTTGGCCTGTGTGTTAACTGTTTTGAAAAATGTGGAGTTTGAGTTGACTGCTGCATCAAAGCAATCAAGAAAAACTGTAATTGTTAGCACTTCAATCAGGAAGTAAGCACTATAAAAAGACCACAGGTGAGCACTTTTTTTTTTTTTTACAACAATGGAAGACGTTGCAGAGAGAGGAAGAGGAAGAAGGAGGGTGAGGAGGAGTGAGAGGTAGGGGTTGAGCTGGTAGAGGAGTTCATAGCCAAAGAAGACAACAACTTTCAAATGAAGTCAGAGCAACCTTAGTTGGCTTGTGCAGGCTATGGAAGAGCCATGTGATGAAACTAATGCAGGTGCAATTTTTCTTGCCTCTTTTTTTTCTATATTTTTTTTTTCTGCACATTTTTACTGCAATTTATTTTTCAGTTTATTGTTTTTTGTGAGCATATTTTTGTTCACTCCAATGTAAATATATCTGCTGTGCATATGTTGCACGGACTTGTTTGGTGAAAAATAGAAAAATAAATGTTTCAACAGCATGTGTGTTTATCTGCAAATAGTTCTGTGCATGTGAACAATCTGAGGAATTTTCTACAGTTTGAACTTTTTTTTTTAGTATTATGGCAAAGCATACTAAAGATGAGAGTGCTTTTCATTATGCCCAACAGTGTGTAGTTGGACAAAAATCTGGTGATATGAATGAAGTGTGTGTCATTTGGTGCAAAAGTTTGATTTTGATAATGTTATATGTAGTTTTAGTTGCAGTGCTTCATTCTGCAGGATATATGAGGTATTTTGCAGCTTGGGTGTGTGGTTTTGTGAATTGTGTTAGGTATTTTGATAAAACCAGCCTAGTTTGCAAAATTGTGTTTTAGCAATTGGAAAAAACTGTAAGCTACTGGAATCCTGGTGCCTCTTAAAAAGGACTGTGATGGCTGTTGACTCATCAGTTATGATCTATTATGAATAAACTTTTACCCTGCCAGGCTTAAGTATGAGCACAGTCTCTTATTTTCAGAACTATTTCCTGGTACTTCACCTCTTTTCTGGCACAGTTCAATCATATAACTAAATAATCTTGCATTTTTTGAAAACAGAAACAGAATGTTCTACAGGATACTTAGTTCATTATCAAAATTATTCCTCCAATTAGTTTTCTTTGAATTTCATCACTTCAGATTGTTCCTCTTGTAAAACTGTTAGTTCAGATTACTGCAGCCTTTGCTCATTTACTGATCCCCCCACTCATTCATCTCAGTGTTACAGTGTCTATCTCCTCTTCAGTCCATCTCTTCTGTTGTCTCCAGTTTTCCTGAGCAGCTCACTCCCCTCCTGAGTTAAAGATTCAAATGTAGAGCTGCCAGCAGCGATTCACTGCCTCCTCCTCCTCTCTCCCTTTCAAACATCGCTCACAGAACACAAAGGTGACCTCTGAGACTCGTGTTCGCCTCAAATCAAAAAGAGAGGAGCTGCACGAAACAAAAAGCTGTCAAGGACTTCCACAGATGTTTCAAGTGTGCCGTGTTGGCTTTTAAAAAAGGAAGAAACTTTGAAGATTTCAGTTCTCTGGCTCTGGTGCTCTTTGTGTTCAGTCACAGCTCAAAGATTTTAATGTTTGCTTCATTTAAACCAAACTTTGACCCGTATGGACTTTTAAAGGCTGCTAATTACACAGAATTAGCCTGAAATACTGTGATTGGTCATTCCTGGTTGTCCTGGAGAGGGAAGAGGGTAGGATTTGTAAGGATAAGTTTCAGCTGTGCAGTCAGTGCACAGAGCATGATTTGAACTGCATAACACAAGCTGGACACATAGCTGTTGTCAAGTCAGTATGAAATTCTTTTTTGACTTATGTATAAAATTAAAGTTTGTGTCACAACATCCACAAATAAACCAGGCCTGTAGTGTCTTCCTTTATATGTCACTGATCCTATCCAGTAATCTCAGACTGGGAACAAAGTTTGGTGATTTGAAAGATAGATCCACCTGATGACAAACAAAGACTCTGAAATCTATGGAAGCCCATTTCTGCCACTTAAAAGAGAAAAATAAGAGCAAGATCCTGCCTAAGAGCCATTTTCTATAATAATAACTTACTTTTATTATTACCTCCACCAAGGAGATAATGTGATTTTTATATATGGTATGTGTGTTATGTGGTTGATTAGCAGGAATGATCTTTTCTACACCCACTACCACAGGCATATATATCAGGTGTGTCATTATGCATAGTTGGACTAAAATACCAGCACAAATATCAGTCATACATCATGACATTGTTAAATCTGGCAGGTCAAATGAACCAAACTGGTACCCGAATGAAGAGCCAAACCAAATGATCCAGATCACTGAAAAGAGCTAAAATTCCCATCACTATTAGTGATGCTGGCCCTGCAGCAGCACCAGCTCCTCTCTCCTCTGTGCTGACGCCCTTAATTCTGCTCAATCTCTCATTCTAATGTTGGATGGTGTAAGCTTGGGCAATAAGGACTGACAGGGACGAGTAGACGAGTGCTGTCGCCTCATCCTCAATCACTGCGAATTCATTTGGTGGAGATGGAGGAAGTCTAATCAGCCTTGCAGGATCACCCGTGGATCCTGTTTCTATTCAGAACAGCTGCATGAGGCCTGGTGTCGTTCCTCGCTCTCACAGCTCTATCTGTGCCCTCTTTTCCTCTCACTCCTGTCAAAACACTGTGTAATTATGTTGAAAGTTCCAATTTCAGACAAGAGGCCCATGTTTGTTTCTGTCTCTCAAGGCCCAGCTGCTCGGCACACACATCGTAAAACTCCTGAATTACGACCAAAAATAATCCCTTTAATGATGCTTAAAGTACACAAAGAGCTTAGAACACGGTTCAGAGTTGCAGCCTCACGTCCATTTTTGGTCTCATTTCTGCAATGCACTCTGCATCACTTTGCAGGTAATTTATCTGACTCTTTTCAAGGCACATTTTGTGGAAACACTCAGAGAATTTCCACAAAATCTTTTGGAAAGCAATTGCTGTTGGTGTAATGGGCACCAACATGTCCATATGGGGTATTTTAAAATCCATATAATAATAATCAGCATCAATGCATGTCTGCTGCAAACCTAACTGCTGATATTTAAAACCAAAATCTGCAAGGAAACTATTTCAAAAGCTGCATTTTTGTATAAAATTTGAGTAAATTCCAAACTTTCCTCCAGTCATGGTTGAGACTTGACCTTGTTTGCCTTTAGCATTTGTGCTGCTGTTATTTAAGCACAAAGCTTCGTACACACTGCAGTTTAAACTTGATTACATAGAGTTTTCATCAAACTTGACTCCTACAAAGTCTTCTCCTCTGTAAGAGCAGCAGTGAAACTTTCCCCTGAGCATCTCATCTAAAAACAACTCCTCTGCAGTTGTTCGGGGAAAATGGATGCAGCAAGAAACTTTGTGAGTCTTCTACTACCACCCGAGTTGGGCGAGTAGATTTCGGCAGAAAAGAGTGGGCAATCATTTGGTGTGTGTGCCCATGTTATTTTTCACAGAGATAGTGTTTTGATTGCCTGGGGGGAAGAAATGGTATTATTTACTCCAAATTGCCTCGCTTGATCCGTGTTGCTTGAACTAGCAAGCTGAGCCTAAATATTTCCTCTCTTTCTGCGTCTCATATCCTTGACTCACGCTCTCTTTTCTGCAGCGGCGAGGAGTGAGACGGCGGTCTTTTATAGCTGAAGAAGTGGAAGTGTAGCAGCTCTCAGCTGGACGGCTGTGTCAAAGGGCTTAACCGGAACACTTACTCACAGCGGGGCTTGAACACCACGTCTGCTGAGTGAAAACGTCAGATCAGGATGAGTTTCGAAGCTTTGAGGCCTCTCGTGACTGACCACCAACGAGGAAGAAAATGACAAATCCGTCTGCTTTGAAACTCTACGTCTTAAAATGTTATCCGTCAGCAATAAAGCGTGAAAACTTTCCGCTCTGGCTCCTGTTTTTCCCCTAGAACTTCTGCGGTCATCTGTGTCGGCGGCGAGCAGTGGCGTTCATCTCTTGTGTGGGCAAAGTGCAAAAATTGAGGCAGTAAAATAGCAGGTGTGAGATGAATCATGTGACAGGCGAGATAAAATTAATGCTTCACACATTTCCTGGAATGCATACTTGGGATCTGACGCTTCTTTTCTTGCGATATCAAGGAGGTTCACTTAAAGGCTAATTCTGCTATTTTTAAACCTTTGCCTTACATGGGCTCAAAAGGTTTAGGAGTTTCTCCAGCAGATTACTTCAGAAAGCAGCCAGGAAGCAGGCTGTAGTTACTGCAGTGTTAACGCCTGCAGGCAGAGACACTATTCTTATAAATGTCTGACAACGTAACCAAACAGGATTCATGCAGAAATAGAGCTTTTATGAAGAGGGTAATTCCTCATTTGAAACCAGAATAGGAGGGGGCATAGCACTCTTTCAAGCCTTTTACAAACATGTTCATTTACCACAAAACACTGAAGCTGCTGGATTCAGTTGGTAGATTTGTCCCACTTGGTTCTTGGTGGTTATGTTTCTAATTAGGACATTACGTAAAGTCTGCACCCAAAAAAAAAATCATTTGTCCTATTCTGCGTGAAACCATGAGTGTGCCTCAAAGTGTTGCATGGTACAGTGCCTACAAAAGTATTCACCCCCTTGGATATTTCTCCACATTTATTGATTCTATAAATCAATCATGGTCAATCAAATTTAGCTTTTAGGCAAAAAAAGGGAAAAAGTCCCCCATGCTTTGGGTCATTGTCCCCCAGGAGTTTCCTATATTTCACATTTATTTTACCCCCTACCTCTAAAAGCATTCTGGGGGTCAGCTGCCAAGAAGCATCCCCACAGCATGATGCTGCCACCACTGTGCTTCACAGTGGGAATGGTGTGTTTGTGGTGATGTGCAGTGTTTGGTGGCTGTCTTGTCTGATGTCCAGGAAGCACAAATTTGGTCACACCATGGAGTCTCACACGTGCCTTCTGGTGAACTCTAGTCCAGATTTAATATGAGTTTTCATCAACAGAGTCTTTGCCACTCTGCCATAAAGCTTTGACTGAACCCTGGCAAGCCTTCCAATGTAGGCTGCCGAGAAGCCCCTCCACAGCATGATGCTGCCATCACTATGCTTCACATTTGAAACTGTCTGAACTCATTCCACTGGAAAACTTCCGCTCTATCTTAAATGACAGACAATGCTAGACCATGAAACAGTGCTTGTGTTTTTAAACTGTTATTGCGATTCCTACAACTGCACTTTAATATTTGATCTAGCTCTAATTCTAAATTATTGTTTGTTATAACATATCGTTTATTGTCTGTCTCTTGAATACGTACCATTTATTATGACGTGTAGTGCTGACCTCTTGGCCTGGTCACCCTTGTAAAAGCAGTGTTAATTTCATTGAGTAAAACTATGACTAAAAGTGTTTGTTGACAGCCTTTTTTTTCCATGACAAAAACTAGACTAAGACTAACAAAAATAGATCTGTGCTGACTAAAACTGACAAAAAGTAAGTTTAGTTTTTGTCAAGTTGACCAAAACTCGAGCAGGAAACAGATCTGTGAAGATTCTCAGAGGAGGGAAAGTACACTCTCAAAGATCCTCAAGTGGAAAATTGAGGCAAAAAACTGCAACTTTAATCAAGATAACAAAAAGTATGCCAAATACAGAAATACTAGTGTGCTTCTTGTCTGATAAGCTCCTAGGCTGAAAGTTTAATTCAATCTTCAAGAAAAAAGTCAAACAATACTTTGCAATATTTTGGCCTTCTCAAATTTTCTGAATTTAGGAATCCCCTGGGGACCAGATGGGAAGCCCTGGGGGGCCTGATGTAGACCCCGGACCTCCAGTTGATGATCACTGCTCCAGGGTCACAGAGGTAAGCTTGGTACTGCAACGGAAGGATGATAAATGGTATGGATTGGTTGTTTTGGTACCTTTGTGACATCATACCAAACTGAAATGACTTAACCCCTTGGTGGAAGCTATGATGTATGAATATTAGGTTCTGTAATTGCAGTCCGAGCCCCCACCAGACAGCTGTAATGATGGCGTCCGGTACAGTATGCAGGCCTGTGATTAAAGGAACAGTATCTCATCCTGGCAGACTGCACTGAGCCGAGCATCATTAACTCATCCTCTTTAAACCAAACGAGAGTAGCAGGCATACGCTGTAATTAGGCAATTTCTAACACATATTAGGGATTAATTGCCATTTGATATGTGAGGGTAAAGTGTTAAGGAGGAGGGATGTTCCTGCTATGCCCCCAGCTTATTGGCATTGATTACCACAGTGATTCAGCTGATGGAGGTGGCCCAACCTCTGTGTCTGCAGCCTTTTATGGAGCATGTTTTCCTGTGTGATTATAATGATTCCTCAGCTCTGAAAGGCTTAGTAATGAGGGAATTTTAAAGGGAAATCCCTGTGTTTTCTATGTGGGTGCTATTTCTTGTATATTTTGGTTCTGAATGATCAGATGGTACAAAGGGTTCCAGTTTGCTCTGGTCTAGTCTGCAGCGAGGAAACAGGCTTTTAATGGCTGCACCAAAAGCCTTTTGATTTGGAACAACTCAACCTGAGAGAAGAGTAAAGAAGTAAATCTAACAATTTAAAACTGGTTATTAATTCTGTCCCGTATAGGCTCCCCTAGAGTAAACTTTAAAATGTGTGATGCAGGCAGGCTTCCACATGAATGACTCCATTTTCAAAAGTTAACATTTGTCTTACATTTCTTTTCTAAGTGGAAATTCTCATTTCATTTAACAACTGTTTTAAGTCCTCGATTTGACCACACTCATGTTCAGTTATATTTATTTGACACCTTCACACTCGTTGGAAGATCCATCCATCCATCAGCTTTCACATTTCCGAGGTGGGGCCGTAGTGGCAGCAGGTGAAGTAAGTTAACCCAGACATCCCTCTCACCAGCAACGTTTCTTCTCCTGAGGGATCCTGAGGTGCTCCCAGGCAAGATGGGATTTATAATCCCTCCAGTCAGTTCTGTGTCCTACCCTGGGTCTTCTCCAAGTTGGACGTCCCACTTCAAATGACTTATTTCAGCTCAGTTTTCCCCTTCCAAAGCTGACATATTGTTTTCATAAAGTAAACAATCATGATGAAAAATAAAGCCACAGTCATAAACCTGCTTGGATAACAGTGACTAGGCAGCTTACTGACACACTCACAATGCCAAGGTGCGTAGAAACTTTTCCCCCTGACAGCATTGTGTCTGTCCTGTTCCTGTCTAGTCAAGAATTTATCTCTGTGAAGTTAAGGTCCATAAAGCGTCACTATTCAGTAAGGTAGGGAACTCTGGATGGGGAGTGATGCAGGCTTCAGGCATGTGAGCTGCTGTCCTCAATCCAAGCTTAGTTTCTTGTTGTTTCTGGTGAAGCTGCAGACCCAAACAGCTGTTCAGATAGGCTGAGGCATGAGAGCTTGGTAGGATGGAAGCTCACATTGCAAAAAAATCTCAAACACAAAGGCTTTCTGGATGAAAAATAAAACACCTATGACTGATTGGTCAACATTGCTTTTTTGCCCCATTTTTACCTTAAACCAGTGTTAATTTCATCGACTAAAACTATAATTAAAAATGTTCATCAACAGCCTTTTTTTCCATGACAAAAACTAGACTAAGACTAAAAAACAGATCTGCGATGACTAAAACTGACAAAAAGTAAGTTTAGTTTTTGTCAAGATTACTAAAACTAGGCTAAAATGTAATGTGGTTTTTGTCAGATATTTAAAATCTGTGATATTTCTCCACCGTTGGTAAATCTAGCTATCATGCCCCTCAGCTGTAGAAAGCAGAGACCCCAGGTTTGGCAGAGCACAGAGGACACACTACCATGATTTGGTACCAGATTTAGGCAAGAGAATAAATGCATGGACTAAAACTAGACTAAAATGTTTTGAGTTTTCGTTGTCTAAAACTTTAAAGTATAGAAATTACTAAAATGTGACTAAAACAAAAATTCATTTCATTTAAAGACTAAAACTAAGGCTAAAATTAAAAATAGCTGCCAAAACTAACACTGCCTCAAACTCTTTAAATAATATGTAGAAATGGAACCAGTCTGCAGCACTTCTTAATACACTTTGTTGTTAGAGGGGAAATGCACACTGAAATCTCTGGCGGCTAATGGCACTATTATAGCCAAGGACCTCAAACGAACCCAACGTCAAAAAATATAAACTATCCCTGTAAGTAAATATTACAATAACTATTCCCTGACTGATTTGTGAGTAGCTCACTGTAAGGCCCAGGAGAACCACTTTTAACAGCTTTTCTCCTCCATAATGTAAAATTCATCCATGAAATTAACATGTTTTGTGAATGCGTCTTATGGACAGCAGTTTTAATGAACACTGTCCTATATTCAAAACAAGAATCAACCTTTTTTGTTACTGTTTTATTCAGAGTCCCCTGGCAGATGAATTCAACTACTGTGACCTTAAAGCAGAAAAAAATCTATTCGAGCCGTCCAGTTTTCTACTCCTGGTCCACTTTGATCACCTTACCTCGCCCATTTTTGGTTTTAGCCAAAACGACAAAAACTTAAATCTAGAAAGGAGTAAGATGAAGTGGATTTGTCTGAGAAAGACTGTAGTAGAAAACAAGAGGAAGAACATTATTTAGGATTTTCCCTGGTGATTTTACTTATTATCTACTCATTATCATAGCTAAAAACATGTTCACATTTGATCAACCTGTAGCTAAAGATGATAGCATTACTCTAAAACAGGTTATACTCAGCGCTGTCACTCCCTATAGCTCTCATTAAAATAAAAATGGATGCTGACATCACATCACATGACATGAAGGTCACATGTTAAATTCCCCGCGAATGTGAGGTCATGCTTGTGTTCCTTGGGTGAGGGGACAGTCCGCCTCCGTCTCTGCTCTGTTTTCTTTGTAGCTGAATAATAAAGAGTCTTTTCAAACTGTGAAATGTGAAACGCTACAAACAAAGTCAGTGCTGTTTCCACCAGCTGAGAGGAAAATCAAAGAGAGGATTACCTTTTTTATTTTTACTACAATTTAAACAGCAGTGCTCTTAGTTATTTTACCTAATCCTCTGTTTGAGTTTCAGTCATAAGAAAGCGACTCTTTCTCCTTCAAACAGGAGGACGCTCTGATTTGATCTCCCCTCCTGTCTCCAGCTGATGGAGGTTTTTCTCTTTAAAGCAGGTCAGGGCTGGAAGTTTTTAAAGATAGTTGTAGTGGTTCAGTCTTTACAACGCCGGTGTCATTTTGCTGCTGAACTAATCATCATGTTACTCTTTATGTTATTTCTATTATTGCTCTAAATTATGGACAAGGTGTTTCAGCAATTTCACAGGTATTCTTATGCAGAGTTCACTTCGTTTTTAAGGCGTTATTTCTTTGCCTGGACGTTTTCTAGGTTCCCTTAGTTTGAAAAAGTTTGATAATAAAATGTTGTAGATTCGGGTAAAAGGAAAAATGTTAAGTCAAGTAAAGTAAGGCAGTTTCTTTTACTTACTTCTTAGCTCTATTCTAATTGAGCTTTTATTGTTAATGTGAGTTAAATTAACTTTACACTTCAATAAAGTCAGTGAACTAATATTTCAATGGAAAAAAGGTTGGGAATCACTCTAGAATCTATTATTATTATTTTTCCATCTAGAGTCTAGATGGACAAATCATAATTGAACAAGGAGAGGATAAAATAAATAATAAACCCATAAAAAAGCATGGAAATTTAGTATTTATCAAGGATTTTTCTCACTGTCTTGGGGAAACAAGCTTTGTTGATCAAAGAAAAGGAGATAAATACATAAAAGTCTTGAGGCATATACTGAAATTTCCTCATCTTCAAAGGAAAACCTAAAAAATGTATGTCTGACTTCACTGTATGTCCACCTGGGGCATCCATGCAGACTTTTTGACACATTTCTTTTTCCTCTGGCACACTTTTGAGACCCACTCAAAAAGCTTTAAGACCCACTTTTGGGTCTCAACCCAACAACTGAGAACCACTGACATGTCAGTCAAACAGTGATTCCATGCAAGGCATGCATCTCTTGCATGCCAAGAGCTGTTAATTTTATAAAAGATTTCAGTTTATTTTATACGCCCAGAGATCTAGGA
This sequence comes from Cheilinus undulatus, assembly GCF_018320785.1. NCBI lineage: Eukaryota > Metazoa > Chordata > Actinopteri > Labriformes > Labridae > Cheilinus > Cheilinus undulatus. The sequence continues at coordinate 8,808,220 of NC_054878.1, forward strand.
TCCAGAGAAGAGTTTCATATTCATTTAAAAGTTTTATCTTTGAAAGAAAATGAGCAGTAGTACTATATTTTAATTCCAGTTCAGAATTTGAATATGCAGAGAGCAATTTATTTTAACTGAGACATTGCTTGTCATTGACTCTTGCTATAGGTGGCATATGTCTTTTTTATGTCTTGGATTACAGAGGCAAAAAATAGAGGGAAAAGAGGAAAAGATAAGAGGTAAAAGCAGTGAAATACTAATGAAAGGGGCAAAAGTGGGCAGAAAATTGGTGAAAAGGGGATTGGAATTGCTAAAATTGGTCTGAAGAGATAGTGAAATGGGATTTTTAAAGTGTTAAAAAAAAATTGTGGTTTAAAACATGGAAAAAAAAGGATAAAATTGATGAATAAACAATTAGTAAATAAAAAAGGAAAACAAAAGTAGCAAAAATGGGCAGAATAAGAGGTTGAAAAGTGGCACAAATAAACAATTTCAACATCAGACCCAATAATAGCTTCACACTCTGTTCAGCTCCAAAATGAAGTAACTGTTAGCCAGGATAGCTAGCACCAATGATCCAACACACATGTTGATATCAGCAACAACTGTGGAGGGCCCAGCCAACTCTGTGGTCAGGCCTGAACATGACAGAAATCAATCCCAACAGTCGGGAGAAGCTGGTCAGGCTGTGGCTGAGAAAATCCTCTCCTGACATGTTTTCTGCAGGGCTACTACATATCCTGCATCAGTCGACTGTATTGTTGGTTCTCTGTTCGCCAGCATACAGTCTTTACTGACTTCCCTCATATATGAAGGAAATCCTAAAGATTTTATTTATTCCACAAGCACAGCTGCTCTTACTGCAGCATCTGTAATAAATACAAGCTCAACATTTTTTGTTTTCCATAAAACATGACCAGTAATCATTTCATATGTGTACCTTTAATGGCAGTGAATCCCTACAAATCATCAAGTTTGTACCACGCTCTGATTAAATCTCCTTACCTCAGTTAAACTCAGTCTGAGGACACAGAAAAGCTCCAGGAGAGTTTGATCTGGTTTAACCTGCAGTGATACATCAACAGCTTGAAGCGAGAGAAGACGCCACACCGACCGCTACTACCGATTGGTGCTGACGGGCCGTGGGGCCGCCATCTTGGTCTGGTCACCTGCTCCACTCAGTGTAAACTGTTTGGCAGGCGCAATGAAGTGTCAGTGCATTCAATCAGTCATAACTCACTGAATACTGAACTGATTTTCACACTTTTTTGTCTGCAAACGTCATATATGGAGGTATGATACAGGACACATGGTTCGGTGTATTTTAATATTCATAGCGGGCTTAACAGTAATAGAATATTCTGATATATGGTATATGTGATGTATGATGGGTATTGTGCAAAACACACACGATACATATACATAAATTATATAAATTATATAAATTATATATGTATATATATATATATATATATATATATATATATATATATATATATATATATATATATATATATATATATATATACAATGCTTAACAAATTTGTTAGACCCCCACCCAAAGTAAGGTTTATGCCACAGCTGCATCATGAAGTGCTTTAATGCAGACTCTTTCATTTTCAGTGAGCTCTCCATGTTTTACCATTTTGTACAGGAATGAGGAATTTCAAACTGAATTCAAATTTTTATACCCAAATTTGAGCCGGCTCACTGGCCCTCTCTGAGAAGTCAGAAATTAATCAAGCATACTATTCAACCACTAAAACTAATTTTTCTGTTCAGGAATGCAAGTAGATAACTATAATTTGACATATTAATCAAGAAAAATTTATGTGCTTTACTATTTTTTTAGTTTTTTTTTTGTAAATCAGTAAGTTAAAAATTCATAGACAACAACAACAATTATATTTTAGCATTAAACATATCATTTGGGTTAAAGAGCTTCTACATATTGGTGTATTAACCATTGCAGAAACATAAAAAATGATTTTGGTAATTACCAATGCTGTTAATTTAGGGGAGCTGTGGCATAAACCTTACTTTGGGTGGTGGTCTAATGAATTTGCTAAGCACTGTATATATATATATATATATATATACATATATATATATATATATATATATATATATATGTATATATATATATATACACACACACACACACACCTACACCCACACACACATATATACACACAAATATATAAACACTAAGATAATAGAGAAGCAGAAGCAGATTGTGTACTACTCAGCTATTTTAATAAGTTGAAAAATGAAGAAACAATATATGAATACATTATTTATCCATATATAAGATATAACACAATAGGCAAAAGTTATATATCAGAAAAAATGAAAATGTATATCTATAAAAAAGTAATTTTAATTGATAAATTTATTAAATCTATTTAAATAAATAAATTTCATTTTTATTAAAAAAAAGTCTCAGTTGTCCTATTAGCCGGGTGAACACTGGCTGTAAACATAGCCTAGCTAATGTTAGCTGGCTATGATGTCGCTGGTGGACATAAATACAGTACAATAATATTCTCTTCACAAAATACAACCAATACCAATGTTCCATCTTACCTATGAAAAGTAATCCACCGACCCCTGTTCTCAATAGTCCGCCGATTTGCACAGGAATACACAGCACAGTGCTCTGGCATCTTGAATTCTCTAATGCTTCAGTTTATGTTTAAAAGTACGATAACCAGACCAAGCAGCCAGTGTAGCGTATACTCTTTATTATGTCTATGATTCTAACAATTCATTTATTGGGCTAATTTAGACTACAGACACTGCGTTAGCAGGCCAAATGTTCTACATACAGTTAAATGAAAAAGATGTTGACTCATTTGCTAGTATTTAGTTTAAATTGTTAGCTCCTTTTGCTGTTGGGAGTTGAGTATTGGCAAGCTTGTTTGGGTATTTTTCCTAAGGTGTATTCTACATTCAAGGGGAAATGCTGCCCTCTTGTGGACGCATGGACTAACTGCAGCCAGTCAAGGTAATGTCAATAGTTACGATTCCAACCATAGACATAATAAAGAGAAGACGCCACATCGATCGATACTACCTATTGGCGCTTACAAACCATGGGGGCCGCTATCTTGGGTTGGTCACCCGCTTCACTCAGTGTAATCTGTTTGGCAGGTGCAATGAAGTGTCAGCGCATTTAATCAATCAACTTGCTGAATCCTGAACTGATTTTCCCTCTTTTTTTTTTCTGCAAACATCCTGCATGTAGGTATGTTACAGGACTCATGGTTCAGCTTATTTTAATATTTATAGTGGGCTTAACAGTAATAGAATATTCTGATGTGTGGTATATGTGATTTATGATAGGTATTTTGCAAAACACACACAATACATATATACATAAACAATACATGAATACATTTTAAATCCACATATAAGATATAACACAATAGACAGAAGTTAAATATCAGATAAAAAGAAAATCTACATCTATATAAAGTATATAAATCAGAAAAAATGAAAATTAAAAAAAATAGTAATTTGATTTGAATTAATAATTTTTTAAATTTATTTGAATTAATAAATTTAATTTTTATTTAAAAAATATAAAGTCTCAGTTGCCAGTTGAACACCAGCTGTAAACATAGCCTAGCTAATGTTAGCTGGCTATGCTTTCGCTGGTGGACATAAATACTGTAAAATAATACTCTATTCACAAAATACAACCAATAATAACGTTCAGTCTTACTTGTGAAAATTAATCCTTCTACACCGCACAGTGCTCTGGCATCTTGAATTCTCTGCTGCTTCAGTTCATTTTTACAGGTAGGATGACCAGGCCAAGATGGCAGCCGTATTTCTTGTGCCCCAGCAACCAATGCGGGGTCTACTCTTTATTATATCTATGGTGAGGAGGTTCAAAGTGTTAACTCCGGTTAGCTGCATGTGAAAGCACCAGAGGGAGATCTCTGCTCTTGATCAGTGAGTGAGTCATGACTTGTAATGCAGTGAAATGTTTTTTATCAAAGCCATAAAAAGCAAAGGTATGCCTGGTTGTGCGTGCTAAAAAAAAAAGACCTTGTTGTTGGCTGTACCTTTCTGAACTCATGATCATATTTGAAATAAACATGCACACTAAAATGACACACTAACCCTGCGACAGAGAGTCTGTCAGACCCCTCATGTGAACAGATAAACCAAGGCGGGCATGTTAGCTCACACATTTGTGGCATTCAGAAAACTGGCGAATACTGATGTATGTGCTCTACATTCCTCGACACATGCCCTGCAATAATTACAAGAAGTAATTCCTGCACACGCCTCCTCAGCTCTGCACTGCGTGAGGAAAGGAGAGTGTAAAGGCAGAGGTCCTGAGAGCAAGCTGCGCCCAGCAAACACACAGAGGGAATAATTGGAGGCAGCTCTCTGTGAGCGAGGCTGCAGCACAATATTGAAATTTTGAGTGACTGGTGATTGATTTCGTCTGTGCATTTAAAAATATTTTCTATTCAGTGAGACAGGCTGCAGGAGCTGGCTCACATTACATTGAGATGCCCAGTGGAGGTGTTGAGTGTTGGAGAACATCTCCTGTTGCTGTTATCTGACAGATCACTATTCGATGTCAGAGGTAAACTGCTAAATGCTCAAGATTTTTGGACTAAAGCTTAATATATTATTGCATATTGCAAGAAATGAACACAAACATGTGAGGAAGGAGATCTCCCAGGGTGTTCTCATCTGAATACAGTGCCGTGAAAAAGTATTTGCCCCCTTTCTGAGTCCATTGTTTGTTTGTTTTTTGCATATTTATCACAAAAAATATGCAGAAATTAAAATACACACATCAGATTTTGACAAAACACATGCAGCCATAGAGGCACTTGGTCAGCAGTTGGAAGTTTTACAGGGTCACTCATTGAACTGATAGACTGATCTTTCTCCATTATTCTAACAGGTTTAAACATTAACTTCTTAAGCATACTTTATCTGTCCCAGTTATTTAGACAGAAGTGTTCGTCCCGGTGCAGAGACAGTAGCATATGATGAAGATGTGGTCAATTATGGTATCAGTTTGTCTCTAAAGATATCACTCTCACAACCTGTCTGTCTCTACGTTACCCCTACTACACATGTGCCCAAAGCATATCCCATACATTTTTTTGTTTGATTTTTACCTCTGGTATGGGTTAGTACATTAGAAAATGTAATGTTTATGGTTTCTAGAAAGGTTGTGTGGTGTTTGGGCTGACTGAAAATTGAGCAGGGCATGTGCTTTGAATTGTAAAGATTGAATAAAAAGAGAGTGATATTCTCCCAAGTGCACTCTACCTTCAACCTTGCAAAGCAGATGAATACGCCCATTTCCTTGTTTCTCACTGGCGAATCCATCTTGCAAAGCTCCCGTCTCGACCGTTTGGGCCCAGTTAGAAAGTGACAGGACCAATCAGAGATGAGGGGTGGTTCAGGCGTGACGTAAGCAAGCAGCAACAAGAGGCCAGTGCAATTATGGCGGAAGAGATTAACGTGGATGCTGCTAAAGCGCCAGTTTTATCAGAACTTGAAATTTCTTTGTGAAAGGAAGAACAACAAGAATGTGTACTGACACGTCTATAGTCGCCATGGTTTGTGTTACTCCTCGCGCACCTTGGTCACGGCCACGTCATGTGTTTTGTTGCTCTGATTGGCCCGTAAAGATGTGACAGACAGAACCTTCATCCAATCACACTCCTACGTTTTTTTCAAAGCCTCTGCCCTTTCCCGAACGCTTAGTACTGAAGGTTTCCCAGATGGATGCGTGAAACAAATCCATCTGGCTTGTCAGATTAACTTGTCCCTTTATCTCCAGTGAAGGTCAGTCTTAATGCTAAGTAAATGATTTGTGGTTTTAAAGAGAATTCTCATGAAGAAACTATTCTGTCAATCCAAAAAAAAAAAAACTGGTGAATGTAAATGCATCCTAATAGCTTTGTCTTGCTATCAAGCTAATTAGCTAACATAGCTATTTCTGTAGAGGTCTGTTTCACTCTTAAATCCATACAGTTTATCAACTGACAACGATTTTTCTTCTTGATAATGGTGTATTGTATTCACAATTTATTACATTCATATTTTTAGCTACTCACTGTGTAATTGCCAGTAGCGTGCAGAGAGGATCCTAGTCAGTGCTAGCAGTAACCCCCCCCCCCCTCGAAAAATTTAGAAAGGCTTGTACCATCCGACTTTTTGGCACCCTTCAGTAGGGTAACCAATCTTACCTATCCGTCCCAAAAAGGTGGAGCTACACACACAACATTAGGGAGTTGACGTCACGTCAGTGCGTGACATGACTGCTTGCAAAACACGGAAGTCTGCTCTGCAAGGACCGAGTGAAAACAGGAGAAAACAGACTAATATCTGCTTAAATAGGATATTTGGACTCGACAGAGATCCGAACTGTTTCCTAGTCTGTGGATACTGATATCTGGACACAATTCAAGTTTCCTGACATTTATGTGGACCTGATTTTAACTACACAAAGCAGAGCCTGAAGGCTGACATCAGCCAGATCTATCCACATCCCTGAAGTTCTGTGAATAAGAAGCTTTAAATCACTTGATTCTCTGTACTGTAACTTATTTTTCATCTACTTCTTGCTGTGAGGCTGAAGAAGGTCCCTGGTTCGCTTCCTGTTTAGGACCTTTCTGTGCGGAGTTCACATGTTCTCCCTGTGCATGCGTGGGTTTTCTCTGAGTACTCTGGCTTCCTCCCACGGCCACAGACATGCTTGTTAGGTTAACTGGTGACTCTAAATTGCCCGTAGTTGTGAATGTGAGCATGCCTGGTTGTCTGTCTCTATGTGTCAGCCCTGCGACTGACTGGCCGCTGTCACTGGTTAACCAATGACAGCTGGGATAGGCTCCAGCCCCCCAGCGACCCCCAATGGGATAAGCGGTATAGAAAATGGATGGATGGATTTTCTACTGCACACCTCTGGTAACTGAATATCTGTATACACCAGTGATACTCAACCTGTGGCTCTAGAACCACATATAGCTATTCTGTGATGATTTGTGGCTCTTTTATGTATAAATTTGAAATATTATTCCCACAGAAAAACATAAAAGGGAAACTTTGACCTCAGAAATTATCAATTGCAAGTCAAATTAATCCCCTTGTTTCCCACAGTTATACAGCTGGCTTTATTTGTCAACCAATATTTTTTGTCAGTATATTTCCTTTGCCGTTATTTGGAAATTTTACCACTTTTAATCAATTTTTACTGCCTTAAGCCAACTTTGACCACTTCTTTTTGCCACTTTTATCCAGTTTTTGTAATTTTTCAACAGTTTTTGCCTCTTTTTTTGCCATTTTTTGCCACTTTTTACCCTTTTATGCTGCCCTTTGCCACATCTCCCCCAGATTTTGCCTTTTTTTTTTTTTTTTTTTTGCTTTTTGCCTGTTTTTAGTCACTTTTCTCTACTTTTGGCCATGTTTTTGCTGCTTTTTTAATTATTTTTGCCACCTTTTACTAATTTTTTTGTCATTTCTTACCCATTTTTGTCACTTTATGCCTTTTTTGCGACCTCTAACTTATTTTTATGCCACTTTAACAAATTTTTGCCACCTTTCACCTCGTAGATTGTGTCTCTTACAAAGGTATTTTCCAACAACTTGGCTCTTTGGTTGAGCAGGGTGGAGTAACACTGGTATACACACTTTCTGTGCGGTTTAATGATATAAACGCTGCATTGTATCTTTTAGTTTCACAGAAACAGCTACCATTAGAGCCATCTTGTGCAAAAAAAATACTGTTTAATTGAAGTTTTGGTTGATTATCATTTGAGAATTGCTGAGTAACACAATCATGACAGAATAAGGATTCAGCCCTCATGTTCATCAGTCTCTGGTGTTAAATAAAGAAAACATTACAGACCGTTTCTGTTTGATTGAAGGTCAGAAATATAGCACTCACAGTGTGAACCAGTTCTTTCTATGTTCATCCCTGCAGCTTTTTAAGATGAATCTTTTAATAAAACAGTCAAGAGCCCATACCGAACAACATATTAAACTTATAAAAACAAAGAAATCTTTCATATATATTCCTTCATGCTCTCACCATCAGTTTAAAGTCACCCAGCTTTGTGTTGAAATCTGATGAAATTCTATTAAAGCTGAATTCAGTGAAAGTACAGCTAAAGTTTTCATTTTTCACACCACACAGAGACGAGCAGGAAATGAAAAAGCCAAAAGAAAACGCTGACTCCAACGTCGGAGGGAAAATACAAAGAAAAGTATAACTGGGTTATGTTCTTCCTGTGGAGAATAAAATATACATCGAGCCAGGGCTGGAGGAGTTGGATGTTTAATCCGTGTAATCATATCGGGCCGACTGCGGCACCAAACTGAGACGTGGAGAAGAAACAATGATAGTTGTGTCCAATGACCCAAGAGGGAGCCACTCAGAGGAGGAAATTAAGACTCTTCAGCTCATCAGGAAGAAAACATCGACTGTTCGAGTTTGAAAAACTCCTCTAAATATGTAATTTACCAAATGACTAACAACTTCACCAGGAATACATTAAACTATAGTGTTACTTCATTTACAAGAGAGTTTGTGAAACACGATTTTATAAAACTGATTCAGTTACACAGTCTGTGCATGGTTAAAGGCTTGTTTTATGTTGTTTTACTTTTACTGTTTCTTGATTGTGTTCATGATCTTATAAACTTCGCCTCAGTGACAAAGACACAGCAGGGTGTATGAGAAGAACTTTCAATCTCTAAATTACCGTTTGAAGGAGATAAACAAGAATTCCTACAGGGCTCCAGTCTAATATTTAAACTAGCTGCTAATGTTGTGCAGTTTACAAGGGGTTAATCAGCATGATGTTAATGACTGTGAATGTTGACAGAAAAGCCCAGCTAAATTCAGGTGTCTGACAGTGTTGATTAGGCTTTCCAACTGTCCTGTATCTGAGTTAAATTTCTTTCTCCATGGCAGGACGTCCCTTGTCCTGTTACTTCTCTGCAATCACAAGATGACAGTTTACTGATCCTAAATCCGGTCCCCACAGATGTTGTCCCCACTGATGCTGGTAGCCAGTCATGCACCGGTTGCATCCATGGACAAACACCTGTCATCCAATCAGAGCCCCCTTGTGTACATTAGCTGTTCTACAGCATCAAAAACACCAAATCCTGCAAAAAGTCTTCTTTATTGATGGTTTGATCAGTAAGTACATTAATGCAGATTTTAAAAAAAATGGATAAACCTGCAAAAAGAAAAAGATTCTAAGATTCTTCAGTTATAACACAGAGTGAGAAGCAAAGAAAACAGGGCTGAAGCTGGTCACTGGTTAGCGCTTTTCCTACGGCCGGCTCAGCCAACATGAATTCAGCAAGATTTTGGTCCGACAACAATGTCGCAACTCATCATCAAAACTTGGGCCCGATTTTGAGCGTTGGGAACGATACACACTTACTCATACTTACACATTTTCTTGTTGTATGACATAATTAACGGTGCATCCATGACACCCCACGACCACGACTTGACAAGACTAGCATGTCAGAAAATTTTCTTGCATCTACGTCTGATATGACCTGACATCAATGATGTGAATCCTGACGCCTACCAACTAATCATGTTCCTAAGCATCTATTTCTTCATTCGGCTAAATGCCTATTTAAATTTCATTTAACTGACTCGTCTAAAGAGGGGAAAATACTTAGAAAACAGTCAAATTCCTCACTGGGTCATTGTGCCAGCAGGTGTCATGTGAGCCTGATTTACTCTAAATCAGTTGTTCTCATCTGGTCCGGCCTAAGGACCCACTGTTCTGTATTACGACAGATGGCGACCCAAGTTTCCAAACAATTTTCAACAATGCATGTTTAGTTAATCATATATGCTGCAGTTTGGAGCATGATTGGACCAAAACACCTGCTATAAAAAAGAAAAGGGACAAAACTAAAAAACTTTATACCCTCTTTCCCCATCATTATGTCTCAATTGTTGCCAATTTTCCAGAGGACTTGTGAAATTACATAATTATCATGGGAAAAGTAGCCATTTATTGCAAAAAGAGGTGATAAATTAGTTGAAATATTGATGAAACATTTAAATGTATCCAATGTCAGAGTAAAACAGGGTAAAGTAAAAGGTATCGATGCATGTCCAATAAGGACTTCAGGACTTTTGCACCCATTGTTTTTTTTCAGACACCTAGTCATGACTCACTGAAAACTGCTCCGCGACCCACTTTTGGGTCCCGACCCACCAGTTGAGAACCACTGCTCTAAAGCATGGCTTATATTCGTTTCTCTTTGCAGATTCATATCATGCTTTGATATATGGCCTTTTCACTTCAATTCAACCCTTGACAGCCTACATACCACTTTGTTTCCATTTACTACTTCAAAAACTGTCAAAGCTGTTCCTGCTACACGCTAACCGCTAAGCTACTGCTGAGCTTCTCATATTTACCTCTGGTGAAGTGCCATGGGAAAGCTCACACAGGAAGGCAGCAACCATTAACTGAAGCTACAGCAGCCTCTAGTGGCAGGAGCTTCATCACAGTTTGAAAGAGCATTACAGACCTGTATTTAAAGCCCATGTTAGTAAAAAATGATAGGTAATTAGTTTAAGCTAATAAGAGAAACAAACTTATCTGTTTAGCTGTGTGCATCCCTGCTACCAACAGGAGAACATTTGCTCCTTATCTTTGCATCATCACTCACAAAAGTCCATACTTTCTCTCCCTCCAGGGAACTGTGTACATTTTAGTTTATCAGATTAACGTTAACACATGCATAACTTAAGTTCTATCTGAAGGAGAGCCAGACCACATTGTCCTCCTCTTCATACATCCATAATTATCCTTAATAGAATCCAGACAACTGGGTCATAAGATGAGATTTGGGAACATGAGAACGAGACAAGATATTACACAATTTTAATTTTCATAATACATGAATGAGAAATGTGCCCACTAAATACATACTATAGATCCATTTTAAAGTTTTTAACCATTAATCTTGGACTGAATATCACTGCTTACATTTTGTTTAGCCTTATACATTCATAACTCAAACTGCTTTTTGAGTGATCATAATTTGATGCACTGCATTTAAAATTCCACCACCAGGGGGCTCTCAACCTAAAATAATAACAATATAACCAGTACCCCTGCCCATCTCTGCTGTTTATGGCCTAAAGACCCTGTTCAGCACCTTACAAGGTGTATTTAGTGAGAGAATCCTAGTACTTCCAAGAGGTCAGAGGTCATTTATAGTGTCCTGCATACAGCACATTCTAATTGGCTAGGTGTGATGAGTACCAGCCAGTCAACACTTAAAGTCCCTTAAACGTGATTAGCAAATAACTGTTAGTTCTATGACAGTCCACTGTGTTATGAACTACCAGGCCAAATTCCAGCCATGAAAAAACCTCTCTAAGTTTATAAAATCAAGCTTCAAAATCATGAAGAACCTCTGAAACATTTCAACTTGCATGTGATGCATCTATAATATAAGTACACTTATCTTTCATTCATTCATCTTCATCTGCTTATCCGGGGTCAGGTTGCAGTGGCAGCAGGCGAAGCAAGTCAAGCCAGACCCCCCCCCCGCAACACTTTCCAGTTCCTCCTCAGTTCCTCCTGAGGGATTCCAAGGTGCTCCCAGGCCAGATGGGATACTCCAGGGAGTTCTGGGTCTGCCTGGCGGTCTCCTCCCAGTAGGATGTGCCTGGAAGACCTCCACAGGAAGGCGCCCAGGAGGCATCCTTAACAGATGCCTGAACTAGCTCCTTTCGACGTGAAGGAGTAGCGGTTCTACTTTGAGATACTTCCAGATGTCTGAACTTCTCACCCTATCTCTAAGGCTGTGCCTCGTTACCCTCCCAAGGAATCTCATTTCAACTGGTTGTATTCATGATCTCATTCTTTCAGTCATTACCCAGAGTTGATGGCCATAGGAGAAGGTTGGGACGTAGACTGCCGGTCAATCAACACTTAACTTTTTGACCTAAATTACACAAAAAATTAACCTTTTCATGATGTTCTATTTATTTTAGATGTACCTGTACTTGCTGTTTATCCTTACAAGTCTGATATTTATGATAGCATTCCAGGGAGACTCAGGCTTGATGGGGAGCAGTAAATATTTTACTGATATTATTGATGCCAAACATTTCAGGATTGTTTGGCTGTGACAAGCCTTGAAACAGGCCCAGAATCAACCATCCTGTGTGTATGCAGCCTTTCAGAAACTAATCAGCATGTGTCAGAAGATATCTCCAAGCATCTATGGTAAATATTCAGAGAAAGAAAGCCCATCACTGTAAGGGTCAGAAAAGTGTTCTTTTTCCTCACTGATCCTGGTCCTATCATTGTGAGTCCTGTTTTGTTTGACCCATCTCTTCTCCAAGATCTCCATCATGAGAAATCCGTCAGTTCTTCTTTTGAATCCTCCTTAAGGAATTAAAAATGTTGATGGGTCAAAAATCCTCACATTAACTTGACTTATGTAAAAATGTTTGTTTCTTTTGACTGGTATAAATATTAACAGAAAATGTGAGCATGCACTAGAAAGACGTTATTGATTTGAGCAGTTAAAATGTTAACATCCATAACAAAATGTAAATCCAACCTCAGTTTTCCAGTGAAAAGCTCCACACTTGATCCTCTCTGGCAGTGTGAGGTTTGATGGATGTGTGGCGCACCATCACAGCGATGTTTCCGTGTTTGGCTGCAGCGTTCAGCTCTTTCTCAGAAGAAGCCGGCTCTGACAGGCTCTGTTAAAAGCGCTGATCTATTGCTTTTACATAGGAATAGATGTTTGCTGCTGGCCACGGAGAATACTACATCCTGTTCAAGCTGGAAAATAAGCAATTTTCTTCTTGGCTTGGGGCCTCCTGCATTGGAAGTGTGCAGATATGTGACCTCTGCTTGACAGTTTTGCTGATGTGCCTGCTGAGGCCGGCATGTATAAATGAATCCCAATTTCCTTTATTAATTTCAAACGTCAGTTTAAATTTGCCTCTAAGTGGACCTGACCCGACACTACAGCTCAACACCACACAAGAAGAGGTGAATGCAGACACATTTACTCATATTATGTTTTACAGATGACACTTGAAGTTAGAGGGTTACATTTTGACCTGTTAACAAGGAAGGAAATGTTTTCACACAAACACTATTGAAGTGAACAGATGAAACTGTGCTGTCTGTCAGTGGGGCGCAGAGATATAAAGGTTAAACAGGAAGAAATTTCATGAATGGAGTTTATGGGAAAGGAGCAAACAATAAACTATGCTGCAGTGTATTTTGAATTTGATATTTTAGGTCTCTAATATCAGACAAAGATATCCTGAGTAAATAGAAAATGCAGTTTTTAAATGATTACATTTTTAAGCATAAAAAGCCATTGAAATCTACTTGGCCCTGTGTGAAAAAGTTATTGCCCCTTGAAACTAATAACTGGTTGTTCCACCCTTGGCGGCAACAACTGCAAGCAAGCGTTGTGATAACTGGACTTTTATGTCACTTTGGAGAAATTTTGGTCCACTCTTCTTTGCAGAATTCTTTTAATTCTGCCACATTTGAAGGTTTTCCAGCATGGATGGCCTGTTTAAGGTCATTCCACAGCATCTCTGACAGTTTTAGGTCCAGACTATCCTTGCAAAGCAGATAGATACGCCCATTTCCATGTTTCTCACTGGCCAATCCATCTTGCAAAACACCCATCTGAACCGTTTGGGCCCGGTTAGAAAGTGACAGGACCAAGCAGCGACGAGAGACTGGTGCAATTATGGCGGAAGACATTAGCGTGGATGCTGCTAAAGCGCCAGTTTTATCAGAACTTCATGACATTTCTTCATTAAAAGAAGAACAAAGAACAACATTGAGTTGTTTTCTTTTCAAAAACAATAAAAGTCATGTACTGACATGTCTACAGTCACCATGGTTTGCATTATGCAGTTCTCTATGGAGTTTTACTCCTCGGTAGCGGCTACGTCACGTGTTTTGTTGCTCTGATTGGCTCGTTCAAATGTGACAGACAGAAGGTTCATCCAATCACCCTCCAAGTTTTTTTTTCAAAGCCTCTGCCCTTTACCAAACGCTGACCATGGGAGGTTTACCAGATGAATGTGTGAAACAAATCCGTCTGGCGTGTCAGGTTAGGTCCAGACCTCAACAAGGCAACTTCAAAACTTTTTGTTTTTATTATTTTTTAAGCCATTCTTAGGTGGACTCACTGGTGTGTTCAGGTTTAATGTCCTGCTGTATACCCAAGTGTGCTTGAGCCTGAGGTCATGAACTGATGGCGGGACATTCTCTCCAGGATTTTCTGGAAGAGAGAGGGGCCTCATTTATAAAACAATGTGTAGCATCTATACTAAATTGCACATGCGCCAAAACCAAAAATCGGCATTTGCCCTAAGTAATTTAGATTTCTAAAACTTTGCACTATACATCTTCACACAATTCCTTTTTAAATATCCCCTACCCACTTGGAAATGTGCGTACGTAGCTCTGCCTCCTGTTCCACCCTTCATTTAACCTTCAATGATCACTGCAAAGTCTCTCGTAAATGCAAATGTTCATCGATGAGCTGGCAAATCAAAGGCTTTGCCAATGAATCGTGATGCAAACAGAAGGAAGACAAAGAAAATGAAGTGTCTTGCACAGAAACTGAGGTGATTGTGGATAAAGGGGTGGTTAGACAACACCAATTATTAGTTTGCCACAGCATGAACTGTCAAAAACGAACCTTCAATTTCCACATACAGTGACTGCACCGCAATATGCTGGGAGAGCAAATCCCTCCCTCTCTAGTCTTTAAGAGCAGTTCCACTGCCCGCGCTCCATTCCTGCAGTGCCGCTCCAGGAACACACCACTGCCGAAATGTAGGCAAGCTCAGCCATGTTTGTTGAGAAGAGACTGAAATGTCAGTTGTGGTAGAAGGCAGCCCCTCCCCTTTCATGCCTCGTGGACACTCACATACACAGGATTTGACATGTGAGTAGAACGAGTAATTCTTGCAAATTTTCAAAAAATTGTGCAAGTAAACTCTCTTTATTTGCACATTCAGTTTCGTATGAATAAAAGATCTTTTGCATTTGGTGTGAACACATGAACAGTGCCAAAAAATCCACCTTTCACCAATGTGCAGGTTTTTTTTGTTTAGGGGGGTCCATGCTGATTTCTTCACATAATGTCAGATCTGCCTTTCACTTCAGGATTTAATTAAAGAAAATTTTGATGGGCATTGCAGGATATTAATATGTTAAAGTTTGACTGATGTACAAAGGCTTTTATCCATTTTTTTAAGTTCTAGCAAGCTCAGCCTGAACTATGACTGATATGAGAATATATTATGATTGTCTGGGAGCTGTCCAGGCTTCATTTACACACTTTGCTCAGTTATGATTAAATACATGCAGGTGATAAAGAATATCAGTGATGAGAGGGCAAAGATGGCGTGGTGTGGAGCAGACATTGCCGTGTCTCCCTTTATTCAGTGCATCATACAGTCCAGTGAAATCTGTTCAAAGAAAACTCACACTGAGTGATAAAAGGTAAACATTAAAAGTATATATCTCACTAGGCATGTGTAAAAATGGTGCTGTCTGCTTGTGGTGATGTGGAATTAAGTTTTTTATTAAAGTAATTATATGTATTCAAATTCAACCTGGCTTCAATCACCACCTCACCGTGTGTTGCCAATCTCCTCTGCCTCCAAAATGTTTGAACGCATGGCTCAGAGTTTGCTTACAGGTGTGCACAGACTTTGTGCAGATCACAGACTTTGCGTGGGAAGTGGCGCACGCCAACTTTAGGACCTGTTTTGTGAGTACGAAACATTTATGACTAAGACCCCTGAATTCATGGTTCCAACAGTTACGACAAGTCATTGAAGTCCTGAAGCAGCAAAGCAGCTCACTACCACCACCATGTTTGACTGTTGGTATTATGTTTTTGAGGAAATGCTTTTAGTTTTATTCCAGATGCACACCTTCCAAAAAGTTTAACTTTTGTCTCATCAGTCAACAGAACATTTTCTCCGAAGTCTTGGGATCATCAGGATGTTTTTGTCACATGTGAGACGAGCCTTCAGCAGTGGTTTTAGCCTTTAAACTTTCCCATGGATGTCGTTTTTGTCCAGTGTCTTTCTTACTGTTAAATCATAAACACTGACTTTAACAGAGTCAAGTGAGGCCTGCGGGTCTTTAGATGTCGTTCTCAGTTCTTTAATGACCTCCTGGATGAGTCGTCAATGCACTTTGGAGTCATTTTGGTGGGCCAGCGACTCCTGAGAAGGTTTACCTATGTTCCAAGTTTTCTACATTTGTGGATAACGGCTCTCACTGCAGTTCGCTGGAGTCCCAAAGCCTTTGAAGGGCCTTTGTAAACCTTTTCAAGCTGATAGATGTCAGTGATTCTGCTATCTGGCCAGGGTGTGGCTAGTGAAATTGAACTAAGCTTTCCAAAATATGCAGTTAATCACAGTTAATTCGTGATTTATGAAGGGGGTCAGTTAATTTTTCCACATAAGGCCAGGTAGGTCTGGATGACTTTTTCCCCTCATTAAATGAAGTAGTAATTTTAAAACTGCATCTTTTATGTACTCAGGTTATCTTTGTCTAATATTAAAAATAGTTTGCTGATCTGAAACATTTAAGTGTGATAAATCTGCAAAAAAATAAGAAATCACTTTCATATGAACGATGCACTAATGAGAACAATCTTCAGACTAGCTTTAACATAACTAAGTCCCCTTTAAACCCAAAGTTTAACTGCAGCCAAGACACTTTTATAATCATCCCAGTAAGACTCCTCTGGCCCTGCTCATCCACAGGCAGCTGGCCAAATCATTATGGAAGTCCAGATTCTGCATTTTCAACGCAGCTATACGTGCAGAACCATATTTCCAACCCCGTATATGGAGCCAGGATATTTTCCTCGGTCTCAGAATAACCACGGCCACGTGACAGCCGGCGGCACATCGAGTCTGCCAGAGCCAGTCTGGCCCCGACGGTGCAGGGGAATAACTTTATCTGAAATATGATGGCATCTGTCTCTCAAGCAGCAGACTCCTCATTACAGGCAGTTTCTTTGACCGGTTGTTCAGGCGTCAGCTGTCACAGTTCATCAGGCCTGCCGAGGTAGGGGCAAACTGAGCAGCTGCCACAAGTCTCCTCGGCTGCAGACGGAGCCACGTGGAGATAAACGCCGGGCCGCAGAGAGCTGGAAACACTCCAGAGCTTCAGTCACTCTGAGAAACCAACTTTTTATTTGAAGTCACGACAGCCTGTTGAAAGGGTAATTGTTATTTTGAAAGTTTAACGTTGATGTTAAATGTCCACACAGTCTGTATGGACTTTCTGGAAACTTTGAATCTTTACAGGGTTTTTTCTTTGCACTGAGACATTCATTTATTTTTCAGTGTGGCTCTAAAGAACGAATGAAATGAGTCAAGAAGAGAAGCAAGGCTATGCTGCAGAAATTTACTTCAGATAGACTTTTTTAAATGCAATCTAACAGGCTCTTTAAGACTCATTCCAATAAATGCACCATCAGACTAAGGTCAAGTGGTACTCCACCTTGTCGTCAGAAACCACGGAGACATAAACATATTTTTATAACCATCCAAAAGTGTCTCTTTCTTTCCTGGTTAAATTTTTATTTGAGATCAGGGACAGCAGATGAACTGTAGTTTATTCAGAAATAAAGAGCATGGTGGGGACCATTCATATTGATACAATACCATTACCAATACTTATCTATTTTTTCATGAGCGTTCTTGACACATTCTTAACAAACTGGGACACGCTGAGAGCTCGTGTTAAGATGTTAAACATGCCATGATTCATGAGGAGATAGCTCATTTAAGATGAAGATTTATCTGAGAATAAAGCCTTGCAAGGTTAAATACCCTCTTCCTATCCGAGAAGCTGTGCCTTTCTTTGTGATGTATACTTAAGTTTGCAGACTGCCTGGTCAGGTGACCTGCAGCAGCCAGGTAGACATCCTGAAGAAGAATGATCTCAGTGAGAAGGAGGGCTGAGAAGACTGAAGCTTGGTCTAGAAGAACCTTTAGGGCTGGACTTTGAGGATCATCCCCAGGACCAGAAAGTGGGATTCCTCAGATTTCTTTTTTTTTTTTTTTTTTTTTTTTCAATGCATTGCTTTTGATTTTTTTTGTCTGGATTATTCCATTTTTCTCATTTTTGAAGGACTTTTTTGGACCTTTGGGGTTGTTTCTGGATTGTTGCTATTGCCTGAATTGTACATTGAAGGGGGACAGGACTTGTTGTTTTTTTTTCTTTTTTTGGAGGGATTGGGTTTCCAAGGCCTGACCTGCAGCATTAAATGGGGGCAATACTAGTCGACATTTTTCTTGATTAATTTCTACCATTAAATTGACAGTAAAGTGTAAATCTGTGTTTGTTTGTGGTGATTTTTCTAGTCTTAGTTGCTGTTTACTCAAGCTTTCAGGGCTTTTACTCTCCCTCTTTTAGTAAGTACCTAACCAGAATTAAATGATAATTTACAGCAGTTTTGTATACATTACTAAAGCTTTAAAAAGTTAAGCTGAATATTATATCTATTTTGATATAGCAGGGAAACAAATTCTTGTCCTAAAAAGCAAGATTATTAAAGTTTCTCGCCAAACAAGGATGATTTTAGAGCCTGAACTGTAAGGGGGCTGAGCTCCTAAAAACATGGTGATGAGGAGACATGTTTGTCTCAAGTGCTCCTCAGGCCTACTTGTTTGTCTGTGTCTGTGGGACAGGCATGAAAAGCAAAAGTGATGGCCTCCCCTTGCATGTTTTACAGTTCAGGTTTTTCTCCATCCACCTCAGTTTACAAACCTGGACATCTGGACATTATTTACCCTGATATTAAAGCACGGTTATCACTAACAGTTATCATGATCTTTAAAATACAAATGTGTTATAACCATGGGGAAACTATCATGGTCATTATATTTACAGATAATCGCTTCATCTCTACAGTCGACATGAGATCTGTTAAATATTTAGGTAATGCATTACTTAAGTGATCCCCTATTGCCTAGTGATTATAGAGTAATTACATAGTAATTTTTATAGTAATAAATGAAACATGGCCTTTTTGGGAGCATTTCTCTATAGAAAATACTTCTTCCCCCCAAGAGAAGTACCAGGCAGGCCTGCACTCAGGCACCTTGGCTGGGTACCTGAAAATCCCAGGGACTTTATAACTGCTCTTTAACCCATTTTTACCACTTTTTCTGATCATTTTTGCCTTTTTAAACATTTTCTGCCATTTTTTCCACTTTTAACTAACTGTTTGCAACTTTTTGGCAATTTTGGCTGCTTTAAACAATTTTTTTCACTTGTTTTTGTCCATTTTCACCAGATTTAACCCATTCTTTCCAACTTTAGCCTTTTTTCCCCATTTTTAATTCACTTTTGCCTATTTTTCCTACTTTATCTGGCAATTTATGCAACTTTTTACATCTTTAATTCATGCAGACCAATTTTTGGCCCTTTTTAACCACATTTTACCACTTTTTAGATCTTTAAGCCCTTCATCCCCAAAATGCAACTGTATTTTGCCCCTTTTCAACCCCTTTTAATTTATTTATCTAGCATTTTCTGAAACTTGTGACATATTTTTCACCATTTTTTGGCCATTTTTTCATCCCCTTAACCCATTTATGCTTGTCTTTGCCCATTTTGCCACTTTCAATCAATTTTTTTGCCACTATTTAGCCACTTTCCACCCATCTTTGCCTTCACGTATCTAATTTTTGCCTTTTTGAAACTATTTTCAACACTTTTTCCTCAATTTTTGCCACTTTAAACCCATTTTTTGCCAATTCAACAATTATTTTTCCCTTAAATTTGTCTCAGTTACAATTACTTAAATTTCTGACATCCTTACTTTCGTGCACTATATAACCAGTGGTTATCACAGATTAACTTTACAACGGACTATGATTTTTCTGACCACCTGGCTGGGTCCCAGCAAGCTCTCCCCTTATAGGCGGCCTTGTTGCTGTGTGACATCACCTGGGAAAACGGAAAAACGACACAAGCATTGTGGCCAATCAGAGCAATGACATAGTGGCAGCAAGCATGCACAGGCATGAGCCCAGTTTCTCAGATTGGCCGTGTATAAAACAGCTGTTTATTCTGTTTAATTATGCTTTTTGGGGGGAGAATATATGTTCATCTTTATTCCCTCTTGTATACATTGAAACTTAAAGGGCTTTTATGTATGGGGACATTTCAAATAGGTTTAAATTAATCCTATGAGCAAAAAGATCAGGCATCTCTGAAGTTTTCCATCATTTATTTGTCCTTCTTTTGCAGATAGCTGACGTCATCTAGTCGTGACTCTTGTTTCAGAAGTAGATAAAGTCATCTGAGGCACAGCTGCCTGAGATGAATCAGTCCATCAGCTCAATCTGTCTTGAAGGTTTTCCAGCAGCTTACCTCATGGTGACTCTACCAAGTTTCAAAATTATAAGGTTTTATCTCTTAAACTCTGAATGATGTACTGTAATGTAATTCTCATACAATCTCCAAATTCTTCTAATTTTCATTTATTCACAAGGCATAAACCAAAGCATTTTGGGGTTTTTTTGAGGATCCATGTTATATTATCTACTCTTTAGGGTTGATAAGCTTCTGCTCCTGTCTCTCCTCCTCACTCTATAGTATTTCATTTTAATCAAATCTGTAAAGTTTCATAATTATTAAACTCTAAAAAGGCTCCAACAGCCTGCCAGCTATCAATGGTCAGAGTATGAGCATAACTTCCTAACTTTATAAAACTGCATTGTGCATCAAAGTCATCAGTAGTGTGGACTTTTTCTGAGATATTTCTCACATGAACCTCGGATGTAAAAGTGTGTGGTCAGGCAGAGACAGTGCAGAGGTGTGGCCGTAATCCCCTCAAATCCCTGAGAGGTTTTAGACCCGACCCAGCGACACTGAGAGAGAAATTAGTTCTCCTCACTGTAGCGACTCTGAGAGGGAGCGTCCCTAAAACTCTGTCCTCTTCTTTGCTGTTTCTTATCACCTCCAGAAGCCGTCCTGCAGATACGAGGAGGAGTAATCACAAATAACAAGAACGTCCTTGATCCGAGTCTGACCCCCCCTCTGGAGCCCGACACTGTCTGCCCCGCGTTCTCTCGCCTCGTACCCACGCTCGGCTCAAGGGTACGGACGTTACCTTATCCCACTCCTCCAGGCTGTTTGATGCTGCACAGCGATGTTCTGCTGCTCGGACCGCGCTCGGTCTTTATCACAGCTGCAGACTGTGGTCCGGGCGCTCAGGGAACGCTGTAAAAAACATCTTTATATATATATATATATATAAAAAAAGAGGTTAAATGTATGGCAGCAAAAGTTGACCAACTCTTTCTGTAGAACAGTTGTAGGACAAAAACTAAGTTCTTCCCACTAAAACTCTAAGAAGTGTAGCAACACACTGCCATACCATTTGAGAACCACTTAGAGTCCAAACTTTATCCACTGAGGGCTGCATGCGGGTAAATTGAAGGCTGACCGGGCCACATTGAGAAAGCTCATTTATAATACATTGAAGACAATTAATCCAACATTAAAATGTTTAAAATATTTTTAGAAAAATATCCTACATCACAGCTTTCCATTCATGGCTTTTTGAAATAAAAAGCTCCAATCAGAATTCAGGGGGCCTTCCCGTCTAGATCCGCCCCTGCTTAAGATGAAAAAATGCACCTTTCACAGTGACAGCTCATCTCCACATTCAGACTCAAAACAAGAACAAACTGCAGGAGCTGTGCACCTTTATAGTAGCGATGGTACTTAAAGATGATTAAAGCCGTCTGCTTTCTAAACTGGACCAAAAGACGGAGCAGGAAAAGGAACAAATGAGCGCAATTAACGCTGTTTTCCACTGTAATCCATTGTCTTTATTAACCAGGGAGCTATGAATCGAGTTTTTATTTTAGTAGTTAATTTTTCACTATTCATGTTTCTAAAAATAGTGATTTAGAAATTAAACATGTCTCGGCAGATGTTAATTTACAAATTAACGTAGTTAGGAAGGATTATATACAATTATAATATACTGCCTTCTTTCTTTTAGCTAATTGTCAAATTTGTTTTATTAAGATTTATAGCTTTTTACACATAAATACTGGGTGTTATATATTTTACCTCACCCATGACAGGAGCGGGGCTGCATTCAGGGGGAGCAGTGCTGCTGCGCTTTGACTGGAGGATGGCTGTCACATCCAGAGCAAGTTTGGATGTTGAGATGTGAAGGATGTCACAGAGATGGCTGTCTGTTATCTTGGTTCTCAGTCTGCTTTTGTTCAAAGTCATCAAGGAAAATGTTTGCTCACATATGTATGCTGAGCCGAACACACATTATTCTTTTTGCGTGGCGCGTCATCAGAGGAAACTTTTCCTCTTCCAAGCTTTGGTAGAAGTCGGTTAGGGAGAGAAGCTGGTGTTTATTCTTCAAAACATCCTTACCTGCTGTTGTGCCTTTTAAACTCCTCAGATCAAGCAGCTCCTCCGTAATGCAAAAAGTTGTCATCAACTCCTCGTGAAAAGATTAAGAGCTGTGTGTTTGTGGCATTGGTGCTCTTGTCACATGCCATGGAGTAAAAATCAAAAGCACAGGCTTTGCCTGAAACTTGTTGCTTTAAGTTCGCTGACAAGTTTTCGATTCGCCTGGCGACTGTGTTGCTGGACATACTAACATTGTTGAAGTCCTGCATTTTCTCTGGAAATATTATTTCGCTTTAGTGAGGCACTGTTTTATGAAGTCTCCCTCAGAGAAAGGCTTTCCATGACGTGCAATAAGATGAGCTATCTCGTAGCTGGCGGTTGTGGCATTTTCTTGAGTTTTGTTGGCACAGAATAATTGCTTTTTCTGAGCTAGCAAGCTGGCGGTCATCTGCTTAACTTTCTGCTCTCGTTCTGCACCGGTATATGAGATGTAAGACTGGTGCTTGGTTTCATAGTGTTGTTGAACGTTATAATCTTTCATCACTGGTCAACGGTTTCATTACAGATTAAACAGACACACTTCCCCTTGACTTCAGTGAAGAATCATTCGTTTTCCCACCGCACCTGAAACTTTCTGTACTCACTTTCTATCTTGCGTTTCTTTGCTTCTGCCATGTTTCATCACCCCTCAACTCTTCTTTGAGTGACGGCACCTGTCTTTTGACATGGATAAGCTGCCTCTTCAACAAAGCTGCACCACCTAGTGTCAAAACTAAGAAGTACAATACAGTCAAGCACAAGCTTCATGTTCTCATGCGGGCCATGTTTTGTTTTACTTTTAGAATGTGCCACGGGCCAATAACGGGTCGCAGTTGGCCCGCGGGCCATAGTTTGGACACCCCTGACTTAGAGCATCTGCACATGTAAATTTGACATGCAACCAGGATACTTCCACTTTACAGAGTAGTTTGCATGCATTTCATCCTTTTGCATGCTTTGTGGACTGCACATAATCGATTAAGCAGGAAAAAGCAGCACAATCCTTTTGTGAATTTTGAGTAAACTGAAAACAAACTCAAGATTTATTTATTTACATTTCCACAGAATGCAATTTAAGTTTGTAACAATGATCATGAAGCTATTAAATAATTTTTATGAGCCTAAGTGATATGTTTAATGATAAAAATATTAGTCAGATGTTGATTTCTTCATTTAGTGATTCAGCTATTTGAATTATGTTTCTCTTTTAAGGGAAGTACAGCAAAATAACTTCCTGAATTTTGTAAATAACCTTTCTTCAAATGAGGAAGAGATGCCAGAGCTTTATGAGCATGTGGGAATCTGAAAACTGTGTGTCCAAAGTCTTTAAGAGAAAAAAAAGTCATATCTTTCATCAGAGTCTCTCAGACACCCGTCAAAAACGCCGCCAGGTAAAACAGGTTTGATAAATGAGTCTTTATCAGAACTCTGTGGGAGCTGTCCCAACTTTTCAGGCTACCAGACATACTTTAAGATGATGTCAGACGTTATTCGAGCCCTGAGTTGACCTCTAATGTTTCCAATAAAAACAAGCAGCCTTTAAACAAGTCTAAGTCCACTCCTGTGGACCGCTGATTCGTTTCTATAATCACACACTCTGAAGACAAAACAGGCGTGCAGACAGGCCCGTCAGGCTGGTGGCTACGGATGAAATGTGGTGTTTACTAAGATACATCCCTCGGGAGCTCTTTGGAGAACTTAATCCACGGCTCCTGATACTATCCAAGTGTTTCAACATTTGTTAAAACATGATTTATTCCCTTGGAAAACATATCCGGGTGCCCTGCCGAGCTAAATGCAGAGAATTTATGAGAAAATAAACAAAGCCTTTAAGAAGAGGAGACGTTAGATGATGCTGCTTAAGCTCAGTGTTGGCCTCATCTTAAGATTAAAGAACAAAGTGAATGTTTGACGTTTAAGATAATCTTTAGAAGTAGTGTTTAAATATTGAAGATTTTTTTATAGTGTTAAGAGGAGAGCGCTTTGGTTCTAAAACCATAGAAGCTGAAGGAGGATGACTGAATATTTACAGTCATGTTTTAATAAATGCATTTCCTTCTGTTAGTCACTAAGAACAAACTTATTTATACATTTTATAGCTGCAGCATAAAAACCTTTTTTTCCTTCAGCAGCATGGATATAGTTGCATTAGAAATACTATGTACTATATGGACAAAAGTTTTAGGTCAAAATTGTTAATTAATGAATTCAGGTGTTTCAATCAGACCTGTTGCCATAGGTGTTTAAAATCAATCACTTAGCCATGCAGTCTCCATTCGTGATACTAAACTGGTCGTTTTGAAGAGAGCAGTGACTTCAGACGTGGTATTGTGATGGATGCCACCTTTGCAATAAGACAGTTCAGGAGATTTCATCCCTGCTGGATATTCCACACTCAACTGCAAGTGATATTATTAGAAAGTGGAAGCATTTAGGAACAACAGCAACTCAGCCATGAAGCCATTAATGTAAGTACCAAAACTTTGCAGTGGGAGCTTCATTGTATGGGTTTCCATGACCAAGCAGCTGCATGCAAGCCTCATATCACCAGTGATGCCAAGCATCAGATGGAGAAGCACACTGACACTGGACTGTGGAGCAGTGGAAACATGTTCTGTGGAGTGACGAATCACTCTTCACTGTCAGATGGGTGAGTCTGGTTTTGGTGGATGCTGGAAGAACCTGACCTGCCTGGTTGTATTGTGCCAGTTATGAAGTTTGATGGTGGAGGGATAATAGTATGGGGATGTTTTCAGGGTTAGACCCCTTATCTCCAGTGAAGGCCAACCTTAAAGGGATACTTCAACATTTTGGCAAATTCGCCCATTGCCATAATCCCTTTAGTCTTAGTAATAGGTTAGTTTCCATTAGTTGTCGGTGCAAGCTGTTTCTAGATCTGGGGGGACCGATATACCAGCTGCACAGCTAACGCTATGTAAGCAGATGGTATTTTTTGCTTTCCCTCATCAAACTCATCAAACACACAATCCAACAACTCCAAAATGCTCTCATGGACAAGTTGTGACCTGTACATTCACCAGAAAAAAACTTTTTTTTTTTTTGGAGTTTGAACATTTAAATATCTTTTCTTGTCTATTCTATGTACAGCACTTTGATGGACTGCTGTCTTCCTGAAGGTGCTTTATAAATAAATTTGACTTGACTTGACTTGAATATAGGTTAATCCTATTTTACATATATCAGAACTTCTTATAATTTTTTTCTTTTTTATATATATATATTTCATTTTCAAAAATATTTTTTTCTTTTCCTGCATTAATAACTCTTAATGTGTTTTATAAATAAAGCCTTTTTTGCCTTAGTTTTCATAATTAAAAAAAGCCATTTATACAACAATAATTTACCCTTATTAAAAAAAAAACAGAGAGGCTCCTTTAATCTCTCAGGAGGATAAATTCAGCCGGTGTAAATGTTTCAGAACTGTGCAGCATTTAGAAATATTACTCCAGTGGCAGTGACATCAAAAAAGAGCTCTTTGCCTGAAGACTTGAAACTTTTTTAATAAAAGTAAATTCTGCAGCAGACAGTAATGGAAGTGGAGGGCAGCTGAGAGTCATATTTTTACCTCATTAAACATGAGCAGAAAATATTCAACAGCCAGCTCATAAGCCGGCATGCACACATACACCTGCTTTTAAAACCCAGCACAAAGGTGGCATTAGTGGTCAGACTGAAAAGGTCAGACACTCCCATCACTCACATCAGCCTCACTGGGTAAATTATCACACATGAGAAACAGCAGAGGGTTCATCACATACAGGTGTAAAGGCTGGGATAATGCAGTTGAGGTCTGTGTGAAGGTCAGCAACATTTTCACACATGCAGTCCTGGAATTTTCTAGAAAATGACAGGCAGGCTGCCTCTAGATGTGTGGTTGTTCACACTTGAATCCTCTAGGAAGACTTTCCCTATCAGACAGAGAAAAACAATGTGATAATGGCAGATGAAGCAACAGAGTCCAAAACTATGGTGACCATTTTGTTTTTGTTTTTCTGTACTTTTTTTTTTTTTTTTAATCTTTTTTCAGGCTTTTTTACACCTTTATTCAGATGGGACTGTGGACAGAGTCCAAGCAATTCATTTGACTCTATTCTCCTTTAACAGGTAGATTTGTTGTTTTTATTCACAATAAAAAATACAATATCAGATGTTGAAACTGATACATTTTAACATTTCACAAATATATTAGCTTATCATTGTTACCACATATGATGTAGTAACATTAGCTAAGATAGCTCTGGTAACGTGAGCATTACCAAATGTAGCTAAACCTAATATACTTACATTATCTAAGTAGCTACACAGATAATGTATCTAGGTAGCTTACATAGCTACTTTTCTGAGCTCGGCTTTAGCTACGTAGCTACATCACCTAAGTATCTTTGTTATCCATAGCTAGTTGACTTTAGCAATGTGAAATTTGGCAAATGTAGCTAAAGCTTACATAACTGCATAGATAATGTGTCTACATAGCTTACATAGCTGCTTTGTAAGCTAAGCTTTAGCTATGCTATCTAAGTTGCTACATTATCCATAACTAATTCAGCGTTGTCAATTTGAGCTCTCTCAAAGATAGCTAAAACTAATGTAGCTACTTAGATAATGTATCCATGTAACTTGCATAGCTGTTTTGAGAGCTAAGCTTTTCCTATGTAGCTATGTTACCCAAGTAGCTACATTATCTATAGCTTGGTTAGCCATAGCAATGTGAGCTTTAGCAAATGTAGCTAAAGCTAATGTACCTACATAGATAGTGTATTTTCAAAGCCAACATAGCTGCTTTGTGAGCTAAGGTTAAGTTTAGTTATGTTACCTAAGTTGCTATGTTATCCGTAGCTAAGTTAGCATTCCAAACAAACTGTGAGCTTTAGGAAACGTAAATAAAAATAACATAGCTATGTAGATAATGTATCTATGTAGTTTACATAGCTGCTTAGTGAGCTAAACGTTTTCTATGTAGCTTTGTTACCTAAGTAGCTACATTATCTATAGCTAAGTCAGCTTCAGTCATGTGAGCTTTAGCAATTTGAGTTTTACCAAATGTAGCTAAATCTAATGTAGCTATGTAGATAACATATACATTGCTTACAAAGCTGCTTTGTGAGCTAAGCTTTAGCTGCATCAGCTATGCAGCTAAATTTGCTGCTCCATTAGCTAAAGAGCTACAAAAGCTACCTGCTGCATTAGAATACTTTCACGGAGGATAAGCTTTTTCTTGTACTCAGGCTGTTTTCTTGGATTTATTAATTGTTTAGTAATCCTTTTTTGGAGGTCAGGTTTTTGACAGTTGACTTTTGGTATCCCTACCCTTACTCTCACCCTAAATGGAAGTTTACTCCAGTTTTATTTTGAAAGTTTTAGGGTGTATTACCGTTCTGAGATGTGCAGCATCTCAGATGAACGGTCAGTGACAGTGGCCGTCAGAGATGAATGGTCTGATGCGCAGACGACCTTGCATGTGCCTAGGACCTTATTTTCAACATCCACCGTCCTCCTCTTTTAAATAAAGGCATAAAAACCCCAAAAATAAACCTTAAAAAAGAGAGGGAGAGAATAAAGGTCCACAGCCAGACTGTCTTGGTTCCATCAGCTTTGCGAGGTTATGGCCCACCTGAATAGAACCCTACAGAGCCCTCAGATCACCAGGCATGGGCCTCCTCAACGTACCTAAAATTAAGACTAAATCTGGTGTCTGTGCATTTTGTCACTATGGTGCTGTCTTCTGAAACAAACTGCCTGCTGACCTGAGATCTGTTGAAAAACTTAGTTCTTTCAGAAGTGGCCTTAAAACACAGCTTTGTCTTGCCTGTAAGTTTGTCTTTGTGAGCAGAATTGTTCATGGATTTGAGCATGTTCCTCTTTGGAGACCCCATGATTAGTTTATGCAAAATGCAGTACAGATTGGTGCAAGGTGTGCTTTATGCTTATTGATTATTATGCCTGGAATTTTTGTTGTTTTGGACTCACTGGTGTCTCTTTGTTCCTGTTTGTTTTGTGTTGGTTTTTATTTTCTGTAAGGCATATTGAGTTTACATTTGTATAAAATGTGCTATATATATAAAATTTAATTGAATTGAATAAGGGCATAAAAAAGCCACTCACTAAGACATCATTCAATATCATGCATTTCAAAACGATAGTGCTCCTTCTTTTTAACTCCTCAAAAGCACAGAAGCTACTAAGAAAACCCTCCAGATTTGAAGGCGTATTTTTAACCAAAACTGCTGCCAGCAACAGAGCGAAAGCACAATCAGAAATACACAAATATTTTGGCAGCTTTTCCGTACCAAAACAACGCCAACGTAATTGTTTAATTTAGAACATGTGCAGGAGTTTGCCTTCGATGTTTGGCATCTAAAAACGAGGAACGGCCAAATGAAAGGGGCCTAAGATTTTTATTTTTGTGTCTGAACATCTATAAATATCATCTGATTTAGGTGGAATTTAAAATTCTGGTATCACAACAATGATTCGAAGGCCTCTGTGCTCTCCTGTTTCTGGCCACCACTTACCAAGTCTTATGCATCGCAGTCTTGGTGGAACAATCCGGAAAAGGTCATTCTCAGCTGGTTGCTGAGCCGTTGGCGTGTTGGGTGGTACAGACGCCTCCAGCTGTGCCGGGCTGAAGCTGCTCTGTCACCTGCCGAAGGGAGGGAGGAGGGAAAGTGATTCAAATCAGCCCTTGAAGCGAGAACAGAGAGAAGGCAAATAATGCATTCATTCCTACCTGGGCTTTGAACATGGCCGGGCTATAATAGTCCCATTGGTGCCGTCTTTGAGGGCCTTCTATAGGATTTAAGGCTCTCTTTCAGGTGCAGCTCTTTGATTCACACTGTGACTCTGTTGGGTATTCAGCCTGGTGTGTGTGCACACTCTCACACTCATACTAATTAGCCTCTGGGATTATTTTTCTAGTGATGTATTTCATCTGTCACATAAAGTCAGCGTAAGTGAACGGAGCATTTAGATAAAGTTAAAATGATTTTGCAAAATGACTTTGCGGCGGTCTCCAGTGAGTACACTGTTTACTTGTCGGGGGTGCAGCGGTGGGAGTTGCTCCACTTATAGAAAATGATTCAGGTGGATATTTGCAAACAGTGGCTTTTTTTCCTGCTACTCTAATTAAACAATGTAAGTCTTATCGGGGACAGAGATATCCATAATGCCAACCTGCAGAGCTTGTGGCACTTAAAAGCCATAAACACAAGACAAATGTTCATCAGCTGCACGACTGAGCTGTCATCAATCATACGACTTAGCGCAGGAAACAGATTATTTCCCCGTGTAGGAGAGTGCTGATGCTGACATAAGAATATAAATGAAGGCATTCTAATTGTGAGAAATTTCTGTGTGTAGTCGGACACAAACAGATGAAAAGGAACAGTTATGAGGGAGAGCGGGGAGAGAGATGGAAGAGAACAGCCGTCTGAAGAACAACAGCATCACCCAGTGGCAGAGAGAGTGTATAACACCCTGATTCACAGTGGAGAAAAGACATTAACATGGTTAATAGTGAGTAAAAACTCTAGTTATATTTTACCCAAGGGTGGAAAAGGTGCATAAATATTGTACTCAGGTAAAAGTACTGGATTAGGGCCGGGCAACATGGACCAAAAAATATTCAACAAATGGTTGAAACAGTTTTAGAACAATAAACGTTAACCTCCTTTGACCTGAGCTTTTTTTTTAAATATATTTTGTGTTGCTTCTACTTATCTGGGATTAGCTGGACCTGATAAGTAAGCCTTGTTTTTGAACAGGAAGTAGTTACCACAAAGGATACATACAAATCTCCTGAATGTCCTGTTTTTGCAGAAAATTCAGCACTAGATAGGTTGTAGAGTGGATGTTTTGACTGTGTGTCGGTCATTTAGTTTGGTGGTTCTCAACCTTTTCAGCCTGCGACCCCAAAATAGAAGGTGCCAAGGATTGGGGACCCCCACTGGGGTGGTTGAACACAGTCATGCTCATTCAAGAATTGTTATGT
Organism: Cheilinus undulatus; assembly: GCF_018320785.1. NCBI lineage: Eukaryota > Metazoa > Chordata > Actinopteri > Labriformes > Labridae > Cheilinus > Cheilinus undulatus. The sequence continues at coordinate 8,838,712 of NC_054878.1, forward strand.
GCAGACAAGGCTGTCCATAAAGGGGGGCTAAACGGGAAAGCTTTCTGGGGCCCAGCCAAACTGGGGGCCCATGGAGGTCAGCAAAATCATGGTCCATTGTAAAGTTAAGCTGTTGTTTCCTCATTTTAAATTCAACCAGAGCAATAACCACTCTTATCAAAGAAACAAATGTATTCTTTAAAATTAATTTCTGTAGTAAATAGCCTTCTTAAAAACGTAAATCCCTTTTGTTAAAGAAAGAATTGAAATAGGTTAAAATTGCTCAAATGGGTTAATAGTTGCAACAAAAAAAAAATGTAGGAAAAGATGGTGAAACTGGATTTTAAAAGTAGCACAAATGGGTTAGAAGTGGCAAAAATTCTATAAGGGTGGCAAAAACTAACCCAAAAATCGCAAACATTTGTCAAAGTGCCAAAAAAGGGAATCAAAAATGAGAGAAAATGGGAAGAAAAGTGGCTGAAATGGCTTTAAAGTGGAAGATATGTGTGGAAATTTGGTGAAATGGGATTAAAAATGGTATAAACTGGCAAAAATGAGTTAACTGAGGCCGAAAAATAGACATTCATTTGCAGAAATGGGTTGAACTCCAAATAGTGGCATTAAAATGGGAAAAAATGGGTGTAAAAAGTGGTTAATCATGGCAATAATGGGTCAACAGAGGCAATAATAGGCAGAAAGTGGCAAGAACTGGTTTAGAAGTGGAAAAACAGGCAGAAAAAATGTGGGATGGACTTAAACTGGACAAAAATGGGTTTTAAGTAGGAAAAAATGTGTTAAAATTGGTGGGGGAAAGTAATAAAACTGGTTAAAATGTGGCAAAGTTGGTGTAAAGTGGCAACAGTGGTATTTAAAAAAAAGTATTTTTCATTTTAGTAAAGGCATCCAGACCCCAGTGTCTAGCAACCTCTAACAGGGTCCCGACTCAAACGTTGAGAACCACTGAGTTCGTTTTTTTTAGGTTAGAAATGGTGCCATCAAGAGAGGTATGGTGTAGTCATTTTTCTTGTTATTTCGATGATGGACCACAAGGACTTGTTCAGGCAGCGCAAGAACAAAAGTTCCATCAAATGTTCTGGATTTCTTGGCAATTTTCTTTTCCAAATCCACACAAATTCCCTAAAATTACAAAGAAATTACAAAAATTTCCATTAAAAATGTTCAACACATTTGTAAAGTATACCATAAACAAGGCTGCCCATAAGAAGAGATAAAGGGTAACACTGGGGCACTGAGTGGAGGGAGCCCTGGACGTTATCAAAGGCCTGGCCTATCCTAAATGTAAGCATTGTTTACCTCTTTTTTCTAGGGGATCCAATGTGGCTGCATTGATATTAATAAATGGCATCTGGGGTGGGTCCATTTATTGAGATTTTGAGTGGCCCAGCCATTCCTTTGGGCAGGCCTGACCATAGAAAGTACGCCAACATAGACAAGTGTGGAGAAAAGATTACCTCTACTCATCAATCACAAAACACACAAAACACACGAAAAAGAGTTGTCTCTTTCAACCAGCTCATTCATTAACTATATATCACTAATATCATGCTAAGCATTCCAATATGACCCCCCCCCAAAAAAAAAAAATAATACACAAAAATAGCAGAAAATTCACAAACAAATCCTTGAAATTTTCCTGAAGATTCTTGAAATTTTCAAAGGACACCTTTTCTCCAAAATTTCCAAACACAAAATTTTTGAACTGATTCTCCAAGTTTCTATGAAAACACCCAAAAGTTGAAAAGAAAATTACCCTAAAATCCAACTCACCTAAATTACTAATAAATTTCCCAAATGTGCATGAAAATGCCTTGAAAGCTCCAAACAAACCCCCAAAAATCTAAACAAATTTCCACAAAAATGCTCCAAAAATTCAAAAGCAAATTTTCCTCAAATCCTCCAATGAAACTAAGAATATACAGTGCTTAACAAATTTATTAGACCACCCTAACCCTAACCAAAGTAAGGTTTATGCCACAGCTGCCCTAAATTAACAGCACTGGTAATTACCAAAATCATTTTTTATGTTTCTGCAATGGTTAATACAGCAATATGTAGAAGCTCTTTAACCCAAATGATATTTTTAATGCTAAAATACAATTATTATTGTTATCCATGACTTTTCAAATCTACTGATTTTAAAAAAACTGAAAAAAATAGTAAAGCACATTAATATTTCTTGATTAATATGTCAAATTATAGTTATTTACTTGCATTCCTGAACAAAAAAAAAAAAAAAAGAGTTTTAGTGGTTGAATGTTATGCTTGATTAATTTCTGACTTCTCAGAGAAGCCCAGTGAGCCGGCTCAAATTTGGGTGAATTCAGTTTGAAATCCCTCATTCCTGTTCAAAATGGTAAAACGTGGAGAGCTCACTGAAAATGAAAGAGTCTGCATTAGAGCACTTCATGATGCTGGATGGTCTTTGAGATAAATATGAAAGGTGGTCTAATAAATTTGTTCAGCACTGTATACATATCCCCAAAATTGCTGTGAAGATACTTGAAAATTTGCCAACAAATTCTCCAAAATGTCTAGGGAAATTTCCATTAAATTTCTAAAAATTTTCTTTAATTTTTTCTCCCAACTTTTCAAACAAATTACATAAATTTGAATTTTTGGAGAATTATCCCCAAAATTGGTGGAAAACACGCATTGTACAGCAACCTGATGCATGGATGGATGGACAGATGGATGGATGTCGGATGGATGGATGGATGGATGGATGGATCAACAGATGGATGGATGTCGGATGGATGGATGGATGGATGGATGGATGGATGGATGTTGTTTTTGATGCAAGACACATTTGCACCATGAGTGAAGTTATCAACTGAATTAGAGTTGAACTTTAGGTTTTTCTTAAAGATGCATATTGTATATTCTTTATCAGTATGCACTGCCTTGCAATCAAGTTAACTCATTACTATGTTCTTGTTAGAGGAGACCCACTTTGCCAAAAGATTTTAAAGAGTTACTGAAGCACTGTCATATTATAAAATTTTTAACACTTTAAAAGTTTAGTTTATCTCTATATAGTGTGGACTAACTTGGACATTTTTAAGTGTTAAATTTCACTTTACAAGTTCAATTAACTCTATCAATTTTGCTGTGTATTCAACTTTATTATAGAGGTGTGACTCTATCTGAACAAGCTGGTTGGACATCAATTCTCTAGCTGTCTGTCCCAATAAGAAAAGATCATATTTTAGAGTTTAACTCCTCAGTATCCATCAGTACTTAAAGTAAACTTTAAAATGAATACTTTTTACTTAACCTGAGTAGCTGTGCTTTGAGGAAAATTATGATCTCAGATGTTTTTCGAAGTATATAGATGCTAAAATTACTCTGGCTTTGTTGTTGCTTTGCTCTATTATTTACCACAGCACTGGTGGTGTAGATGGTGGCGTACACTGATGCCGTTTATTCTTGCACACCTGTGTATGTTGTAGCCCGCAATTCAGCTGCGTTTAGTGGGGGTTATCATCAGTCAGTGTGCCCATATCACACTTAATGAGTACTTAATGTCTGGGAAGGGGTTGGAAAGATATTATGATCTCTCAGGAGAATTTGTAGGTTGTCTTATTAAATTAATTCCTTTATTAGAGGAAAAAGAAAAATTTGGACATATTGTGGATTCCACTTGTGGTCATTCTGGTCAGGTCAGATATTGGAGCATACACCCATTATGCACTTTGCATTGTCAGCCTTGGTCCAGTACTACTCTGGCCTCCTGATGACCACCCTCAGGCCTGTGCCAGGCCAATGCCCCATCTCTCCAAGAATCCTCCCAACTGCCCCCTCCACAGGGCACATGGCTGTCTAGACCAGCCCACTTGGTCCCGGGTATCCAGTATGCAGTGGGCTGGATCAGAGCTGGGAAAGCATGCCAGGTCCCCGTAAAAGTGCAGCTGCCGTTCCCATACCGAGCAGCTGACTCTTCCCATCTGCATTAGATACAGTACATGGTCTTTCCAACAATACCCAAAAATATAGAAGACGTCACTCAGGTGTCCAGCTGGTGTCTCTGTCCATCAGTCAACGTCCAGGCCTCACGAGAGTACAGAAAGACCAGAAGGCCCAAGGACTGAAAAACTCTGACTTTTGTCATGCTCAGATACTGAGAATGCCACACTGTCTTGCTCAGTGAACCCATCACCCCATGCAAGTCTGAATCCAAGTCTGGTTGATCTCTGCTTCTCAGTCCGACGAGCGATGGATTACATTGCCAATTTTGGCATCCCAAAATGCCTGGATCTTTGTTTTGGCCCATGAGACCTGCAATCCCAATGCTTCAGCCTCCTCAGTAAGCAAGTTAAGAGCCCTCAGGACACCTGAAGTCCAGATCAGTGATCTGCACTTTGCCAAATGACAATCCACAGTTTGCTGCCCCTGTTGCCCGCCCCATTATTCAGTCCATACAGGTCCATTTATGTGGCGTGCAGCTTGTCTAATGGTTGAAGTGTCAGGAGTACTACCCCTATGCAGACCATGATTCGTAGGTGTTTACATGTAGTTTAAGGGTGTTGGGGTGCAAACTGCCAATCCCCTTTCAGCTGTGTCAGCAACTACCATAACTTTGATCCTTAGCATTTATAAAACAGATAAATGCGGCACAAGGATTTTTTACTGCTAAATTTTCAACAGTCAAGTAACTCATTTACTTTGCATCAAAATTAAGTAAGAGTATGTATTTTTTTTTCTTGACTTAATATGTGCGTTTATTGTTAAGCTTTTAACAGCTGATATTTTGCAGGATACTTGCCATCCTCACTTCCATCATTACTGCATGATGATGAAGCCACACAGTGTTGATTCTTCTCATTTCCTCAGTCCAGGAGAGTAGATCTGACTCTTCAAAGATGTGTGCATCTGAGAGAGCAAACAAAATCTGCAACTTGGTGTTGACCCAAACCATATGCTGAAGCAGGTAGTCCCAGAAAAAAGAGCCAGGTGAGAGTGTTTTAATCACCTTTGAAATGAGCGATTAGAATAATTATTTGAGGGGAGAGGGATGGCTCCAGCTATTAACAACCCTCTGTTCAATATCACAACAAATTAGTTCATGCTCATTAGTATGAGTTGTGCTTGCTTAGTGGTTTGGAAATCCTCCGCTGGGAACTTGCTTTATTACTCTCTACAAGTGGAGCATGTAATTAGCATTCATCTAGTGTAGTGTTTATATAACATCCCTCCCCTCAAATTTAACTTTGACATTACATAAGTGTTACTCGTCTGATCAGGGAGCGTCCTGCTTGGGAGGCTAAATTCTTACATCAAAGGTCAGCACAACTTCCTCTTATCTCAGAGTTCAGTGGAACAAATGAGGGAATATTCTCTGAAACCAGCTGCATTAGTCCAGTAAACATATATTTCAACAGTCTGAAAATAAGTATAGCACATTTACCAAAACAAAGTCCATTGATTTAAAAAGAAGATTATTAAATGAGACATTCTGAATACCAATGTAGCAAAAATCCAATGAAACTTATGTGAATATACTGTATAGTGGACTTATGACTTTGAAGAGAGTTTAGTTAAACTTCCTCTAGGTTTGTTATTATCAGTACTGTGTTCACATGACAGAGCAGCCCATCTTTGAGCTTGTTTATGTTTATCTCAGACACTTACACATGTTATATTCACCAGCTTTTCCCACACAGGCAGCACATGGGCAGGTCTCCCAGGTGCATTCACTGCCACCCTTGCAAAATAATTATTTTTCAAATTGTATCTCATATTTTGACCCTTTGAATTCATTATCTAGAATTTTATCTCAGATCTTGACCTTTTGGATACAAAATGACATTTTAAGTCATATTTTGACCCACAACTAATGATTTTAAATTACATTTCATATTTTTGACCCTTTAAACTAGTGTTTTTGAATTTCATCTCAAATTTTTGACCTTTCACATTCATATTTTTTTTTTCAGCCATATTTTGAGCTTTTATACTCATGATTTCTAATTAATCTCACAGTTTGACCTTTTAACCCCATGATTTTGATTTTCTAACTCATTATTTGCCTTTTGAAAACATTATTTTGACATTTAATTTTGTGTTTTAACCCTTTGACATTTGACTTTTGATCTCAGATTTTGAGCCTTTAAACGTATTTTGATTTTTTAAATTTTTAATCTAGAAAACAATTATTATCAGTGCTTAGCTCTTGTTTTAATAAAGAAATGTGTTTCAAGGTCTGATTAAACAAACTGATATTTGTCTACAGCTACATCCATACATACAGGACAGACTTGGTGTTTCTTACAATGAAAAACGTGATAGTATGCCAGGATTTACTGATATAAAAAAATGTCAACATTAAGATATTAAAATCTACCTATATTGCGTCACTGTTTTTAAAGAATTGGAAATTCAATGTTTTATTCAAATAGCTTGTACTTCAGTTAATTTTTAAAAGTCTACAGGATCACCCCTGCCCCTTTACAAATAAGAGAACAATGATTTAACAAACATTTGTCTCAGAATATATCATTGCACTTTTTGTTTTTCAAACGTTGGATTTAATGTTTGTATTTCGTGTTCCTATCGGACAGTTTTTAAGGGAGCACACACTTCCTGATGGAGCTTCTCCTGCGGAGAATAAAAATACACTGTTAGCAAGTCAGCTAGACGAGTTAACAAAAAGTTATGTCTGGCTATAAAGTGGATGCAGAACGGCCATTTTTAAAACATGGATGTTATTCCTCATCCTTCCGTTCATGAGTAGAAGAAGATATCCCCATGTCCAGACAGCCGGTGCCGGCGACAAGTCAACTGTGAACGGTGGGATTGTTTAAGCTAACGGCTAACGTTAGCATCCAGGCCAGCCAGCTAACTAGAGCTAGCTAGTTCAAACACTGTAGGCCTTTTATCGACCGCTTCTGCCTGTTATCGTGCTAATGTAAGGATAATGTTGTTTTGTTTTGATCCCCGGTCTACAGTGATGCTCTATGCACGTAGCCGAGCTTCACGTCAGTGAAATGCCAACTTTTACCACTCTGAAATATCAGTTAGCTTTAGCTCTTCGGTTAGCCAGTTGTCAGAGAGCATCATACGATGTGACAGAAGGCTGATGTAGAGCTGTTGTTTATAGTTTGACAGCTCAGGACAGAGTGTGTAACTAACCATAACATTCATAACGTGTCTTTAGCATGCTTCTGTGTAATAATAAGTTAATTATAATGTTGATATGCCATGGTGACATGGCTGAGGCTGCCGCATCCTTGAGCTCAGTTTTTTGTGATTATAGGGTTGTCACAATACTAGATCCTTCAGTTTTATCTCGATATTAATTCATTCCGATCCAGGCTCAACAAAAAATCAACTCCTCTGCACCAAAGACAGTACAGTTTTCTTTTTCTTCTCTACAAACCTGCACATACTTCTATTACAGAGTAATATCAATAACTCAAATCAGTACTGCAGTGTTGTAGTTGAGTAAATCTGTAGGTCATAGAGATTGATATCAAGTTGAGTCCCCCACTGAGATGTTTAAATTACTTAATTTATGACTAAACCGGCCATAAAAGTGGCTCATTTAAGTTGATAACTTATAGTACCTATTTCCAACAGTTTTCCTTACCAGAGCTATCCCTAATTTTTATTGTTGTAATGGGATTTGTCTTATGGTTAGAAATCATCCAAACCTGTCAAAAGGAAGGTCATGTTGACTGAACATTACTAAACTGTGCTCATACATCATATCAGGAGTTCACACAGCAAGCATGTTTCTCTACTGAGATGTGAAAACAACCCTTTGATTATCTGCGATTGTTTTCTAACTGATGTTACATTGTGCACACCTACAAATATTCCCAAATCCATTACATTCATAGGGACAACCTGACAAGGCAAACATTTTAGACTTAAAACAAAAATTTTTCTCTATGCCTGTCATCGTCTTTTGCGCAATTAACAGGCATCTATACAACCACCAATATTTTCTTTCCAACTATTTGTAGCTTTAAACATACTTTATAATTTCACATACACTTTCCTTATAACATTAATTTTCTGCATGCACTAATAAATTCTTTTCACGGTGAAGCAAGTTGCAGAGTTGCACGTTGAACGCTATTTGGAACAAGAGTTTTTAAAAGACATTCTCCCCGACAGCCTCTGCTGGGACTATCAGCAGCTAATCAAACACACAAGCTTCAGTGTGTGTGTTGACACTGATAGTGAACGTTGTTGCTTTGAGCAAATTTTCAAGCCTGTGCTCTAAATACAAAGCCTGCAGCAGTTAAACAAGCTGTAATAGCTGCAACATCATCAAAAGACATTTTCACATCAAAATAATATTTACTTCTAATAATCATATATTGAGATATATCAGATAAAGATATATAGTCATATTTTCAACCCAGAGCTGCCATAAGAGATAGAGTGCAGCATTAGGCAGTCAAGTAGAGAGAGTGGGCACTGTTAGTTTTTTAACTGTTTCACTGCTTTTATGCTCTAAAGGACCAACACCTACTCACAAACATAGCAGGATTTGGAGTAGGATTTTTGTTTGTTTGCTACTGAAATCACACTTCTGCATGTGTCTCTGCTCTGCTTTCTGTTACAGGCAGGAACTGTAACTTTTCAGTTCACCACTTAGCAAATACATTTTATTAAGTCCCTTCTACTTCTTATTACTTTGTGAATGTTGATGTTAGTGTCTGTTCAGTCAGCAGGGAGAGAGACAGCAAAGACATGTGGTCCTTGTGTTTATTAAATCTTTGAGATGTAGACCGAGCTAACTGAGCTTGTATCACAACAGAAACTCTAACACCCATCAGATAACTCAAAATAACTACATTAAACCATTTAAGATGTCCCAATCACAATTGCAATTTCAGACTGTGTAATTTCATAATCACATAAAAGGATGCATTTTTGTATTAAGTGCTCTGACAGAAAAACAAAAATGCCAGCAGAAAGACCTTTAACAGAAGAGCCACTATAGCACTTTTTTAGAAGTACTTTTATTTTCAAAAGAGGAAAAACTTAGATTTTTGGAAAATATAAAGTCATTTTGAACGCAGTACTGTAAAAACTTCAAGTTTCTTATATTTTTTAAAATGCTAGTTAGTATTCGTCTTTGTTGTGTTGAGAAATACACACTTTACAACTACATTTTTTCTCTCATTTTCCTTGATAACCAAGCAAGAAGACTCATGATACAATTATTTATTATACCGTAATTGCATTGCAGATGACAATGCTGTAAAGTATATTCACAATTTGTGCATTATGATCAAATTATGCAGCACTGTGTCTTTCTTTTATGCCATGGTATCACAACGGGTATACAATACAAGTAAACAATACTGATATAAGTTTAATTTTCTAGTATTGTGACAGCACTAGTACACTGTGCTCCTCTTTTTTCTAGATTTCATACTAGAGCTGGGCAATTAATTGAAAAATAATCAAAACCAACATTTAGAGCCTCTAACTGATGTAAACCTCCTGTGTCAGTTACTTCAATTTTTTTTCCCCTTTTCTTCGAAAAATTTGACTTTTTTTTACGAAAAAGATTTTCCTTTTAGCTGATGTTTTGATTTCAAATATTTCAGTAACCATAAATTGTTAATTTGTGCATGTTCCTTTCACTTGTTTGTTTTAAATTATATAAATACTTACAGAACAAACAGAGTCAGAGATTGGGGGTGGAATAATCGTTCATTAATCATAATCGAGGTAAATAGTTCAATTAATCATGATTTAAATTTTTGTGATAACCGCCCAGCCCTATTTCATACTATATTTTAGACATTATGAGGGCGTCAGTTTATAAAGATTCATAAGGAATAAATTCAGTTCCTTTCAGGACTTTCCTGTGGACGTACAAACATTATTTTGCATGTTTTGTTGAGCATAACCTCTGAAACAATTGGAAAACTAACATATTGTTTTCACTAATGACGCTTGCTCTCTTTACTTCCTTTCTGTTTCACTGCAGCTCCTGCCCTTTATCTTTCTTTTGGTCTTGTCATATTTTAAGGTTAAAATTGTGACTCTAAGTTATTTCTTTTTACAGAAGCTTTTTATTTTTTGATACTTTTTGTTATCTAACAATAACAAAGATTGTTTTCTTTAATTTTTACAGCTTAACCTGTGATTTGATATTAGCATTTATGTTTTACTCTCCTGTGTGATTTCTTTGCAGTAAATTACTAGCTGACGTTGGCTAGTAATGTCTCTGTCCCTACCATCCGCTGATATACTCGAAACACCACCTGGATATCCGTTTGAAGAAATCAACTATGAGGATATTGAAGTTGAAGAGGTGGGTTGTGATTTTTTTCTTTTTTATCCATGAACTTGCAGATATTTGCAAGGTGAGCTAAGGTAATGCTAGCTTTCTTTTTTACCTTTAATTATTCAGGTGGTGGGGAGAGGAGCCTTCGGGGTTGTTTGCAAAGCCAAATGGAAAGGCAAAGATGTCGCAATCAAGACCATTGAGAGTGAATCAGAGAGGAAAGCCTTCATTGTTGAGGTTTGGATAACATTTTCTTTTATAGTCTTTATAACAATCAAACTTTTATTGTAAAGATTTTTGTGTCATCTATGACAAACTGGATGATAAATATTTATATACTGCATGCACTGAGTGAAATGTTTCTTCTTTGTTCGCAGCTCCGGCAGCTTTCACGTGTGAATCACCCCAACATTGTGAAGTTGTATGGCTCTTGTCACAGTCCTGTAAGTCACAATATGTGTGTTATGATGCTCTATTAAATCAAGATTCTTTTATTTTTAAACCTGAGCTCTATTTTGTTTTTTACAGATTTTGATTTTTGTACGGCTGATGAGTTCAGAGCTTTTACATTTTTGTAAACTGATTTTTTAAGTACATTTAATTCTCGTTTCTTTTAGTCTTCTGCAAGTTGAAATACAAGCTGTAAGATTGTGTTGGCATATTAATTAGGGCCACAGCTTAGACCTTTCTGATTGTGGCAAGAATCACAATCACAATTATTTTGATTAATAATGAGATCACGGTTCTTAAACACAGTTACTGATTGATTTTTCAATATTTTTGATATATGCGTTTATTGAACTTAGCCACCCATAGCACTTTAGAAAGAGGCAATAAATGGATGTAAATGAGCGAAAAAAAAAACCATACCGTATTTACAACCATAATTCCAAAAAAATAGGGGCGCTGTGTAAAATGTAAGTTCAAATGAATGCAATGATATCCATATTTTATTCATAATGTGCGTATACGTAACAATGTCGTTGCAGGATGTGTGATGCAACTCATAACCTGAACCACATCACAGTGTCACTTTTGTGTGGTTTGATGAAAACCAAAACTGCTACGTTCTTGTTTCTATGATCAACTCACAGTAAAAGTCTGTGTGATATCACCATTAGCAGTCAGAGAAGTGATCACTGTTCATGAAGAGTCTGTTTTGCTACATGTAAAATCGTAAAGGCAACTGCCGACGTGGCTGCTGTTACAGTTAGCCTTCGATAGCATGCTACTCAAGGTAGACTCTGTAAAGTTGTCTGTTAACTGTTTGGACGTGCTTCATAATAAATAAAAAGATAAATCCTAATCACGATTATTTTGATTGATAAGGATATCGTGATTATTAAACATGATTACTAACAGATTTAACATCTGCATGTGCGTGAATTTTCAAATGATAAGGCCAAAGTGAATCATTGTGTTGCCTTTAGATGCAGCAACTGCTTTGAAATACACTGCCTGGCCAAAAAAAAAGTCGCCACCAAAAAGGGTCACACACTCTAATATTTTGTTGGACCGCCTTTAACTTTGATTACAGCTTGCATTCGCTGTGGCATTGTTTCGATAAGCTTCTGCAATGTCACAAGATTCGTTTCCATCCAGTGTTGCATTAATTTTTCCCCAAGATCTTGTATTGATGATGGGAGAGTCTGACCACTGCACAAAGCCTTCTCCAGCACATCCCAAAGATTCTCAATGGGGTTAAGGTCTGGACTCTGTGGTGGCCAGTCCATGTGTGAAAATGATGTCTCATGCTCCCTGAACCACTCTTTCCCAATTGGAGCCCGATGAATCCTGGCATTCTCATCTTGGAATATGTCCGTGCCATTAGGGAAGAAAAAATCCATTGATGGAATAACCTGGTCAGTCAGTATATTCAGGTAGTCAGCTGACCTCATTCTTTGGGCACATAATGTTGCTGAACTTAGACCTGACCAACTGCAGCAACCCCAGATCATGGCACTGACCCCACAGGCTTGTACAGTAGGCACTAGGCATGATGGGTGCATCACTTTACCTGCCTCTCCTCTTACCCTGATGCACCCATCACTCTGGAACAGGGTCAATCTGGACTCATCAGACCACATGACCTTCTTCCATTCCTCCAGAGTCCAATCTTTATGCTCCCTAGCAAACTGAAGCCCTTTTTCTGGTTAGCCTTACTGATTAGTGGTTTTCTTAAGGCTACACAGCTGTTCAGTCCCAATCCCTTGAGCTCCCTTCACATTGTGCGTGTGGAAATGCTCTTACTTTCACTATTAAACATACCCATGAGTTCTACTGTCTTCGATTTGATTTGGCCAAACATTTAAGTGATCGCCGATCACGATCATTCAGGATTGTTTTCCGACCACATTTCTTCCTGGAAGACAATGGTTCCCCACTATCCTTCCAGTTTTTAATAATGCGTTGGACAGTTCTTAACCCAATTTTAGTAGTTTCTGCACTCTCCTTAGATGTTTTCTCTGCTTGATGCATGCCAATGATTTGACCCTTCTTAAACAGACTAACATCTTTTCCACCACCACAGGATGTGTCTTTCGACATGGTTGTTTAAGAAATGAGAAGTTACTCATTGCATCAGCTGGGGTTAAATAACTTGTTGCCAGCTGAAAGATAATCGCCCATGCAGTAATTATCCAATAGGAGGCTAGTACCTATTTGCTTAGTTAAATCCAGGTGGCGACTTTTTTTTTGACCAGGCAGTGTATATTGTGTTAAAATTTCAAGGTAATATGAACTTCATAACAATTGTTTACAAGAAAGGTTGTACTCAACCTATTACAATTAATGCTTTAAAATGTATCATACCCACCTGATTTTAAATACTATTGGCATGCATTACTGCAATAGTTAATTTATCATACCAATCTAAGGTGACCGATTCTATTTACATTTAACCCTTAGAGGAGGTTGTGCGCATATTTTGCACTTTTCATTCTTTTTTTTTTGTTGTTTGTTTTTTTTTAAATACTTTGGCTGTGTTTATGTTTATCGCATGAAATTTGGCAATACTGTATTTTTATTTCATCTAGTTATTTCCAGCTCAGCTCTTACTGTAAGTCTAAAACACACTGTTTACAAGCAAGAGTTACACTCAAGCTGTTAAGCACAAAAAATGTAGGCCATTCTAACGGTATTTTTCTAAATCTCCCTCCCATTAAAGCATAATACATGCATTTTTTTTTTTAAGATTTATTTTTGGGCATTTTTGTGCCTTTATTAGATAGAGGAGGACAGAGGATAGAGTCGGAAACAGGGTCAAGAGTGGGGGAGAGACATGCGGCAAAGGGCCCCAGGCCAGATTCGATGAACATTTGATGTCATTAATTAGGACAGCTGTAGGTAAAAAAACTAGCTCAATAAAAGTAGAATACAATATTAATGTTTGATATATTTTATAGCTACTATATGAAAAGTGCATTTTTTGCACTCAGCAGCTTAAGTTTGACTAATATTAAAACAATCCCTGGGGATTAAAAAGTGAGTTTAGGAAGTGTAAAGGATAGAAAAACACACTTCATTCTGCAACAGTCAGAGAAGAAGGCTGAGAGTGAGACCTTAAATAAATTAATGTCACCTGTAGCCTGATGATTTAAATCATTAAAATAGCGTGAGCTAATGACCTTTGAGATTTATGACTTTTTTTGTGAAGAAAGTTTAACACAGACCTAAAGAAAGTCCATGCAAATCTGCAAAGTGAAAAAAACTGCCCTGGAGACAACTAAAGAATAGGGCTGCAACAAATGATTATTTTTTATGTCGACTAATCTGGCGATTATTTTTGCGATTGGTCGACTAATCGTGGCTATTTGGCATGCTATTTTGGATCCCCATTTTACCTTGCCTTCTTATCCATGCACACCTGTGAAAACTTAGTGGTTTAGCAAATTGACATGACATGTCAAGTTGCTACATCTTCAAGGTTTGTTTTTCCTCTAATATAAAAGTGTTGAACTGACAACTAAAGTTAATTGCACACTAAATAGCGTTACTGAAAAAAACGTTACCCTAACAAATATCAAAGATGGTTTTCCGACTGATTAACGTACGACACCAGCGTTATAAGTAGGCTACTGGAATTAATACTTGTGCCTGAAGCACAAAGGGCTCAGTAACTAAATGCAAAAGATCTAAAAGATATTCATGCAACTTGCAAACGTGCCCACTCGCGGTATTTGAAGACGCGGCAGCTACAGTGTGTTTACGTTTTCAGGTGTTCGTGCATTGCCGTAGTGCTGACATGGTACGAGAGTTTGACTTGACACAGTTTACAGTTGACTTGTTTTGCCAATTTGTTTTCTGTAAAATGTTCCCAAAGTTTAGAAGCTCTGGTTCGGCTTTTTGGTGCGTTCTCCGTGCTTTCCAACATGCTTACCTTCTTCTTCTCAGTTTCTGTGAATAATGTAAACAGTGGGAATGATACTGCCCCCACCACTTCCTGTAGTGAACTGCAAGTACAGATGAGTCCTTACCGGCCGGTACTAGATTTCACCAATTTAAAAAACCATAATACAACGTGTCGACACTTGAATTCCCGCGTCGACAAATTTTTATAGTCGACACAAACGATTATGTCAACAAATCGTTGCAGCCCTACTAAAGAATAAGAGTCATTGTTGGAAAATGCAGGTAGTAGAGTGCATGTGGCCTAGTGGTTTAAGATGCACCTCATGTACGTTTGTGCCCCAGGTTCAAGTCCAGCCCAGTACTGTTTTGCCGCAGGTTTCCCCCCTCTCTGTCACACCTGTTTCTGACTCTATCTACTTTCCTCCACCTTGACTAAAGGAATTAAAAGCCCCAGCAATATATATTGTAAAAAAAAATAATGATAATATTGGGATAGTCTTATGATTGAAAAACAGAGTGGTCTTTTACTTTAAAGTTCATTCCAGAAGTGTAACATACCTTACAATCTCACTAGGGACACATTCATAGGCAGGATTTAGCACAGGTTTACCGCACATGACAAAAACAGTGAATCATGGCATGGGGCACAGTAATTGTCAGGCCTGGATCATCTTGTTTTTATGATCATGATAAGCTTAAACCATAATTGTAATTGAAAATCAAATTATCACCCAGCACTGCCTGCATGTGTGCAAGGCAATGTTAATGGAGAAACTTATTGCAAAATCCTTTCTCTGCCCTCTTTTCCTCCTCAGTGTATGTAAGAGCTATTGTTAGAACACTGGACCACAGTGTGAGGTACTTTAGTTTGTTAGAGAATTTATAATGTATGCATATACAATCATTGTCGTATAACAATATTATAACTATAAGTATAAAATTATTCACACTTTTTTTACAGCAGACTTGGATCCATCTTTTCAGCTGGTCTTGGTGCAGTTGGTTAGTCTATGCCATTGTTTGATTGACATCTTTCAGAAGTTATTTTGCACCAACTCAGCAGACAAACCTGAGTTTTCCTTAACCAAACCAAACAGGATATGTGTAAACGCACCCTTTCCTCTGTTTTCTGTGCCTGTATTTTTGTGTGGTGAGTTTCATATGATGTTCTCTCCCTCATAGGTCTGCCTTGTGATGGAATATGCTGAAGGGGGGTCATTGTACAATGGTGAGTCCAGAAAAAGTCATCTTTTAACATAAGAGCATTTGTTCCACTTTGCTGTTAGTAAAATGAACACAGCCTTGCACAGACATGAGAAGCTGCCCTGTTCAGTTGACCCTCCCACTGTTTGCATGTTCAGTCACTTGTCCAGTTCCCTTATGTGATAGTCTTTGCACAGCGACATGCAGTTCAGCCTTGTTTGGCCCTGAATTTAATACCCAGTATGGGCCTTGGACATAGTGTGGTGTGACAAGTGTCCACATGAAGTCCTACTATATTACTTTTTTAGACACACGCTTGCATCATGGAAGCTGACGTCAAGACTGTTACCTTATCCTCAGTAAGAAGGGGATAGGCTGCTGAAAGAAAGGTGTGACTTAATGAACAAGGACTTTATAGGCTTACCACACCATTATATAAAAGTGTTACTCAATTCTGAAAATATAGTATGCATACGTTTGTTATTTGAGCATGTATACATGCTGTAAGAGTATTTGCAACTTTTAAAGAATAATTTAAGGTTGAAATAATAATACTTGTGTCTTTACCAAACACATTAGGGGTTGGAATTATTTTAGAGGAGCTTCAGATCAACAAGTTTCTCCAGGAGTTGATTCCCTTATTTTGGCATTTTCTGCTGGATTTCACTGTTCATGCTTTCCTTTCCCCTTAAGTTGCTGAATCTCTATCAAAGTTGCTCTCTGGGAGTTATACTGTGGTATAGGGCTGGGCAATATATCGAGATATTTGATTTCACCTAAAAGTTATGAAAGAAAACACAGAAATACAGTCACATTTTGACCCAAAGCTGCAGAGAAAGAGTGAGACAGTGTGCAGCAATGGGCAGTCAACATTAAAATGAACAGGAGTGAGGGAGTGATGGTAGTTGGGAACTTACAATATATGGACAAAAGTTTTCTGCCGCCTGATCATTACACCAACAGGGACTGTAACATTGTATTCAAATATACAGTATGTACTTTATTATGGAGCTGGCCCCTCTTTTGCAGCTATGACAGGCTCCACTCTTCTTGGAAGGCTTTCCACAAGATTTTGGAATGTTTCTGTGGGAATTTGTGTCCATTCATTCTGTAGAGCATATATGAGGTCAGGCATTGATGTTGGACAAGAAGGCCTGGCTCACATCTCTGGTCCAGTTCATCCCAGAGGTATTTGATGAGGTTGAGGTCAGAGCTCTGTGTGGACAGTTAAGTTTTTCCACACACTGAATTAATCAAACCATGTCTTCATAGTCCTAGCTTTGTGCTTTGGGGCACAGTTATGTTGGCTTTGAAAAAGGCCTTCCCCAAACTGTTGCCACGAAGTTGGAAGCAAAACATTGTCCAAAATGTCTTGGTATGCTGAAGCATTAAGATTGGCCCTCACTGGAGATAAGGGGTCTAGCCCAAACCCTGATAAACTGTCCCATACCATTATCTCTCCTCTACCAAATTTCCCAGTTGGCGCAATGCAGCCAGGCAGGTAACGTTCACCTGGCATTTGCCAAACCCGCACTCTCCTATCTGACTGCAAAACAGAGATGCGTGATTCAGAACACAGTTCAGTGGCAGTGTGTTTTACAACTCTTTATCCAACACTTGGCATTTTAGATTTGATGACATTAGGCAGCTGCTCAGCCATGGAAACCCACAAAGCTCCTGCTGCACAGTTTTTGTGCTTGCATTAATGCCAGTGGAGGTTCAGAGCTCTTCAGCTATGCTATGGATCATGCCCCTTAGCAGTCGTTGATTTAACATGGTCTTCCACTTTGTGGTTGAGTTGCGGTTGTTCCTAAACGCTCCCACTTTCCAATAGTGTCACTTACAGTTTACTGTACAATATTCAGTAAGGATGAAGTTTCACGAATCGTCTTATTCCAAAGTTGGCATTTGTCAGGGTACCAAGCTTGAATCACTGAACTCTTCAGAACGACCCATTTAGGATAACAAACATTTGCAGATGGAGTCTGCATAATTAGGTGCTTGATTTTAAACACCTGTGGCAACAGGTCTGAATGAAACACCAGAGTTCAATAACTACAAGGATGTGGCCAAATACTTATGTCCATATAGTGTAAATGTTGTTCAGACCTAAAGCTTCAGTCCCGAGAACAGAATAATAAAAAGTTTAAGTGATGAAGGGGAACAAAGAAAAGTCTAGGGATGAGTACCAAACTCTGGTACCAACATGGCACTGGTGCCTACCAAACCAAATCAAATCAAAGATTTCTGTGCCTCATTTCGGTACCACTCCACTCCAACGTGACCCGCCCCACCACCACCACCAGTCCAAATACAAGGCACAAAATGCCTTGGACTTCATGTAATTTCTGTAGTCCTACAGTTGTTTTGGTTCAGCAGAGCAGGAACGTCTCTTGTTCAGTTTGCTGCCAAGCAATGGCTCTTCTCTGCTAGCATACAAGACAGACAGCAGATCCCTTCTGATCCCAATAAGGATGGTTTAATGAAAATTTAGAATTGAATGGTAATACTAACATGGGGGGGGGGGGCTGTCCAGTCATCAACCAGGACCTCTATCTCTATTGCACCGGCTAAAATAAAGTATTTAGACCTGATATTTGGTCCGTGTTGCCCATTCCTACTGTGGTATCTTAACTTTGATGTCATTCAGTGGAGTTCTAGTGCTGTTATTGAACGGTGAATCCTCAGTTTGTCCTCCTGGAGTTGACTTGTTAAAGGAGCTGTTAGAGACAGTTAGTCTTTGTGTGTTAGTTCTGTGTATGTGGTCGTGTGTTTGTATGACTGCCTGGTTCCTGTGGGGGTTTATTGTCTGTGCTGGTGGTTGTGACTGTGCTCTCTTGTCCACAGTGCTGCATGGTGCTGAACCCCTCCCCTATTACACTGCCTCCCATGCCATGAGCTGGTGTTTACAGTGTTCCCAGGGCGTGGCCTATCTCCATGGCATGAAACCAAAGGCTCTCATTCACAGGGACCTCAAGCCACCCAAGTATGCTCCTCCTCACCTCACACTCTTCTGTCTCCTGTTTCACTGTGCCAGCAAAGTGCCTTAAAGCTTCCTTTATTCTTTAGTTTGTTTATTTTTGACACTGCTCTCACAATGAGCCAAAAACACTTTCCTGTATTTGAGTGTAAGAAAAGTTAAGCAAGATTATTTCATATTTGGAGTTTTTATGAGAAGTCAAAAACTTTGTATCCTTTACATTTTATGAATGTTTCCTTTTGTTCATCCTGGATATTATTGGGGATGTTCATTTCAAGGAAGTCACTGGCAATTATTTGACATAAATTTAAATTTCAAAGAGATGGACTGAGATGTATTTCAAGTAGCTCGTGTTAATACAATGGAAAGTGGCATTAACAGGCTCACAGATTTAGAATGGATGCACTTAGAAACCTATTTTATTTAACAAAATATTCTTAATAGATTGTATAATCACTCTTTTAAATAAAAATGTTCCTTCTATTTAGTTAAAAGAAACAAAGCTAGTTTCTCTGCACTTGGCAGTCTACACCACGTTCCAAATTATTATGCAAGTGATATTTTTCTCTGATTTTCCTAAATACTCAATGCAAATGACAGTATAATTTTCAAGTCATCAACCATAAGAGCATAATTAAGATTTTATTGAACATACCTCCCAATGATAACTTTTTTTTTTTTTTTCCAAAAATAAAAAACTCAAAATGCACTGTTCCACATTATTATGCACAACAGAGTTTCAGAACATTTTATAGGTTAAAAAGAACTGAAAATGGTAATTTGTTGAATTTGGAGCATTAGGGGGTCATATTAACGAAAATCAAAAACTATTTTAATCAAAAAAATCTTAACAGGCCAAATGTTAACATAGGAGCCCTTCTTTGATATCACCTTCACTATTCTTGCATCCATTGACCTTAGTGATGCAAGATAACTATTTTTTTGAACCGATACCGATAACCGATAATTTCCTACTCCTGATGGCCGATAACTGCTAATAACCGATACATTTTTTTCAATTGTTGATTTAACAAAATAAGTTTATTTGATGTGCTTATGCACATCTGGGGGTAAGAAGGGGTTACTATTTAGTGAGCAAAGATATTTATAACTAATTTTAACTAACATCACTCGTGTTTTTCAAAAAACAAAGAACTGTTCTGACTTTATAACTGTTATTATAGTTAACTTTTTTTAGTTGAACATTTGTGTACCAAGTACAGCATACACAAACAACTGACATAGATTTTCCCCCATAAAACCAAATGATAACAGGCTGTTATGCTTAACAAATGGAGATATTTGGGGGTCTGTTAATTTTTTTTTTTTTTTTTTTTTTTTTTTTTCCTTAAGCCAGAATTGAAGCGAGCTGATGTTTTACATAAAGATTAAAAATATGCACTGGCATAAGTCATATCAGAGATAGAATGTAAAGTCCACCATGGTCTAACTGAATGAAACCACGTCAAACAGAGCAGGTAGGTATATCACTATGAAAGTAGCGATGGATCAGGAGACTGTCAGACTGATTTTGTTATTATAACGTTGCGCCTTTTGGCTCTGGCAAGCTTTCTGCAGTTTTCAATGCCTGCTTAGGATCAGAGCTCCGCTGACTCGGTCCTGATGCCTGCGGCTGAGGCTAGTGGCTGCTGCCGCTTCGTTTTAACGTCGTTAGGATGATGACTATCAGTGACTTAAAAGATCCGTTGAGGACTTCTTTGTACTCATTGCGACCTTTGTAGGGCAAATTCTACACACACGGTCGTGTAATCCTCCCCGTAAATACTGAATAACGCCACCGTGTTGTTAGCATTTTAGCACAGGGGCTGCTACTTCCTCTTCTTCTCTGGTGCTTTAACAGCGGGTCGTGTACTGCGGCGCCACCAGCTGTTTCAGAATGTGTAGTCTCCTGAGAAAGAAAACAAATGCCAGCACTGCCATGCTGACAAAAATATATATGTTATTGGGACCCATCGTCTTTATATTGGACCGATAAGTAATGATTTCCTGTTATCGGCCCGATAACTATCAGCCCGATAGTTATCGTGCACCTCTGGTTGACCTTGTGAGTTTTTGGAGAGTTTCTGCTTGAATTCGTTTGCAAGTTGTCAGAATAGCCTCCCAGAGCAGCTGTTTTGATGTGAACTAAAGTACCCAGAACAACATCCAAAGACTTGCAGGCCTCACTGGCCTCAGTAAAAGTCAGAGTTCATGACTCTACCACAAGAAAGACGCTGAACAAAAATGGCATCCATGGGAGAGTTCCAAGGCCAAAACCACTGCTGACAAAAAGAACACAAAGGCTCACCTCTCATGTGACAACAACATTTTGATGATCCCCAAGACTTTTAGAGAAATGTTGTGTGGACTGACAAGATAAAAGTTGAACTTTTTGGAAGGTGTGGCTTGGGTTGGGTCGTCTTTGTGAGATATTAAAACTGGTTTGGTGATCCAAAACATTTAAGTGTGATAAATATGCAAAAAACCCAGGAATCAGAAAGGGGGCAAATACTTTTTTACGGCACTGTATAATGTCATAAATTTCTGACTTTATAAACTTGTAATTTTGAGTTTCTAAAGTCAAAATTAGCGACTTTTTTAACTAAAAATTTCATAGTTTGATTTCTCTTAAATTTCCAATTTTATAATCTCAAAATGTTTATTTTTCTCTCTCAAAAATGTATTAATTTTTTCTTGAGAAGTATCAGAACCTCTTTATTTATGATTTTTAGAGTGGCCCTGTAAAGTTGTCATAGTTTTCATCTTTATCGGATCGTCTTATGGACATGAGTTATTTACATTTTTGGTGCTGTAACAGTTTTAAATGCTTTCCATTTTGAAAGAAAGAAGAAAAAAGATATTTTTTCCTTTCAGTTCCAGGAGTCTTGAAATCGGAAAAAAATGAAAATTAAAATCAGAAAAGATTACAAAGGGGTCCAGACTCAAAAAGAGTAGAAGCCACTGTCAGGGTTTTAAGTACGTGTAACTTGACACACACAGCCTCTACTTTATAAAATCATTGTGTTTTTAATGGGATTATTTCTCCTATCTTTCCTCCAGTCTTCTCCTCGTGGCAGGCGGCACAGTGCTGAAGATATGCGACTTTGGAACAGCATGCGACATTCAGACCCACATGACCAACAACAAAGGAAGTGCAGCATGGATGGCCCCGGAGGTATTTGAAGGCAAGTATGAGCGGCATTCCAAGTGGTTGAAGAGCTTTGCATGCCTTCCCCGTCAGACAGTTTTTAACTAAAAAGTCTGCACGTGTGATTTCTTTAAATGCCCACAAAGATCCAGCCGTGCCATTTCTGTGTGCTCTTTCATGCACTTTACTTTGTTTTTGTCACATTTCACATTAATAGCAGCTTAGCGCTCCCAGCATGGAGGCATTAATTCTTGATTCATCATCAGCAGCCTCACTCTGCTGCTTTATAGATGGTCGTCTCCCAAAGCGTGGTGGCAAGATGAATGGAGTGATTCTGGTGGCTTTATTTCCCTGGAGAGACGACAGTGTTGAATTTGTGTTCTCATTCAGCCTAATGTATTTCTACATGATGAGACATGTTCTTGGCAAAGGGGGTCAGGAGGAAAAATGAATTAAGCCGTGGTCATTATCTTGTTTTTGGAGGCAACTTACAAGCCTCCAGTGCAATTAAACATCTCACTTCTGCCCTCTCCATGAACTCCTCACAAGTAATTTGCATCAGTGAAATGCTACCATAATGCCTCAGTGCAGCAACTTATAATAGAAGTGTGATGTGTGCTTTAATTCAGCAATAATAGGCTCAGTAATTAGGCAACACAGGAGCTATTTCTTGATAAAAATTGCTCCCTTATTTTCATCCTCCTCCCTCCTGTGAAAGTAAAGATGAGATAAAAGCTGCCAAGCTTTCCCAGGCTCTCATCTCAAATGTGCCACAGAGAATTAGTTTTATCTGTCAGTCAGCGATGTCAAACTGAGCGTTTTCCCACTTTGAAAAGGACTGAAGTGTTGCTGTGTGTTCTTGTGTAACTCACAGGCAGCAATTACAGCGAGAAGTGTGATGTGTTCAGCTGGGGGATCATTCTCTGGGAGGTGATCACTCGCAGGAAGCCCTTTGATGAAATTGGAGGACCAGCTTTCCGCATCATGTGGGCTGTGCACAACGGTGAGTCATCAGCTGTGTATTTGTGTGAGCGGAGCTGCAGGATGCAAAGGCCATGCCAACCTCTCAGTCATTGTTGGTCCTCAGACCTGCCTGCCCTCTAAGGAATGCTGGGAGATAATTTATTCCAGTAGTTTCAGAACCTTGTCCTGTTTTGTCAACGTATTTGGCAATGTTAATTCGTGATGTAATCCAGCTTTACATAAATTGTGATTACATTTACTCGACAGTTCTTGAGGCAAGTAAACACTCAGACATCAATGAAATCTGAATACTGTTCATGCGACACAGGATCTCAACGTAAGCGGGTAAACAATTTGAAGTTGGTTTGCAGAATGAGGCAAGCATTAGCAGAGTTAACATCGCCGACCTCTAGTCCTCTGTGAAGTTTAATGTTCTCTAATGCAGGGGTTCTCAAACTTTTGGGGGCTAGGGACCCCTTACAGGTTAGAAAATTTTCCAAGGACCCCCACATAACCCTCACGCTGATTAAACATATGTTAACTGCCATTTGCACTCTTAGATGCTGTATTTTAAACTCTTGAACCAAAATATAAGCTCTTGTCTTGAGTGTGGCTTCTTACTTTTTGCGATTGTTTGAGCAGCCAAATAAGAATCCCTCTGTGCTTTTTCAGGTCAGGTTACCCATTCATGTTTTCTGGCGGATGTATCTCCTCCCTTTTCGTTGGGAAACATATTTTGTTTTGTCCTTTCACTCTGCATGAGTGATAGATTTACGTGATATGTCACAATCATATCTGACTTTTTATTGGCCCAAAGCTGACTTATGTGGGAGTCATTGGTTTATGGCGCTGTCATGCCTACATGTATTTATTTGATTTTGAATGACATGGCATTACTTTAATAATTTATTTTAAATTGTTTCGCAGTCCCCCAAGCGGTTTCTCGCAGAGCCCTAGGGGTCCCCAGACCCCCCAGTTTGAGAGCTGCTGCTCTAGTGGTGTAACAATCCATTGACGTACAGTGCATTCAGAAAGTTAATATATACTTGGTGCCCTATCATGACAAAGAGAAAATGTTATTTTAGGAATTATTTTCAAATGTATTAACAATTAAAAACTGAAAAATCACATTAACATAAGTTTTTTTAAATTGATATTGTTTTATTTTCAATTTTGTATTTTATTTCAATTAGAACTTGGCAGTTGATATTGTACCTAGTTGTTACATGCTGACCCCGTTAGGTGAAGTTGTTGAGATAAGCTCGTAGTGGGTTTCTAACTCACCTACACATGGTTTTAACTTTTATTCCCTTTTCTTTGTCTGACTGTGCTTTTGTAAATGTGCTAAATAAATAAACTAAACTAAGTATTCAGACAATCAAGATCCAGAGAAATGGGAGGAACCTAAGCTAAATTTCATGTGTTTTGCAATGGGTCTGAATACTTATGTCAATGTGATATGTCACTTTTTTGTTTTTTAACAAACTTTCAAAGATTTATAAAGCTCTTTTTAAACTTTGGCTATGTTCACAGTCCAAGACTCAATACTCAGTTCTGATCTTTTGCTCTTTGATTATTTCGTTTTTTTTTTTTTGGCTGTTCACACCACAGTTGAATTCCAAAAGATCAGATTTGGATCTGATTAAGTACCAGATATGAAAATGGCCTGAATCGAATCTAAAAATGTCAGATTCAGTGTGACTTGTACTCAGAGGTTGCGCTGGATTTTTTTGTTGTCCGTCATTTTGACAGAAAGGGTCGTAAAAATTCTGTCATGCCATTTTACAATCCGCCATTATAATTTCCTCTTTAACATCTGTAATATGATATAATTCAATGTGATTTATTAGTAGTGTTTGATTAATGAAGCACCCTTTTTAAACTTATATTCAAAAAACAATCTTTGAGGTTCTGCATTTTAATGGCATTGAGAGAAAGATGAACACAGCAGCACAGCATTTACTCCTCGTCCTTTTTACGCAGTGACAGTGGAGCAGCAATCCCTGTCTTTAAGCAAGCAACTATGAACTGTGCCATTTAAGATATCACACACAGTTTTTCCGATATTTTTAATGTCAATTTATTGTAGTTTGATGACCATTGCTGATAAGTTGTTAAAAGGCTGCACTGTGGAGCTGTGCGCATTTGTCTGCTCCACAGGAGTCGTAATCTGAAAAAACGTCCAGCACTCAGGTCTTGCACACTGAGTCCGTTGCGTTTGTATTTGCCTTGACTGCGAAAATTTGTAGAATGTGGCAAATAGTTTCGTACTGCGAGCATGTGTCTCTGTCACTCCTTTAAAATCCAACTGCGTCATAGCATATGACCTGTGAGTTGGCTACAAACATATGTCTTTATCTGTTATATTTCCATGACTGATATCCACATAATACACTGGAAAACTACGGTGTTTAAAGTGAAATTTATCGAGAGAGAGAGAGAGAGAGTCGGGCGGTGGTGAGCAAGCAAGAGAGAATAAAGCAACAGACACTGATCTGAATCATCATTCACCCATCTCTTTGATATATTTCCATGGTTGATATTCGCATGATAAATGAGCAAACTTTGGTGTTTAAAGTGATGTTTCAGTGGTGAGCAAGCGAGGTGGAAGCAACGGGTACTGTTTTGAATCATCGGTCACCTTGGACAAATACGAAATTTTGCCAAAAAATCGAACCTGTTACGAAAAAAACAGGAAATAAAACAACAATTTCAGCATCAGTGTGCAGACATGATTAGAACAACATGAAGCAGGCTCATTGTGCGAAGGCCTTGACACTCTACATGCCGACCTGTGTACTGAGACACCTGCGGTAACCTCTCAGGGCTGTCAGCACGGAGACCGACGTGCTTTCATTAATCTACGATGTGGATTTTTAATAGATTAGATAACCTCCTTGATAGTCCATGTGTGCAAAATGGAAACGGTCTATGCATCTGTCTGTGTGTGTGCGCTGAAATGCAGGCTCATACTCGTTATTCCAGCCCGTCAAAATGACGGACAGCCTTCAAAATTCTCCGTCATTCTTCCAAAAAATCTGTCAGTGACGGAGAATATTCGGTTCCGCTTGCACTGTTTACACGGTCAGGAACAAATCAGTTAAGAGTCACATATGAGCAAAAAAATCAGATTCGGGTCACTTTAAACTGCAGCGGTAAAGTAGCCTTTGTCATGATGGGTTACTGAGTGTAGATGAATGAGAATAGAAAGGATTTTTTCCCATAGCCAACAGAGAGGGCCATTTCAAGTTTAAAAAGTTAAATACTGTATTTGCACTATTTGGTTAATAGCTCAGGGATCATTAACATAATATTTTAATTCACTTCTCTGATCTCTGAGGATCTGAGTTTGTGTTTTTAAGGATGTAATCCTAAAATTATGCTTTGCTGTTATTCTCTACGGTAAAGATCAGCTGCTGTTGTGACTCGTATCGATAATCTTATGGTGAGGCTGTGGGAAATACCCAGCCCTGACACATTTTACATACAACTTAGTGATGAAAACAGAGCATTTGACAGTGTTTAACAGGTATAACAAATAAATGATGATAAATGTTAAATGAAGTGGGCAATTAATATCTGACTGCCAAAAAAAAGGACTCTACCTAAATTTTATTTAATACTTCCAAAACTTTTGCACCAATTAGTTATTCAGACCCTTAAACATGTAATGATGGCCCTTTAAAGCTCCTATTTTTGAGTCTGGCAGAGGAGAGCAGCTTAAAGGCTTGTTCACCTGTGCTGTGCTCCCTGTAGTTTATTTCATCCCAGAGACAGATGGAGAGGAATACTAATAGGACACTAATAACACCACAGGACAGGTTTGATATTTTCACCTGCCTGAGTCATTACTGTCTCAGGTAGTAGGAGACAGGGGGTTTGGCATAAATTTGCTCTATTTCTCAGCTTGTCCTGTGTGATAATAAAAATGATCAGTTCCTCTGTGTCTCTGTGTGGGCATTTTATTTTCCTCTGTTCATTCAGGGACTAGACCTCCTCTAATCAAAAATTTACCCAAGCCCATTGAGAGTCTGATGACTCGCTGCTGGTCTAAAGACCCGTCTCAGAGGCCTTCGATGGAAGAGATTGTCAAGATCATGACTCACCTAATGAAGGTAATCCATCCTTGCACACTGTTCACCCTCACTAAAGGCTTTGATTACACTGGAGTGAATGAATCAATAAACCTGACAGGGTACAACAGAGAAAAATATGTCCTTAAAACAGGAGCAGGGAAAGGATTGGCTTCAGTGCTACATGAAGTATGATTCCTGTGACGACCTTATAAAGGGAAGCATTTAAAACTGAAGGAATAAACTCAGCTTTCATTAAGACATGCAGAATAAGGGCAGCTTGTCCATTTCTGTGTTTTTCCCTGGATTTGTCTGTGCAATATATGCCCAGTTAAAAATCTGATTGTGTCAACAGAAATACATTTTTCCCTTCCTTTTGTTGAGCAGTAGCTTATGCAGACGGTAAAAACTCAAATCTAAGCATTCCTGTCAAGCAATTTATTAAGACACACTGATGACCCAGCATAAGAAATATCTCATTTCACGTTAAAATGCTTGTAACAAGGAAATAAGCGATTGGCGGGGGGGGGGGGCTTTTTTTCTGTTCAATGTCCAAAGAGAAAAAAAAAAAAATTTCAAGAATATAATTTATACACTTGTTTAGATTTGATATAAAACCCTGAAGCTACCTGGGCTCTGCCATCACCATGAAATTAACATGCATGTGGAGAAGTAGAGCTAAGAGAAAATGTAATTTCAGGTCTGTTTTTATCATGAGATGATTGCTTACAGCATTATAGGGTGTGATGTTTGCCAATATGAGCAATAAATGTTTCTCCAACAAATCTTGGCAGATACAGCATCCAGGAAGAGGCTGTGAGCTGAGCTGCAATCAACTTGTCAATTCTCCAAGATCCTAAGTGATTTGTAGATAAATTAACTATTTTTTTCTTTTACCAGTACTTCAAAGGATCTGATGAACCCCTGCAGTATCCATACCAGTATTCAGATGGGGGACAAAGCAGCTCTGCAACTAGTACAGGTAATAGAGTCTTCTTCAGCTTTATCTTACTTCAGGACAAATGACGCATGTTAAAGCCATATCCAGCACTCCAAGAGCCAAAGTGAGGACAACTCCACGATTACGAATAATCAATGTTTCACAAAGCTCATGGTTCACTTTGTACCTCACATTTGGGGTCATAGCACATTACAAATTCAGTACAAATAAGGTATGGGTTTCATAGATTTATTTTGAAACGACAGAGGTACAAGACAAGAACAACATGTAGTAATAAAATATGATCATATGTGCCTGTAGCATTTATGATGTGTGGTCACATAGCTTTATGTTTCATGGGAGTTCCAGCCATCTCTTTCTTGCTGAACAATGGGAGCTATAGTTTGTCATGCTTCATCAACACTCATACTGCAAAGGTTGCCGGCCTTTGTGTGCAAGGAGAAGGGACTTTGTGATAAAGCTCAAACATTTTAATACAGCAAGGTTCCTCCATGTCTGCATTTGTACTCATAGCCCAAAAAGATTATAGGCCGTGGTAGTCGTGCAACCTTCTCTGCTTTTAAAAAACAGCGTGGAAAATACCTTTATTTTCTATTTGTCATAAGATTGAACGCACTAAACCACAACATTCAAATTCACCTGGACGTCACAGAACAGGAAAAATAACCCCCACCCCCAAATGCTGGTGGAAAAAAGCTGTGAAAATGTATCAGTCCATTCAAAATTTCTACATCATCTGCCTATCTATACCTTTTTTAACCATTTTCCAGTGTTCTAAGTTTTTTTAAGTAGTAAGATTAGGAATAGACATTTGAAGCAAAGTTATGAATCAAAAGTTATTGGCAATTCCTTGAATGAAGTCGATAAACAGCACCCCCCGCCATTTCTTAGTGAAATGTTCCTTTATGCTAACCAATTCGGGTTTAAAAAACAATTTAGTGATGCTTTATTTTTGTTATTTCCTGAGTTTATTATTAATAAATCTTTTAAACTGTTGCTTTTAAAGCACCAGTATCTTTTTTTTTTTTACCATTTGTTAAATTTACAAGCATGCTATTTCAGTTAACTCTTGGCACGTTAAGAAGGTTGTGACATAATATAAATTAGGGCTGAACGATTTGCAAAAATAATCTAATTGCAATTATTTTTCCCAATATTGTGATTGCAATTTAATGTGAAATTATTTTTTAATGTGTTGTTAAACAAACACAAGCAGTAAATCACTTTTTTATAACGAGCACTGTAAGAGATAAATTAAACTAGGGATAAATCATTTTTTTAAAGAAATTCTAATTGTGATTTTGGTCCATATGGCAAATTTGTTATCAAGTGCTGTATTGAGGAGGTTGATCATTTATTTGTTTTTCTTGTTTTGAATTAAAAAAACACATACATGAAGAAATAAAGTTGGATCTTTGTTAAAAAATAAAAAAACAAGAATCCACTAAAGAAATTTAAATGTTTGCATATGGTGTAGAGCATAAAACGTCTACTGCAAAAATTATGTTTCTTGTATTTTGACACATTTCAGGTTAAAGAAATATTGCTCTGTCTGCGATTTGAATATTGCAGCAGGCCATATTGCAATTTAATCTAATTTGAGATTAAATGCCCAGCCCTAATATAAATGGTCCAGGACATACATATGACCCTATTGGCTTTGTGCTAAATATAATTGGAATTGCTGTATTTGGGCTAACAAATAGCATTGTGGTCACTGTAAGTTTAATGAAGAATTTCTTTATCTTGACAAAACTTTGCAAAACTGATGGTTCAGTTTGTTGGTTCTTAACATGAGGTCAAGCACCAAGGTGGTTGGTGTGAGACTTTGTCTACTCTTGTCAAAATGAGATTTGCCTATATTAACCAAAATCATTGTATAATACTTATTCAATAGTTTATATAAAAGTTTTTTGAATAGAAAATCATGTGTTTGGGTTTTATCAGTTAAACCATTAAAGTAGGGGTCCATTTTTTTGAAAGCAGTGTATTTCATTTTGTCCTGTTGGTTCATGGAGGGGCTCAGCTTTTCTTTGATACCAGTGGGGTGGAGATATGCAAACCCAACCTCCAGGCAGTACTCCTTTTACTCCCCACCACATCGAACATATACCAGAATTGACTATTTTTTATTAGATAACAAATTGACCCCTATGGTTACAGATATAGAATACTCTGGCATAGTAATATCCGACCACAGTCCAGTTGTATTGAAACTTCACATTCCTGGGAACATGCCGCCTCAGCGAACGTGGCACCTTAATACTAGGTTATTAGCAGATGATGATTTTACAAAATGTATAAACTCTCAAATTGAATTTTTCTTAGAGGTTAATGATACACCCGATATAAGTGCTGGTATTTTGTTGGGAACCTTAAAAGCTTATATACGAGGACAAATAATTTCATATAATGCCGGCGAAAGGAAAAGACGAATGAAACGTACCTCAGAATTAATGAAGGCAATAAAAGAAGTTGATCTGGCACACTCTGTGACTCCCTCTGAGGAGTTACACAGAAAGCGGATTCTGCTCCAGGCCGAATATGATGTCTTGATGAATCAACGTGAGGAGGATCTATACGTCAGGTTGAGGCAGGACCTCTATGAGCATGGTGAGCGTACAGGCGAGCTCCTGAGTCACCAGCTGAAACATCAGCAACTGCAGGTGTGATAGTAGAGATAATCTGGGAAACAAAATTATAGATCAGAAGGGTATTAACGAACAGTTTAAGTCTTTTTATAGGGACCTGTATGCTGCAGAAATAAATGACAGGGAGCGAGTGAAGACACTTTTTGAAAATCCAAAAATGCCATCTCTAGAGGACGCAGACAGGGATAGCTTAGAGGGACCGGTGACTGCAAGGGAGATAGAGAATGCGATTCGGAATATGAAAACAGGCAAAGCACCGGGCCCCGATGGGCTCCCAAGCGAGTTTTATAAAACTTTTGCCTCCAAATTAATACCCCTGCTCTGCAGGGTATATGAGGAGGTCCTTGATAAAAAGTGTTGCCTACAACAATGTCACAAGCTATGATCTCTGTACTCCTAAAGAAAAATAAGGATCCGCTTAAATGTGAATCATACTGCCCTGTGAGTTTACTTGGCTGTGATTATAAGATATTGACTAAAATATTGGCAGCTAGAATATAGCCTGTTATAAGTAAGATAATACATCCTGTTCAGACAGGGTTTGTTACCAGTAGACAACTTTCCAGCAATCTCCGTCGCCTGTTTAATGTGCTGTACACCGCTGAGGATAACAATGAGCTTGAGATCGTGATCGCCCTAGACGCCCACAAAGCTTTCGATAGAATAGAATATTTCTATCTGCACACAACCCTTGAGAGATTTGGATTTGGCTCTAAATTTCATTCATGGATTGAGATAATTTATGAAAACCCCCAGGCTATGGTAAGAACAAACAATGTAATATCTGAACCCTTTCCTCTGTTTCGAGGAACAAGGCAGGGATGCCCCTTGTCATCCTTGCTTTTTGATATTGCCATTGAGCCCCTTGCAATAACATTGAGGAATGCTGCTGGACTGAAGGGGATGCAAGACCATAAGCTCTCTCTATACGCAGATGACCTCCTTATTTTCCTGTCAAATCCTGCTGAGAGCATTCCGGTGGCCCTTGGAGTTATTGAGGATTTTGGGAGGGTGTCTGGTTATAAAATTAACCTAGAGAAAAGCGTTCTTTTCCCAATTAATAAGCAGGCAAGGAGATTGTCATTCCAGGCTTATCCTTTCACAACATCTAAGGATAAATTCACCTATTTAGGTATTAACGTAACAAGCAAGTATAAAGATTATATAAATTATCATTTTAAAGTAACATTGGATAAGGCAAAATTAGATAAGGAAAGGTGGTCATCTCTCCCCCTATCTTTAGCAGGGAAGATAAATTTTGTCAAATGAATGTTATGCCGCGATTCCTCTTTTTGTTCCAGACAATAGCAATTTTCATTCCTAAATCTTTCTTTAAAGAATTGAATAAATGTACATCCACCTTCATTTGGAAAAAAACAGTGCCCTGGATAAGAAGAGAGTTCCTGGAAAGACCGAGAGAAGAGGGAAGCCTTGCCTTACCAAATTATATGCATTATTATTGGGCTGCTAATATAAACAAGCTGCTGTTCTGGGTCGCGCAGCTAGGTGAGGATGAAACTCCAGTGTGGGTACGTATGGAAAGATATGCATCTAGCCCGGTCTCTATGCGATCTCTGATCTGTGCTCCTCTGCCCTTAAGCAAACACTTTTACACAAACAATCCTGTTGTACGCGACTCTATCAAAATCTGGGTCCAATTCAGAACACATTTTAGAATTAGAAATGCCCTCCTATCTGCTCCCATTTATGGCAATCATCTGTTTTCTCCAGCCCTTGGAGGAACAGCATTTAGGAAATGGGATAGAGCTGGGGTGGAATGTGTCAAAGATCTTTTTAAAGATGATGTATTTATGTCTGCTGCTCAGCTTGAGAAGGAGTATGGAATCCCTGCAAAGACTAATTACTTCAGATACTTCCAGGCTCGAGATTTTGTAAAAAAGACCTTCTCCTCTTCCCTCCAGTTACCACAAAGTGGGTGGATAGATGGGTTATTGGACATGAATCCAACTCTTAAAGGAATGGTTTCCATGATTTATGTAAATATCCAGAGGGTGGCTTCTCCATCTCTTGACAACATAAAAAGGAAATGGGAGGAAGAGTTAGAATTGGATATAACAGATGTTGACTGGAGATGGGCAGTGGAATTAATACATTCTTCTTCAATATGTGTTAGACACGGATTGGTACAATTTAAGGTGTTGCACAGACTCCACTTAACAAGGGACCAGCTGGCAAGAATTTACCAAGGGGTTGATCCAACTTTCCCTAAGTGTAAACAGGTGCCAGCCAATTTATGTCATATGTTCTGGTCTTGTCCCAGGTTGGGAGAGTTCTGGGCCCAAATTTTTAGATCTTTTTCTTCTATCTATAACAAAGCTATAGAGCCCAGCCCTCTGACAGCCATCTTTGGTGTGGCACTAAGGGAAGCACAATTAACAATCACTCAAAGGAAAGCAATAGCAGTATCCTCATTGCTGGCAAGGAGATTGATCTTATTCAACTGGATAAAGGCAACACCACCATCTCATAAACGATAGGTAGAGGAGGTAATGGCACACCTTAAATTAGAACATCTTTGGTTTACTTTGCAGGGCAACACTAAGAGATATTTTAAGGTTTGGCAGCCTTTTATTTCTTATTTTGAACAGGAGTTTTCATCTACTCCGACATAATTTGCAGCTTCTGAACACCCCTCCCCCCTTTTTTCCCCCTATTATTATTATTATTATTATTATTATTATTATTACTGTGTTTTAATCTCATTTTTATTTATTTATTTAACCCCTAAGTGTCTGGACCAGATAGGTTGTGGGTATGTCTGATGTTAGATACAGGTATGTCTGATGCCTAGTATTAGTATGATTTTTTGTTACTGTTTTGTATATAGTTTAGACTTGTATTTGAAATGCATGTTTCGAGCTTTACTGTCTTCATCTGAATGGGATGTTTGTTGTTTAAAACTGAAAATCAATAAAAACACTTTGATTATTATTATTGATACCAGTGGAGATGCTTCAGGGAAACAAAGGTTGGGAATTTGCACAAGGGCCAAATAAAGTCAGAGACTGTGGGGGCCAGACTTTTAAATAACCAAAATAAAAACTAAATATCTTGGTCTCATTAACATATTGTGATCTTGGAATTTGTATTTCCTTTCAAAATGCACATCATTTTAGCTGTCAACAATGTGATCTGTCCCTATCACCTATACTGCAGCCAGCCACAAGGTAGCAATTGAGATATTTTCTCTACATATTTCGGGGTTGTCATGCGTTGCAATACTAGTTTGGATGGTTATATGGTGCATCTCGATTGGTGAAAAACATTTGCAAAAAAAAGGTCTTTTGTTTTGATTCTGAGGCAGGAGAAATTTCATTCTTAGAGTTTGAAGTAGGAGGTTGACACAGAAAGCAGTAGATTCAATCAGAACTGGAATGATAAGTATGTATTTGTCATGCATCATATCTACTAATGTTTCCCTGGAGGTTAATTTCTGCAAAAAACAGATTAAAAGTGAAGTTGTTCTTGATAAAATTGTTTCAATATGGATCATTTTGGGGTTGATTTAATAATAATAATATCTTGAATTTATATAGCGCCTTTCAAGAAACCCAAGGACGCTTAATAACTGCTTAATAACTTAATAACTGCAACGATTTAAAACGTTAAGATACCCTTAGAACCACAACATAATTTTTCTCCTATATATTTTCTGAATCCAGTGATCTTCTGGGGGCCAGATGTAAAGCTTTGGGGGGCCTGATATGGCCCCCAGGCTGCCGGTTGATGATCACTGAACTGCACCATTATTTTCTTTAATTTGATCATTTCTTTATCTAAAAGATGTAAAGCAAGTTTCTTAGCTGCTTTCTTCTTATTTTGTTATTTAATAGAGGTTAGCCAACAACATTTAGATGTGCTGCAGCCACCCTCTGGTGGTCGTACCATATTTCAACCAGGTGGCTGTGAAAGTAATGGATAAGTATCATTTTAATAGTCATATAAGTTGTAATAAGCCTTTGAATTTTCTTATAACTTAATGACTTTGTGGATATTAAAAAAAAAAAATCATGTTCCATCCTTTCAGCCTTTACCACAGTTGAAGGTATAAAACACCTTAACCTCCCTGCCTTATGTGTCATGAAACAGGTTCATATGTGGACTACACTGGCACCAGCATGAGCAACAAAAGTGAAGTGAACATGGAGCACAGTGATTCTCAAGGAAGCAATGACACTATAAAGATAACGCCTCAGTTTGCTCCTCACTTCAAGCCAAAGGTAAATCAGCATCGAAGTAGTAAAATGTTATGTGTTTAAAGATGCAGTCTTTCTGAAATAAGCCTCGTTGTTTTAGGGAGACCCATTGAGGTCTCTGCCGCTGTCCAGAGGGGGAAGTGTTGAGAGTCTGCCCGCTCGGACTCAGTGCCTGGCATCATCTGACAGCAAAAGAATGAGCGCTGATCTCTCAGAGCTGGAGCCTAAGATGCCTTTTGCTCCTTCAGGTAAGACCACAAGATACATAGCATAAAACACGAAGGATGAAGAGCTTATAAAGAAGAACTGGCACACCCCTTTGATTTCTAGTATTTATTTTCTGTCAGAAAGTTTGCACAGGACAGCAGGGCATGCACTACTTTAGAGGAATGAAGCCTTTACCACAGTAGCTCTCCCCCAGATATGGTGTCAATGTTTTTTTAATTTTATTATTATTCAAGAAGGTATGCTACCATGTCTTCAGGTTCAAAGCTAATAATTTCTTTTTATTTATAAAGCTGTTTCATGTTTTATCTATTTATTTAACTGTTTTTATAAAATTTTGGGCCTTAATGCCAGATAGTGACAACATATTTTCTAAATGCAGCAGTAGATGTTTCAACCAGCAGCTCTATTAAAAGCTGTAAACTTTGCAATGCATCCTTTAGGGTGAAGGCTACATTAAAGGTTGAACACTAAAAGTGGTTGTTTTTGTCACTGACAGGCTGAGATTCTTCTTATAGATGTCTGACAACATTACAAGAAGGATTGCTACAAAGAAAGAACTTTTGTTGTGGAGAGAAATGCTTTTTTTGAAACCATTAACAGCTGTTGCATCGCTCCTCTCAAAGCCATCAGACACTGTTGACAAGGGCAGAAACTGAAAGTTGCTCGAAACATCAGTTGCTGAATTGCAGCCTTTATCTGATAGTTTTCCTGTGCCATCATAATGCAGAGTTTGATATTGTGTCTGGCCAGCTGGCTCTGGCACACAATGTAAAACTGAAGGCCAGCTGATTGCACATTAATTCAATGGAAATTATGCCTCAGAAATAGAAAACAGTAACACAACCTGAAAATCCTGAATGTTGGTTGCATTGTCCTTAAGTCTGTTTTGGGGTCTCTCAAAAGGAACAAAAGGTTTAAACTGTTCTCTTGCACTACATTTTTCAGTTGTGTTGTAGAGCACACCACTAGCAGTTCCTGTGTAGCTCTTTTGGTCCCGTCTCTTTTCACTCTATGGAGCAGGGTTCATTTTTTCAGCTATTTTAAATTTTAGTTAAGTGCTGGTTTAGCTCCGTGTATAGAGCAGGCACCCATATTTGGAGGCCACAGTCCCCAACGCACTGGTTGCGGGACTCTGCTCTATAGGAATTTCTCATTATGAAAGAGAAATGTGCTGAAATAGATGTTTTCAATCCACCAGGAAGCATCCAGAATGGAATGAATGTGCACATGTGCATTCTAGCTCACTTCCAGCACACCAGGAAGTAGCTACGTCTGTGCTTTTCTCCTTCATTATGAGAAAGTAAAGAATCAAAACAGAAATTCAGTTTTCTCTTGCTTATGAGCAGTTTTTGTAGAGCAGACTCCTCAATTCAAAACAAGAATCAGAGACTCATCATGTAGTGTTACTGTCTAGGTTGAGAGCCCCCCCAATAGCAAAATTTTATGTACTGTACATTTAAATACTGAATTATGACAATGAGGGAGAAAGCTGTTAAAATTCATCCTTGTGTCAACAAGAACCTTAAAATGTGACCTTAAGACATCTGACATTACAACACTAACAGAACATGGAAGACATCACAACAAGACAACCGAAAAAATGAAGGAAGATTTTCAGTTATATCAGGTTGTCTGATGTTGATGGCTGCACTTACAGTCATAAAGCCCATACCTGAGCATTTTATACTGGTAGGCTGGTCTCACTGATATATTTAGTGTTGCCACGATAAAGAAATAGGTATTAAGAGTGCATCTTATACATCTTGTACTCCAGATTTTGAGGTTACTTATAATTTTGCATTGTCCTGAGAAACTGCTGTTTTGTTAGTGACTCTTGTGAGATCATACTGTTACTTGCTGTTATATCAGAAAACTGTGTCAAAGTGGACATGTTTTTGTTACAATTAAAAGGCAGATGCCAGGACACGGATGGTCTAGCTCTAGAGCAGCGGTTCTCAAATGGTGTGCCGTGGCACACTGGTGTGCCTTGAGACAAGTCTAGGTGTGCCTTGAAAATTCGTCTGACTTTACGGAAGTACTACAACTATGCAACAACTAAAGAGACTATAACCAATGTCCTTGCTGCATGCAAGTATTACAAGTTGCATTGCATCATATAGCATTACATGCTCACTGTCCATCTGTTATCTGTTAAATATGCAAATGTAAATTTACATGTAAAAATATGACATCTCATGCTTTTACTTAGAAAATCTGAGGTATGGTGCCTCTAACAGCTGTGAGCCACATAGTTTTGTCTCCATGTTAGCACAAGTCAGACCATAAACATTCATAAATGGGTATGGAGAATATCCATACAACACACTCCTCTTTGTAAAGCAAGCTAACAAGTTTCGAGAGTGAGAAAAGTGGAAGAAAATTAAGAATATCCTCTGGTGAGACACTCCTGGTGTCTTGTCATCCTTTGTGCTACCTCTTCCCTTGTTACTTGTCCATCTTAATAGGAGCGACAGAGAGAAAATAGGAACAGGGTGACTGGGGATAAACCTGAGGAGCTGCAGTGCATCACTTGCAGAGTGTCAGGATGCTACAAAAGAAAACTCTGTAATCAAACTGATGTAGCTGGCACTTGCTCACATTGCATGCAGTTGGGACTGGGACATGTTGCTACTTGCTACACAAATCAGTGAAACACTTAAAATCTGTGTTGATTTTTGATGACAATTCAACTCAATTCAACCTTTATTGTCATTGCACAAGAAAAGTACAATGAAATTTTCCGTGCATCATGGATCATAGAGCACCAAGCCACAGCGTCTATGCACGCCGCCATCTTGACTGACAGTGGGTCACTTTTTCTTCTCTCTTGGGTCCTGGGGGGCCTCCGCTTTTGTTAGGTACATAGAGGGGGGCTCCAAGGAAAAATGGTTTGGAAATACTGTCCTAGTGCATATCATAACAACTGTGGGGCAACTTATCTGACAGTTTTACTTCATGTCAAGTCCTGGTTACATACATTACAAATGATCATACGCCAAAGTCACTGAATGACCTGAACAAACAAACCAGTTGTGGGAGGCTGGGGGCAATGGACAACCAACTGGTTTAAAGATATTTCATCAGTGTTTCTGTCAATGGAGTCTGATGATTTTGAAGAGAATAGCTGTTTCTGGGTTCAAAAATGATGATTTTTATATGTCTATATCAAGTAAAAATGTGAACCAGTGGCTGCATACTTTGATCAGAAGCATTTGCACTGAAGGATTAAATCACTTCCATTACAGCCACTGCTGACTAAAGGAATTCACTGGAGCAAAACACTTTTGCAGCTACGAGGCATTTATATTCCCAAATATACAAAGATAGAGCCCAGGTCTAAGAACACCAGAGTTTAAATGATGACTTCTCTGTTATTGCCTGGTTAAACTGATATGAAAAGCTTAGGAGCTGAATGTCTGCTGTTGTTTGTCCTGACTGAAGATGTGAAGTGGCTGCCAGTGGTGTATGCAGCGCCTTCAGTGGATGCGGTGCATGCTGCCCCTGCACGTACCATGTTTGCTCTGCATGTGTAGCTCACAGTGTCAGTCCAGCTGTGGGTCTCCAGTCTGTCTTAAGTCTGCATGCTCGTTGTGTTCGCAGCTGTACGTGTGAGTGTGTATGTGTGTGTTTTCGCAGCAAATCCCCAGTTTAAACGAGGCCACCGTAAAACGGCATCGTATGGCACCATTCTGGACATTCCCAAGATCGTCGTCACAGGTATCACTGGACCACTGGGCTTCATGGTGACTGGGTGGAGCTGGCTTGGCTGAGCCCGGGGGTTGCAGTGCTCTGATGTGACACTCTCATCTGTGGCCCTCCGTAATATACCAAGCACATTTATATTGATGAGTCTAAGGGTGTCTTCAGACCAAAAGTGAACAACGTTAAAAAAAAAATAATAAAACATCATTCTTTCATCCCCTTTGCACTCAGTCTATTAATGTCTGCTTTACACCAGTGGTTCTTAGCTGGTCCGGCCTCAGGACCCACCAGTCTGTCTTATGGCGCATCGTGGCCCAAGTTTCCAAAAAATTTCAACAATGCATTTTTAGTTAATTGAAAATGTTGTAATTTGGAGCATGATTGGACCAAAACACCTGATATAAAAAATAAAAGTATCAAAACTGATAAATTTTATACCCTCTTTCCCCATAATTATTTGTCAATTTTTGCCAGTTATCCAGAAAACTTGTGAAAAT
The DNA here is from genome assembly GCF_018320785.1 of Cheilinus undulatus. Taxonomy (NCBI): domain Eukaryota; kingdom Metazoa; phylum Chordata; class Actinopteri; order Labriformes; family Labridae; genus Cheilinus; species Cheilinus undulatus. The sequence continues at coordinate 8,877,937 of NC_054878.1, forward strand.
ACTTCATTATCATGGGAAAAGTAGCCATTTATTGCAAGAAGAGAAGATAACTTAGTTGAAATATTGATCAAACATTTGAATTTACCCAATTTCACAGGAAAACATTGTAAAATTAAAGGTATCGATGCATGTCCAAAAAGGACTGCAGGACTTTTTCCACTTTTTTTTCAGACACCTAGTCACAGAGGACAGCATTATTTCAGTTAAATTCAAACAGACAGCAATAATATGTGTACGCTAAAAGTATGAAACAAAACCTAAGAACAAACGGTGGTATGAATTAGATTAACAAATTGTTAAACAGACTAAAAGCTAGCAACATTTGTGACCTGTTTATTTTGCCAGTTAGTAGGGATTAGGGAAAAAAATCGCTACAGCATTGTATAGCGATATTTTGTGCAGCGATATATTGAATCATATCTTCCGCAAAGTATAGGGTTTTTTTTGGTTGTTTTTTTTTTCCAGTAAATTGCTAATATGAACTGAAGTCTATGATACTGGATAAATAGCATCAGTTTTCCTCTTGATGATGCTGTTGCGCCTTGTCCAGTGAGGTTGGCAGAGGTGACAGTCTTACAGCAGGAGAAAGTCAATACAACCAATATGGCAGCACCAGGCAAAAGACATTCGGAGTGCCACATGAAAAAGAATTCCGCGGTAATACGATAAAAATGAAAGAATTAAGTCATCTGATTGCAAAAGGAATGAATGAATTTTAAACTCAATTTACAGCGTAATGTATACTTAAGAAAAACATGTGAAAAGTGATTGATGCCATGTGTATCAGGTCCTACCAGATCAGTCTTTGCTAAAAAGCTTGGATTCAAAACTTAATTTTGTGAGCAGCAGGAGTCAAATTTTTTTTTAACTTTTGGTCTGAAAACATCTTAAGAACAATCTCTATAAAAAGAAAAAGGTATTACTGAGCTTGTTTTGGAGTAACACACATCAGAGGTGTCTTGTGTCTCGCTGTCTTCTGTGGTTTTCAGTTTGCAAGCAGAACATGAGTTAATATTCTCATCTTGTGTCACCTCTTCAACTACAAATCTAGTTTTGACTAATTGGTTTTCTTATAAGTCAATGAGTCTTTTCATCCCCCCTGTCAAGAACAACAAATTCCAGCTGACGTCTGAATATCTGATTGTTATATTGCATCCTTTGAGGTGACACGGATGAGATAAGCTCCTAACTCATGGCCCTGTCCTCTCTGTCATCTCTCTGGCTTGGCTGCAGCACATCGTGGGGAGGGGGCTAAAATCAGAGCACCACTTCTCCGCATCTGAACTCGTCCTTGCCTTTCATGCTTAGAGGACGTAGAGAAAGCATGGCTAATTTTTTTTTTCTCCCTCTTGCTCTCTTTACATCCATTAACTTTGAAAAAGTCATTTTGATTAATTTCTCTCACACTGAGGGTCAGAGCTATTATTACGAGCAGAGATACGGGTGAAAGGAACGGGGACAGCTCTGGGTGTCAAAAAGACTTCTATTCTTGAGCAACGTGAGAGGCGTGGAGTGAGTGGCTAATTTAATCCAGTGACTAAGGCTTGTTATTAAAGATAAGGCGCCCATCATTGCATCTGCACACCTGGATGTCAAACCTTTCTCAAAGCTCATAAATCAGCTTTGGCCATTAGGCTGAGGGTGCAGCGGTGCACAAATCCACAATTGAGCAGCTACATCAAATATGGAGTCTTGATGAAGTCTGTTTCAGTAAAGCAATAAAAAGACAGTCTGGTTAGTATTTTATACTTACATGAAAGTGCAGCTGATTGGCTATAATTTTTACCTAGAATAGGACATTTAGCTTTCTTATATTCAGAATAAAACAATGTAATAATATTTAAGTATTAATACTACCATTATTAGCTTCAAATTCAAATATATTGTGTTAACTTTAGGTGTCTTGTTTGCTTTTTTTAAAGGTCGCAACAATTGGTGCATTTTTATACACTGAAATACAGTAAATATATCAAAAAATCCCCAGTATTTGTTCAAAGAAGTGTACCAGGTTGCACAAGCTCTGCAGCAAAGCTCTAATCATGTTTAAGATAAATGTGATTAGTTACAGTCTTTGTGATGAATTAATCTTGATTAATCATATTAAATATGAGAAGGTAAGATTTGCTTTAAGGCTCTGTTTCCAAATGGTTCTTTCTAAATCACAATTTGATTTTATTCAATTCATTACTTTAAGAGATAAATTATACTGTATTTTAATCAGTTAATGATCAGTGCATTGATTATCATGATCTCTCAGATGGATGCAATCATAGAAATTCACAGCTCAGGGAATTTAGTGTATGTTTTAATAATAATAATAAGAATAATAATAACTTTATTTGTATAGCAATAGTAGCAATAAGAAACAAGCAAGGTAAGAATAAAAAGCAGAGGAGCAGACGAAGAAGCATTAAGGTAAAATTTCTGGAAGCAGAGTGAAATTTAAAAAGAAAACTGATAGAAAGAGGGAAGATGTAGTAAAACACATTAAAAGACAGTTTTGATTATCTTTAAAAAAAAGTTCTGTGGACAGTTTATGGCATTGAAGTGTGATCCATCTGTATTCATTGTTCTTTAATGTCTTTTATATGTTATTTAATTATTTAAAATCAGTACAGACATTAAGTCATCTCATGATGGATGTTCCCTTTTATGGGATAATATCAGACAAGCAAGTAACAACTCCAAATGCACAGAACAAAACTAAATTTAAAAAAAATACTGAAATTGTTAATCATGATTAAACTCAGAATTTCTGTTGAAAGTGAAATAAGACTTTAGGAGCAGCAGTGGACTTTTTTTTACATCCCTGTGGCTACAGAGATGCTGACAGGGTTAACCAAAGTGTGCTGAAAGAGACGATAGAGCATATGATAAAACACAATTAAAAAAAATGTTTAGACCTTTATTAATCACTATTAATGGGATTAATCTTGACAGCCCTACTAAATCTACATGCAAAAGTAGGTCCATAAGCAAATAAAAATAGTCCCCTTATCGCCTTTTAACTGCACACAAACCAAAGAATTTTGCATGGTGGACAAAAAATACATTCATGAAGTAAATGTAATAATTATGGTGGCTGGTAAGGGGAAACAGCCTGCAAAAGCTGGGCGCATTCCAAATGAAACAAAACAGCATCAATAAGAGGAACGCTTCAACTTTGGAGACGCAATCAAAAGTCTAAAAGGACTTCAAAAAGGGAAACGTGGTGCAGCTGATTAAACACTCTCCAAGAATCAAAAACACTCTTGAACGGCAAATGCCCTTCTAATACAGCAACGATTCCACTCTTAAAATGGTCCTTATTCAAAACGCGCTTCAAAACCAGAAACTGCAAAAAGCTCCTGGCCTCCAGGGGGCTCTCTAGCAGGAAGAGCGAGAGGGAGAGACCGACAGATGTAAGAGAGAACGAGCCGTTTTAAAGCATGACTTGTCTGTCCTCCGCTCGTTCTCTCTTCCATCTGTCCGTCTCTCTGCCACAAGTTAAGCTTCATATTTGTCACTTATTTGTACTGCAGACTAAATGTTCTGTATGTTTCAACAAAAACATCTGGCTTAGAAAATTAAGATCGTCCAGAATTTTTTCTGTTTTCTCATTGACAGAGGAGTCTAGGTTTGTGTTACCTTGACATGTTTCGACTGCTAAGTTCCCTGCAGTCTTCCTTAGAAACATCCCGTGATGTTGCTGGGATGTGTCTTATCAGTCGATCTTATGCAGGTCTTGATTGACGAGACGACCACATCCTCCTCCTGTCTTGCAGCAGGCAGCAGGGGTGGCAGACAGGTGCGGGGCAATATGTAAGCCCTCTAGTCCTATGGGCCTGTTTTCAAATAAGACAAGTCAGAGCAGCATCAGATGGTTCTTCTGAGGAAGACTGCAGGAACTTAGCAGTCGAAATATGTCAAATGAACTTATTTGGATCCTCTAGATTTGCTGTGCTCTTTGTGTTTATTGTTAATGGGTGTGTGTTGTTGTGTTGTGTTTTTATTGTGCTGTAGACGGAGCTTGTAGTCGGTGTAGAGCAGATGCTCCCAGGCTGCTGTTTTAGATTTGATGTAGGAAGCCACTCCATCTTTTCCTGGAACTTGTTTCTTTACCCCTCATGCACCTAGGGTTATTCTCAACATGTTGACTTTATTAGTGTATAATGAGGGTGTAAAAATGATTGGTACAGCAATTTCTCCTCATTCTGTCTGTGATATACACTTACCAAATTGCTGGTGCCAAATGCCACAGTTTAAAAAACTTTACAATCTAGACAAATTTTCTTGACTCACAGTCTCACCAGTTTGTGACTCCTCAAAGTTGTGTTCATTAAAATTAAGCAGGAAACATGAACAGTTGTAAAACCAAAATAGAAGCTGACAGTGAGTTATTGTCTTAATTACGTTAAGCACAGTAAGAAGTGACACTGATACCAGCCAGCAATAAATTAACACATAAAACCCAATAAATAAATGTAAAAATCCATGGTTAAATATCAGCTCACACTGTTCAACCAAAAGGTTTACAACTTTACAGTTTATTTTCTCACTCTGCACATTCCAATTGTAAAGCTCAACTTGAGAGTTCTCTTTGTTTAAGGGAAATCAGGACTCCCAGAGATGGAGGTGGAAACTAAATCAATATTTCAGTCATCTCATATGCACGACTAAAAGACAAACAGCCTCAGAATGTCTTTTGCTCTCTCTCACAATAACACGATTACTAGCAGCTAAATCAGAACAAATCCTCACTGGCAGCTGGAGCCCACCGCTATTTCCTGCCAACCTTTCACTTGTTCATTTCTTATTCACAGGCGTAACAGACGCTGTCTGATAGTTTGCATGGACGAACCAGAAAAAAAGCCTTAAACTTCATTTTTTTAAGTTATTGATCATATTCAGAATATTTTGACTTTATTCCATATTTTCTCCATTATTCCAAACATGACACAGAATGACACTACTCTTTACTGTCTTTACTATTTTCTCTTCCAAAAAAGTTCCAACCTTCTTTTAATTCATATTTTTCTTTTTTCCAATCCTGCCATTTATTTGGAACGTCTGCCATCATATTAAGCCTTCATCTTTTCATCTTAAAAAATCTTTATCAATATTTTTTGCTTTAAACCTGGCATCACACTCTTCTGCAAAATTTGATAAGAGCTTGCTAAAATAAAGGAACTAACACAGGTATTTCCCACATGGAAATCAATAAATGAAAATGGAAATCAGACGCTCTTTTTTAACCTAACCAGTTTGTCAGTCTGGATAGGGTACTATCAGAGGGACTTTAGGTCCAGTGTCAGGACATGAAGGGTTAAATCGAAGCAGCTGTCCCTGTGTGGATCTGTGTGTGTGTCTGAAGATCCCTCTAGTCAACACAACCGGCAGACTCCAACCAACACTGTCCAGTAGATCTCTTTATTTTTATTCTTTCTCATCTCTTCCTGTTCTGTCTACAGCCACATGTGAGCCTCAGAGACGTCGGTCTGTGCAGGACCTGCCCGGCATCGGCACCGAGTCCAGCCAGGTAAGACACAGATGCAACGGGAGTTCATGCTGCAAACTCCACTTTGTTCAGAAATGGTACCTGTGATGATTTTATTACCACTATGGATCGTTTCTGTTGAGTCTTTGTTTACATGTGTGTTGTTGAGCATCATGGCAGCAAGACCGGAGCCGTGTGCTCCAATGGCGGCTGCATTTAGACAGAGCTCTAACCGGGATCACTGTCCTGAGCTGATAAAAATACTAAAAACTAGTTTACTAACTGTGATTCTAATGCCGACTAGTGAGGGATCCGACTGACAGAGTGGCCCCACAGAATCTGTTTAAGTAGCATCATGATGGACTGTTGTGCTCCACCCATCGTGAGATTAAAGCAGCATTACTGGAAACTCTCCACAGAGCTTAAATCCTGTCAGAAAAGAAAAAAAAATCATTTCAAAACTCAAGAGAAACTCAAATACTATCCAACTTTAAACTCACAAGCCCCGAGGATTTGACATTTCCTCACATTTTCTTCTTTAATGTGAGGTTAAAGATGCATTCATTATCATTTTAGACAAACAAACAAACAGTTTTTCTCTTAATGTAACTCTTAATGAAAAGTTGAACTCCAGGAGACCCTGACTAGAGGGGTTTATTTCTGCTCTCTGAGTGTAAAACATGTTTTTACTCGCTGACTTTGAAGCCTTGTGAACATTTGACTGATCCCGTCTGTTTTCAAACATATTTGATGCATTATTTGTCAGGAGAGAGGAATCCACGGGGAGAAAATGTCACAGAATATGACGTGTGTTTGATATGTCAGCTTTGAGAAGATGAAGACGCCAGTCTAGGACCAGCTCAGCGTGCATTTCTCAGAAACACAGCTTCAAACCACCCTCTCAGCTCCGAGCTTTTCTCCTGCTCTCCACTAACATTCGCATCCTTTGGTTTGGTGTTAAAGCTGCAGCACTGCAGTCAAAGTTTACTCAGAGTTCACTGGAAAGGCTGAACACAAATACTGGTGTAAAAGAGGATGAATAGATGTGGGAGATGCACAGAGTGGTGACACTGTCAGCGATCATGGAGGGGTTGATTCACAAACTGGGAGTGTTGGTGACTTTTTATTAACCCCAGATATTAAGTTTGTTTAGGAAGCAGCTGTAAATAGAGTTGCATTTTATGCATTTTAGACTTTTAGTTAATATGTATAAGAGATGCATCAGTTGTAAAAATCAGGGCCAATGTTAAAAATTTAGGCTGATACCAAAGCTGGTGTTTTTTCCATGACAACTTGGGTCTAATACTCCCATTCTGCCAACATTTTCTCCCATCTTTGACCACTAAGTCACATCAATAATACGACTCTTTCTCAATCAGCCACTAGGTTTATTAAATGCCAGCATAAAATTGATGAAAGGTCTGCCATACTTAAAGAAACTGAAAAGAGCATAACTTTACTGACATGAAATCCATCATGTGATGACTAAATCTAAGAATTAGATTTATTTTGGTCGACTATATTTTTTATTTCCCTGCATATTTCCTCAATAAGGAGACAACTTTGGCTGTTATGTTTTAGATTTTTCCACTCCAACACTCAGTTTCATCCGCATTCCTCATAGTTTGACAGGCTTTTGTTTTTTCCTGCAGGGGAGCAGAAACAGCAGTCGGTCCTCCAGTCCCAGCGTTATGATGAGGCCTCCTGACAAGACGAGCAGCAGGGGTTACTTCTCCCCCGATGATCCTACAGGTATTGAAGTTAGCTACAACACATCCAGAGAAGACTGAGTGAGAAAGTGACATGCTTTCACCTAGAGATGTTGTTGGCATTGGTTCACAGGTATACTCATTGTCTGACTCTGATTTACAAGGCTCTTCTTGGCTTAGTACCCTCTTACTTATGGATTCTTCTTCAGAGCTTAAAAAGCCACTATGCCGTGCATTCTAGTAACATTTTCCATCTGCTTGTCCCTCATGTAAGGACTGACTAGACGTGTAATGGTTCACAGAGGTCACGGTTCGGTTTGTACCTTGGTTTTGAGGTCATGGTTCAGCACGGTTTTGGGGAAGGGGAAGAAGGGGAAAACAAAAATATGCTAATTGAAATGCAAAACAGAAAACTGCCCAATATCTCCTCATTTGAAAAATTAAAAATAGATACAACATAATACACAAATGAAAATATGTGCTTTTTAGAGCAGTGCATAATTTTTTTATTTTAAAGAAGTGCTGTAACCATCTTTAATCAAAAGCTGTGTAAAATCCTCACTCATCTTCGTCAGGGAAGGAGCCTTTACTGGCTCATGTAAACACAGGATGGGACGTTACAACAGAGACTGAGCAAAGCGCTTAAAAACATGTTTTATGGTCCAAATATTACTTTTACCATTATTAGCAATGAATTGAACAGTTCAGGGGGGTTGAGAGTTTATTTTTTTACTGCCTGAGAATTAAAACCAATATCTTTTTCCTTCATGTGTTCATCACCAATGAGGATGCAGAATATTCACATCAAACTGCATGGCAGCCCTAGAAATATGTGGCTTGAATATCACGTGGCTTACTGCAGTACAGGGATTAAACTGTGTAAATAGGGCCAGAGTTCACTGCTAAAGGCTGAAAATAAGGTACATTTCACAATTATTTAGATATTTTTAAAATTTTAGTCCATTTAACGTGCCGGCCCTCACAGCGTCTGCAAAGATACAGGTTGGCCCGTGTACAAGTGTAGTTGCTGACCCCTGCTCTAGTCTAACACTACTCCAGGTTTAAGAGCAATTAAGTCGATGTTTAAGACGCATCAGTTCCCGGGGTTGAACAGGGTTAAATGGTGTTTGAAGTTTTTGTCATCCTTCAGGACAATGCTGTGACCTTGTCATCAGTGATTCGTGTTCTTGGTCTGTGATCAGCTGAAGCAGAGGAGGCAGTCAGTAGGAATGACCTGTCAGGGTACCATCATGAAATTACATTTAAAAAAACTTGATCTGTCTTTCTGTTAGACACCAATGGCTCAGATAACTCCATTCCCATGGCCTACCTGACTCTGGATCATCAGCTGCAGGTAAAGAAAAAGAAAAACAAAACACAACATTGAGCGTTTGAATCATTGTCAGATCTTTACTCTCCTGTGTATTTTAAATGCAGTTTCTGAATGTAACCTGAAAACATTATGTTTTGTAAAATCTGAACAAAATTGCACATATGCAGCTGCTTTTATGTATCTACTGAGAATGTACTCCTCTCCTCTAGCCTCTGGCTCCCTGTCCAAACTCCAAAGAGTCCATGGCAGTGTTTGAGCAGCACTGTAAGATGGCCCAAGAATACCTGAAAGTTCAAACTGAGATCGCCCTGCTCATCCAGAGGAAGTAAGTTCAGCTTATCAGAGCTTCCTATTTTCATCTGAAAAGGTATTTTTGGGTCTGGTGGCTTCAAATTGGGCCATACAACATTGCAAAAGTAAATGAGAGATTTTTATTTTAAAAAGCAATTCTCTCTCACTTAGCATGCTGACATTGTAATAATTTGATGGAATGCTTTTGCATTATTAGATGCTTCCCTGAAGTAACTGGTACCAATTTGGTGTGAAAAATAAAAACTGGCTGCAGACAAACTTCAGTCATGCGTAAGAACTGGCAGACAGACTGAAAATCCTGCATGGACATTAAGTAAAGAGTAACACGTTCAGGGAAAGGTTTGCGGTGCATATGCATGCATCAGGGACAGACACAGAAAATCAACCACAGAAAAATGCAAACCTGGTAAAGCAAATAGGACCATGGCAGGACCCTTGGCATAGATAATCAATGGAAAATATTGCCCCCACCATCTATCGTCCAGTCCTAGTTGCAGCTTTGGCAATATGATGGCAACACTTCTGTTCTTTGAGGATTAAAGTTTGTTTCTGCCTCTGCTGTGCAGGAAGGAGCTGATCGCCGAGCTGGACCAGGACGAGAAGGACCAGCAGAACACGTCCCGCCTGGTTCAGGAGCACAAGAAGCTGCTGGAGGAGAACAAGAGTCTGTCTACGTACTACCAGAAGTGCAAAAAACAGCTGGAGCTGATCCGGGTGCAGCAACAGAAGAGACAGGGGACGTCCTGATGAGACAGAGACATGAGGACTCTTACCATCACCCCAACCCCCCCACCCCCCACCCCCACTCTGTTCTCCCCCTCCTCACCCTGGCACTGTAACACTACCCCTCACCCACACGGCTTTGTAAAGAGACCTGCACTCTACTGTGTCCTGCATGTCCCACCGTAGAAAACAACATCCTCTGAACATTTGCACATCGTCACAGAGTTCCTGTGACCGCAGACCAAACAATCACTGCACCCCTTCCACACCACCCCGGACCCTGCTGCTGTGCCCCGGGAGGGACCCTTGGACAACGAGCGCGTGTTTTTACCTGTTAGCTCCACACCGTCCTCCAGAATGTGAAAAAAAAAAAGGCGTCTCAGTGAAAAGTGTGAATCATGTGCAGACTTCTGAGAGCAGTGAGGATGTTTGAAACGTTTCTGCAGCGTGTGTGAGGAATCCCCGATATGCAAAACACACACAACCCTTAAATCGACATATTTATCTTTGTTCTTTTTAGACCGTGAGCATGAGACATATTTCCTTCAGGTGTTCGATAAATTCAGTTCAGGCAGTGATGTTCTTCCTCTTGGACATCATAAAAAGAATAATTGGAGGTTTGAGTACACAAGGATGCAGTTTTAAGGAGGAATTCCTACAGTTTTAAACCTGTGCCCTACTTTTACATATTTAAGGCAACAAATTACACGTAGAAAACAAATTGTTTTTAGATAAAATACCTGCCAAAAGGAGCAAAAAAATTAACTTGCAATGGATCTGATTTGCTAAGAATGTACTGTGATAGTAATTAGCTCCAAATCTTTGCATCATTTGCCCTTTCTATCTGCTCCATCTCAAGGTAATTCACACTGCATAGAGCTTTAATGTCATCCAGACACATCCATAAAATCATCTTGCATGGAGTTTGCTCTTGTTTTATGTCTGAATGAGGAGTGAAACTGCCTGATTTAGATGTAAACACCTCATTTCAAGACATTAAGGGGAAATTTTCTTGCTCCATTGGCTTATTTTTGCTTTGTCTCCAAAAAATTGTTTTAGGATATGTTTGACCAGAAATAAGACAAACAAGATTTAATTTTTGAGGGCCTTTTTTTAGAGAATTTTTTTTTCAAACCAGGAAACATCTTTACCTTGCTCTTTTCAGAGCCACCACACTCCATTGAGGAAAAATCTGATTTTACTGTATAAGAACAGTTACAACATACAGTTACACAAATAAATTAACCAGTCATGCAGCAGAAGTCAATTTTTCCTTGTTCTTCAGAGTAAAACCTTCTTCAGAGTAAAATATTTTTTCAGTGGAGTGTGGTGTTTTTTCTGGGTAGAATAAGATCTTCAATTAAAGGGAGATTTGATTTCTTCCTCTCTTAGGGGTCAGTAATGCTGTCTTGCTCTTATATAAACAATCTGAGCCTGTCAGTAACAAAAACAAGGGCTGTGTCCAAAATCACAAACTACTCACTCTATGGTGCAACTGCTATTTTGCATTGGTGTATGGACTGTATAATCAGTAGTTTCTAAGTGAGCAGTGGTATAACTCTAAATAGTGCACTCATTATATCCCACAATGCATTGTGAAAAGTAGTGTACTACTACTGGCCACTCTCTGAGCAGTATATACTATCATGCATTGTAGGTCAGAGTTGTTGCAGGTAGAAAGTGACTTTTGCTCTCAAACATGACAGACAGATGAGAATAGTGGAACCAGTGTGAATACGAAACACAGAAACAAAAGAAAAGTTAATGTTTGTTTTTTCCTAAATCTGGATGTTGTTAAATGAATAGTACAAGACATTTAACCATTAATCAAAAGAGGCAAAATTTAAAGATGAAAAATTGATTATGAGATGTCATTGCCTTGAAAAAATGCAATTATGATTTAAAAGATCATAATTATGAGGGGAAAAAAAGTCAAAATTCTAATTTTCTATCTCACTAGTTATCATTTTAGGAGATTTTTTATGGGGGAAAAGTCAAGACCATGGGATTAATTTTCAAGATTTTTAGGAAAGGCAATATCATGGGGGGGGAAAAGTTAAATTACAAAAAAAACGTAAGGCATGGTACAGAATGTCCAGTTTCTGGTATTTAAATTTCTGTATTGTGAGAAAAACATCATTGGACTAAAGGTGGAAGTCACAAGAAAAAAGGCAAAAAGTTATAAACAAAATCACAACTATGGTAGTAAATTTCTACATAATGAGAAATAAAATCCTCATGGGACAAAAGGTGAAATCCACAAGATAAAACGTCAACATCATTGCTATAAATAGTCACAGTTATGGGATTAAATTTAAATATTATGAGAAAGAAATCATGGGACAACAGGTGGAAGTTACAAGATAAAAAGTCAAAATGATGGTATAAAAAGTTAAATTTGTGGTTTAAAAATTCTAGATTATGAGGAAAAAAAATAATGGGACAAAAGGTAAGAGTCACAAGATAAAATGTCAAAATTTTTTACATGAATTGTGGCTAAAAGGTGAAAGTAAAAAGATAAAAAGCCAAAAATATGACTTAAAAAGTTACATTTCTGGTACTACAATTCTAAATGATGAGGACAAAAGGTGAAAGTAACAAGACAAACTGCAAAATCATTTTTTTAAATCGTCACAATCGTGGGATTAAAATTCTAAAATGGGGGAAATGATCAAAATCATAGAACAAAAAGTCAAAATTGGAGATTAAAAGTGAAGATCATGTGATGAAAAGGGCAAAATATGAGATAGTCAGAAATCACAAATTTAAAATTTTTGGCTTTAAATCTTGAAATTAAGTCAAAGTAAGCAGAAAAATTCACATTTTTGGCTTAAGTGGTCAAAATTATTGTTAAGTCCTAATAAGATGAAAAGTAATGAATATGATACAAAAATATGAAATCATAGGTTTTAAAGTTAGCTTTTATTTCCTCATCATTATGATTTATTTTGTAATTATTTTGACTTTTTACTTTAACATCTCATTTTTTTGTCAAATAATTCTGGCTTGTTTTATTTTCTTTTAAATAAATGTTACGTTTTGTTTTTATTTTATTTTTTAACTGTCAGAAATGAGCTTTAATAGGCCCAGGACCATAATCTCAATGCCTGAATCCTTCAGTTAGGTGTTTATTATTATAAAAAATTGCAGTACTTGGTGTTTTTGTTCCCCTGACTGAATTAAGCTGCATGTTGTAATTGTGGACAGTAATGCCTTTATCAGCAGCTGGAGTAGTATTTAGATTTTTATTTATATGAGTGCACTACTTAGTCCAATAAAGAGAACTTTCTATGTAGGGAGAAAGAGTCAGTGTGATTTTGGACACAATCAAGATTTTTTTAGTGAACGTGTTTTGACCATTTGCATTTACCTCCAGGAGTTACATTGCACACATTACAGCCAGTTGTACAGCTAGAACAATACAAAAACCAGCCAAACATTTAGGTCATTTGGACCCTAGAATATGTGAAAGAAAAGGACAGAGGTGAAAAAATAACAGAATGACCCTTTAATAATCTGCATCTTGTGAAGCAAAAGAAAACCTTTGTTCCTGAGCGTTTGCAGGGGCTGTGGATTCCCTTTTCTTTGACTCCAGTATTGTTTTAGCGTGTTGATGTTTTTGTCTTTTCTATTCTGTAGTTCTCTTTGTATGATAGCTCTCATGGTGTCATTTCTTCATTAGGAGATATTTTATGTGGTGTGGGTCCGCCCTCACGGACATCAGAGGAGCCTGCAGCTCCCCGTTCAGTATCTATAGTTTGTTTTTAGTTCACATGTTGCCTTAGGAGTTGCCTGCATTTTAAGTGCTTGTTTTATGTGACATTTAGTGGGGATAAAAGCTAAAAAGACAAAAATATGATATTTTTAATGTAATGGACATTGAATGAACTTCTTCTCTGAGGGGAGCAGGAAGGATGTATGCTGAAAATGTAAATGTTTCCCACCAGCTCTGCATCCAAAATGTACTCTAAAAGAAGGATTGGATGTCATGTTTATTTTTCTCTCTAGGTCTCATATCCCTCGAGTATTTTTGCACAATCACTTTAGTTTTGTCTGGTCAAGTTTGAGATTTTATTTTTCACCTTGGTAAGTCTGTTTTAAAGTTAAAGGACTTGACGAGTCTGAACTTTAAATCGGTTACTGTACGGGAGTTCAGCAGTTCTCCCGAAGAGTTTCTGTTCACTAAGAGTCAATTTAACAAACACAAACAAGCTGTTTTTAGGGTTTCCCTACCGAATGGGAAACAGGGTACAGTATATGACCGTGAGCAAGGCATTATGAAATAAACTGAATGGTGAAAGGAGAATTTTTTTCATGTCTTTTTTTGTTTGTTTGTTTTTTTATGCAATTTTTCATCCACTTTTTCAGGGGTCAGATCACAGCGGTGAAACGAGTCAACTCACACGTTGTTCTCCAAGCATCCCCAGGCCAAATGAGATCTGTAATCCCTTCAGCCAGTGTTCATTTCATCGACTAAAACATGAGTCGACTGCCTTTTTCCCAGCAGGTACTGTTTGCATGAGACTAATATTACCTGTGGACCTCTGGTAGTTCATGAATTGTCCCCTGATGTCAGTGCTTGGTGCGGTTCATTTGCACAGAGTAAGTGAAGTCTGTAATTTACTCTTAATTTATTTACATTTCTGAAGGAAAACAAGTATAAACATCGAATTTTTATTTCTGAAATTCATACAAAAATGTTTCCATTGAAGTTTCTTAATTTTCTGCATCCTATACATACTGTTAACCCAAATCTCCCTTAGACGTTGTGGTCTGGACCCCATTGGGGGTCACGAGACTGAGAGGGGGTCTCCAGATGCCTTAAAAAAAAACTAAGAACATTTCTGAATTACACTGTGGTCACTTTACACCAATTTTGCCTAATTTTAACCCATTTTTGCAACTAAAAACCAACTTTTTGTCCATTTTAAACCCTTTCCACCTCTTTTTTTCTGCCTGTTTTTGCCACCTCTAACCCAAATGTCGCCACTGTCTGCCTATTGTTGGCTCTGTTGACACATTATTGCCACTATTAACCCCTTTTCCACCTATTTTTGCCACTCTAACCCCATTTCAGCCACTTTTGAATCCTCTTTTACCACTTACTGTTACAATTTTTGCCCCTTTTTTTAATTACTAACCCATTTTGCCTTTTTTTAATTATTTTTTGCCACTTTTCTGTAATGTTTGGTATTTCTAACCCATTTTGCTACTTTTAAAGTTTTAATTTCAACCCCTTTCCCACCTTTTTTTTCCCATTACTAACCCATTTAAGCTATTTTTAATGTATTTTAATTCTGTTTTTAACAGAAGGATTTACATTTTTAAGGGGGTTACTTACTACACAAGTGAATTTAAATTTGCCTCTTTGATAAGAGTGGCTATTATTCAGGTTAAAAATAAAATACCACAGTTTAACTTTACAATGGACCATGATTTTGCTGGGCCCAAGAAAGCTCTCCCATTTTCGCCCCCTAATGGGCGATCTTGTCTGCACATGACTATTCCCGAATGTACATGGCTGTGTTCAACCACCTTCAGGTACAGTGGGGGTCCCCGGTCTCTGACACCTTTATTTTGGGGTGAAGAAGTTGAGAACCAATGCCTTAGACAACATGCACTTAAGTGTTTTTATTGACGCTGTACATAACCTACACATGAAGGTAAAATTATTATCCCCCTATGAAAACATCAGTTTTTTTTCAAGTGTTTCCCAAGTGCTGTGAAACAGAGTAGAGACTTTTTCTCACAACTTTTCTAAGCATCCTAGTTTTATTTTGGATGCTTACTGTATTTTACTTTGCACACGGACACAAACTTAGTTCACTAAAACTAAAACTACAAGGGTCAAAATTATAAGCCCCCTTTAGAACTGACCTTTAAGTTGAACCATAGCAAAAACCACTGTTGGTCAATGACGTGCCTTAACTTTGCAATTCTCAAAGCTTGTAAAATCAAGCTAAAACCAACAGCTATTTCCCAGTTTATAAACAGTATAAAAGCCTCAGAAAGAGTTTAGGCTGCCACTTGAGAAGGCACCACGCCAAAAACAAAAGAATGATATACAAAGTCACCACAGCATTTCCATGCGACAAGAACTGGAGCGAGAAGTAAAATCAAGAAACTCAATGAGAGCCACACAGTCCAGAACAAGCCTGGCAGAGGTAGGAAGAGGAAGATTTCAAAGACCCTGGAAAGAAAACCAGCGAGCGATGTGTCTAAAGACTCCAGAACAGCTGCCAGACTCTAGTGAATGGCTTAGCCAAGTCAGGAGTTGCAGTCTCAAAGAAGACCATCACTAGATCCCTGCGCAGGAAGCGACTGCAAGGTTGCAGACAGAGAATCTGCAGAAGAGACACTTTCAAGCCAGACTGAAGTCTGCTTGGGACAACCTGGAGAAGGATTATGAATACTGGAAGTGTGTCCTTTGGTCAGATGAAACTAAACTAGAACTCTTTGGCCACAGAGACGTTGGTGATGTTTGGAGAAAGAAGGGAGAGGCGTATCACCAGAAGAACACCGTCCTCACAGTGAAACATGGTGGTGGGAGGATTATGCTGTGGGGATGCTTCAGTGCATCTGGAACTGGAAACCTCGTCAAGGTGGAAGGCATCATGAAGAAAGAAGGATATGTGGAGATTTTGAAAGAAAACCTGAAGCAGTCAGCAGCAAGACTGTGTGCTTTTTCTTCAAACACAACAACAACCCAAAACATACATCACCCCGGTGAAGAACTACCTTCAGAAGACCACAGTGAGCGTTATTGGCCTGCACAAAGCTCTGCCTTAAATCCCATTGAAAATCTGTGGGGTGAATTAAGACCAAGGTCCATGTCAGAAGACCATCAAATCTGGAGGAGCTTGAGAGATTTGCCAAAGCGGAATGGGCTGGGATTTCTCAGGAGACGTGTCAGAGACTTTTTAAAAGTACAACAACTACAGGCTGTTATCCAGCAAAAAGGGGACACTATTAACTGTTAGCTCCAGGGTGGCTGATAAGTTTGACTCTGGTAGTTTTTGGTTTTTGTCGAATATTTTCATTTCTGTGTGCAACGTAAAATAATTTCAGCATCCAAAATGAAACTGGGATTATGGAAAAAGTTGTTAAAAATTATTTGCTTTGTTCAACAGCACTTGAGAAATACATTTAAATTCATCCTCATGTGTACATGTTTCTAAACTTTGTCAACAATTCAATCTTTAATGACAAAAAATGACAATGACATGCTGTCAGACGGGTAGCTCTGTCAATCCCCTGCTGCGAAATTACCAGAAATATTACAATTAAATACAGTGAAGATTAAAATCAAAAGCATAATCAAAAAAGAGATGAGGAAAAAAATGAATAGAGAACTGGAACAATGAACATAAGGGTAGACATTATTATGATATCCAAAGGAAAGTAGGAGAAATGAGAAGGAAGAAAACACTACAAGAATGTGTTTTGGATTTCCTTAATAGTAGGTCAGAATCAGTGATAAACACCCAACAGGAATGTGCAAATATTGTGGGGCACAAGAGACTGTGGAACATTCATTGTCAAAAATATCAAAAACAAAGAATGGTTTTGGAGAATAAATAAATAAAAGATCACATCCGTTTGGAGCTAAAGGTTTTGCTACAGTTAAATTCAGGAAACTGAGGATACAGAACTTTATTTCAATTTTTGAATAAAACAACAACAACAACAACAAAAGTCAAACCAGGAATATCATCCTAGAACCATTCCGACCCACTCCGGTTCAGAATGAGGCGGTAACGCACCTGCAGGCTGTTCGTTGTCCGCCATTAAACGCCAGATGAAGAAGAGGTAGTGGCGTGCACCCTCCCCGTGTGTGAAAACAGAGCAGACGCAGAAACCTCGAGAAAATGGAAATCGAAAGTGGCACACGTGTGTTTAGCGCCGTGGAGGCGAAGGATGTTTGTGTACGACGGGACAGTGACGAGTCTGGAGATGACATACTGTCGGAGCAGAGCGGAAGCTCCCGTTTTCATTCAGAGGAGGAGGGAGACATCGCTCTCGACTCGTAAGTAATTACTATGTTGTTGTGACAGCGTTACAGAAATACGACAAAGATATCGTCCCGACGGAATAATAGTAGGCTACAATACATTATACCAATGTTACTGAACCCTGCTCAACCAAAGAGCCAAATTGTTGAAAAATACCTTTGCAAGAGCCACAATCTAAGTGATGAAAAGTGGCCAAAACGGCTTAAAGGAGCAATAAAAATTGGTTAAAGGTGGCAAAAATGGCCATAAAACAGCAAAAATAGGTGAAAAGGGGCGAAAATGGGGATGGAAAAAGTGGGGGGAAGTAGCAAAAATGGGACAGAAGTGAGAAAAAATGAGTTTCAGGTGGCAAAAAATGGGGCAAAAGTGTAAAAAAAAAAAAGAGTAAAAAGTGACTAAAACAGGCAAAAAGCAGTCAAGAGTGGCAAAAATAGGCATAAAATAAGAGACAAGTGGTATGCAATGGCAAAAGATAGCTTAAATTGGCAGAAAACGGCAAAAAAAACATCGTGGAAAAAGGGCAAAAATGGGGGGGGGGGGAAACAAGTGGTATTTAATGGCAAAAGGTAGAATATTTTGACAAAAAGTGGCAAAAATAAAATTAAAAAAAAAAACGGCAAAAATGAGCTTAAAGTGGCCAAAATTGGAAAAAAAGAAGTTGCAAAAATGGGCAAAAAGAAAAAAAGGGGAATTTAATGGTGAAAGGCAGCTTAAGTGGGCAAAAAGTGGCAAAAATGGTGAAAAAGGGCTAAAATGGGATGAAAATTGAAAAGATGGTGAAAAAGTGGCAAAAGAAGTTGCTAAATGGCCCAAAAAAGGAAAATAAAGGTGTTTAATGGCAAAAGATAGCTTAAATGGCTGAAAAGTGGCAAAAATTGTAAAAATGGCAAGTTTCCCTTTTTTTAAAGGTTTTCTGGGGCAATAATCTTTAAATTAAGACATAAAAGAGCCACAAATCATCACAAAAGAGCCACATATGGTTCCAGAGCCACATGTTGAGTATCGCTGTATTATACCATGGTCTTGGTGAATACTCAATTCTGATTGGCTCTGGAAATTCCATTTGTGTTCATTAACTTCTGATATATGGACACCTATGTGGCTTTCTCAAGTAGTTCCGGCCAAAAAGCCTTTACACTGTTCCAAATTAATGCGCATCAGCCATTAGATGATAGGAGTAACCATAGCAACCTGAGGAAGTAAAACTTTCTGAGCAGGGAATAGCTTACAGCGTTGCCAGCCTGAGGAGCCTGCGGGCCGGCATCAACCCTCACTTAACTGCCATTATTTCTTTGTAGAGCCAAAGGAAATGTTTCTGATAAACCAGCGTGCTAACACTTGGTAAATATACGTGTCCCTAATGGAAGATCAGTACCTGCGGGGCGTGGACAGCTCCGTTTCACGTCTGTGACCTTGTAGTGCAGAAGGAGGAATTACTCTGTGTATTCAAACAGAGCTGATCTCTTAAAATGATGTTTTCTATCAGTATAATATTATTATATTATGAGGGCATAATAGTATCCACTGAAACCGCTACCTGTTCTTTGTGACTTTGTTGTTTAGGGCAGCTGGTTCTCAGCTGGTGGGTCGGGACCCTAAAGTGGGTCACGGAGCAGTTTTCAGTGGGTCGGGACTAGGTGTCTGAAAAAAAAAAGGCGTGGCAAAAGTCCTGAAGTCCTTATTGGACATTAGGGCTGGGCAATTATGGCAAAAATCAAAATCACACTTAATTTAACTTTCTACTTCAATTATGATTAATGAATGATTGTTCCTCCCTCAACCTCTGGCTCTGTTTGAACTGAAAATACTTGTATAATATTAAAACCAATAAATGAAAGGAGCAGGCACAGATGAACAATTTATGGTTATATATATATTGAAACAATTTAAATCAAAACGCACATCAGCTAAAATGAAAATCTTTTTTGGAAAAAAGTCAAATTTTCCAAGAAAAGTAGAAAACAATCAACTTGTATTTCTTAAACAAAATTAATTATTTTAATACTGTTGTGGAAAAAGTAGAAAATAACTTTTGCTGCTCAAATTGCACAGTCAGCTCTGTGTTTGAGTTGACTGGATGGGAATGAGTGCATGACTAGTACTTCTCTTATTCTCTTAGGTTTCCAGCAGGAAATGTGAGTTGCAACACCCGACCACCTATCACGTGACTACACAACCAGTAATTTGTTTTTAAGGGGGTGGTGCATTTGTAGAGAGAGAATTACAAGGGAAACACTGAAATGATTGACACAGCAGGTTTACAGGTTACAGGCTTTAAATGTCAGCTTCAATTTTTTTTTGATTAATTGCCCAGCTCTATTGGACATGCACCAGTACCTTTTACTTTTTCCTGTTTCACTGTGAAATTTGGTAAATTTAAAGTTAAAGTTATCTCCTCTTCTTGCAATAAATGGCTACTTTTCCCATGATAATGAAGTATTTTTACAAGTTCTCTGGAAATTTGGCAAAAATGGACAGTTTTGTCACTTTCCTTTTTTATATCGGGTATTTTGGTCCAATTACACGCCAAATTGCAACAAATTAAAACATGTCTGAAACTATAGTTTCAGACACCTTGCTTGACTAAATTAAAACATGTGTTGTTGAAAATATTTGGAAACTTGGGCCGCGATCTGTTGTAAGACAGACCGGTGGGTTCTGAGGCCGGACCAGTTGAGAACCACTGGTTTATGGGGAGTTTTTGACTGAATGCATGTGTGTTTCATTCTCAGATACATTGTGAGGCATTGGCTTGTAGATAAATCAGAATTACAAAATAGTGATATATTATATCTCTTTTATTTCTCTGTATCACTCATTACTCTGACCAGGCATCCTCACATTAGTGCATTATAATTGTGTTGTGTTTTCAATGGCAACAAATGAATCTTGAATCTAATTTTGTAAATTGACACTTCCATTATTTCCACATAATAGCTGCTCATCAGATGAAGAGTGGCAGCCTGAGACTCCTGTAGCTGGTAAACGGCCACACAGTGCAGCATTCCAGGAGAGTAGCTCAGAGGAATCTGATGAGGAGCATTGTCCTTCTACCCCCCAGACACCTCGCAGCAGAAGATCAAGGGGAAGAGGCAGAGGAAGAGCTAGAGCCAATAGCGAGCAAAGCTCTTCATCTGCTCTCCCAGAAGAGAAGTGGTTGGATGTCAGCGACCCTGACATAACACCTGTCCAGCCTGTCTTCAGACCAGTTCATACCCCTGGACCCAAACTCATCCCGACAGCAGCATACACAGCCCTCCAGCTCTTCCAGTTCTTTTTCACAAACTCTGTTCTCCAAACAATAGTGACTAACACTAATGAATATGGAAGAGCACACCACACAACAGCATCCAACCCTTGGGCAGATATCACTCTCCAGGACATGTTCTCATTCATGGCTCTGGTTATTTACATGGGGATTGTGAAGTGCTCAGCCTTCCCTGACTACTGGAGAGGAGGCAGCTTGTACAGCCTGCCATTTCCTTCAACCGTAATGTCCAGAAATAAATTCAGGCGGATCAACCAATCCCTCCATTTGAACAGCAGAGCAGATGATGCGGCCAATGACGAACGGAGAGGCACACCAACTTATGACCGCCTATGCAAGATAAAGCCCCTCTATGAGGAGATGCGAACTGCATGCAAGCAGAATTTTCACCCTGCGCAGGCAATTGCAGTAGACGAGAGAATGGTTGCTTCAAAGGCACGAATTGGACTAAAGCAATATATGAAGAACAAACCTGTGCGTTGGGGTTACAAGTTGTTTGTGCTTGCAGACTCAAAGAGTGGCTACACCTGGGACTTCTTTGTGTACCAAGGGAAGCAGGTGTCAAGTGAGAAGGGCCTTGGTTACAGGTCAGTGACCCAACTGCTGGACACCACGCTCCTAGGCACCGGTTATAAGTTGTTTGTGGACAACTTTTACACAAGTCCTGCCCTCTTCCGTGATCTGCTGAAGCAAAAGGTCTGGGCATGTGGAACCATCCGCACCAACGGGAGAGTCAACCACATGAGCTCCAGATCGCCACGTGGCAGTATCCGCTGGATAAGGTATAATACCACTACTAATAATAATAATTACAATAATACAAATAATATTTTTGCTAAAAGTATGTTTTTCTTTTGGCAGGAAAGACTCCCTTCTCTTTCTACAGTGGAAAGATACAAGGGATGTCTTCATGTGCTCCACTTTTCACACGGCCCACGGACCTGACACTGTGAGCAGAAGGGTGAAGGGCGAAGATGGCCAGTGGACCAAAAAAGACATCCCTGTTCCTCCAGCAGTAAAAGAATACAACCAGTACGTACAATAACACCTGTGAGCTTGAAATATTTTGTTTTAGTAAATTTAATTAATTAATTAATTAATTAACTTTTTTTTTTTTTTTGCCTTTGCAGATACATGGGAGGAGTGGACCTATCTGATGCCCTCATCACTTACTACAAAGTCCTGCACAAAACCCGCAAGTGGTACAAGACATTTTTCTACCATTTTATGGACATTGCCACGGTGAACGCCTTCATACTGCATAAAGAGCTGGCCATGGGGAAAGGTGGAAAACCCCTGACCCAGAAGGCCTTCAGGGAGACTCTGGCTGAGCAGCTGGCTCAGGTAGGCTCAGCCACCACATCCACACCAGCACCATCCGCACCTGCACCATCAACATCGGGCCCCTCGCATCACAAACCAGTATACATCAGTGGCGACAGCTCAAAAGGCAGACTGAAATGCAGGCAGTGCCATTCAAAGACCCCTG
Source organism: Cheilinus undulatus (assembly GCF_018320785.1). Taxonomy (NCBI): domain Eukaryota; kingdom Metazoa; phylum Chordata; class Actinopteri; order Labriformes; family Labridae; genus Cheilinus; species Cheilinus undulatus. The sequence continues at coordinate 8,900,259 of NC_054878.1, forward strand.
TCAAGTGTGGGTCCTGCAACATCCCTCTGTGCTTTGTGGCCAATAGGGACTGTTACAATGCCTGGCACAATGCACAAGGACTGTAGAATGCATGCAGATGTGACATTGGTTGTAAATAGTGTAATGTAAATAGTTTTGTGTTTTCTGTAATATATTTCATATAAACTGTTTTGTTTTGTTTTTTTGTTTTTTTTACCTTTTTTAACCTGGAAAACCTTCGATATACAGCGTTTGGGAAAGGGCAGAGCCTTTGAAAAAAAAAACTCGGAGGGCGGTTAGATGAATGTCCTGTCTGTCACATCTTTGCAGGCCAATCACAGCAACAAAACACGTGATGTCATCGCCGCTACCAAGGTGCGCATTCGCAGCTACCAAGGAATAAACTCTCTATAGAACTGCATAACGCGAACCATGGCGACTAAAGACATGTCAGTACACGACTTTTGTCGTTTCTGAAAAGAAAACAACTCACTGCTGTTCTTTCTTCTTCTTTTAACGAAGAAATGTCGTCCAGTTCTGATATAACTGTTGCTTTAGCAGCATCCACACTAATGTCTTCTGCCACAATGGCACAGGCCTCTTGTTGCTGCTTGCTTACGTCACGACTCTGCCACGCCAGAAAGTACTGCCCCTTATCACTGATTGGTCCTGTCACTTTCAAACCGGGCCCAAACGGTTCAGATGGGAGCTTTACAAGATGGATTCACCAGTGAGAAACAAGGAAATGGGTGTATGCATCTGCTTTGCAAGGTTATTTTTTATTTTTTCATTTTATTTTATTTTTATTTTTTTTACCACCAAAGCACTTGTGTTGATCTCTTATTTTATATAATTTTAGTTGCAAAAAGAGAAAACCCTGAATTTATGACAGTGAATTAGAATATATAATAAGATGCCTCTGAGTCTTACATTTCAATAGTCCAAGATCATGACTGTACACCAAAGCATTCAAAAGTTATAGCCGTTTTACTTACTTGGGTGTCCATGGTGCGAAATGTGCCCATTTGGAGTCTTCAAATGGGCACATTTGGAAATGCCTGGGAAAAACAGCTGTAAAATAGTGGTGGGCGTATCGATCCTAAAGTATCAATATACAGTTGAAACCAGAAGTTTACATACACTATATAAAAAGGCACATAAACTTTTTTTTCTCACCGTCTAACATTAAATCAGATTAAACTTTTCCTGTTTTTGGTCATTTAGGATTACCAAAATTATTTCTATTTGCTGAATGCCAGAATAATGAGAAAATGGTTTTTTTAGACAATTTTTTATTATTTTCTTGAGAGTCAGAAGTTTACATACACCAAGATTACTATGCCTTTAAACAATTTGGGAAAGCCCAGATGATGATGTCATGTCTTTGGAAGCCTCTGATAGGTTTATTGACAACATTTGAGTTAATTAGAGGCACACCTGTGGATGTATTTTAAGGCACACCTGAAACACACTGCTTCTTTGTGTAACATCATGGGAAAATCAAAACAAATCAGCCAAGATATCTGGAAGAGAATTGTGGACTTGCACAAGTCTGGTTCATCCTTGGGTGCAATTTCCAGATGCCTGAAGGTGCCATGTTCATCTGTTCAAACAATTATACGCAAATATAAACACCATGGGAATGTCCAGCCATCATACCGCTCAGGAAGGAGACGTGTTCTGTGTCCCAGAGATGAACGTGCTTTGGTCCAAAAAGTGCATCTCAACCCAAGAACAAAAGCAAAAGACCTTGTGAAGATGCTGGCTGAAGCTGGTAAGAGTGTGTCATTATCAACAGTCAAACGAGTCCTGTACCGACATGGGCTGAAAGGCCACTCTCCCAGGAAGAAGCCATTACTCCAAAAGAAACATAAAAAGCCAGATTACAGTTTGCAAATGCACACAGGGACAAAGACCTTAATTTTTGGAGACATGTTCTGCGGTCTGACGAAACTAAAATTGAACTTTTTGGCCATAATGACCATCATTACATTTGGAGAAAAAAGGGGGAAGCTTGCAAGCCTGAGAACACCATCCCAACTGTGAAACATGGGGGTGGCAGCATCATGTTGTGGGGTTGTTTTGCTGCAGGAGGGACTGGTGCACTTCACAAAATAGATGGCATCATGAGGAAAGAACATTATGTGGAAATACTGAAGCAACATCTCAAGACATCAGCCAAGAAGTTAAACCTTGGGCGCAAATGGGTTTTCCAAATGGACAATGACCCTAAGCATACTGCCAAAAGGGTTACAAAGTGGCTTAAGGATAACAAAGTCAATGTTTTGGAGTGGCCATCACAAAGCCCTGATCTTAATCCCATTGAAAATTTATGGGCAGAGCTGAAAAAGGCATGTGCGAGCAAGGCGCCCTACAAACTTGGCTCAGTTACACCAGTTCTGCCAGGAGGAATGAGCCAAAATTCCTGCAAACTATTGTGAGAAGCTTGTGGAAGCATATCCAAAACATTTGACCCAAGTCATACAGTTTAAAAGCAATGCTACCAAATACTAATGAAATGTATGTAAACTTCTGACTCTCAAGAAAATAATAAAAAATTGTCTAAAAAATGATCTTTCTTATTATTCTGGCATTTAGCAAATAGAAATAATTTTGGTAATCCTAATTGACCAAAGACAGGAAAAGTTTAATCTGATTTAATGTTAGACAGTGAGAAAAAAAAGTTTATGTGCCTTTTTATATAGTGTATGTAAACTTCTGGTTTCAACTGTATATATTTACAAAGTACTCATTTGGTATCGAGTACTTTTTAAAAGTATTGATATTAAATGAGTACTTTAAAAAAAACGTCTAACCATGCACCCCATCGTGCACTTACACACTCAAGGCATCAGCACGCACACATGGTTATTCAGAGTCCTCATGTCTGTATCAAACAGGAGAGAATGCCAGAAATAAACTGCTGCACCTTTGTGAAATAACTTTCCACAAAAATGCAAAGGTGAGTCAGCATTTCCATTGCCTAACAAGTTTTTATCTCAACATTATAAAAAACTGATGCATGAAGAGTCATGTCTAATCTGCACCACTCACTTTCTGTCAAAGGAAACTGATGGTGTTTTTCATTGAGCCAAAGCAACAGCTAGTGCTGTTAGTCATAAAAACCAGGAAAGAAAGAAGTTCTGTATCTGACTCTGATGCATGTGCGATTTATTTTACTAGACTTTGAGAGTGTACTTATAAATCTGTTCCTCTTTATTACTGCTTACTAGTTTTTCTCCTACATTTTGACTGCCTTTTCCATAAGTTTAGAAAGTTGTTTGCAGCATTTTCTCAGACCACACATTGAATAGTCCACAGATTAATTAACTAATTTAAACAGTCTAACCATTAGGTACAGTGGGAAAACAAAAGAGATAAAAACAAGTCCCATATTACAAAAAATATATAAGTTAAAATCCTGCTTTGAAATATGTTTTACCCCAAAAACTTAGTTGATAGTTAAAGATAACTTGGAAAAGAATTCGTTCCATTTATTAAGACTGATAAATAAATGATACATTATGTTCTTTGAGTTTTTATTGGCCTTATTCATATAAATTTAATTATTATGTATACTAATGCTTTTATAAGTAAAAAGTATCGATATCGAGAATCGGTATCGGTCATACTGGTCCTGTATTTACTTGGTATCGGATCGATTTTAAATTTTGCAGTATCGCCCATCACTACTGTAAAACATTTCTATATCAATGTTTTTTAATGAAATTTGATGTGTAAGTAGGTAAGACTTCGTACTCTGCTCTTATCTTGTATTCTAGCCATGACACACTAGTCACTTTCAGCTGTTTATGATTAAAAAAGCCAGGCGAGGTTTGAAATATTTTTACTTTTATGTTCAAACTACAAAAAATCAGTTGCAGCAGCACCTACAGGGATTCCACATTGTTGCGGGAAAACCTTAGAATATTATCTTTTTAAAGATACCAACCCCATGCATGTGCACCAAGAGAACAGTTTTCATTTCATTTTGGGTATGTCTTGGACAGGCGTTTTCCCAGATTTGAGTGGACTCTAAGGGGTGAAAAGGTTTACATTTACAATCTTAGGATGTGTGGTTTCATGTGAAATGCTGCATGTTTCCACCTTAAAACTAAACTTTTCTTTGTCTTTGGTGCTGTAGCTCTGTGACTGACTGACTAACCAGCAGCCTGTGGCTAAACAGAATGGGATGCAATGTTGATATAGTGATGATTTACTATCTAGAGTCCATGCATGGTATGTTGAATTTGACCAGGTGCTTTAGCTACCAAATAGCTACCAAAATTATCACTGCCTGCAGCTCTGGGTTTACTCCAGGTTCTCCTTAAAGTTTCACATGCCTGGAAGATCTCCAACCACCAATTTCCACATAAAGTGACCGTGCTGCGATCCACCGACGAATCATACTGCGGAGCACATCGCTTGCTCTCTAGTCTATCAGAGCATTTCCACAGCCAGCCCTCCAGACCGGCAGCAGCATTTGCCCGGAGTGCCACTCTGCTCCTCTTCGTTCGAGATATGCTGCAGGTCTGTTTTTAGCACCGGCCGCTGCCAAACCGCGTTAATACCTGTCGATCAGAAAGCACCAAAAGGGAAGTCATAAGTATAGAATATCCACTTATTTCAAAGTACAATCCAGTGCGTGGACTCCCGGTCGCAAATCATCACTACGTCAACATTATGTCTCATCCTGCAGGTCAGTGGGTCACAGAGCTACAACAGTGCCACTGATAAGGAAAAGTTAACTTTTAAGGGCATTTAGCCAAACTATTTAACATAAAACCACAGATCCTTTAAGCTAACATTAACCTTTTAACTTCCTAATGTACTCACCCAATGGAGAAAGTAATAATATCATGGACTTATACCGGAAAGGATGATAAATTAACCTCAAAAGGTAAAAAATAGTCCACTGATGATATACTATTTGCGAACTCACAGTTCTCCCATGATCTCTGCCCAGTGCAGCGGACTCAAGGCCTAAATCTGCTGCTGCCCTACAACCCTGTTTTAAAGTCTGCAGCTTGGAGAATTGCTGCAGGAATTCTAAAAGGGGGGAGGACTTTTTCCCCATGCCTACCAACCACCCATCCATGTTTAAGAACCTTTCCCGCCTAAAGAGCTTCTCAGACAGTAAGACACTGGACCTGACACTTCTGAGAAATGACAGGTCCAGAGAGACCAACACCTTAAAATTGGAGATATCTGATTGGATGACTGTAATCAAAGCCATCTCACTGACCAAGTCTGTGTCTTACCAAAGCCGTCAAAATGGACACCCTTTTGAACTTTGGATCATAAAATAAAGCCTTCTACCTCTAAACAAACCAGATGGTGATCATAAATAACTCTTGTTCTCTCTGCAAGACTCAAACTGTATGGGGCAGAAGTCCCATAACTCCTGTAAACATCATGTTTTTCAACAGGAAATGTTTAGATGTTCGAGATAGCTCACATGTAACACAACGATATGTTTCATATCTCTGTATCACGTCAGATGACCAAGGAATTCATTTGGGATTTTAATCAAGATGTCTCCCATGGACCAACAGTGCCACCTATTGTCCAGTAGTGGTCACACACACATCGACATGGGACAAATTCCCTTTTTGTGTCTTAATACTTAAAATGTATATAACCAACTAGCTATGTTGTTTCGTGTTTACTTTGTAGCAGTTTTATTGATGTTATATTATTCTAGGATTTTATAACCATTTATGCTACTCCTAGATGCTCTTATTGAATTACTAGTTTGAGGAAGAGTGGTTCATGTGGTGACATTCGACCTCCTTAGAGGATGAAAAGCTCATATGAAGACCCCTCCCTTTTTCCTCTTTAAGCGGGCATCAGAACTCACAGCTCGGGTAGTCTTTTTCAGAGTTCTTTCTAGTTTTCTTCAAGTCTGTCTTTTTCTTCGTCTGTCTTCTTAAGTTATGTAGGTAACTTTTCTTAAGACTTCTTCTCGGTGAAACACGTTTCCTTCTTTATTTCTTACAAGTCCGGGCCAGGTTCAATAATTTAATTGAATCTTTAACTTTATTTTGATCCAGCACAAATTCTTTAGTCTTTTATAGCCTTTGTGCTAATTTTTGCAGTTTTTTTTCCTTTTCTTCGCACGTCCGGACTTCATCACTGTGATCCAATAATCAAAGTGATGTTGACTGTCCTGAGACATTAATTTGATGTTAATTGGACGAATTAAGAACTGTTTTTTTTTCTTTTTTTTTAACGAGACAAGTCCATCAGAATCCGTGGAAAGGATTCATCTTGCCGTGTTCGTCAGACTGTCTTCTGAGAGATCCACCTGGCGCTGTTGTAGAACCAGAATGAACCAGAACCAACCAATCAAAGATCAAATCCATCTGGATCAACAATAGTCCGGACTCCAGAACCTCCCAAGACAGTTCATCTCCTCATCCTTCTTCTGTGGCAAACAGTAGGATTCTGATTCAACTCTTCGGGTTGGAGGTGTCTCCAAAAGTTCAATTAAAACAATTTATAGATTCAGATCAATTTAAAAAAAAATTACATTCCAAATTCTACGCCGTTAATTATCCTTTTCCTTAATCTCTAATCATCCACTCTCCATCAAACTAGATTAGCATCATCTTTTATTATCACATTTAGTTATTTCCTGTTTATTTACTCACATTATATTCATATTAGCCATGCGATTTATACTTGTGCTTCTGTGATTTAATAATAAATCTTCAGAACGTCAGTCGTTGTCCAGAAATCATTATTAAAATGGGAAGTGGAGTCATTGTCACAAAGACTTATTACTTGAGATATGACATTGATTCATAATTTATAATTTTGTTAATTAATTACAATTTTTATTAATTAACAATTGCAATTTTAATTGGTTATTAAATAACCAATCTGTGTAAACAGTAGCGCCCTGTTATTATTCGAGGTTTTTTGATAATATTGATTTATTATCACTTTATATCGCTACACTGCTGATCAGGGCTACGTGCCATGGCGCAGCGCTCTAAACATGCTTCCAGCGGGCGAGGTCTCTCGCCTTCAGTCAGGGCAAACCCACAGCGCTCTGGTGCGCGGCATGAGATTCCCAAATCAAATCCCTGAACCATCTTGGTGTCTCTAGTCCGAGGCCCCTCCAGATGTCAGAGTTTCTTACCCTGTCTCTAGGGTTGAGCACAGCCACCCTCCTGAGGAAACTCATCCCAACTTCTTGTGTCCACAGTCTCATTCTTTCAGTTACTGGCCAAAGCTCATGACCAAAGCTGAAGGTTGGTACCAGATCAACTGGTAGCTTTTCCTTCTGTGTCATTGTCATGACTGCACCAGTGACTTTTTGCCAATCTGCTCGTCAGTCTTGCGGGCCTTTCAACTCTCAGACACCCTCCTTACCATAAAGGACCAATCTGCCTTTTCCCGACAGACTGCCATAGTCTTGAAGGTCCCAACCCTCATCCCAACTGCTTTGCACTCAGCTGCAAAACACCGCAGTGCTTGCTAGAGGTCCAAGGCTGTAGAAGCCAACAGAACCACATCATCTGCTTGAAGAAAAGATATGATTATGAGGTGCCCAGACCAGGAGCCCTTCTCCCCAGGAATGATTGAATCTGTAACATGAGGTCAACATGAACTGGGAACGTGTCTGACGTTGTGGCAATGATGTGGACACAGCTTTCACTTTGGTTGCACAGGAACTGGACAGCAAGTAACTGCTTTTTCCATGTAGACAGGATAAGGAAACTCCCATAGGCTCCCAGGAAATCCTGGAGGGGTAGAGAACTGGTCTAATGTTTAGCCTGGATGGAATCGGCATTGTTCCTCCTTTATTGTTAGGACCTGTCAAACCTAATTTCCAGGACTCTAGAATAAAATTTTCCAGGATCCTCCTTTTTATCAACAGGAACCACCACCCCAGTCTGTGACTTTTCAGGTACTTTCCCAGACATCAGTGGGACATAGTCAAGCCAAGACAGTCCAACAATGTCCAGAGCCTTCAGCATCTCAGGGTTAATCTCATGTACACCTGATAGGCTTTATGACCACCTGAACAGCCTCTGCCACAGACATAGGCAAGGCTGCCCTTGTCCCTTTCATAGATTACGATGTTTCAGGTTAACTGTTTTAAGTTTTCTGCATTCTTTTGGTGTTTTTTTTTTTTTTTTTTTTTTAGAAGAGAGGTACTCACTAATATAGCTTTGCTTCTTTGACCTGGTTGTTGTATAAGAGGGCTGCAGGATCTAAAAGTAGGCAAAGGTTCATAAGGGATTAAAAGGTCAAAAATATAATCTGTACTGAGGTCACAAGGAGACTTAAAGGTGATCAATAGGATCTAATAATCAATCCTTAAACTAACAGAGACGCTGTAAAGAGGCTTAAAACAAGTGATATGATGACACCTTTTAACTCTGACTCTGTTAAGACAAATAAGATTGTGTTCGCCTATTTAAAGTTATGAGCACAAGGTGCGCTGACAGGTTAGAGGTTAGGTCCTGACCCATTTACAACCGGTATAGTGCTCCAAGTCTGCAGCCTGGGTTCAAATCCTGCCTTCTGTCCCTGATATCCCACACTATCCTCTCTCCTATCAAAATAATGGCAAAAAGCCCAAAACGATCTTCAAAAACTTGTAATAAAAGCTTTAACTGGACCCTGAAGTTGACAGGAAGTCAGTGAAGAGGAGCCAGTGGAGGAGTGGTTTTATCCCGACGTCTTCTCCAAATCAGAGGACATGTAGCTGTACCAGATACTGGAGAACAACACACAAGTGATGCATTTCCAGTTTGGTCCTGACAGCTTGGTTCAGTGAACCCAGATCATTCTTGTGTTTCCACATCCAAACTATTTATGGGCACTGTAAGTAGCATCCAGGAGTTCAGATTTACCAAATCCAGTATTTCAAGATTGAGTTTTGTTTGGATTCAAAAAGTTTAACACCATCCAGGATTTTACATTGTATAGACAGTTTACAGATTTATTACAAAAAATATTTCTTTATTTATTGGAAGAAGGTTTTTAAAAGTGGCAGAATCTGACCTAGTGTTAATATACTGGCATGAAAATTTAAGAACATTTCTTTAAATTTGTTATATTAGAGTGTCATGCATAAACCAAACACCAAACCCAAAGAGGCTTACAAGACTTCATTTTCAATACAAACTACCAGAAACTGAAAGTATAGGATAAAAAATAGTTTCACTAATGTTTCTTCCAGACTTCACCCACAAATGGCCAACTTATCAGCCTACACGTTAAAAGAAAACATCCATTTTATCCTATCATCTTTTGTGCTCCATTTTATTGAAGGATTTGAAAGATGGATTTCATTTCTCAAAGATTTTCCTAACTTATTATTTGAAAGGAAAAAAAAAATCAGAATTACCGCAGGTTTTATTGCCAAGCGCATTTTCACACACAAGTAATGTGACTTGGTGTTTTGGTGCAAAAAAGAAAGAAGAAGAATGAAAATATTAAGAGACCCTTGCTCTGCTGACAGGAAACTGAAATATATGAATATGAAAATATAATAGCATTAAAATATAACCCTAATTATAGAGAATATTAAAAAACAAAGTACAGTTAGGTCCACAGATGTGTTGATGACACTCTCAATCTGTTAACCACCAAAACAGATTTGAAATAAAACAATCAAGACGTGACTAAAGTGCAAAATTTCAGCTTTAAAGTGGTTTCACAAAAATATGGCATGTAATTTGGAAATTACAGCCATGTTATTCAGAGTACTTCCATTCTCAAGAGCTCAGACACATTTGAACAAACTGACATATAATGAGAAATTTAACTGCAGTTTTTAGGATGAAAATCCTTTCCAGATTGGCCAAAATTCCTTCATGTTGAACGCCATATTTTCTTTCACATTAATTACCTGTGTTTAACTACGGTTTACTGACAGCCTCCATCTGGTCTTCACAGACTGAAAACATTCAGTCATGTTGTAATTCAGCACAACAGAGCAATATCATCTGCATACAAAACAATTGTCACAGATTATCAATCAAATGTACACTTAAAAACTGCATTTTTAAAACATGAGCCAATCTTTTTTGCAAATCCTCTCAAGCTCGGTCTGGTTGGATGGGTACTGTCAGTGGACAGACATTTTCATGTCTCTCTCAATGGGATTCAAATCAGGGCTTTGGCTGGGCCTCTGTGTTGTCTTGACTGTGTGCTTAGGGTCATTGTCATGTCGGAAGGTGAACCCTTGTCTGAGGTCCTGAGCGCTGTGAAACAGGTTTTCATTTATGATAGATCTGTACTTTGCTCCATTCAGCTTTCCCTCAACCCTGACTAGTCTCCCAGCCACTGCTGCTGAAAAGCACCCCCACAGCATGATGCTGCCACCACCATGCTTCACTGTTGGGATGTTATTGGGCAGGCGATGAGCGGTGCCTTGTTTCCTCCAGAAATTACATTTAGAATTGAGGCCAAACAGCAGGGGCGGAGCTAGACATGTTTAAAAACCGAGGATAAACCCAAACAAAGATGGCCGAGGGGTGGGCATTTTTTGGATATTAGACAGTTTAATGCACTATATTTGCGCACTTTTAGATAAAAATTTAAATTCAAATTGCCAACAAATCTACACAACATTTAGGCAACAATAATGTTTCTCAACCTAAAAAGTTGGTAACATCATTTTTCTTAACCTAACTGAGCTAAAAGTGCCATTATCATTCTAAAATCATGACACACCATCCTGGAGTCCAACAATGTTCACTTCTGCCTCCTAAAAATGTCACATAAAAGCTGAAAAATGTTTTTTTTTTTTTTGTTTTTTTTTCGGGGGGGGGGGTGTTAAAAGTATTTTTTGCAGTGAGTGTATATTTTTTTGATTCTGCAAAAAATCAAAATCCTTTCATTTGTCTTAAAATAAAAAAAAAACAGTGCATACCAAATGTTTGTTGTTAAATGTGTGTGTGTGTGTGGGGGGGGGGGGCTGAATACTTTCTGAATAGACTAATTTAGTTGAACACAAGCAATAGTGCAACCTAACAGTGATTTTAAAGCTTGAATTTACCCTCCACTCCTGCTTTTATAAGCTTTAGAAAAACTAAATCTCTGTTGATCCGCTCCAAAAAAATACTTCGAGGCGCACTATCATCCATGCTGTACCACTCAGAAAATGTTTAACACCTTTATGTAAGGAACATCAGTGTAAACATTTACCTGTCCTTACCACGTTCAGCCAGCAGGTGGTGCTAAACATCCAGAGTTCATCACCCTGGCGCTGTAGAGCTGTGTTTTTTCTCAGACAAAGAGGCTGCTCACATCTTCACTGTATCAATGTCCAGGATCAAAGTGAATCCTGATTATGTCACACTGAGTCCAGATCGAGGATTCATCGACCATGTGAATCAGACCCTGGGTTATTTACCTAAAGAAGAAAATAGATCCAGTTATATAAGCTGAGCTGCTGGTCTGTTCTGCAACTGAAATCAGCTCCACTTTCTGCTGACAAAGCCCCGTGTTTTGTTGCTCTGTGTGTTTGAAGTTGACACTAAATGGGGAACAATGAGTCATTTCATTGTGAAGAGATGATGTCATCTTCCTCCTCAGCCGGCAGGTATTGTGTACGAGCCACTGCCTGTCCTCACTGAACTGCTGGGAAGAAGGAAGACAGCATTTGGTTGCCAGCTTTGTCCTCATCTCTTTGTTCTCAGAAGGACGTTCATGTTTGGCCCACTGTGGAACGACTGCTACTGTATGTGTAAGAGAGGAGGAGGAGCTGCTTGCTTCCCTTACCTGCTCCACAAATTTAATGCATGCTTTTATTTATTACTAACAGGACAGGTGGATCCCACAGACTGCAGAAGAAGTGGTCTGAGCTACAGGATTCATAAAAGGAAGCCAATGTACGTCTAAAACCTGCAGTCTTTCTAATGGCCAGCAGGGAGCAACTCAAGAAGGCCCACTGTTAAGTAGTACATGAGAAAACGAGTCTGTTTATTTTCTCAGTAAACATTTTTCCAATGAATTAATGGTCTCTTTCTCTAGTTTTAAGTCTTACAGAATGATTTTCATTCAGTAACTGGGGGTCCTATTAGGAGTCAAAATTTGCTTTCACACTTGAACAAACTCCTGAAAAAGCAGAGTTTTCACCATGACATGATTCAGAATTTGTCAACTTAGGCTTAAGGGGGGCAGATTAGATTTGGTCACAAAGCCAAAGGGCAGAAATGTGACAAATTTGTCCAGATCATTGCTGAGATGTTTCTACACCTTGACGGTAGTCCACCTGTAGTATATTAAATTTATTGGACATGGTTTGGAAAGGCACACACCTCTTTGCTAACCTTGCAGAGCAGATTAGCGTGGATGCTGCTAAAGCTCCAGTTTTATCAGAACTTGACAACATGTCTTCGTTAAAAGAAGAACAAAGAACAGCAGTGGGTTGTTTTCTTTTCAAAAACAACAAAAGTCAAATACTTACATGTCTATATGCCATGTTTCGCATTATTCCTCACTAGCTGCGCACGTGCAGCTTGATAGCGGCTATGTCACGTGTTTTGTTGCTCTTATTGGCCCGTAGAGATGTGACAGACAGAACGTTCATCCAATCACACTCCAAGTTTTTTTCAAATCCTCTGCCTTTTCTCAAACGTTTCCTATTGAAGCAGATGGATGTGTGAAACACATCCATCTGGCGTGTTAGGTTACCTCTTTGCCTCACAGCTGACAATGCATATCAGACCAAAAACCAAGCCATGAGGGAACTGCCTGCAGAGCTCAGAGACAGGATTGTTGCAGGCATAGATCTGGGGAAGAAGTTCTGAAGGATCCCAAGAGCACATTTGCCTCCATAATACTCAAATGGAAGAAGTCTCACAAAACCAGGACCCTTCCAAGAGCTGGTCACCCTGCAAGACTGAGCAATCAGAAGAGAAGGGCCTTAGTAATAGAGATGACCAAGAACCCCATGGTCACTCTGACTGAGCTCCAGAGATCCTGTAGAGATGGGACAAGTTCCAGAAGGACAACCATCACTGCAGCCCTCCAACAATCTGGGCTTCATGGCAGAGCTATACGGAAGCCTCTCCTCAGTTGCAATCACATGACAGTCCATTTGGAGTTTGCAAAAATCTCCTGAAGAACTCTCAGACTTTGTGAAACAAGATCCTCTGGTCTGATTGAACCAAGACTGAACCATTGGGCCTTAATTGTTAACATTGTGTCTAGAGAAAACCAGGTACCACATATCACCTGCCCAATACCATCCCAACACTGAAGCATGGTGGTGGCAGCATCATGCTTTGGGGGTGTTTCTCAGCAGCAGGGACTGGGAGACTAGCCAGGGTTGAGGTAAAGCTGAATGGAGAGAAATATGAGATATCCTCAGTAAAAATCAACGTGACAGAAGCACACGACCTGAAAAAGAAAATCTCATTTAGATGGAAGTAAAGTTTCTAAAATAGCAGCATTGGGATGTAGATTTGTAACAAAGTCAAGCTTCGTTAGGTCTCTTATTTGGAGGGAAAAACCTTTAAATGTCATGTTTTTTTTAAATGGAAATGACTGGTGTGTTTCAAGTAGAGAGGCATTTAACCACTGATTGGTTTTGTTAACAGTTTCAAGCAGATTTGTGGCTCAAGTTTTAATGTTCAATCTGCTAGAAGGGGTTATTAGAAGTACTTTGATGCAGGTTTCAAAGACACATGAGTCTTACTAATACTGCTCCTATGATTTATACAATTTATACCATACCAGCACAAAGTTACTCCTGTTTATTGTTCTCTGCCCCAACTACCAAAGCCTGCTAATCCATGATTGGTCAATACAACCTGGACTACAAACATAGTACAAATAGAAACCAGTGAAAACCAGTGAGGAGGACTCCTGTAATCCAGGAGCTGCTTGTGGTCAGGCTCACCACAGGGTTGGCTGGGCCTTCCATAGTTGTGAGTAACTGATGATATCTGATGGTTGTTGTGTTCTGATGTTGAGGTACTTTTAACCTGCTTTTCCATCCATTATTGCCACATCTTTTTGCCGTTTTAACCACTTTGCTACTGTTTGCCTAGTTTAGCCACCTTTTTGCCATTTTTCCTGCTTTTCACCCATTTTTGCCACTTTTTCCCAGTTTTATCCTGTTTTTTTCTCTTTTTCACCCATTTCTGACACACTAATTGTTTTTTTCCCCCACGTTTTGCCCATATTTGCAATGTTTTGCCACTTTTTACCATTTTCTGCAATATCTTTAAAGCTTTTGTCTAATTTATCTGTCTTTGGTCATTTTTTTCCCATTTCTGCAATACTTTTGTAACTTTAGCCTATGTTTTGGTATTCATTTGCCATTTTGACACGTTTCACACATTTCTGCTGTTTTTTCCCAGTTTTAGCCTGTTTTTGCTCTATTTTACCATTTTTGACACCTCAGTTGATTTTGCCCCTTTTGCTCATACTTGTATTTTTTAACCCTTTTCTGCCATTTTCTGCCACTTTTTGCCCATTTCTGCAACATTTGCAGCTTTTGTCTAATTTTGCAGTCTTGTGCCATTTTTTGCCAATTTCTTGCTACATTTTTTTGCCTCTTTGAATAAATTTTTGCAACTTTTTTGCCATTTTCCCCTAACTTTTCACCCTTTGTTGCTTCTTTTCACTATGTTTTTGCCACTTTCAGCCATTTTTTTCTTTCTCAATTATTCAGTTCTTTTCCATAATAGTAGTCTCAATTTTTTTTTACTTTATTTCCTGGCATCTTAACATCCTTGCACACTACGGCCTAGCTATGAAGTCTGACATTACAAGTCAAAAAGTAATTCTGTTTAAAGGAAAGGGGTTTACATTTTTCAAAAGGTGATATTTTACTGCAGCATAAATACAATTTTATTTCATTCATTTATTTATTTGTTGCTTTGGTAAGAGTGGATATCATTCAGGTTAAAAGGGAAATATGGTTATCACAGCTTCACTTTATAATTGTTCATGATTTTGCTGACCTCTATGGGCCCCCCGTTTGGTTGGACCCCTAAAGCTCTGCCCTTTATCCTCCTTATGTGCGGCCTTGCTTGTGGATGAGTTCAACTTTCCTCTGTGATTTTTAGAGTGCTTTGTTGTTGTTTTAGTTGTTCTTGGAGGGACTCATCTGTGATTTGGACAGGTAATACTTTATGGAGCTTCATGGAGCTTGAAGAGACAAATCAGGTAATAATAAAAATAACTAACAATCTTAGCTCTGCTTGTTAATAAGGTTTCTGCATTGATGTATTTTGTCTTTGGCCTTGATCTCTGGTGTTTCACGAACACTTGAAATGTAAACAGGTGTCTCATGGGATGTTGATGCAAAAATGTCGATGAAAAAGTAATGTCCCCCATTGTTAAATCATGAGTTAACTGTGATTAACCACAGTTCTTGGAATGCTGAGTTCAATTTCATTGGCCCCACCCAGGCCTGATTACCGCCAGATTTGTTAAATCAAGAAATCACTTAAATAGAAACTGTCAGACAAAGTGAAGTAGAACATCATTATCTGGATCATGGTGGTGGCAGCGTGATGGTCTGGGGCTGCTTTGCTGCTTCAGGACCTGGACCACTTGCTGTGATTGATGAAACAATGAATTCTGCTGTCTACCAGAAAATCCTGAAGGCCAATGTCCAGCCATCAGTTCATGACCTCAAGCTCAAGCACTCTTGGGTTATGCAGCAGGACAATGACCTGAAACATAACAGTGAAAAAAAAAAAAAAAGGTTTTGGAGTGGCCAAGTCAAAGTCCAGACTTAAATCTAATTGAGATGCTGTGGTGTGACCTTAAACGATCAGTTCATGCTCGAAACCCTTCAATATGGCTGAGTTCAAACAATTCTGCGAAGAAGAGTGGGCCAAAATTCCTCCACAGTTACTAGGTTCAAGGGGCAATTAATTTTTCCCATAGGGCCAGATAGGTTTGGATTTTTTCCCTTAATGAATAAAATCATCATTTAAAAACATCATTTTGTATTTCCTTAGGTTGTCTTTGTGAGATATTAAAATTGGTTTGATGATCTGAAACATGTAAGTGTGATAAATATGCAAAAAAAAAAAAAAAAAAAAAATCAGGAATCAGAAAGGGGAAAAATACTTTTTTTTTACAACATGGTATTTTCCTTCTAATATTTCCATTTTTTTGGAGTGTATGTGCACCCTTCGATAGACTGTTTTTAAATCTTTAAACCCTGCTGTATTGTCTGTTTAAATATTCATAGATTATATGATAGGCCTATAATAAGGGATAATGGTGTCCATGTCTGCCTTAATGTTCAGCTGCATTCATGAACATGAGGCTGAAATGTCCTCTCCTCTCTGCAGGGGAAAGTTGGTGTTGCACTTGAAAACCTGTGTGTGCTTTAGATTTTATCTATGGCATGGTCGCCATGGAAACTGGGTGACATAAATAGGCTAGCGGTGGCAGAGAGAGATGTTGCAGTTTTTAATAATGGACAGAATTTGGGTCATAATATCGCACGTGTTGGTCTATAAATTGCACCGTGTGCCACTTAGGATTCCATTAATCTGCATGAATCCCTGGTCGGTCCTCAGAGCGTCTGCAGGCGATTATGTGAGGAGCTCTTTCTCTCCTCCGCAGAGTCAAAGATGTTCAAGGAGCAAAGAGAAGCACGTTCAAGCACCAAAGTCTTTGTTTACTCTGCCTCATGCATTATGTAATTACACACTGCTTTTTAGCTACAGGAGCAAGGAGTGAGTATGCTAATTGGGATCATGAATTAATGTGTTATTTGGAACAGCACTCATTCATAATTTCACCGCAGGTCTGTTTAGAGGGGCACTAATGAGGCCGAGAGAGGGAGAGAGAGCAGCTGCTTAGTCTCTGATGTGAAGCAGGGAGCAAATGTTTTGACAAATTCATTTTTCTGAGAATTTCTATCAACAAGTCACTTCTGCTGGGCGGGTTTTTATGAGTCAGAGAGGAAAAACAAAGTGAATCTGTTTGTGATTGAAATAATCTAAGTTTTCTGTGCAGCATGTGGGAGATAAAACTCTGCGGCTCTGTGATTAAATCCACACTGCTGAGGGTGACCACCCACTCAAAACAGCCCTTTCTTTTTAAATAGGCCATAAACTAGAACTACCGCCTGGTGGATAGACGCCGCTGTGAGGAACATGATTGGACGGTCAAAGTACAGTGGTGGGCAAGTAGAAGGGCTGGCGTGGCTCCTGCGATAGAATGATTGGTAGAAATCTTATTTCATTAACCCACCGGCGGTCCCTTGGAATTCTAAGGGTTAATGGAGCAGATGCTTGATTTGTATACACTTCGGATTACAAAGCTGGTTAAAGCTACAAAGTGTATATTTTTTGCACTTGTCAGCATTTATTAGTTAATATCTAGACATGGGTGTCAAACTCAAGGCCCGGGGGCCAAACGCTGCCCGTGGGGCAGTTTTACTCGGCCCACAAGATCAAATCTTAATTAGAATTGGCCTACTGCTATGAGGTCTGCAGATTTCTCCCAGTATAAAAATGTAAATTTAACCTTGAAGATTAAAAAAAATAAAAATCCTCATTAAATTTTAAAAATCTGAAAAAGTAGAGAGTAGAAATAATTAGATAAAAAGTCAGGAATGAGAGGAATAAATTATTTTGTGTTTTCATTTCATATTTTCATTTTGCATCCCAAGAATATGACTAAAACTTAGGATTTTGACTTTTTATTTTATATTTTGATCTTTAAAATTCATAATTTTGATATTTTTTCTCATATTGTGACCTTTTAGATTCACAATTTTTCAATTTAAAAATTTAGTCTTGACCTTTTAAACTCCTAACTTTGACTTTTAATCCAGTTTCCACTTTTTAAACTCCCGATTGAGAATTTTATCTCATATTTTGACCTTGTAGTCACAATTTTGACTTTTATTTTCTATTTTGATATTTTAGAGTCACAATTTTGAATTTCATCTTCTATTTTGACTTTTTCAACTCTTGATTTTGTATTTTATCTCATATCTTGACCTTTAAAATCATGATTTTAACACTCTATCTTATATTTTTGCATTTTAAAAACCTTATTTTCACTGTTAACTTTGTATTTTGACCTTTAGGACTTATAAAGTTGACTTTTTATCTCAGATTTGTTGATGCTGTGATATTTAATTATTTTGACTTGTTTTTTTTTTTTTTTTAGAAATCTTAAAATCATTTATCATCACTGTTTCATTACCCCAAAATTCATAACCTGTGAGAACATGGTTGGCAGTTTTCATTTAAATGTTAAACCTGTTAGGCCCTCAGGTTAAACCTACATTCAGATTTCAGGCCCTGCGGTGATTGAGTTTGACACCCTGATCTAGAACCATGTCCTAAATATCAGTAGTGAAGTCCTTACATCCCTTAAATATTTCCAGTTTTCAAAGCCAGAGGAATCAAGAATTTTCAGAACCGTAACAGGATGTTTCTTTTTAAGGAGACTGTCACAACTTTAACTAAATGGACAAAAGTGTTCAGCCACCAGACCATTACACCAGCAAGGACTGTGATGGCATTGTACTTAAATACATGTACTTCAATATGGAGGTGGTCCCCCTTGCAGCTGTAACAGCCTCCACTCTTCTTGGAAGGATTTCTACAAGATTCTTCAAAACCAAACCCACCAAAGCCAGTCTTTAAAGGGGACATATTATGCAAAAATCACCTTTTTTTCCTTACAAAAATATTTGCCCCTGGCCTCTCTACAATCCTGTCAACTACCAGAAAAATCCATTCCCTCCCCTCCTCTCTGTCTCCACCTTTCAGAAAATGAGTGCTGAAACAAGCTGTTCTCAGATTTTCCCCCCATGATGTCATGTGGGGAGTTAGCCCCACCCCGAGGTTCAGTTGGCCCTCCCAGCTTGGAAGAAAGTTCCGCCCTCCTCTCCTAAACTTCCTCTCAACTGCCAGCTGAGGGGAGGATAAGGAGAGCCACATCCATTTCCGGAGTCAGACAGCTCATTAACAGTTAAAGCTGCAGACACATAAACAGCTCGTTCTGAGCAGGGCTGAAACAGAGGGGGTTTTAGACATGCAAAAATCCACGAGTGTTTTTCAGCAACAAACTTCACGGGCATGTTTTGGGGACCTCTGAGAACAATATAAACTTGTCTCAAAAGGGTGAAATATGTCCTCTCTAATCCTTAAGAGATCCTGGGGACATTTTTGGGGCTTTTCCATTACATGGCGCGGCGCAGCATGACTCAGCACGGCAGCCCAGCGCAGCAGGGGATTTGCTTTTCCACCACAACCGAGCTACCCGTTTCAGGGCGCGTCTAGAGCTGATGGCACAGCATTCTGAGCCTTCCTCGATCTCTCTACACTGTCTGGTCTGAATGACTTTACATCGTGTTAAAGCAAAAATCAAACTGTCGACCAACAGCGCTGCAAGCTGCTCTTTTCACATTCTCTCTCCCTTCCTCTCTCTTTCTCTCCATGATCAGTAAACAAGCAATAATTTGCGCTTATCACCAAAAGTAGAGGATGTTCCTGCATTCAAGTTATAGAACAGTCTCCTTATTTTTGATTTGTGGGCCTCTAGAGAGCAGAAAATGAACACAATCATATTTTTAGACTGGGCAGTGAGAACAGCATGCTTTACTAGCACCAGAATAAATTAAGACAGACTCCCTCATGGGCGAAATGTTACGAACATCTGCATTTTATTTTTTAAAAGTCTAGAATTCATTTGTCTGTAAGAAGGGAACAAGGTCAAACTTTTGTTATCAGTAGATGCAGAAGTGTGAGAAGCCGTGCGCAACTATTGGACCGTAGTATGCACAAAAATCTTAAGTTTTGGTCTTTTGTCATAAATATTTAAGTCATACAGTGAACGCTGTCACCACTGTAACAGAGTTATGGTCCACTGGAGCAGAGGCAGGGATATTTCCCGTTTCCCCGTGGGGTAAAGATTTTATCATGGAGGGGTTTATCAGTAGCAGAGGGGGTAAATCCCCCAGCAAATCAGACCCCGCGAAGCACTTCGACGTCAGCGCAGTGCACTTGAATCCATTTGAGAGAGGCTTGGTGCAGCCAAACTTGTGATGAAAATGCAAATCAGCATGGCTTGGTTTGGCTCGGCACGGCCAAAAGCCGTAGTGGAAAAGCCCCATTTGTGCCATTCGGCTTTTTTAAAGTTATTTTCAAGCCATTTTGGCTGTGCTGAACATTCAGTATGTTGGTTGAGTTACTTATTGGGCGAATGTTTGGTATGTTTGTTTGCTTATCTGTCTGCCCCTTTTGGGTTTTGTGAAGCTCTTTGTAACTGTGAGTTTAAAAAAAAAGTGCTATATAAATAAAATTATTATTATTATTATTATTATTATTATTATTATTAATAGTCAAGAGGTGTGGCCAATTACTTTTGTCCATCAAATGTATATTAAGTCAGCTTGTTTGACTGCAGACTTTATGTTCAGTTATTTTCCAGGCTGCAGCTAAGAAATCTAGAATAGTATTTCCAATTTTTGTCATCCCTTTAGTTACTTGAACCATCAAATGTGTCAAAAACATGGCTAGGATTTAAAATAAACAGGGTTTAAAGGGCAAAAAACCGGCAGGATAATGCCCAGTGTAAGGGTGGTGCATTGCTAAAGTAGGTTGATGATTTGTGGTGAAATTGCTCCTCTTGTGTTTGTATTTCTGCACTCATCAGTGTAACACTTTGCTGTGGTTCTGTTGAATGTCTAACATCTGACCACAGCAGACGGAAAGCCGCTGCTGTCTCATGCTGGAAACACGGAGCATGAGTCAGAGGTGAGGCATCAGTGTGTTACTGTGTGGTGAACATCTTTACCCAGAATCCCTCAGGATCAGGGCAGAATACATGGTGTGAGGACTGCTGGTATATACCTTACACTTAATTTTGCCACCTTAAAAACTTTGACCTTTTTAATGATGCTCTGATATCACTAACCTTTCCTAAAGCAGACCACAGCTTTTACCATGCTATCACTCTCTTTGTCACAGCTGCAGATGATACAGACCGTAGGAGGGAAACTGGAGGTCAAACCAACAACAAGCATCTTTCCTGCCATGGAAATACAAAACCTGCAGCAACCCGCACACTTTTCCACAAGCAACGGTCAAAGACAAGAATAAATAAACAGTCAAATGTCAAGAGGGTTTTATTTACTGGATGTGTGGTGTGCAGCTCTGAAGGTGTCACATTCTGTTTGCACATGTAGAACTTAGGGTCATGAGAAGTTCAACTCTGTAAACTCTGCTTTGTTTGATGCAGGTTAACCTCTAGTGGGGCTCTCACACTGAGCAGACCAAAGCTTCCGTCTGACCTGAGAGATGACTTATGCAGAATACACTCCTTAACTCTGGCAAAGATAGAAGACGGTGAACTTTAGCATGGCATGCATGATGCTGATATTTGGATTCTGGTGAGGCTTGTTTGTAGTGAGAACACGTACACGGTCTTACTTAAATGTTTCAGATCATTAAACAAATTTTAGCATTAAACAATAATAACCAAAGTAAATACAAAAAGCAGATATTAAATGATGATTTCATTTATTAAGGGAAAGAAAGCCATCCAAACCTGCCTGGCCCTACGTGAAAAAGTAATTTCCCCCCTTGTTAAATCATGAATTAACTGTGATCAGGCACATTTTTGAAAAACTGAATTCAGGCGATAACTGCGTCTGAAAAATGAAGTAGTCTGAAAGAGCTCTAAATTAACACATCCTTTAAAAAAATTCAAGAACAGATGAGAAACAAAGTCACTGACATCTATTAGACTGGAAAGAAAGCCATTTTAAGGCTTTGGGTCCCCAGTTAACCATGGTGTGAGCCATTATCCACAAATAAAGAAAACTTGGTACAGTGGCAAACCTTCCCAGGAGTGGCTGGCCTACCAATATGACTTCAAGAGCACATCGACAACCTATCCAAGAGGTCACAAAAAAACCCAGAATAACATCTAAAGACTTGCAGACTTCACTGGCCTCAGTTAAGGTCAGAGTTCATGATTCAACAATAAGAAAGAGATGGGTCAAAAATGGCATCCATAGGAGGGTTACAAGGCCAAACCACTGCTGACCAAAAAGAACACAAAGCCGTGTCTCACATTTGACAAAAAAAACATCCTGGTGATCCGCAAGACTTTTGGGAAAAATATTCTGTGGACTGATGTTACAAAAGTTGAACTTTTTGGAAGTACATTTGGAGTAAAACGGAGAGTATCTATCAGTTTGTAACCTCAAGCTCATGCCCACTTGGGTTATGCAACAATGATCCCAAATACTCCAGCAAGTCCACTTCTGAATGGCTTAAAAACAAAATAAAGGTTTTGGAGTGGCCTAGTCAAAGTCTGGACTTTAAACAGACTGTTCTTGCTCTAAAACCCTCCAATATAGCAGAAAAGAGGGACAAAATTCCTCCACAGTGATGAGACAGATTCAGTGCCAGTCATCACAAACCCTTGCAGTTAGCAGGGTTAGGGAGTTATGACCTTTTTACATAGGGCCAGGAAGGTTTGAATGGCTTTTTCCCCTTGATAAATAAAATCATCATTTAAAAACTGCAATAGAAACACTGTCAAATCAAAATTTGCTGAATATCATAGTAGCCTAATATCAGTGCGTTCAGCCTCTGTGACCAGATTCAGGATGTGCACAGGAAACTCTGCATGTCTCTCTTGCTCTATATAAGTGACAGAGAGAGAGAGTGAGAGAGAAAGGTGCAGAGTAGCAACAGTGAGTTTGTCCTAGGACGGTGTGACAGCCTGTTATTACGGCCCGGCTGACTGACGGCGTGTGGGCGAGGAGGTAAGAGCCTGAGTCCGCCCGCGGTGCTGAGGAGGAGCTTCAGGGGAGCGGATGTTCAGCAGACTGAGGAGCACACGCACATTCAAAGTGATGAGTCATCTCTCATACAGCCATTCACGGGTGTTTGTTTACTCCACTCGCTGCCTGGCTGGGCTGCAGCCTCAGAGGTGACAGACAGTGAAGTGTGTCTCAGTGACGGGCCGTCTTAAAGGATTTCACCAGTTTAGACTGAAGGAGAAGCAGATTAGTGAGATCAGGTCTGCTTCATGTAAACAGCCTCACAGTCCGCAGAGCAAGAGGGAGTCAGACACACAGAGCTAAATATACCGACCATACTCACTGATGGGATTAGACTGCTACTCATACGGCCATTTATAGCAGTTTATCACTTTTTAACACACTTTATTTAGGTTATGCCTCAAGAAAATATATTTCATTTGATGCTAAAGGCAAGCATATTATTCTCTTTTGATAAAATAGTGCAGGTTTAAGGTGATGCATTGAGAAAGTTTCTATTAATCTCTCTATATAGATTCAATGTAGAAATGTAAAATGGCTGTGTGAGCACAAATGAAGCATTTCCTCATTTAGATTTTACCCATTTTTTTTTCACTGATTTCTCTGTGAATGATTCTAACAGCTGTATGTGACACGTCCTGAGAAGTGTCTTAAAGAGAGCTGACTTTGAATGTTCACAGGGATCGTGGGGCAGGTGCGTCATCTCATCCAAATGTGTTTCCTCGTGGGCTTGTTTTGACAAAGTCCGGTCGTTTTCCGGCTCTGTCACTTTCTCTTATGAACTCTTAGCAAATGGAACACATTTAGCTCGGTTGTGTCATCATTCCCAGCTAAGATATCTGGCTTCTGAAGTAAATGGATCGCAGCAGAAGTCTCTGAATGACGACCCAGTGCAACATTTTGGGGTTGATGTTTTTCATGGCACTAGTTTCAAACCAGTATACCTAGGAAGTCTTCTGAGTGGTGTCAAGGACCAGTGTTAATTTTAGCAGCAATTTTCAATTTCAGTTTTAGTTTTAGTTTTTAAATTAAAAGTATTTTAGTTTTAGTCCCATTTTAGTCATTTGTACCCATTTCAGTTTTAGTCTAGTTTCAGTAGACGAAAAGCTCAAAACATTTCAGTTTAGTTTTAGCCCAATTAAAAGTCCTCACATATTAGCCTCTACTTTTAGTCCAAGCATTCATTTGTAGCAGTAGTGTGTTCTATGCACCCTGCCAAACCTGGGGTCCCTGCTTTCTACTGCTGAGAAGCAGAAGAGCTGCAGATGCATTGCATTTTGACAGATTTACCCACAGTGGAGAAATATCACAGATTTTGAATGTCCGACGAAAAACTAAATTACATTTTAGTCTAGTTTTAGTCATTTGGAAAAAAACTAAACTTACTTTTTGTCAGTTTTAGTAATTGAAAATCTATTTTGTTAGTTTTAATCTAGTTTTTGTCATGGAAAAAAGGCTGTCAACGAATAGTTTTAGTCATAGTTTTAGTCGATGAAATTAACACTGTCAAGGACAACTGGAGCAACGGTGTGGTATGCAAATCCAGACAGACAGCCACACTGTTAATCATAGTAGATATCTGAGCATTGAAAAGTCGTCACTGTAAACAAGGTCTGCTCAGAAGAAAACAACACAATGACAGCATCCAAGGGATGACTCTGATCCTACCAGTGTTTGAGTTTCATTTCTTGTAAATTTAATATAATGATGTCAATTTATACTGTAAAATTGTACACTAGAAATTCTTCAAGTTTATAGAGTCAACAATTGTGATTCTTTAGGCCTGAAAATTTGAAGTTTTTCTCATAAATTTACATTTTTTAATTCAAAAATTAACTGCATATAAGAGACAGTCACAACTTTTTGACTTTGGATAGAGAAACTCAAACATTGGTTCAAAACAAGCTGGTCGTGTACTCATTTATAATGCCCATCTATCTATCCATCTACAGTCATGGACAAAAGTATTGGCACCCCTGGAATTTTTCCAGAAAATACACCTATCTCACAGAAATTGTTGCAATTACAAAAGTTTTGGTATACACGTTTATTTTCTTTATGTGCATTGGAACATCACAAAAAAGCAGAAGAAAAAAGCCAAAATTGACATAATTTCACACAAAACTCAAAAAATGGAATTTTGGACCACTCTTCTTTTGCAAATTGCTCCAGGTCTCTCAGATTTGAAGGGTGCTTCTTGCAACAGCAATTTTGAGATCTCTCCAAAGGTTTTCAATGGGATTTAGATCTGGACTCATTACTGACCACTTCAGAACTCTCCAGCGTTTTGTCTCCAACCATTTCTTGGTGCTATTTCAGGTATGTTTGGGGTCATTGTCCTGCTGGAACACCTATGACCTCTGATGCAGACCCAGCTTTCTGACACTAGGCCCTACATTGAGGCACAAAATCTCTTGATAGTCTCCAGATTTCATGATTCCTCGCACACAGTCAAGGCATCCAGTACTATGCAGCAAAGCAGCCCCAAAAAATCTTTGAAGCTCCACCTTGTTTGACAGTAGGTACTGTGTTCTTTTCTTTGTAGGCCTCATTCTGTTTTCTGTAAACAGTGGAGTGACGTGCTTTTCCATAATGCTCTACCTTAGTCTCATCAGTCTACAAAATGTTCTCCCAGAAGGATTGAGGCTAGCTCAGGTACATTTTTGCAAACTCCAGTCTGGCTTTTTTATGTCTCTTTGTCAGCAGTGGGGTTCTCCTCAGTCTCCTGCCATAGCGCTTCATCTCTTTCAGATGACGATGTATGGTCCGAGCTGACACTTTTGCACCCTGAGTCTGCAGGACAGCCTGAATTTGTGTGGAAGTTGACTGAGGATGTTTATCCACCATTCCAACTATCCTGCATTGTATTCTTTTGTCAATTTTTCTCTTCTTTCCACATCCAAGGAGATTAGCCACAGTTCCATGAGTTATAAGCTTGATTATATTACGCACAGTGGACAAAGGAATTTCAAGATCTCTGGAGATGGTCTTGTAACCTTGAGATTGAAGGTTACAAGACAAGACAAGACAAGTCCTCAGACAATTCTGGGGTCTTCTTCTCTTCTCCATGCTTGGTGTGACACACACAGGCACACAACACAAAGGTTGAGTCAGCTTTTATACATTCTGACTGGCTTCAGTTGTGATTTCTAGATTGCCAGCACACGTTACTGCCACAGGCAAATTAAAATGAGCATCACATGCTTAAAATAAAATGATTTACCCACAGTTTTAAAAAGATGTCAATAATTCTGTCCAGCCCATTTTTGAGTTTTTGTGTGAAATTATGTAAATTTTGGCCTTTTTTCTTCTGCTTTTTTGTGTTGTTCTAATGCACATAAATAAAATAAACATGTGTATACACAAAACATTTGTAATTGCAACAATTTCTGGGAGAAATGTGTTCGTCCATGACTATCTATCTATCTATCTATCTATCTATCTATCTATCTATCTATCTATCTATCTATCTATCGATGTCCTGCCGTATTTTGAGGGGAAGTAGCACCACCTACTTCTTGTCCTGTTGACTCCTAGTGCTTGTATAACAGAGGTGGATGGACAAATGCATTAATTTGCATTTTCATTAACTACATTTCTGAAGTTTTGTTCACATATTTAAGATACATTTGGATGGAAACCCTACTTATATCTTGAGGCTCCAGACAATAACCTACTTTTACCTCAAAATCTATGGTGGCAGCATTAAATGATGTGGTCACAGTCTCACTGCTATTTCATCCGAAACAGAAATAGTCTGAGCCGTGGTGATGACACAGAACTGAACTTTGTGATATTTGCAGGATGTGTACGAGGGCTGGTGACGGCACTGAAACCATCAAAAAGTGAGTTCAACATACCTAGTCATTGTATTTTAGTAAGGAGGCATGACAAAGCTGAAGTTGTAGATAGATACCACCTGTTTACTCAGACTTTCTGCTTCAAGCTGTGTGAATGCTCCCAAAATTCAAATTTAGTCCATCGTGTGACATTTCTCCCACCCACAAAGGAATTACCAGAACTGTCTCTGTTAGTGAGCATTGCTATGACAGTGTTTTTTTCCCCAAGGTACACAGAAGATCAAGCCAAAACCTCAAGGTACACCATATCCATGCAAAATGACTTCTTACACACGTGTCACAGCATCTTTAGTTGTTTTAAAGTTGTAGTAGTAACGCATTCCCACTGCAAATCTAGACTTGCCTCTTGGCACACCATTTGGGAACCACTGGTTACACCCTATGTAATTCACTTATTTTATCCATTAATATCCTTTTCATTGTGCGAAGTTTTGAACAAACCATGATCACTATCCCAGCTCAATTTACCATCATGCACCGCTGTTTAAAGCTTTAATGAGCAGATACTGTCTGACTTTTGTAAAACTTGAACGACAGACAAGAGGAGGATGACCGGCATAATGATGGAACACAGAAAAAGGAGGAGTTCATATTTTGTGGCATTTTTACCAAAATCTATAATCTGTTTGTAAAGGGTAGAGAGAAGATAGAAAGAGGAGGGAGCTACAATTACAAAATACAGCATTAAAATGTATTCTCATTTAAAAGAAAGCTCCCCAGTATGCTCCATAACAAAACCCTCCGGAAAGACTGCTGAAAGTGCCCCCTCCAGACAGCTGGTACAGAGACTCTGTTCCCCTGCAGAGTCCTCAGACACAAAACCAACCAGCCTAAACCAAATGATTCAACAACAAAAAGAAAACGGGAGGGAGATGCAGATAGGGAGAAGAAGAAGATGCAGATAGAGAGAAGAGGGAGATGCTGATAGAGAGAAGAAGAAGAAGATGCAGATAGTGAGAAGATTGAGATGCAGACAGAGAGAAGAAGAAGATGCAGATAGAGAGAAGAGGGAGATGCGGATAGAGAGAAGAGGAAGATGCGGATAGAGAGAAGAGGGAGATGCAGATAGAAAGAAGAAGGAGATGCGGATAGAGAGAAGAGGGAGATGCAGATAGAGAGAATAGGGAGATGTGAACAGAGAGAAGAGGAGATGCCGCTAGAGAGAAGAAAGAGATGCAGACAGAGAGAAGGAGATGCAGATGGAGAAAAGAGGGATATACGGATAGAGAGAAGAGGGAGATGCAGATAGGGAGAAGAGGAAGATGCAGATAGAGAGAAGACTGTGATGCAGACAGGGAGAAGAAGGAGATGCGGATAGAGAGAAGATGGAGAGGCAGAAAATGAGTGGGTGCAAAGAACGGGGTCCATATAGATAAAAGTGAGAACTTTTTTCCAGAGCAAGAGAAAAGATAACATAAGATGCATAAAAAGAGAAAAAGATGCAGAGAGAGAGGCAGAGATTTAGAATAAAAGAGAAGAGGGAGATGTAGGAAGAAGGAAAGAAGGCGGAGATAATAAAAGGGGAAAAACAAAGCAACAAGCAGATGGCCATACAGCCATCTTCAACCTTACTAGTAAAGGTAATAATGGTTGCAATATGTAAAGAATCAGCAGTAATAGTCATGCTGGTTAAAAGATTTGTTGTTTGTTTGGATGGTTTCAGATATTCAGACTGTTTTCTCAAACCGGCAGAACAAAAACAAACAGAGCCCTCCTCTCTGATGGTTGTTTAATGCATCATATGCTCTATTTTCTCTTGGAAAACTCTGGTGTTTATGTTTGTGGCATTTTTCTCATCTGAACCCTCAACCCTCCACCCACACACACATAAACACACACACACCTGACACACCTACAATGACATCTGTCATCTGTGGAGGTTCAGGCTTTTACCTTTTAATCTCTGAGGTATGGAGAGAGCTGAAAATGAGCTAA
Source organism: Cheilinus undulatus (assembly GCF_018320785.1). Classification (NCBI taxonomy): domain Eukaryota; kingdom Metazoa; phylum Chordata; class Actinopteri; order Labriformes; family Labridae; genus Cheilinus; species Cheilinus undulatus. The sequence continues at coordinate 8,928,795 of NC_054878.1, forward strand.
GTGTGTCAGATGCATGCTGGGTAAGCTTGAGGCAGGGATTGACCCCAGTAGTTCCTCTGAGAACACACAGAATGAGCCGGGTTCACACACCGAGGTTACTCTGCAGCGTTCACATGTTTTCTGTCGGTTAACCTCTGTGAACCTGAAAAACTCAGACAAAAGTTAACGACAAAATCCACTCCAAGATACCAAATGTATTTTTAAAAAGCTCAAAATAGAAAGAATAAGTTATTCCTAAATAACGGAACAGCCTAAACATATTTACAATTCAATCCTTTATTAGGATACATATGGAGAAGAAGCTGAACTGTACAACAGCATTATGGTAGCAGCATTCAGCCATTTGACCATCACACTAGTAGGGACTGTAATGACATTATACTTACATGCATGTACTTTATCATGAAGTTGGCCCCTCCTCTACAGCAATAACAGCCTCCACTCTTCTTGGAAGGCTTTCCACAAGATTTCTGAGTGCTTCTGTAGGAATTTGTGCCCATTCATTCTGTAGAGCATTGATGCAGCCAGGCATTGATGTTGGACAAGAAGGCCTGGTTCACAATTTCCATTCCAGTTCATCCCGGTGAGATTGGTTAGGGCTCTGTGCTGACCAGTCAAGTTCTTTCACACTGAACTCATCCAACCATGTCTTTATAGTCCTTGCTTTGTGTACTGGGGCACAGTCATGTTGGAATAGAAAAGGGTCTTCCCCAAACTGCTGCCACAATGTTAGAGCATTGTCCAAAATGTCTTGGTATGCTGAAGCTTTAAGACTGGCCTTCACTAGAGATATGAGGTCTAGCCCAAACCCTGACAAACAGCCCCATACCATTATCCCTTCTCCACTAAATTTCACACTCAGGCAGGTAACATTCTCCTGGCATCTGCCGAACCAAGACTCACCCATCTTACTGCCAACCAGAGAAGCCTTATTCATCACTCCACAGAACATATCTTAACCAGTGTTAATTTCGTCGACTAAAACTATCATTGAAATCCTTTTTTTCCATTACAAAAACTAGACTAAGACTAACAAAAATAGATCTTTGATGACTAAAACTGACAAAAAGTAAGTTTAGTTTTCGTCAAGATGACTAAAACTAGACAAAAATGTAATGTCGTTTTCATTGGACATTCTAAATCCATGATATTTCTCCGCTGTAGGTAAATCTGTCATAAACAATGCAGCTTTATCTATTCTGCCTCTCAGCTGTAGAAAGCAGGGACCCCAGGTTTGGCAGAGTGCATAGAACACACTACCATGACTCGGTACCAGATTAAAGCAAGAAAATAAATGCTTGGACTAAAAGTAAGACTAAAACGTGAGGACTTTTTATGAACTAAAACTAGACTGAAGTGTCTTGAGTTTTCGTTGACTAAAACTACACTAAAACTAAAATGGGCAGAAATGACTAAAATGGGACTAAAATGAAAATAAATTTTGTGTAAAGACTAAGACTAAAATCAAAATTAGCTGCCAACATTAACACTGATCTCCACTTCTCCACAGTCCAGTGTCGGTGTGCTGTACACCACTCCATCTGACCTTTGGCATTGGACTTGGTGATGTGAGGCTTACATGCAAATGCTCGACCATGAAAACCCATTCCATGAGGTTCTGGTTGCTCAGCTTTTGTGCTTACATTAATGCTAGAGGAAGTTCAGAACTCTTCAGCTAAGGCAACTTTTACGCACCATGCGTGCACTTACCAGTCATTGAACCAGCTCTGTGATTTTGCATGTTTTTCCACTTCACGGCCGAGTTGCTGTTGTTCCTCAGTGCTTCCACTTTCTAATAATATCCCTTACAGTTGACTGTGGAATATCCAGCAGGGATGAAATTCTACAAACCGTCTAATGGAGACTGCTTGGCTAGGTGACAGGTCTGATTGTAATACCTAAATTTGACGATTAACAGGTGAGGCGAAATACTTCTGTCCATATAGAATCTAAGTCAAAATTACAAGTGGTGCTTCTAGCACAAACTGGAGATGGATCAGAGTGCTTGCTGTGCAATTGCAAAGAGTAACTAGAAAAGAAGTTTTATGTTCTGTACGCCTCTGGTGTATATCTGTGCCTAAAAGGAGTACGTGGAATGTGAGGGTCGGATTTTGTTCATAGCTGAGATCAAATCACAGCTAAGAAATGTTTGGTGAATATTATAATCTTCTTTAAAATCTGCATAGGTGACTCTTTGGAACTATTATCTTCTTTAAGGGTGTTGAATGATGCCAATTAAAGTTGCTCAGGAAGAACTTTGAGGAGTCACAAAGCACTTTAAGCAAGAGTATTAGCAGAGCAAAATATAAATGACTTTGCAGATGTCATCACATACTTTCCTAGTGACATTAATATGTCTGAAAACTAAGCATTTACATTGAAATTGTCTTTGTATGACAATAAGGAGGTAAATATTGAGTCTCATGATTGACGGTTTTGGTGGACCCTAAAGGATTGGGCTGTGGCACTGACAAAAACTCCTGTCTATAGACTGAAGAAAGCAGCATTTCTCTAGAATATACACTATATTGCTAAAAGTATTCACTCACCCATCCAAATAATTGAAATCAGGTGTTCCAATCACTTCCATGGCCACAGGTGTATAAAATCAAGCACCTAGGCATGCAGCCTGTTTCTACAAACATTTGTGAAAGAATGGGTCGCTCTCAGGAGCTCAGTGAATCCCAGCGTGGTACTGTGATAGGATGCCACCTGTGCAACAAGTCCAGTCGTGAAATTTCCTCGCTCCTAAATAATCCCTAGTCAACTGTCAGTGGTATTATAACAAAGTGGAAGCGATTGGGAACGACAGCAACTCAGCCACAAAGTGGTTTGCCACATAAAATGTCGGAGCGGGGTCAGCAGATGCCGAGGTGCATACACCGCTTTTCAAATTATTATGCAAATGACATTTTTCTCTTGTTTTCCTAAATATTAATGCAAATGACAGAATATTTTTCCAGTCATCAGCCATTAGAGCATAATTCAAATGTTTTTGAACAAACTCCATAATGATAACATTTAAAAAAATAAATAAAACCTCAAAATGCACTGATGCAAAAGAGTTTTAAAAGATTTTATAGGTTGTAAAGAACTGAAAATGGCCATTCATTGAATTTGCAGCATTAGGAGGTCATATTAACTGAAATCAAAGCTATTTCAATTAAAAACATCTGAACAGGCAAAGTTATATGTTAACATAGGAGACATTTGTGGCTGATTCAGAGCACAGATGGGTTCATGCAGATAAAGGCATAATGAGGAAGGTTTCTGACAGACAAATACATCGGATTTAGGGGGCAACTGCTAAAATGTCATTGCAAAGCAGCAAACAGGTATTTGAAGCTGCTGGTGCTGCTGGAGTCCCACCAACCTCAAGGTGTAGGATCCTCCAGAGGCTTGCAGTCGTGTATAAACCTACTTTTCAGCCACCCCTAACCAGTGCTCACAAGCAGAAACGGTTGCAGTGGGCCCAGAAATACATGAAGACTCATTTTCAAACAGTCTTGTTTAATGATGAGTGCCGTACAACCCTGGATGGTCCAGATGGAGGAGTAATGGATGGTTGGTGGATGGCCACCATGTCCCAACAAGGCTGTGACATCAGCAAGGAGGGGGCGGAGTCATGTTCTGGGCCGGATTCATGAGGAGAGAGCTGATAGGCCCCTTTAGGGTCCCTGATGGTGTGAAAATGACCCCGGCAAAGTATGTAGAGTTTCTGACTGACCACTTCCTTCCATGGTACAAAAAGAAGAACCTTGCCTTCTGTAGCAAAATTTTTGCATGACAATGCACCATCTCATGCTGCAAAGAATACCTCTGTGTCACTGGCTGCTATGGGCATAAAAGGAGGACTCATGGTGTGGCCCCCATCCTCCCCTGACCTCAACCCTATTGAGAACCTTTGGAGCATCGTCAAGCTAAAGAGGGTGGGAGGCAGTTCGCATCAAAACAGTAGCTCTGGGAGGATATTCTGACACCCTGCAAAGAAATTCAAGCAGAACCTCTCCAAAAACTCACAAGTTCAATGGATGCAAGAATAGTGAAGGTGATATCAAAGAAGGGCTCCTATGTTAACATGGAATTTGGCCTGTTCAGATGTTTTTGATTGAAATAGCTTTGATTTCAGTAAATATGACCTCCTAATGCTGCAAATTCAACAAATGACCATTTTCAGTTCTTTACAGCCTATAAAATGTTTTGAAACTCTGTTGTGCATAATAATGTGGAACAGTACATTTTGAGGTTTTATTTTAAAAAAAAATAATGGTTATCATTATGAAGTTTGTTCAAAAACATTTGAATTATGCTCTAACGACTGATGACTGGAAACATTTTCTGACTGACATTTGCATTGATATTTAGGAAAATCAGAGAAAAATTTCATTTGCATAATAATGTGGAAAGCGGTGTAGTGTGCAGAGGTTGCCAACTTTCTGCAAAGTCAATTGCAGCAGACCTCCAAACTTCATGTGGCCTCCAGATTGGCTCAAGAACAGTGAGTAGAGAGCTTCGTCGAATGGGTTTCCATGGCCGAGCAGCTGCATCCAAGCCATACATCACCAAGTGCAATGCAAAGCATCGGATGCAGCGTTGTGAAGCACACTGCCAGTGGACTCTAGAGCAGTGGAGATGCATTCTCTGGAGTGACGAATCACACTTCTCCATCTGGCAATCTGATGGACAAGTCTGGGTTTGGTGGTTGCCAGGAGAATGGTACTTTTCTGACTGTATTGTGCCAAGTGTAAAGTTTGGTGGAGGGGGGATAATGGTGTGGGGTTGCTTTTCAGGAGCTGGGCTTGGCCCCTTAGTTCCAGTGAAAGGAACTCTAAATGCTTCAGCATACCGAGAGATTTTGGACAATTCCATGCTCGAGACTTTGTGGGATCAGTTTGGGGATGGCCCCTTCCTGTTCCAACATGACTGTGCACCAGTGCACAAAGCAAGGTCCATAAAGACATGGATGAGAGAGTTTGGTGTGGATGAACTTGACTGGCCTGCACAGAGTCCTGACCTAAACCCGAAAGAACACCTTTGGGATGAATTGGAGCGGAGACTGAGGGCCAGGCCTTTTCGTCCAACATCAATTTGTGACCTCACAAATGCACTTTTGGAAGAATGGTCAAAAATTCCAATAAGCACACTCCTAAATCTTGTGGCAAGCCTTCCCAGAAGAGCTGAAGCTGTTATAGCTGCAAAAGGTGGACCCACATCATATTAAACCCTATGGATTAAGAATGGGATGTCACTTAAGTTCATATGCAAGTCAAGGCAGATGAGCGAATACTTTTGGCAATATAGTGCATCTTGCTTTAATCTGTGCATGTATTTGTTAAGACAGTAATGACAGGTTTCCAAACTGCATCCTCTGTATATTTTCTTGCCGGAGTTTCATTTTATTTTTACATTGTAATCTTTATTTCTCAGGAAGTCATTGTCTGCAGGTAACCTAAGCTTGATCGCTCTCTCTGAGGCATCCTCTGTTATGAATGGCGGTTAGATCGCTCTCTGAGGCCCCGTCAGACTCTCTGTAATTGATGTAATCAAAGGCATTTGGCTTCGGGTCACATGCCGGCTCACAGCGCTGCTTTTACGTCTTTGTGCCTCTGCCTGGACTTGCCGTTCTCCTTAGCCAGCAAATTCGTGGAAGTTCTTCTTGGCTGGCGGTCCTGTTTGGGTGACCACAAACCCTGATGAATCACTGGGATATGAGTCATCCTCGCTCTAGAAGTGATGACTCTTTGACCGAAGTATCTCGCTCTGAGCGGGGCTTTTTTTCATGCTTTTGGATCTGCTTTGAACACTTTTCCTATGAGTCATTGCTGTGAGCAGATGCAGGATTATACATGTGCCTGTTTGCTCACAGTGCACATTTACTGACGCGAACTGAGCCACATGAAATCCCAAAAACATGTGGTAAAGAAACACTTATTTAAGCTTGTAATACATTATTGTTGCACACTCTGTTCCAAACAGCTCTCATGGGTGCTCTAATAAGAAACTTTCTCTGTGCAGACACCTGCAGGTTATGTGTTTTTGTGCTGCTGGATTAAAAAGTGCTGCAGTGGAGATCATTTTTTCAGCTAATTCCAGCTAAATACCAGGATGAGTACACTAATCTGACTTTGTCACTCAAATTTATCCCAGTAGAAGAAGACCTGAAAGTCTGCAGAGGGAGGGAAACCTGCATGAAGAGGTACACTGCAAAAGTTTCAACTATAATATCTCTTTTGATCTACCTTTTGATGCTTTTACACTTCTACAAAACTCCTCGAAATTTAAGGGTGAGATGCACGTTTTATTTAGACGTTTTCCTGCCAGTCCCAAAGATAAATTTCTGCACAAATCTGGGGAGGAAAAGTGTGAGAAAGCAGCTAAAATATTTGAAAAAAATCACCAAGAACACTTAAGAGTGTTGGGTTATGGCTTTTGTATTCAGCAGCCTACTTGTGACTGGACTTGTGACCAAAACACTTTTTCCACAATTTATGCGTCACGGGACGTAACGTACCGTGTCACATAACCAGTTCACTCCAAGACAACATGGCGTGGTACATATAGACAGAAGAGGAGACCGAGACTTTTCTCAACAATATACCTACACCCTGATGCATGGCTTTTGCCATACATACGGACTTTGCCTCTGAGCTAAAATCCGTTGCCTTTGCCTTTTGTTAGCGGAAGGCAACCACTTTAGCTGTAATCATAACCGTACCAACACACAACAGGCTTTAGGCGTCCAGCTTACTAGCAGTGGAGTCACACGAGATGAGATTTTTTGAAATTATGAGGCTCATGCCCAGAACTCCCTTCAGTGGAAACACATTCAAAGCGCAATTGTACTTAGTCGAAATTTAAGAAATATCTCATTTATTTTTTTATTTCATTTTGAAAACCCTAGTGACAGCTAGTGGATTTATTTTTAGCAATACTTTTGTATTAATTTTTACTTGCTGAGGTGTAAGTTAAGGGACAATGATGGTTGTAATGTGTAAAACACACACATCCATTTTTATACATACATAAGGCATAAATGAGCCTTAAGAGGTACATTCAGATTTGGAGTGGCATATGCTTCCATCTAAACACCTGTTTCAGGGACACGCCTCCTTTTTCACAAAGACAATGTGAAGCCACATTCTGCAGGAGTTACAACAGCCTGGCTTCACAAGTAAAGAGTGATGGTACTACTGGCCTGTATGCAGTATAGTCCTACAGTGCCTTAATAATCCCCTTTGATGTTTTTATCCTTTTATCCTAATTTAACAGAGGTCCAGCCAATGGGTGCTAGTAGCCTCACAGTTAGTAAAATGGGTTCCACCTGAGTGCAGTGAATTTGTCTCAAGTGACTGTTGCATAAAGACTCCTGTGTCTGGAAAGTCCAGTCTTGTCAAGTAGAAGAAAGTTCTTTGGCCTGGTGAGACCAACATGGGGCCATCAGACAACACACCAAACACTGCACATCACCACACCATCCCAAATGTAAGGCACAGTGGTGGCAGCATTAAGCTGTGGGGATGCTTCTCAGCAGCCAGCCATGGAAGGCTTGTAAAGGTAAAGGGTAAAATGAATGCATCAAAATATAGGAAAGTCCTTGAGGACAATCTTATTCAGTCTACATAGAAACGGTTTAAAGACAAGGTGAATGTTCTGGAGAGCCTGAGTCAAGAGTTTTGCAAAGAGGAATGGAATAAAATTGCATTGTTCAGATGTGAAAGATTGTTTTCACTTTGACATTAAAGATGTTTTTGTAGACTGTTTTGTCAAACAGCCAAATTACATTGATCATGATTGATAAATAAAGCCAATAAAAAGGTAAATATCCAAGGGTTGAATAGTTTTTATAGGCACTGTAACTTTCATTGAAAATGTATGAAGTAGAAAAAGCAGAAAACACAACAGAAACCACACACTGTTGAGCAAAGCAAGATACTACTACAACAGCAAGAATGGGAGAAAATCTCACTTTCAATACTTCAACAATCCCTTTCTTCAGTCTCTAGATGCTTACAGTGTTGTTAATGCAACACAGTGGTAAACATGCTCCTGTTCCAACTATTTTGGAACGTGTCACCGGCATTAAATTCAGAATGTTTGTATATTTTAAAAAAACAATAAAGTTTATCATTTTGAATATCAAATGTCTCATTTTTGTGCTGAATTCAGTTAAATACAGGTTGAAAAGGCATTCAGTTTTCATTCACATTTTTCACCCAACTTTTTTGGATTCGATGTGTGGTTGTAATATTTCTCATATCTGTTATTTGTAAAATGCTTTTTGAGGGTTCAGTGAGATATTTCTGCAGTTAACCTTCAGGGCCACCGTACATACAGGCTGCAAACAGGAATAAATAACACATTAGCCGTGCCAATCTCAATATGCCCTCACCCAGTAACTGAGTTTGACCTGCGATTCTGTGTTGACCACAATGAAATCTTTCATCTACATGACAGACTCACTCAAAGGAAACTGTGATAAAAATATTAAAATATATTTAAAATTAAAAGCCAATAAAAAGTCAAATATGTGAACCATGTTGGACAGAATTCTTCTTAAGTGTGACCTTGTTGGTTTAAAAACTAGCTCCCTGGAGTTGAATGCTCCGCCTGTCTGCAGTAACGCATGCATGACAGGACGCATTTTCTTGTGACACCTTGAACCTAAACAATAACATTCCTGACACATTGCACAATCCCAGTGAGGATTTGAGAGTTTGCAGCCAGAGGGGCCTCCCCAGGCGTGGAGCTTCTTCCTCTCCTTGTCACCGGGCAGCAGCAGACGTCTCACATGCTGCTTTTATTAAGCCTAATTACACTTCCTGACATAAGAACACAGTGTTTGTCCACAGTGAGAGCGCTGGGCGGGAAGGCCATCGCTCTGTGGACCCTTTCAACCCAACCCCTCCACCACCTCCTCCCCTTTCACCCCCCGCACCTCCTCCTCCTCTTCCGCCACCCAACTTCAGTCAGCCGCCTTTCTTGAAAAGCCTGGAGGAGAGAGGTCATCGAGTGCAGGAATGCCACTGCTCGCTGTGTTCAGTCTATACTCTGTAATTAAATTCTCCTCATGCATTTCGTGCATTGGGAGCATGAGGGAGATGTTGACAGTGAATGTGGCGCTCTGAGACAAAGAGGTCGAGTCTCACAGCTTCTTTAGACACGGGTTCTCCCGCCTGCCTCCATGAGGCCCCCCAGCCCTGCTCTGGATCTCCGACACTTTCAGAATTAAACCCCTAAAGATGTCCTGAAGGTTTCTGCGTGGATGAATATGAATATGAATACCTTCACTAATCCAAAGGATTAGCTGCTAGATTGTCAAAATGTGTCTCTGGACCCCCAAAAATTACCCCTCAACGGATTCCTTTTAGTGCCATACTTTTTGGCATTTAGCTTCTTAATTCAGGAACCCTCTGATTTTTCTCTGCCACATTTGACTTTTAAATTAAGAGTAATGCATTAATTTTAAGCAACACTGTGCAAGGGCTTGAGTAAAAGTTGTATCTGTCATCTGGGCTCTTTGAAGTAAACTGACTTTGCAAAAAATGACATTTGGATTAAGCTAAACTGTTTTATCTTGTATTAAGAGTCTGTCGAGAAGTTCCAGCCTGTATTGGGATTTGAATGAGATTGTCTCATGGAGAGTGCATTGTAAGTACATCACTTATTGATTTTGGACTTAGATTTTTTTAATTAACTTTCCACTACAACTTTTTGTGCTCAAACTACCTTTTAGTTCTTAGACTTTCTTCGTTTGTGCTCAGAAATATCTGCTTTCTTTCAAATCTGTAGTTGCTTGCTCAGATTTCCTGTGCTCCTGTGCTCCTGAAGAGACCATTCTCTTCTCAATCAGGCTGCTTCTGCCTGTTTGTGAAACTGCCCCTGATTTTCTCTGTGTGCACGAACAAAACTTTCTGTGGATGCTCAAAAATTTCTATGCACGTATGAAACTTTCTCTGTACTTAAAATTTTCTTTGCCCTTACTAAATTTTTGTTACATGCACGAAACTTTATCTGCACTCAAAACTTTTCTTGTATGTACTAAATTTTTCTCTGCAAGCTCAAAACTTTCTATGCACGTTATGCACGCTGCTCTTGGATTTTTTGGGGGGGTAACCAACCAATAGAAAACAGGAATAGGATCGACCAATTATGTTTGTTCTGTTGATTGTTGCTGTGTTGTTCTCATGGAGACATTTACTTTGACCTCACCAAGAGAATCCCAACATTCTATCAAATACACACTCATTCTTAAAGCCTGAGAGCCAAAAATCATCATTAAATTTTAACCATAAATTAAAAATCAGTAAAAGATACTGGTGAGGACAAAATCATTAAACCCCCCCCAAAATACTTCAGTTTTTCAAACATCCTACTTTTATTACCCACGCCGATGAAATCAGCAGGGGGTTGTGTAAAGGCTTCCATATCTTTCTGTGTTTCTTTGTTTTTTTGTATGTGTACAAGATAACTCAAGAACGTGAAGTCGGATCTGCACCAAACTTCCAGGGAATATTGGGATAGTGACAGGGAAGAATCGATTAGATTTTGGTGATGATCCACGCACCCGTTCGGTTTTTCTCGGACTTTGAAATTTTGAACACCATTGTAATCAATGGGAGCGTGAGTTCCTCGGTGGCGCTGCTTAGGCGTGGGTCTGCCGCCTCAGACGGCCATTCTAGTTTTTGATGATATAATTATTTTACTTTGCACACAGAAACAATTATTTCACAAAACCCTGAACTGTTTGCCCTGACATGCCAGAGGTATTTGTTTTACACATCCATCTGGTAAACCACTCATAGACAGTGTTTGGGAAAATGCAGAGCCTTTGAAAAATCTCAAATGGGTGATTGGATGAACGTTCTGTCTGTCACATCTTTACGGGCCAGTCAGAGCAACAAAACACTTAATGTAGCTGCTCCCAAGGATTAAACTCCCTTGAGAGCTGCGTAACGTGATCCATGGTGACTGTAGACATGTCAGTACACGACTTTTGTTGTTTTTGAAAAGAAAACAACTCACTGCTGTTCTTTGTTCTTCTTTTAATGAAGTAATGTCATTAAGTTCTGATAAAACTGGCCCTTCAGCAGCATCCATGTTAATGTCTTCTGCCATATTTGCACCGGCCTCTTGTTGCTGCTTGCTGATGTCACGACTCCACCACACCTGGAAGTACTGCCCCTCGACACTGATTGGTCCTATCACTTTCTAACCAGGTCCAAACAGTTCAGACGGGAGCTTTGCACAATGGATTCACCAGTGAGAAACAAGGAAACGGGAGAATCCATCTGCTTTGCAAGGTTATGAACTACTAGGGTCTAAATTATTAGCTCCCCTGATGTTAATAGTCAGTTGTGTCTCCTTATTGCTGGATAATAGCCTGCAGTCATTTGTTTTAGTTTTCAACAAGTCTCTGACATGTCACCTGAGGAATCCCAGCCCATTCTTTGTTGGCTTCGTTGGCTCTCCTGGCATGGATCTTGGTTTTCAGTTCAGCCCACAGGTTTTTAGCCGGATTAAGTCATGGCTTTGTGCACGTATATTTTGGGTCGTTGTCGTGTTGGAAGTCAAAGCAACAACCCAGACCCAGTTTTGCCGCTGACTGCTTGAAGTTTTCATTCAAAATCTTCACATATCCTTCTGTCTTTATGGTTCCTTCCACCTTTACAAGATTCCCAGTTCCAGACGCGCTGAAGCATCTCTATAGAATAATACTTCCATCGCCATGTTTCACTGTGGAGATGGTGTTCTTGGATTATACGCCTCTCCCTTCTTCCTCCAAACATTACCAATGTCTCTATGGCCAAAGAGCTCTAGTTTGGTCTCCTCTGACCAAAGGACATGCTTCCAGTAAGCAGCATCTTTCTCCAGGTCCGGCTTCAGTCCGGCTTGAGGGAGTTTTTCTTGGTCTGCAACCTCATTCATGACTCTGTGTCAAATTATTTTGCAGATTGGATTTTAGTGTCATGAACATTCAAATTTTTGTTTAAACTCATGGATGGTATTGTGTCTCAGGGCTCTTTGGATCACTTAAATCAATTTCAGACACCTGTGATAATTAGTTAACCCGGTGAGCCCAATTAAAGGAAAACTACTTAAGAAGGATGTTCCACATTACTAAGGAGGCCACGGGTTTCAGCAATATGGGAAAGAAAAAGGATCTCTCTGCTTTTGAAAAGCGTCAAATAGTGCAATGCCTTGGACAAGGTGTGAAAATATTAGATATTTCAGGAAAACTTAAGCATGATCATCGTACTGTGAAGAAATTTGTGGCTGATTCAGAGCACAGACGGGTTTGTGCAAATAAAGGCATAATGAGGAAGGTTTCTGTCAGACAAATTCATGGGATTAAGAGAGCAACTGCTAAAATGTCATTGCAAAGCAGCAAACAGGTATTTGAAGCTGCTGGTGCCTCTGGAGTCCCACCAACCTCAAGGTGTAGGATCCTCCAGAGCCTTGCAGTCATGCATAAACCTACTATTCAGCCACCCCTGACCAATGCTCACCAGCAGAAATGGTTGCAGTGGGCCCAGAAATACATGAAGACTCATTTTCAAACAGTCTTGTTTAATGATGAGTGCCGTGCAACCCTGGATGGTCTAGATGGAGGAGTGGTGGATGGTTGGCGGATGGCCACCATGTCCCAACAAGGCTGTGACGTCAGCAAGGAGGGGGCAGAGTAATGTTCTGGGCCGGATTCATGAGGAGAGAGCTGATAGGCCCCTTTAGGGTCCCTGAAGGTGTGAAAATGACCTCTGCAAAGTATATAGAGTTTCTAACTGACCACTTTCTTCCATGGTACAAAAAGAAGAACTGTGCCTTCAGTGGCAAATTATCTTCATGCATGACAATTCATCATCTCATGCTGCAAAGAATACCTCTGTGTCATTGGCTGCTATGGGCATAAAAGTAGAGAAACTCATGGTGTAGCCCCCATCCTCCCCTGACCTCAACCCTATTAGGAACCCTTGGAGAATCCTCAAGCTAAAAAAAACTGTGAGGGTGGGAGGCAGTTCACATCAAAACAGCAGCTCTGGGAGGATATTCTGACACCCTGCAAAGAAATTCAAGCAGAACCTCTCCAAAAACTCACAAGTTCAATGGATGCAAGAATAGTGAAGGTGATATCAAAGAAGGGCTCCTATGTTAACATGGAACTTTGCCTGTTAAGATGTTTTTGATTGAAATAGCTTTGATTTCAGTAAATATGACCTCCTAATGCTGCAAATTCAACAAATGACCATTTTCAGTTCTTTACAGCCTATAAAATGTTTTGAAACTCTGTTGTGCATAATAATGTGGAACAGTACATTTTGAGGTTTTATTTAAAAAAAAAAATAATGGTTATCATTATGAAGTTTGTTCAAAAACATTTGAATTATGCTCTAACGACTGATGACTGGAAACATTTTCTGACTGACATTTGCATTGATATTTAGGAAAATCAGAGAAAAATATAATTTGCATAATAATTTTAAACACAGTGTAATGAATGAAAGGATGAATTGAAACTTATGCAAATTTTCAAACCACAAGAATAACGTATGTGGCAGAAATCTTGGAATTAGCGTGTAAACTGATGGAAACGGTTCGTTGAAAATCTCTCCGAGATTCTCCTGAGACGAGATTTCAATGGAGCGAACAGGGAGCAAACTGATGAGGTCATCGCAATATTATCTCCTGACTGGTTCGTGGTTCGTCCGTGTTGCCGGCAAAGTGGAACAGACCGGCCCCACAAGGCCTCTTAGCCATTTAGCCATTGAAACACAGTAATTAAACAGACACAAACAAACGGATTGAGTTTCAAAATTAAATTCCAAGCTTTATCAATGAACAAAAATTAATAAGGCAATCAGTTTAAACTCAAATCAATGAAACAAAAGGGGCTGTAGGCACTGGCCAAAAAGAACAAAAGAGGGGTGGTGGACGTGGTTAACCCACAATTGGCCGTTCGACCAGCCACCACCATAACTAAAACTGTCTAACCAAAAATAAACTGATATGGAAAAGGAAACAACGAGAAAACATGACTACTGGCGAATTAAAGCCCAAACTAAAATAACAAAACCCAGCAATCTTAACATGCATGAGGGAATCAATAAACTGAAGCAAAGGGAAACACTTGAAAGCAACAATAATAAATCCATCAATGGAAAGGAAAGTAACACAACCAACAACCTCGTCATGCGTGTGCCAGAGTCGCTGTGTCTGCACTCTGAGTGCTGATAGCACTCAGGTGTGCTGCAGCCCACAGGTAGAAGGAAGAGAGAGGGCATGCTGCACTCCAGGCCACACATAACACTGAACAACACATTTCACCTGTAGCTTCATTAGGTTCACCCAACATAACCAATCGGTCATCAACAATCATAATTCCCTTTGTCTATTCTGTTCCTGACAACCTGGACTGTGCAAGGGGATTTCAGTTGAAGCTTGAACCGGTAAGTATTTGTGTTACCTGCCAATAAATCTTTCACATCACTGTGGAGGAATTTTGTCCCACTCTTCTTTGCAGGATTGTTTTAATTCAGCTAAATTGGAGGGGTTCCAGCAAGAACTTCAATTTCTCTATCAGATTTAACTATGGACTTTAGCTAGGCTACTCCAAAACCTTCTTTTTTAAGCTATTCAGAGGTGGACTTGCTGGTGTTTCTCATCATTGTTCTGCTGCATAACCCAAGTGTATTTAAACCTGAGGTCATGGACTGATGGTCAGACATTCTCCTTCAGGATTTTTTGGTAGAGAGCAGAATTCATGTTTCCATCAATTAAAGCAATTGGCCCAGGTTCTGAAGCAGCAAAGCAGGCCCATGCCATCACACTGCCACCACCGTGTTTGACTGCTGGCATGATGTTCTTTTGATGAAATGCTGTGTTAGTCTTACTCCAGATGTAACAGGATGCACACCTTCCAAAAAGCTCGACTTTTGCCTCTTCAGTCCACAGAGCATCTTACCAAAAGTCTTGGTATTCATCAAGATTTTTTTTTGTCTAACCCTTTCCAAACTGATAGATGTCCATGACTTTGCCTACTTCACTATGTTATTTTTTACTGCCATATTGTTTCTTTAATATTTGTATTGATACATGTACCAGTGAGGAGCACATGATGATTTTTTGCTATGTTGAGCACAAACCTAGTGAACATACTGATTTATAAACCTGAAACTATATTCCATACACATACACAAACATTATTGTCCAACTGTTTTGGGCAGGTCTTGCTTATGTGGAGCATTCTGTCCCATATTCACTCTGGTTTGTCCTCTTGCTTGGTTGCTTTTTGTTCGACTCTTCTTAGCTTCATCCTCCATCATGCTCTCCCATCTCTTAGCCTCTTAAACAGTACTCAGATTGGCTAACTGGCTTCTTTTAAGCTAAAAGCTGGGGTGTGAACCAGTGCTGTAAAACCTACTCACTCCTTGCAGGAGATCTACAGACTTCTGCCAGTTGTAGTGCTAAAATAGGTTCAAAAATTACATATTTTAGCTGGAACAAAGGGAAAAGTAACTAAGTAATTCTTCATTTTTGTTGCGTAATATTAACTCAGAAGCATTCTGATTCATAAGTGTCCTTATCGCCTTAAAGTACAATGTTTGTTGTACGTTACTTTATAAAAATGTCTTTATGCATAAACACCAGTGGCCTGTTGGTTGTGTTTTAATGTCACCATCTCAAATCAGTGGTTTTAAAGCGTGCAGCAGCACAGGGAGCTGCTCTTTGAATGCTGCTCAGTGAAAAGTGACGGCTGCTCTGTAGAAAGGGGCTGTCTGTGCTACTGTGATAATTCATAATTACATGCAAACTCCCTGGGGGGAGTTTTTACATTAGGAATTAAAACATCTCCAGTGAGTGTTCAGCTTGTCCAAATAGGATGCAAGCTCCTTCCAGAACAAAACGCTGCCTCCCTCACATCGCTGGTTTTTAAGCCGAGCAGCGTTCTCCAGCTTACCTCCCTCCCACTTCCTCGCTCCGCTCATTTAACATCATGATTTACATTTCTGGTTGTTTGCTTTGGTCTGTTTTCTTTTATGAAACTTATAAAATTCCTTGTTTTCTCCATTTATTTGACCCTCCATCTTAAAAACTATCATTTTACAGCACCTATAAACAGTATTCAAGCATTGGATGTTTTACCCTTTTATTTATTTTATAGAATCAAAAATGATCAATATTATGTGGGGTTTTTGAAAAAGAAAAATATTTTTAAAAACCCTCTAATGTCAAAGTGAAAAAAAGATTTCTACAAAGTACAACTTCTGAGATCTCTGTCCAGAAGTGTGCTGTCCTGGGAGCAGCTGAGATGAAATGCTGCTAAGAAGAACCCGAGCCTGAAGGAGACGCACCGCCCAGGTGGGCGAGGGAGGAAACATGTATATATAAATGCATATTTGCCATTTCATTCCATGCCATTAAACTTTTTTGTGATTTATCAAGTTTTTGTCATTTATGGAAATGTTTTTGCATTTCACCTTCATCTGCAACATGTTTAACGTGTTTCCTTTTGATTAAAGCACATTAAAATCCAACTGGATCAACATTCGTGTCTTTTTTTAAGTTGAACAGAGAAACTTAATCAGTGTTTTTCTGACATTTTTAATCAGAGATATCAGCCAGTGAAATGGATTTGTAACTGACCTATTCATGTTTAAATAAGTGTCACATCATTTTTCATAATTTCATATTTAAATCTCATCATTTGCTATCACAAGTATAATAACTTGACTGAAAAAAAAATTTTTTATTTTATTTTCTCATGATTATTTCACGCTGTTTATTATTATTATTTTTGTTTTGTGTTGTTTTTTTTCTTTTAACAATTTTTCAGATTACAAGATGATTTTATGTACCATTAAATGTGGTTGTTTTTATTTTATATAATTTTTTTTATTTTTATAAGATTGTTTTCTTTTGTCAATATTAAACGTTTTGCATTCAGTTTGTTAATAATATCACTTCAGGGCCGTTGCAAATATCTGCATATGAATGCATCATGTTTTATCTTACAATTTAAACTTTAACTTGTGATGTTGACATTTAAAAATCCAATTATTTAATCTTTTCAATCTTACAATTATGACACAGTTTTTCATCAGGGGATTTTACATTTCATATAAACTTTTTTGTCTCAATAATTTTTGTTTGTTTTTGTAAACACTTTTCTTTCTTTCTCTTTTTTGTTTGTGTTTCAGATTTTTTTTTTCCTCAGACAAATATTTTAGCATTTAGTAAAATTGTAGTGTAGTTGACCTTCAGGGCCACTGTACACATCTATCAATTTGTATCTCATAAAACTGTGTGTACCATGATTTTAACTTTTTAAATCATAGTTTTCACATTTTTTTGATTTTTTTCATTTTCCTCTTATGATTGACTTCGTAAAATCTTTTTTAAATCTCTTAAAAACATTTTTAAAATCTTAAAATATGACAGAGCATTTCATCAAATGTTTATGTGTTTCAGTACATGTTTTTGTATTGTGTGAAATGTTTTTGTGCCTCATAAAAGGTTTCGTGTTTCCGTTAATGAATCTACATTTCATAAAAGGTTTTTTTCATCACAAATGTTTTTGCACTAATAGCCTCATTCAGATATTTTTCTGTTTCTTTTCTTGTTTGTTGGTTTACTAGAATTTATTTTTCATGTCATGGAATATTTTTTTGGTTTAGGGAAAGTTTTGTAGTTCACTTGTGAGGCCACTGTACTTATCTACAAATGATTATCTACTGACTCTGAACCTCATTATTTTAACTTTTAAACTAATTGTTTTGACTTTTTATTAGACTGTTTTGTCCCTTAATTTCTTCTTTTAAAACTTTTATTTTCACTTTATGAATTAATGATTTTTTTCACTGTTGTTTTATTTGAAGAAAGAGGCTTCCATACATGCAAAGCACAGTTTTTTTTACAGTTTCACAAAATGTTTCTGCATTTCAGAAAATGCGTTTTTTTGTTTTTATGATTTCTTTTGTATTCAATTAAAATGTATAATTTTTTTTAATTTCTTAAATATTTTATTAGTCAAGGTTTGCAAAGATAAGTTCTTCTCTTTATGATTTTGACTTTCATCATATTAAATGTTTCATTTGGTATTTTTGGGCATCATAAATGTGGCATTCTGAACAATATTTTCCTGTTTGATAAAAAAAAAACTTTTTGAACAATTGCATATAGTTATATATTTTTGTAGTTACTTTGGGGTCAAGTGTACATCTGTCAATCAGTTCCTCATAGCTTTGACTTAATGTAATATAACTTCAACCTTTAAGCTCATTATTGCAACTTTTTTTCTCTAAATTTCCGTTTTTTTAACTAAGAATTTAACTTTATATATATATAATCTTTTATTTTCATTTTTGTTTTCAGATAGTGAAATGTTTTTGCATTTCATTACTTGTTTTTTTTGTTCACCTTTAGGGCTATTATATAAATCTGTAAATTACATTTAACATTTCATACATTTAACTTTGTTCCTTTAAACTTCATCTTTTAAAACCATTATTTTAACTTTTGTCTTTTAATCATAGTTTTTGACTTGCTCATCTAGTTATTTTGACTTTTATCTGAAAATAGGACAAAGTGTTATGTCAAAACGATTTATTTAATGTTGTTGGGTGTCTCTAAATGTTTTGCATTTCAAGATTTTTTTTGCTGTATGATAAAAAAATATTTTTTTATGTTGGAATTTCAATAGATTCCTCTAGTAAAAAGATTTTGAAACCGTTTTGTAGTCGCCCTTTGGGACCACCGTAGTGATGAATCAGTATCTGTTAATTCTTCATTTCATCTTTTGAAGTAAAAACTTTGGATTTTTATTTGATAACTATAACTTTGGATATTATTTAACTTTTTTATTTCTGAATTAAATCATAACACTGTGTTTTTGTATTAGATGTTTCACATTTCAGTAAATGCTCTTGTGTCTGACAAATTTTTTTTTTTTTTCATTTAAACTTTTTGTTTGTTTGTTTGTTTGTTTTTTTCTTTTTAAAAAATATATATCTATTTATCTATTTATTTATATTTTTTACATACTGTAAAATGTTTTTCCCCTTCTGGGCCACTGTACATATCTATAAAGAAGTGACACTGTATCTCATCATTTCAACTTTTTGGCATTTTATCTCATAATTTCTACTTTTTCTTGTCTATCATGATTGTGACTTAGGATTTTTTTTTCTTTTTTTTTTTACTGGCATAACTAGGCTTCTGTAGACACAACACAACTGTTGTGAATTTGTTTTCCGTTGTTTTGTCCGCAGCCTGTGAGAAATGCCTTGTGTCATCTTTCACCGTCATATTCCCGCTGTGTGAGCACGGAGAGGGGGGAGGGAGGGGGATTTAAGGTAACAGCCAGCGGTGAGATTCTACAAGCTCCTCTGCGAACATTCTGCGGCGCACGCTCACGTTTCCAGCCGTCACGTACGCAAAATCCCGCGATGTTGCGAGCCGTCGATGTTGTGAATGAGGGGGGATAGAGTGACGTCAGCGGCCGAATGTCAACAATGTAGCGACTGAGAGAGTAGGCGTTCCAGTCGAGTGTAACAAACAGCGGAGACGGAGCGGCACGCTGCGCGGGATCACCACGCACAATTTACGCACACAAACACGCGCGCGTACACACGGTAGAATCACTCACGGTCATTTTTTTTTTTCTACTTTTAAATCCGTGAGAAATAACCGAGTGGAGAAGAATCAGGAGAAGATGTGTGAGCAGCCAGGAGGCTTTGAGGAAACGACAAAGCGAGTCATCATGTGAGAGAACTTATGTGGGAAACGGACGCACGGGCTGGAATACGAGCAGAATAGAAAGTCAAAGGTGAGCTGTCATGCACGTTTTCTCTCTTATTCCTCTCTTTGTTATTCCTCCCAGCCTCTCCTTTGTGGATCTCAGAGTCTGTTGATGTTCTCAGTTGCAAACTTGCATAAGTGTCGCACCACCGCAGAGCTTGGTGGGCTTCTGCAGCCAGCCAGGCAGGCAGGGATCGGGTCTTTCTGTGTCTGTGTGATTTGTGGATAAAGGAGTGAGTGATAGAAAACACATAATCAACCGCATGTCTGAATCCTGAAAGCTCAGCTGTGAAGGGGTGTAAATGTGTTTTGGGTGTGAACGCGGGTTCAGGAGTGAAACTCAACTCTTGTACCACATCCTGTTATGCTTTGAGTCAACACTCGGTGAGTCCGTGTGCGCTCCGCGTTTCTCGGCTTGTGCACGGAGAGGAGATGCGGTGTGGTGGCGGTGGTGATCCCACGCCGAGGAGAAAGAGCTGTCACCTGCAGCGTCACTGAACACCTTCAACTGCACATGCTTCACAGTCATTTAGAGCTGGACACAAAGCCTGCTACTACTACTGCCCTTTTAAAGCCCTTATTGCTCTTTTCAGATAGAATTTCCCACCCTATCCAGATCCCCATCATCTCATCTCACTCTCATTTATTGTTCAAAATAAATCGTCCACATATTTGCTGTGTAAGGACGAGTCTTGTTCGCTCCGGCAGCCAGTGGAATCACCTCATTGTAGAGCTCGGCGGCACAGAAAAACCTTTTTTACACTAATTTTATTAACCCTTTGTGAACAGAAAAGCAAAGATCAGGGCTCCCTGCACCGTGTATGGGCTTTAAAGAACGCATTTGTTAACAATCATATGGTGAGTGTTATGAAAACAGCTGCGTCTTTACGCACGGAGCGGTCCTGCATTGTCATGTGAAAGGGTGCTGCAGTGTAGTGGCTTAGTCAGTCCCTGTCAGTCTTGTTGTTGTGTAGCAGTCACTGAGAGGTGGAGTGCTGAATTATGCTCCATGTAAAAATAAAGAAAAGGGGGAGTAGGAGGCAAAAATCACCTCGGGAATTTTATATTTGTACAGCCAGAATGCGTAGAAACCTATTGTTTTTGGATGGTTTTAGAGTTACTATTATTGTAGCTGCTTATTATGTTTCTAATTGTTTTGATTAATTTTGATATCATGCCTTTTCAACATCTGCATCTCATGTATTTATGGAGTTAAAACACTCTTCACACCTTAACACTGTGAACACCATAGTCGAGTAACAAATCAGGACATCTCAGTGTACAATATCAAAAATATTTATGCCAATAATAAATGATCAGTAAAAGGCAAAACAACTGAAACTTGATTAATTACAAATTATTCATTACTAATGCTGTCAAACGATTAAAATTTTTAATCAGATTAATCACAGTGTTGCTGTGGATTAATTTTGATTAATCATAATTAAATATCATGTATTTTTAATCTATATTAATCGTGTTTCATTTTGCATGAGCGTTAATGTGGTGTTTTAAGCTGGAAGTGCTTTGGTGAAAAGAAAACTCCTTCCTGTAGAATGTGCATAATATGTTTTTTTTTTTTTTGGTACTCAAATTTCCCATCGAGAGGGCCAACGTGCTGTTTAGCGTCTTCCATACTGAGTTGGTTGGTCACTACCGGATCAACGGCCCATTTGCGTATGCGCGGCGGCATGCTCAATGGTAACCCTACTTGGACAAACTGCCCAAAATGCGGAGCCAGAGACGTTTCAGGGATTTGGAGTCATTCTGCGCTGTAGATGGGTTAATTGCGTTAAAGTTTTTAATCGGATTTATCATGATGATGGATTAATCCGCATTAACGCGTCAATTTTGACAGCCCTTTTTATTACATTTCTGCCCAAAAATGCCCAAATTCGTTTGTACCAGACACAGAAAACTTGCCAGTATAACTGAAAATCAAGATCATTAGCGTCCCAAGAAATATAAGCTAAATCAGCCGCGTGATTTTTAAGTGTATTGCTTTTGTCATTTGTCTTTGGTTTTGATTTTGCAATGTATCCTGAGCCGCACCTAAGACAATTAGCTATCACAACAAGGTTTCCAGAATCTGAATGATTGCACTGTAAAAGCCGTTTTTTGAAAAGCCACGCCTCTCACGTCTTAACCCTCAAATTCCACATTATCCGTGTTGCACCTTTAACCACTGAATGCATGTCTGAAGCGATACACAGTGGAGCTAAGTCCTGAGAAACTTGAGACAAGTGATAAAAAGATCCCTGGAGGACAATGAGTTCATGTGAAACTTGCAAAATCACGCCATAATGACGAGTCCAAAGTGATAGTTGCATGTAAACAACACATGACCTTGCCTTTCTGAGGTTGATTTGCTATATGTTTAGATACTATGCTGTGATTTTATTTGCCTCTAACATGGATGAGAGAAGTTGGAAATTAAAAGGTTAATGTTGTCTGGAAATGTAAAGTGGTGCCACTTAAAATTCAGACGTTTTTCACTTCAAAAGTTAACTTTTCATTGCCCATGGCATCACGTTTCCTCTGTGACTTGTGCTACAGGATTTGGTCCTTATGCCGATAAAGCGATGAGATTTAGAATCATTACTCTGTTGAATGGATGCTTTGTGCATTCTTGTTCCTGTTTGGTAAATCCTCTCTACATGGGGTGATGCATTTTGGCAGCAGGCTTTCCGGAAAATAGCCGTCTTTGAGCGGAGCAGCATGCAGTGGCACTTCTGGCACATGCAGCAGACGGAGCACAGTGCGTGCTGTGGAATTACAACGACTGACTTGTGAAGGAGTGATACTCTCCGGAGTGCACTTAACTTGCAGATATCTGCACGACGGAGTATGTGGAATTTGAGGGTTCTGATTGACTTGAAATTGACATGCAAGTCTAGTTCAGTGTGGGATGTAGATGGCCTCGGGGTTTAACGCACGATTCATGTACACGGAAGGCTGTGGCTGCTTTCCCTTTCTCTCCCCTGCTCTCTCATCCCTGTTTACGACTCTACCCAACATCCTCCTGTATGAATAAAAAGCATAAAACACCCGAAAATATACCTTTAAAACAAAAAGTCTAGTTTAATGTGCTCCTTCAAAGTTGCACAAGGCTTTTTGAGATCTTATTTCATCTTTACAGTAGCGACCTATAATGAGTTGGGCAAAGCTCACCAGTAAAACGGTCCTTATTCATCATGATTTGTTAGTTCAAGTCATCAAAAATCTGTTGTTACAGATCTCGACCCATAGGGGGAGCTAAAAACACCAAAAATGTACCAAAACTGGAACAATTACTAATAATTAGTGCCATATTGACAAATGGAAGTTGGTGTGGCCTGTCACATGGTCGCTCATAACTCAAAATGCCTTTGATCAAACCTGGTTAAACTCTCTGGAGACATCCTGGCTCGTCTTTAAAATATGCACGACATATTCTGTCCAAGTCTGATGAAGAGAGGACAAATTTTGAGTGCATTGGTGTTAAAATGCTTCAGGCTTTGTGATGATGAACGTAATTAAATGTGCAGTCAAATATATGAGTTTGGAAACCTGCTTTTTTGCAGTGCTGAAACCCTCATGTTGCAGCTTGTGGCTGTATTTTCCTTGAAATCTCTCCCAAACCAGATTGTTGGCA
This sequence comes from Cheilinus undulatus, assembly GCF_018320785.1. Taxonomy (NCBI): domain Eukaryota; kingdom Metazoa; phylum Chordata; class Actinopteri; order Labriformes; family Labridae; genus Cheilinus; species Cheilinus undulatus. The sequence continues at coordinate 8,952,220 of NC_054878.1, forward strand.
CATGTTTTGCATTGATCAGTTCGAAATTTAATCCTGTGTAGGTGTTTGAGAATAAAAATGAAGCTTTATATCATTTCTCTCTGCTTGGCTGAAGGGATAAAAACAGGCACATGCCCACGTTGTCCACGCAGGTTGTGAGATCGATGTTTTTCCAGAGTAATAAAGCGGAATGGAGGGGTTTATTTCGGGCTACTATTGTTTGATCGCCACGTGTGTGTTTGACTCGGCTGTGGGAGGGAGCGCAGTGATGCTGCTGCCATTAATGCGGTGATACAGCAAATTGAGGAGCGGTGACATCCAGCCTCTTTGTCTGTTTGTGCTGATGCAACGCGATGATGGCACTGAGGGGATCGCATCATCACCGTCCCCCTCCGTCCTCGATCATTCCCCACAGCTCTGCTGTGAGATCTTAACACATTAATTATCGAGAATCCACGCTGCAGAGAGGAGAGGCTTGATCCGTGGAAAGGAAAACACACTGACATCGCTCTGCTCGCACAAACACGTGCACGGCGGCAGCACTCATGCGTATTTTTACGCACAGAGCCTTTTGTTCTGTACAGTAGAGCCCCGCTGCCTGCTTTTCCCATGCATGGCAATCCTCCGCTTATGGCGAGGAGGGGGGAGGGAGGAGAAGAGTGAGGGGGGAGGAGGGGTGTCCAAAAGTGTAAACCCCACAGTGACTCAGTCAGGCTTAAATGCCACTTCATCCAATCCGCCTGGCTTTGTCTCTGCTGCTGCTCTCACTGTCAGCGTACCGATGGAGCATGTTTACGTCTCTGCGTCACCATTCTTTGTCTCTTTGTCCACCAGGGGAACGAGAGGAAGTCATCACACATGGCACTCATGGTGCTCACAGCTATTATTCTCCACACATGAGGAAAAATGAGTAATTCTGGCGGGTTTTCGTGCGATTTTTTTTGTTTCTGTTGTTGCTGGAATTTTTTAAATACATCTTAGAGACTGTATGGAGTCCATCTGATGCATCTAACGAAAACCAGCTCACCAACCACTTCTACAGACTGTAATATAAAAGCATTAAACCCCCCTTATTAATAAACATGATGTACAGTAATATTAATTCGAAAACACAGCAACTAGGCTTCAATTTAAGGCTCAGAAATGTCTGAAATATTTCCTAAATCAGTTAAATAACAGGTTAATTTATGACCATAATGTACAGTGATATTTGTATTAATACTTTGAATAAGCATTCAAATGAGTCCAATTCATGATACACAGTAATATTTTGAACAAAAACTCCACAAATTAGCTTTAATTTAAGACTGAAATTACATAGTATTACATCTGTTAAAAAAGCACCTAATTAATGACCATAATGTACAGCCATATTTGTGTTAAAATACTCAGCAAATTAGCTTTGAAATAAACCCTGAAAAGGACTTCACTAAGAATTAGAATTAGTCAAATTTATGACAAAGATCAACAGTGATTTCTTTTTTCAAACACTCCAAAAATAGGCTTTAAATTAAGGCTGAAATTGTCTGAAATAAATATTAAAATCATTCAAATAATAGCCTAATTTATGACCAGGATGTACACTGATTTTATGTTTAAAGGTTCAGCTTTAATTAATAGCTTTAAAATGTCTAAATAGCTATAAAAATAAGTGAAATTACTGACTGTAATGTACAGTAGTATTGTATACAAATCCTTCACTAAAAAGCCTTAATTTAAGGCTGAAATTGTCTGAAATAAATATTAAAATCATTCAAATAATAGCCTAATTTATGACCAGGATGTGCACTGATTTTATGTCCAAACCTTCAGCTTTAATTAATGGTTTTTAAATATCTAAATAACTATAAGAAATAAGTGAATGTAATATACAGTAGTATTGTATTCAAATCCTCCACACACAGGCTTTAATTTAAGGCTGAAATTGTCTGAAAAAGCATTAAAATTAGTAAAATATTCTACTAATAATGAAAAATAATTTTTAACTAGGATGTACACTGATATTGTGTTTGGGCATTCAGCAGGTTCAACATATGGCTTCAACATATCTGAGATAAGAATAAAAAATAGAGAAATAAAAGCAGAGTTTGCCACCAAAATGCACAGCAATCACCATTAAACACTCAGCAATTGGGCTTTAAAATAAAGCCTGAAAATGACTGAAATTAGGATTAAATTTGGTTAAAGAAAAGCCTATATTGTAACTACAGTGTGCAAAAATACTTTAACACTGAAAGTGTGTCTCTAAATAAGGCTTGAAAAGACTAGAAGACTATAGAAGGCCTTCAATAAGTGTGAAAATGAGGAAAGATTACCCAAATTTACAACTGTGATGTACTGTGGCATGTATTCAAATGTCAGAGTTGGCTAAAATACGGCTTTAAATACATAAGTATGCAAATCAGTTGAAACAATAGCCTTGAATTCATGACTATCATGTACAGTGACATTCTATTTTAAAAATCCATAAATAGGCATTAAGCTAAGGCCAACAAATGTCTAGAATAAAAGCTAACATCATTTGAAGATAGCCTGATTTATGACCATGAAGTCCAGTGATACAGATCTCTAACACTCTGCAAAGAGGCTTCAGCATAAAGCTTCAATATGTGTGAAATATGTACTTAAATCATTGACTGGTTAGAAGAGCTGGGCAGTTCATCATAATTATGAAATATACAGTCAAAATTATGAGATAAAAAGTCATTATCATTACTGTATAAAAATGATTTATATTTTAGCAAGAAATACAAGTTGTTTATTTCCTACTTTTCTTGCAAGATTTGACTTTTTCCAAAAAAAACATTTTCATTTCAGCTGATGTGCTTTTCTTCAATTGTTTCAATAAATAACCACAAAATGTTCATCTGTGTGTGTTCCTTTCAGGTATTTGTTTTAAATTTCTACAAATTTTTACAGAACAAACAGAGTCAGAGGTTGGTGGTGGATTAATCGTTCATTAATCGTAATCAAGGTCCAGTTAATCGTGATTTTGATTTTTGCTATAATCTCCCAGCCCAACTGGATAGCCTTTATAGCTTTTTATTTAAACATCTGGCAAGTCTGAAATATAAGGCTTTTAAATGTGTAAAATAAGTATTAAACTGACTGAATTAATTATGTACAGCAATATTCAAGCAGTCTACAAATGGCCTCAATTTAAGGTTTTAAATGTCTAGTATTAGAGTATTCAAATTTATGAATGTGGTATTCAAACACTTGACAAAAGGCCTCAAAATAGAACTTTACACTGGTAAAATAAGCACTAAAATCAGTCTAATTTTTGAATAATTTATTATTATGTTCTATAGTCATACTTTATACAATCATCAAACATACAGAAAGAAAAAATGTCTGGAATTATTCAAATCAGTAAAAGAAAATCCTAATTTCCGACCATAACTTACAGTAATTATGTAGTCAAACACTCTAGGAATGGGCTTCAAATTAAGCTTGAACCTGTCCTAAATAAGTGTCATAATCAGTTAGACCAGAACACATTTACCACTGTACACCAATTTTGCCTCATTTTAACCCATTTTCATCATTTTTTCCCTACAATTAAGCCATTTTTACCACTTAAAACCAATTTTTGTTCATTTTAAACCCTTTCCACCACTTTTTCCTGCATGTTTTTGCTACTTCTAAACCAATTCTTGCCACTCTCCAGCCATTGTTGCCTCCATTAACCTGTTTTTAACCCTTTTCATGCCAAATTTTGCCAATTTTAACCACATTTTACCATTTGCCAGTTTAACCAATTTCTGTCCATTTCTACCTATTTTACTTCTTCAGTTAATCAATTCTTGCCAGTTTAAACAAAATTTTAAAGCCATTTCACCAAATTTTCCACCAATTTTTGCCACTTTAAACCCATTTCGGCCACTTTTTAATAATTTTTACCACTTTTTATGCCCGTTTTTGCCACTTTAGCCCATTATTGGTGTTTTCTTGCTTATTTTTTGCAATTTCTAACCCATTTCTGCTACTTTGAAAATCCAATTCTGTCGTCTTTTCCGCCCATTTGAACCGTATTTTACCCTTTTCTTCTGTTTTTAACACAGAAAGCTCTCCCCTTTATCCCCCCTTATGGGCAGCCTTGTCTGCACGTGACTATTCTTGAATGTGCATGGCTGTGTTCAACCATTCTCAGGTCCAGTGGGGGTCCCCGGTCTCTGGCACCTTTATTTTGGGGGTCATGGGCTGAAAAGGTTGAGAACCACTGAGTTAGAGAAAAGCCCTACTTAACACAGACTTATACAGCATGTAGGCTTCAGAATTATCTGAAATAAGAATTGAATTCAGTATAATTTATGATTATGATGGCAGTCTATTAAACCACTTCAAAGATAGACTTAACATAAGGCTAAAAGAATCTTGGAATATGGATTAAAATAAGTAAAAGTATAGCATATGTTATGGCCAGGATGCACAGTAATATTGTATAAAATACTCTGCAAATGGCTTTAAAATAAAACTGGAAAAATGTCTGAAACCAAACAAGAAAAGAATAAATGTATGATCTGTAATAATGTTAAGAAATAGACTGTTTAACACCAGGATACATAGGGGTGTTGTATTTAAGAGCATGTAGGCTACCTGCCCTACTTTAGTTATGACCATAGCAATCTGCTAAACAAATCTGGAACCTGACAAAATCAGTGAAAGAATAGCCGTTTGACCACCTGAAGGTGTAAGGTGATACTATAATGACACTCTTGAGCATCAATTCTTGTTCGATGGCACATTTATTCACAAAATTGTTGATATGGACCTAAAATGTGCGTTCCTATCTTAAAAATCAATGGTTTGTGAGTTCTGTTTATTATATAACAAGTTGACCGTCTCTGGAGTGAAGTTAAGCTTGGGAACATCTCCCAGCCAGAGCGGTCGGCTCTGTTTGGGGGATCTCCACATAATGAGTCCCTCAGGGTCCCAGCCACAGCTGAAATCCCACACGGCAACAGGATCCCTTCATGTGACCCCGCCGGTCCCACCATTCATGCTTTTTTTTTTTTTCCCCCACTCTGAACCGGGCTAAAGAAGCTCCTCCAGCTCTCCTCTGAGCGTGTAAAGCCCTCATGTTTTCTGAAGCTGCTATGAAGCTAATTAAAATGCTGATGATAGAAAAAGCTGCTCATGTTGAGACAGTAGCCAGGCACTTATGGGTTAATGATTCATGAAATTGCAGTTGGAGGAGGAAGTGATAGAGCGATGTCTCTGTGTGATTTCAGACCTTTGAGCTATCATTTCAGTTTCTTCTCAAAGTGTGGTTTTAAAGCAGATCCTCTTTAAATAAATGAACAAAAAGCTGCAAATCTGTGAGATTTTTCTCTTTTCTGCATCATTAAAGGATTGTTTGCATCAGTGAGGATATTTAAGTAACCCCCTAACATCCCCAGCCTCTGCCTGGGCCAGGAAAGAAGAAGAAAACATGTTCCCATAGCTCTCCCACGTCAGCACAAAGGCATGTTAGACTGGGCCGCTGCCAGTGTGAGGCGTAGATGGAGCAGCACTGCTGGGAGAAATCTAAGATCCTGCACTTTACACTCAGAGCTATTGTTCCCCCCCCTTGCTCTGTCATATCATGGCTGCTCATCCCTCTCCTCCTGCCGTTCAGGGCAGCGATGTGCACTGGCATTATCGCGCAGCATGTGAAATCAGATTGCATTATCCTGCCAGCACCCATCAGTCTGCGGTTGCAGAATCAGAGCCTGTCTGTGTGTTTGCTGCTCCTGTGCCAAGAAGCTTTCAAATCCAAAGCACCACAGGCACTTTTCTGATTGTTCTGTTTGGGTTTGTTTTGTTTTCCTCTCCTCGTATTGCCTGTTAGAAATTATCGAGACACGTAAATCATCCTGATAGTTGCGTCAAACACATTTGATGATCTCACAGACGACTGCCTGGGGCGGACAGCTTCACCTTCTGAACTCTGCGCTAATGCTCTTTAGTAACCCGTCCTGTGGTCAGAAGGATACAAAACATATCGAGCTAATGAAATGATGCACATCTGCTCCTAATAGCTGTGGAATTAAAACACTTAGAGGGTGGGAGAGGGAGGGAGGGAGGCGGGAGGTTTAAACAGTTTAGAAGAGTGAGAGAGCAGCGCTCAGTGAATGAAGAGAGAAAACATTTAGCACAGTGTAATGACCTGTTTGTATTGGATTAGTGCAGCACTACTACTACTGCTGGCAGCAATAGTGCAGCACAAGTCTGTTCAAACTTCAGAGAGCTCAGTGGAGACGAGCTGCAGCAACATTTGGTTAGCTTACAGTCAGAGAGCTGCAGAGACGCACAGTGAAAGCAGGAAATACTGCTGTTAGGATGCTGTCAAGGTCCCAGGCTCTGAAATTATAAGTACGACAGCTTGCAAAGATCATGTATCTGAAGCTATAGAGCTAATTTAGAGGGGAGTAATGGTTTACAGAGGGTGCCCTTTATTGACAGTTATACAGCACCTAAAATTATTTAGATAGTTGGTGCAGCTTGTAGAGTGATAAACGGGGCAAAAAGAGGGAAATCAACAACACATGCAAAATAAAAAGCAGCACAGAAATGAACAGACTAATACCTCCTGACCTGAAACGCTAAAATAAATACAACATAATAAATGCAAATGAAAGCATGCATTTTAGAGCATTGGTTCCCAATGCCAGAGCCCAAAGTGGGCCATGAAGCCATTTTCAGTGGGTTTTAAAGAAAAATGTGCAGCAAAAAGGCTATGATGTACTTTTATTCTGAAGGATATGTCTCTGTCTCCATGTTTCCTCACATCTTTTAGTCTGTCTTAACCTCTTAAGCCCTAGAGGGACCAAATTTGGTCCTGCTTGCCTTGATCCAAACAAACTTGCTCTGTGCACTCTATTTTTGCACAAAAAGAGTCATGTTACACAAACCGAACAGAAGACGCTCAGCTACAAGCCCAAATAAACCATTTTTACCTACACCAGGTTTGGGTGATTTGAGGGGGAAAAAAAGAATTCCATAATGCAGTGACTACCTTTAATTGTATATGAGTAAAAACAAAAAGTTATAAGATTTTTCAAATGGCAGAGACAGTGCCAAATTGTGCCCAAATGGCACAAAAGTGGATTTCGCCAAGATATTTTTTACTAAAACCTCTCTTATTTTGTCCTAATAACCCTCTAGTGGCATAGAAGTTGAAACAGGTGATGCCAAAATGTGGTGCTTTGGTACTGAAGATTTTTGATCTTCAACTGCATTATTTATATGGTATATACAGTGCCTAAGAAAGTTTATTAGACCTCCACCCAAAGTAAGGTTTATGCCACAGCTGCCCTCAATTAACAGAATTGGCATTACCAAAATCATTTGTTATGTTTCTGCAATGGTTAATACACCAATATTTAGAAGCTCTTTAACCCAAATGATATTTTCAATGCTAAAATAGAATGATTATTATTATCCATGAATTTTCAAATTTACTGATTTACAAAAAAAAAAGAAAAAATAGTAAAGCACATTATTATTTCTTGATTAATATGTCAAATTAGTTATTGACTTGCATTCCTGAACAGAAAAATGAGTTTTAGTGGTTGAATGTTATGCTTGATTCATTTCTGACTTCTCAGAGAAGCCCAGTGAGCCAGCTCAAACTTGGGTATAAAAAGGTGAATTCAGTTTGAAATTCCTCATTCCTGTTCAAAATGGTAAAATGTGAAGGGCTCACTGAAAATGAAAGAGTCCACATTACAGCACTTCATGATGCTGGATGGTCTCTATAACAAATATGACAGGTGGTCTAATACATTTTTTAAGCACTGTATATGCTAAAATTGCAAAATAAATAAATAAATAAATAAAAATTAGGGAAAAATTATTTTTTCAGTTATAATGTGTATGCCAACTTGATTCTCTCTGATCCAGTAACATATATACACATATTTACACTACTGAACAAATTTCACAAGTGCCCTCTTCATTATTGTACCTTGATCATTCAGATAGACCTTGTAGTTACATAGTTTTACTCATTTAAAGATGGACTGGAAATTTTGAGCAGTACTCTTATCTAAACTGCCACATTTTTGTTAAAGACATTTTGTTGTGCATAAAAAATGAGAAATCGGGGTCTGGATATGTTAGTTAGGAGGTGGTGGTAGGTTCAGTTGAGAAAAACTGCTTTAGAATATCTGTTAATGGTTCATAAAATGTGGCATGATATCATCATATAATTATTAGTTAAATAGACGGTGCAGTAGTTACTTGTGCAAAATACGTCAGCAAAGGACTGCACCGAGCTAAATGGGTCATTGTAATGGAGCCTGAGCAGAGCACCAAAATACACACTTTACTCAGGAACACTTTACTTTTAACCATTTTATAGCAAAATGTATGTACAGTTTTACTAAGCGGAGAACATTCTACTCTAAAGATGCTTTCTGCATTAGTCAAGCAGCATGCTTTGACTTTGCTAGAAACCCCCCTTATGGAAAGATACATTTATGACAATACGTGTTGAATACAAACACTAAATTCATAATCCAATGCATTAATCTGAATATGGGGTGCAACAAGGTTTATGCTATAAAGGAGGAGGCTGGGGTGGAGGAGGTTAAGCTTTTCCAGCAGCAGCAGTGTGGTGCAGCAGCATTAATGCAAGCAGGGATAAGTAAATGGACCACTGTGTTGGGAGAATGAGCTGTGATTGGCTGCACATGTGACTTCCACACCCTGCATGAACTAATCTTAAGCTTCATTTGTAGCCAGTGTTCTCTACTCGTGCGGTTGCAATTATACTTGAAGATATTGCAATTTGCAAATGCAATTATGATACAATACATAAATGATATGATTCTCCTTGCTGGGTTATTGAGGGAAATGCAGAGAATGATGATAGTTTTTTAGTGATTAAACCATAACCCTTACATTTTTTTTACAGTACTGCTTTCAGAATAGCTCAATATTTTAAAAAGGGGCTTCCTTTTCTGAAAAAATAAAGTGCACTAGTGGCACTCCTGTAAACTTAAAGACCTCACTGCAGACATTTTTGTAAACTTTTCAAGTACAACTTAATACTAAAATAAATGCAGCATTCACTGAGGTTATGGAACTGCACAGCCTGACGCTGCAATTACAATTAGGTCAGCTGTGCAGCACTATTCTCTACTTCTGCATATCCATGCATAGCTTTTAAAATGTAAAGCATCAGTAATGCCTCCTAACCTCTCTGCTTTCACATGAAGAGGGTTTTTGAAAACAGTGCAGAGAAGTTAAGGAGTGGGACAAGAAGCCAGCGAGTCTTATAGCTCTCCTGCTCATGCTACTAAAGCGATCCTTTCTTCTTTGTGTGTTTGGTTGTGCTGGCTTCTTCTTCTTCTCCTTCTTTATGTGTTGTTCAATAGCTATTAGCAAAAAAGTTACAAGCATTACTGCCATGTATGATTGCCTTTATTCTCTATTCATCTTGTAATCACGCGCACCAAACCTTGACCCCCGAACCGTGGCAGTTCAGTATGAATACAAAAACATCTCTACTAATGTATTATTTTTTAGATCATCTAATATGACTTAACAATAATTCAAACATTTGTATGAAAAATTGAGAAAAACTTAAGACTAAATGTCCTTAGACTCCCCAAATATGATTTAACACAAACTAGGGCTGTTAAACAATCAGTATGTATAGCAATTCATCTCCATTTTCTTTTTTTTTGCATTTCAAATTCTACTATTTTTGCTATTTTACTGTTTTTTTATCTTGTTTTTTACTGTCTTAAACCAAGGGTAGTTGACTTCCTGTTTGGATAGAGGCCTCCTTCGTTTAAGAAATAAGCAACTTTAGATAAATCAAAGGTCACGATATGAACTTAACCACAGAAAAATTATTTTTTTTTATGGATTAAAAAGTAAATAAGGTAACAGTAGAAAAGGTTAATGTTTGCTAACAAAGGTTCAGATGACTTCTGACTTGTCTGCTCTCATTTTAAGTAAAATGAGACATGAAGGAGCAGTGGTGGACTTATTTTACATCTCTCTGGCTTTGGCGAATTGCCCGTGAATCCTTAAATCTTCATTGACCTTTTAGATGAAATAATCAGGCTTAAACTTAACAGCTTTGTAAGTTAGATGGAGGCCTTTGACTCACTTAAATGTGAAATATTATTTCTGGGCTGCTCTAATGAGGTCTTTAACAGTGTGGATGCTGAATGGCTCATGTGTTTTCTTTACCATTGAGAAAAACTAAGAATATCATTGTTTCTTCTCTTGTCCCTGATTGTCTGTCAGTGTTTGGTCGTTGGTGTGTCAGTTGTGAAACAGTGACTGGTACGTTGGTAAAAATAGCTGTGAAACTTCAGCATATGTTGCGCTCGTTTCTGCAGAGCTCTGAAGCACACATGCTTTGATGCAGCTCTCTCAATTCCCTCAACTTGCGTGTGGTCGTCTTTTTTTTTTTTTTTTTTTCCAGGCATCACAGAACGTGAATGACATGTGTGCAGCACTTCTCTCCCCCCACGAGCCCACTGTGGAAAATGGCCGCCAAAGAGCCGCATCAAGTGCTTTCAGCACGTCTAGATATTCACCTTGGTAACAGCAACGGAGCAATTATCACAGCATGGAGCTCAGCCTGCTCCTCCTGTATTTCTTTACGTTTCTGGGGTTATTCATCGTAAACACTGTTGTCTGTGTGGTCCCCTGAGCCCGCCCCCCTGCTGCCGCCATAGAAATGATGTGCATACCATATCACATTAGAGCAGTTTGCTGCGAAACCAGGCAGCGTCTCTGGGGTGAGGCCTCCTCTGTGTTTCAGCTCCTCTTGAGGATATCTCAAACACATTAAAGCTGGGTTTAAGTCGTCGTCTTGTCTGTCAGCAGGATTCTCTTCACAGCTGCTGAGTCACAAATTATCTGGAAGTTCTCACAAGGGTTGCCAGATTTTTAAAATCTGAAATTACTCTAATAACAACCAATAAGAAATTGTTTTTTCTTACCAAGAAGGCAAGTAATCCCTTGCATTGTCTAAATTGCAAAAATATGTTGGAAATACAGTATATGTTTCCTCAGAATTGCCAGGTTTGTCCAAACATGCCTCTGTGACGTCCAACAACAACAAGTGAGGAAACTGATCTAATACACTATATTGCCAAAAGTATTTGCCCACCTGCCTTGACTCGCATATGAACTTAAGTGACATCCCATTCTTAATCCATAGGGTTTGATATGATGTCGGTCCACTCTTTGCAGTTGTAACAGCTTCAGCTCTTCTGGGAAGGCTTTCCACAAGGTTTAGGAGTGTTTATGGGAATCTTCGACCATTCTTCCAGAAGCGCATTTGTGAGGTCACACACTGATGTTGGATGAGAAGGCCTGGCTCTCAGTCTCCGCTCTTATTCATCCCAAAGGTGTTCTATCAGGTTGAAGTCAGGACTCTGTGCAGGCCAGTCAAGTTCATCCACAACCCTATTATTTTTATAAACATGGGCTTGAAATCTATAATAAACCTCCTTAGTGTGCAGTAGGAACAGAGTGGAACGAAGAAAGAGGTGTGAAGGGTGATACTTACGTATAACTACTCAGCCAAAGTGAAAAGAGGCCACATGATATTGATGTGCAAAGAGGAACAAAGGCTGGAGAAGCTAGCTGCTACTGTTAGCAACGCTGTAGAGAGTATATCAGGCTCACATCACACCCGCTGACACAGTGATCCTGAGATAAATTTGGCTGTTTTCTGAAGATTTTCTCCTCTTCAGACTTGTCGGTTAAACACAATTTAAACAGACATTCAGTTGTATAGGGAAATAGACATCTGGAAACATCCCCATGCCATGGCATGTTTAGCTAGCTAATTCAACCAATGAGATGACAGAAAGCATCTTTACTGTGTGGAAATATCTCTTACGTTAAATTTTTAGAGGAGAGGGACAAAAACATCATCATGATGAGCTTCAGTTAAAAAGCCCATGAGTAATTGAGTTGATTAGAACAGGTACGCCTCATACTGTACGTCTCTGCACAGTTCACAGTTGTGTTGTGAGCATTTTAAAGCGGTGTAAAGATCATCACGTGTGTTAATCTGTTATTAAGCTCACAGGTTCTCATTGTGGGCCATAAGCAAGGATGTAGAATGACAGTAGAGTCGGCTACGTGCCATGTACACAATTTTAGAGGCATGTTAATGAGTTGCAAAAGGGTTTTAATATTTGGTGATGCAAATGTAGTCTAGTGCGTTACTCTAACTTGCAAATAGTTTAATAAGTTACATTTTAATGGCAGATATTTACCTTTAAAAGCAACATTTGCAAACACAAGATACTGTAGATACCATAGCAGGAACAGTAAAAGTCCTAAGCATTGAGTATTGGACAATACCTTGTTTTTTCTCACTAAAAATGCAGGTAAATTCCCTCAGATTGTCTGAAATATCAACAAATATTTTAGCATTGTTTCAGTTCATGTTGCCAGCATTATTTCTGCTGAATAGTTACACAAAAAGGAGAATTTCAAGCAAGAAATCCAACAAAGGTGCGCTTTTGTTGCTTTAAGCCTTGGTAAATGTTTCCTACAATGGCTGCTTGATAACGAAAAAAATCATGATCACACTTATTTTTATTATTAAACAGTTATTTATTGATTTCATAGAATCTGCATCACATCTGATACACTTTGACATTCTGAACACTTTGAAAAACAAGCAATAAATGTTAAGTGAGGAAATTGTAAGTGCCTGAATTAATGATGATAATAAAAACAAAACAAGCACAACACAAGATGAGTCATAGCAATCGTAATCTGTCTATCCTGTTTTCATGATCAACTAAAATCTAAACTTGATCATTTCCCACACCTGTATCATTGTCTGTTTCTTACAGTAAACACTCGTCATTAGTTTGTTTCCAGTCAGAAAACATCTCTGTTAGGTGACGTTAGATTTAAAAGTGTCAGTTTTGTGATGTTTTCTCCGCCCCGCTGCAGAACAATGCTGCTGTGTGCGTCTTCCTCTGAAGTTTGAGGTCACATCCTCGTGTGTGACACCCTTTTGTTCTCCTGGCTGACATTACAGCGCATGCTGCAACAATCAAACTCTCGCCTGAGCTCATGTAATCGGCACAGTGTGTGCCTGTGGCAGAGTTATTACAGTAAAACTCATTAAAACGGTCTGAAAAAAAAAATACTGATGGTTTCACTTTCTGTTGGATACACCGACACACTTCTGTGTGCAACAGGTGTCACAGATTAATACATTATTATATTATCACATATATAGGGTGTATTGATTCTCTCTGCTGTGATATTTACATTTGCGTTCAAGAACAGAAACAAATGGATGTTTTTTTTTTAACAGCTGAATTTTGATTAATTTTAGATTTTAATTTGATTTTGCAAACAAAGTTAATCCCTGAAGGTTTGAGGAAGAAAGCCTGTGTTCTTTGGTGTTTTTGCTCATTGTAAAGTCATTTTTAGATGTCTTTTTAATATTTCATATCTCAAGAATCTTTACAGCCTAAATTAAACTAGTCTTTGCTTGTTCATAAACAGTAGTAAAAAGTAAAAAGCACAATTTCTTTCTTTAAAAAAATAAAAATCAGTGCAGGAGGTTTCTATCAAACTTTGCTCAATTGAGATGTTTGAATTAGACAAAGAACTTATAATAGTGTAGAAAAATATCCAAATAATTCACCAGAAGTGAGTGGAAATCTGTTCTTTTCCTTGTTTTGAAATTATCTAATAATAGCAACATAGAAAAGGTAGAAATCACTGCTTTTGTGTATTCAGTCTCCTAAATTATTGATAAAAACTGAAGGCAACATAAAGAGTGGAAGGTTTCCTTTTATCTTAATGGCTTTTGATTCATCTAAAAATTAAATTAGATTTTATTATATTTGAATATTTCTATAAGAGTAGGTCCAGGCCTTGTACAATCAGGAAAATGTACTATGAATCAGTTACAAAATATGTTTCTTTTTTGAACAAATGTCCAACAAGACAGCAGACAATGCGACAAATAACAGCAAATATCCTCCAGACTGAACACTGGATGTAGACTGAAGAGGTCAATCAAATAAACGGAAGAAAAACAAGCAAAATGTATACATATATACTGATAAATCATGAAAATAAATGATGATGAAATAAAATATATTTAAAAAAAGAAACAATTGGCCCTCCTGTCTTTACTACAAGTTGGTTTAAGGGTTGGTGGGTTGAAGAAATTTAGGTTAACAGGACCTCAGAGTCAACTATTGTAAGAATGGTGACCTTATCTTTTCAAAATTAGTGAAATTAATGAGGTTTTCTAAACAACAGCCATCATCAGCTGGATATCAACTGCCATGTAAAGTAGACAAAAACCAAAGATAAACAAAAGAAGGTCTACACAGTCAAGATCGCAAGATAGTCACATGGACTACCTTATACTTAACCTGCCCGGTAATATTGCACCATCCTCTCTGCAAAAGCAGGGGCTAAATATTTCACACAAAACAAACAGAAAAGGACAGTGTTCCCTGTGATATAATGACACGAAAAAGCAAACATAAATCAGCCATACTAAAAATAAATAAAGATAAATAGCACTGTTTCACAATATGGTGTAGGAGTGTGTGAATGTGCACGAGGAAGGAAAGTATAGCTTGTTTGCATTAAAATATTTTTCTCATAAATGATCATAAATTCCGATGTTTGCTGTGAAAGCTCACACTGCAACCAATACAAGCTGAGGAGTGGACTTCTGTGGAGCTCTACCCAGACACAGATGAGATGACTGTGAGGTGGCGATGAAGGGAATGTAGCATGGAAGCGCTGAACTCCGACATCAATGGAGGTAGCTGGGGTGGAGGAGGGTTGCAGCGGTTGCACTGAAACAGACTGACTGCAAAGAAGAAGAGAGCAGATTTTAAAGTACGACAGCAGCAAGATGACTGGATCAGGAGAGGTTGTGGCAGAATGTGATTGGCTCAGAACTTAAGCGAGCAGACGCCCAGAGCAGGAAACAGAGCGCGGAAAGGGTGAGGGAGTGACTAATGAATGAGAGGGTGAATTGAAATGAATCAGTCTTTTTCTGGAACTTAAGCTAAGCTTCATGTTTAAATTCAAAGATTTAAAATGCAACCAAATGAGGAGATTAATCATAATTTACTACAGAAATCTGAGCTTTTAAAAACTTTTAGCATTTGATTATGACGTGTTCAGTCAGCTCAGTAAAATAACTAAACAGAAAAAATATGATATGTTCAAATGTGACACTGAGACCTCAGTTTTTGATGAGAAACTTGAATGAATGCAGTTGTGAGGATGATGAACTGTTTAAATATATTATTATGATATAATAATAATATATTATTATACACCATTATAAAACAGACATAATTAAAATGTATTGTTGTATTGTCTTTCAACTAAACACTAGTGAAGTACAGATAGAAGTAATAAAGACTAGGATTGAGTTTAAAATATTTTTTTTAGCAGCAGAGGTGTTATGCGTTACATATCAGCAATCATTCAAGTGGCATTTATTATAATAGTTCACAAAAAATTCAACTTTCGACAAAGATTTTCCCTGCGATTTACAGGCAACCAGTCCAGGGTGTACCTCGCCTCTCACCCAATAACAGCTGGGATAGGCACCAACCCCCCACGACCCCAAACAGGATAATATGTATCAAAAATGGATGGATGACAAAAATGAGCACTTCTTTCAATGCAACAATTCATATCCTATTTGCAACACATGTCCAAATCATCACAATTAGATTTTTTAAAATTGTTCAACCTTTGTTTAATCTAATATTCGGTTGGTTTTGAAAATAGATTGATTTATTGCTTTTGCTTGTTTGAAAATACATAAGATGAGGAACTGAAGAAGTATTCAGAAATCAAATTGAAAGATTGGGGGGAAAAAAAATTGCAATTAAATTGTTTTCCCAAATTGTTTAACCCCTTAACTTTACTATGATAATATCAAAAACAAAAAAATGTTTTTTGTGGAAAAATAAGAGTGAAAGCTCGAGGTATTGTTTTTTGTTTTGTTTTTTTTTTAAATTAAGACTGGTCTAATCAATATCGGCTTATTGGACTTTAGTTACCAATCTTACTGAAACAAGGCTAATCATGATACTAGAAATCTAAAAATATGAGTAGAAATTCAACAAATTTTAAGTTTTTTGATGCCAAAGCAACACCATACAAGTCTGAGTGGTCAAAAACTGCAAGTTCTTGTTTTTCATCAGCAATTCTTGTCTTAATTGTCAGTATATCATCAAATGAATGTTTAAGACCGTGTTTTCTTTCTGTTGGTATAAAATGAGATGACGTATAAAAACTGAAGGCTTAAAGATCTGAACCTTTAAGATCTTTAAGTCGTTTAGCATCTACATTTGGTACATGAAAATAAGAAAGCTTCAACATTTTCAACAACCTCGGCTGTTTTTTGGTTAAAGGCTGTTTAGATACTGAGTGTAATTTAAACCATGAGCTGTGAGAGACTGAATGAAGCTCGTTTCCACGTTTGCTCGAGGTCTCTAAGTTTCCTGTTGAGGTCGTTTTGTTTTCCCTCACCTCTCTTTCCGTCCCTGGGGCTGATGGGAAAAAGAAGTGGCATTCAGTCCGACAGAGTGGAAGGAATTCAAACAATCGGAGCGCGGATGGTGAGATCATTGTTTTAGTGAAGGATTCAGAGTTTAGGATGCAGTGGGGTGACTGTAGATATAACAGAGGTCAGAAATCCTTCAAACAGGCTTTTATTTGCTATTCTTTGCACATGAGAGATTAAAAAAAAAAAGTCCTGATGTGTGTTAACATACGTGAGTCTGATATAAAAATAATCCGCTGCGACTCAGGGGTCGGAGTAAACAACATGTCTGTGAGGAACTATTGATCAGTCAATAAACAGCAGTTTGATCTGTGGCTTGTTTTCAGAGCACCTTTAAAAGTGATGACAGTGAGAGATGCTCTGCTGCACATCATTAAAGCGGCACGATCATGAACCTGACTTCACACATCCATCTCTAAATCCACAGTAAACTAAAGCACAACCACACGTTTCTACATTTCACATCTTAAAGGTGGGTTGTGTTGTTTTTGATGTTTTTCTATGTAAAGGAACATGTTTGGGAGGGTTTTACAAGCCAGGATGTAAGTACATGAACGTAAACTAAGGCATGGACCTGAGCAGGGTTAGTTTCAGTCAGGCAGAGAGCAACATGAGGCCCTTCTCTGTTTTGCTTAAAGCAATCAGTGAGTTAGAAGCATTATGTGTCAGTTATCATAGCCACAGACCTAAACACATTCACAACTGTACACAAGAAGTAGTAAAACTCAAAATCTCCACATCGCAGTAGATTAACGTCCAGGTGTGAAACAAACAATATATGCAAACTACAGGTGTAATATCAGCTCTGCTGTTATAAATCATGATGTGTAAATTCATTTTATGCCATTTTGCCACACAGTAATCAGATATCTTAAGAATGATCTATTTACTCGATCTACCATGCTATGATTAGTTTGATATGTAGACATGTGGGCCTATAGAGGGGCTTGAACTCAGTAGGGGGGCCATGAGTCCTTTGAAGGTTGAATTTTTCAACCAATCAAACTCTGTTTTATTCACTCTGCCTGCCTTATTTACAATCTAAACACTGGTCTTAATTAGTGAGATGATTTTTTATGCATGTCTTATATATATGATGCTAATCTTTGCATAAGCCCTGAGGGCATTGGGTACTAATTACCTACCTTGATTAAAAGGTAAAACTGGATGGATGGCTGGATGGATCTGATGTCAGAATTTTCTTCAAAGATAAACTTCAGGGCCA
The DNA here is from genome assembly GCF_018320785.1 of Cheilinus undulatus. Classification (NCBI taxonomy): domain Eukaryota; kingdom Metazoa; phylum Chordata; class Actinopteri; order Labriformes; family Labridae; genus Cheilinus; species Cheilinus undulatus. The sequence goes on from NC_054878.1 coordinate 8,969,973, forward strand.
CCGTATGAAACTGATATTGATATGAATGATCATCATGGCAAAAAAGTTTGAATTTATAATTTAGTATCATGACAATCTTACTATGAAGACACTTTATTCCAGTGTTCAGAATACAAGAATTTACCTGATTTTACATTTAAAAACAAGAAATTCTGCTTTTGTTGTAGTGATGTCAAAACTACAGGAGCTCTGAAGGCTAACTCCTCATATATTTCATGACTTCAGAATCACATTTCAACAAATAAAAAAATGTTTCTTGATATTCAAATACATAAAAACTAAGGATATTACATAAAAAAAAACATTTTGCAATAAAATGTTAAACTGGTTTGTGAAAAGAAAACACTTAAGCTCCTGAGAGCAAAGTTAAACATTTAAATTTTGCAAAAAAAATCTTAAGGTTTCAGAAAAACAAAAAACAAAAAAATCAAGTCAACAAAAATGTTTCTCTGTTTCTAAACCAATATCAGTACTGATTTGTTTATGATTCGACTAATGTTAAAGCATTTCACATTTAAGTTTGCACAAGTTTACCTTCCTTTTTTCTGTATTTTAAAACAAGAAATAGCCCATTATTAGCTGCTTAGGACTTCTGTTTCTGTTGCCTTCTAAACTATGGTGGCCTTAAGGTGTACTGTTCAAATACTTCACAAGTGTAAAACACATTATACCAGACATCTTGAGGTAGAATTTTTTTTAAATAAGTTCATAAAAAAACTAAAGATATTTCATGAAACATCAAAAATAATTCTTCAAAAAAAACTTTGTATAAATTAAACATCACCTTTTTACATAAATGATTTACATATGTGTGAAAAATACTTCAGCCCCTGCAAACAAAATTTTAACTTTCTGTGTAAAACATTTCAATTTTTAAAAAAAAAAAGTTTCTGCATAAAAATAAAATAAATTAAAATAAAATAAAAAGTATTTTTAAGCAAAAGAAAAAAAAAATTGGATTCTGCAAAAAATATTCTATGTCCAGCAAAAATGTTTGGCCTCTCCATTATGATGACAAAAAAAAACAATAAAATAAAATCAGTTGAACAAAATCCTTTTGGCCTTTGCAAAAAAAAAAAAAAAAGAAAGAAAAAAGAAGCTCAATAAATACAATTTTAAAAAGTAATCCTCCATCACAAAATATTGAATCAAATTTGTTTTGCAGTAATTTCAAATAATGGTCAACATACCAAAAAAAAATCAGATGATTTTTTTTATGTTCCATGATTTTTTTTTTTTTTTTTTTTTTATTGGTGCCTTATGAATATTTTTGTAATTCTTCTTTTCTCTGCAGCCACAAAGGTTTTTTTTTTACATTTATCTTCAGGATCAATGTATAAAAGAGATGTTAAAATGAATAATTATCTATCTACAATAAAAGTTTTAAATATGGATTCATGGCATGAACAATTGACAGTTTATTACAGTTTCATCTGTTCATTAAAATGCATTTTTACTCATAAGACTGAAAACATTTCTAAAATTAAAAAAATGAAAGAAATTTCAAAGGTCCTTTTCTTATTACTACATTTGGATTTTTTTGTGTATCTATTTCTAGAATTAAGGGTTTTTTACATGCAGATTGTTGTAATTCATCTACACAAAAATACATTTATATATATATTTTTTTTTTTTTTAACTGACTAATTCAACCTTTTAGCTATGATTTACAGACTCAAGGGATTAGAAAAACACGCCGTGGGTGGTTGGTGACCATTTTTCCACAGGATTTTAATAAAATCAACCGCATCTTTGTGGAACTTTCCACCTGATATTAAGATAAATCGACAGTTTTTCAGTTTATTTTGAAAATGTCTTCAAGATAAAAATGATAGACAAAGTTGTATATGTTGATAAATGTCAAACCCTGGTGAAATCACACCAAAATGTCTTCTTGAGTTCCATTGAAGATGAATTTGGGCGGATGACTCTGAGTGTTTTGAGTCAGTTTACAGTAAATCGAATCCTCTCTGACGTTGATGAAGCACTCGAGTGTAACACAACAAAGTGTGTTGAGCGTGCGGTTTGGTGAAGAAGCGCAGCTGTAAAGGAGGAGGGCTTTAAGGGGGGGAGGCATCCTGTGAGACCAGCGCAGGTGGTTGGGAGGGGTGTGGGTGATGTGGTGGGAGGTGGAGGAGTGAGGCTGTGGGCGTGGAGGAGCAGTAATGTGCCCACTTCCTGCTCCGAGCCCCCGTGCTGCAGTAAGCCCACAACGAGATCAGCAGGATTTGCTGGCGGTGGCATCCTGCCATGGCACAGCAGTAGGCCATAGGTGGAGATCCTGCGTGCACTCGAGTGGCCCACGGTGCCTCGTTCTTCTCCTCATCAGGACTTTTATATCTAATCATGCCATAGAGAAGGAACATTAACTCTGCTGCATGCATAGAAAACATAAAAAGTGAGCATATGACGTTCTGCGCTCTGGGTTTTCCATTTGTTGCTCACAGATGTTGGATGGAAAACATGAAAGACTAAGTGTTGGGTTGGATCCATGTATACAGCCCTTCCTGTGGGGGAGTAATGTGTATGATGGTTTGAGCTGATTTCATCCTGTAATTTGGTGAAAGAGCCTATAAAACATAAAGCACATATGTCCTCTTATAAGCCGTGTTTACATCAGATGTGTTGGAGCAATTCTCCAGGTCAAACTCATTCTGCTCATAAAGGGAAACAATCGACTAATAAATTGTTTCCCTGAAGCACAGAAGTATTAAAGTATTCTGTAAAACCAGGGGTTCTTCTCAAAAAAAGCAACTTTTTTTACCCTTAAATAGAGACATATGAAGCAGAAGGTGAAGACTTGTGCCTGTTTCAGGCTGGGTGCGCGTTTGCTGCAAGACAGCTGCAATACATGTCCGCTCCAGGACTTCATACCGGACACGTTCACTGGTTAACTTAGTCTCCTTTCTGTTGCTTTCTCTGCCTTTCTACTAAGATTTACCTCAGTAAATCTCCCCACAAGCACAAGATTCATTCTCTAACTGAGCTTGAAAAATTCAGAGTAAAAGAATAGAACAAATGTGGTGGTCTCTCCGCAGAAATGCCACACCGGGCTTTTACTATGAAAAGCACAAACAAGAAGTGTAATCATATTTTATTTTTATCTGCCTTAGACATATTCAAATAGCTCCAGCAACACTTGTTTAGAGGACTTTCTTTCTTAGACTGATGTGTTACTACCTTCATCAGCATCATCAAGAAACAAACTGCAAACATATTCTGCTGACGTCTGTCATAACTAGGCAAATACAGATCTCTATGGATTATTTTCCTGTCTGTTTTGGCCAAGAAAAATGGTTTCAGGTTAAAAATAGGCAAGCCCTCTGTTTTCAAGACTCTTAGCACTTGGGACACAGTGCTAACAAAGGCAGCCTCAAACGCTGACTTGTTAACACGCGCACCTAAATAAATATCAAGCCATTAAGCATCTGTAGAGTCTCAAGGCCTTTGGAGTCTGTTTTTTTCGTACGAAACTTTAAAGACACAGTTGTTTACTAATTTTTGCAGAGCCCAGGTGTAAATGGTGAGACATCCTGAAAAGGTAAATCACATGAAAAATTCAAAGAGCTTGAACGGGAACGACCCGAACACAGCCTGAAGCAGCGGGGCAGCTAACAGTAGGTGCTATCAGAGGTCGTGTCGGGTTCAGTGTGCATCTCTGTGCTCTGCAGTGAGTCAGCAGACTGTGGTTGTGTACCTGCAGTGCTCACATGAAGCTCTCCGCTCAGCCCCTGACATGGAGGACAGATGGGAAAAGGTCAACGAGGCAGAGCCGCAGACGCTCCGCTGTTGATACTGAGTCACAAGATCCACGTCAGTCCAGCGTGTTTGAACAACAGAGGAGGAGGCGCTGTTGAACATGAGACTTTAAAAACAAATATTCACTTTTACTCTGTTTCAAAGTCATTGTCATGATCAGCAACATAAGAGTCTGTGTGCGCTTTTTACTGAAAATGTTTATTGGTTTTACACGCTTGTTTGTTTTCAGTAGGGGAGTGATAGAGATAAGTATCAAACTGTAGCTCTATCAGCGTCCATTCCCAAAATCAACTAATGCTTTCATAAGTGACTATAAGACCTGTTTTAAACAAGTTTATGTGCTTGATATTTTCTTTTACTAAAGGAAAATCACCAATGAAACATTACAATATGCAAAATAATCCTCATGCAACATGAGCGGCAACTGTAGACCTGAAAACCTTACCTTTAAAAGGACAAATCTGACTAGTTCTCCTCTGATATTGTGATTGAAATACCTGGAAGCAGAAGTACCGCCTCTTCTTGAATTTGATTGGTTATTGAAGGAGACTGCTGAGTGGAATTATGGTCCAAAAGTTGGACTGTTTAACTGGGAAAATTGTAAGAACAGCCCCAACGATGCTTAACGACATTGCTTTTGGTTCCATATTTCTCAAAAACATAAATTGAATAGACAAATAAATAATCAATAAAACTTGAGCTTATTTAAATTAGGGCTGTCACAGTAGCTAATCTTTAAACCAGTGGTTCTCAACTGGTGGGTCGGGATCCAAAAGAGGGTCTGGGTGCTGTTTTCAGTGGGTTGGGAAGGAGAAGTCTATGATGTCAGAAGAAGACATGCATTCATGTCTGTTAGTGTTAGATTTCACTCCATTTTGCCGTCATCACAAGTCCATTTGGGTTGTTTTCTTGGGAATGCAGCTTACCTTTTTGTATTGTTTGATAACAAAGCTGTTTTTTATGTTTCTGTTCATTTTGAGATGTTTCAAAATAACCCAAATTTGCACATAACCACATAAAATAAATATGCTTGTCTTTTTTGGGCTTCAGCAATGAGCTTCTTTTCACACGTCTGTTTTGTCCTGTCATATCTTTTGTTCCATCAGAGGTCCAAACATCAACATTTCAATCAGGAGAGACAAGTAATTGATTTTGGTTTAACATTTATTATCATAGATGTGATGTTGAATATTTATTTTACATGGGAGTGATACTGAAATACTGTAAGAGAGTCTCTGGGGTTTTAACACATCAGCGGCATAATGTGTCTGAGAGGTGTCTGCCCTGAGTGGCAGCAGGAGTCCAGACACTGCAGGTGGTGGAGGTGTGTGCTGATGTCTTCTGAGAAAGCTGATAAACTGTGAAGACTGCAAACATGAGGGTTAATAGCTGATGATGACAACGACTTGTAGAAATGGCAGTAATGGGGAGATGGAGGGGCACATGCAACTAAGTTGTGAATGACCTGAAGGAGACAGCAGCGATATGATTGGCTGACAGTGATGGAGGGGAGCAGTGCTATTGGATAGGTGTGACCAGGTAATGTGAACAGATGATGATTGCATGGCAGTGAGTGAGCATCCATGGACGTATGCATGGATTAAAATAAGAGGATGAACTCTTAAACTGGCATGTGGAATACAGTCTTCCTGATTAAACTCATACTAGAGCTTCATTTTTCACATTTCAGTGGTGACAATATTCCAGAGATTTCTCATGCTACAGTCGCAGTTGCTTTCTCACTATGTTGACGAACAGAGGCGCCTGAATGGGGTACGTAGGTCTCTGCTGCTTTTGGATGAGACCTAGTCCTGTAGGACTTATTAAAGTGGCCCCACCATCCTTATATATTTCTGTATGTGGCCCTCAGTTGAAAAGTTTGGACACCTCTACAGTAGAGGGAAAAGTTTTACATGTAAAAGCATCGTTGCAATCCCCAACTGAGCTGAGGTGCACTCAGTATCAGTGGTTCAAAACCATTTTTTCTTTTGAGCCCCCCCTACTTGTACTAGAGAAAACTTGAGACCCCCCTGGACTGTCACGAAAAAAAGTGATACTTTGTAACCAGAATTAAAACAATTTTTATTATTTTTTAGTGTAAATCCAAACAAAAAAGCCCTAAACACAAATTCTTCTCCGAGATTTCTGGCACCCCTAAGGTTGGGAACCAAGCCTCTATTTGACAGTGTGTTTTTGTATTTTCATCTGGACAGGGATGTCCACTTACATGGGGACTACACCTAAATTTCCCTAATATGTTGGAGAAATTTAGACGGTATTTGTTCTTTTTCTTGCAGCAGCTTTTGGTTATAACTGAAAATCTGAAATCTTAAAACTTTACATTAATTGAAAAGATTTTTGTCATTCTTAAACATAGTTTTCACTGAGGAACTTCAATAAACAGTTGCTTTAAAACAGGTTTTTTTCTGTATTGATGAAGTTCTTTGTCCATGTTTAGTACAGGTGTTGATCACCTGTAAAGTACTGTTGGGTAGTTTTTCCTGTCAAAGGTAGAGCAGAGGAAAGCTTAAAGAGAGAGACTCAGTGAGGCTGTAGATGGATGGTGGTGTCTTGATGTCGGCTGTAGATCCATTTAGATGAATTACAGAATCACAGCTCTTCTTTCATGTCTCTAATGGAGCATGTCTGGAGGGAATGAAGCCGATTGGTTCACTCTGATTCTGATTGCACAGCCTGTCTGAACGCTCAGATGTATCTGCCTTCAACACGACGTACATGATTTTTTCTGCTTTAAGCTAAAGCATCTCCCTCGTCTCCTCCACTCTGCATCCTTTTAAACGCACCATTCATCAGCAGGTCGACGTAACCATCATGAAATCTCTGTCACCATCTGTACCAGGGCTCAGGTTGAGCTGTTTGATTGTTATCAGCCGACGCCGGTGGCAGAATAAGAGGAGAGAGAGGAGAAAAGGGAGATATCGTGGCTGATTTGAATCTGAGAGTGAAACATTTCTTCAGCAGAGGAAGGCACTCAGTGATGTTAGCTCTCCCTACATTACAGTCACTCCTATAAATCATCTCAGACACTTTAGATCACTGTGAAGTCACTCCAGCTAGTCTGAAGAGCAGCAAACCTGCAGCAGAGTCAGTCTAATATAAAGTAAATCCACTTTTATCTGAAGGATAACTCATGAAATATGACAGAAAAGTAAACTGATCCTTCAGTTATTGAAAACAGGATTACACATTAATGTTCGAGTATGATAACACAGTACAAGGATTCTCCTATAAAGAGCTTTTTTAAATTCATCCATGTAAAGATTTAAATTAGTCTCTGATAAAGACAAAGCCGAACCCTTTCATTCACAATCAGGAATGAAAAATTGCATTTTTTTATTTATTTATTTATTTATTTTTTCATTTATTTATTGCAATAAATCATTGAATTTAATCCATTTATCTTGATTTGATTAAATTGCAAGATCAGTGCTTATGAAATGAATCAGACTAGGGTTGAACGATACCAGAAAGAAAAACATTGCAGTATGTTTCCTTGCAGTATTTTTCTGCTGAAATATTGATGTATGATTAAAATGTTAGTCTTAGTTTATGATATGATCATTTTGATCTTTAGGACTGTTTTTATTAGTGCCCTATATATCCATGGTTTTCATTTGGGATCTGAAAGTGGAGGGAGAGGCGATGTTATGGATGTCTGGTGGGAAAGAGTTCAAGAGGCATCGAGCAGAGCTGCAGAAAGCTCTAGATACCATGGTGGTCAGGCAGCAGGCAGGTTGAACACTCCAGCAGTGATGTACGATATAACCGGCATGATTTCAGACTCGGCAGTTATGTATGGAAGCACATTTCTGCCACTTAATAAAGAAAAGTGTGAAAGTGAAGAAAGAGATTTGCAATTCTAATTAAAAAAAAAAAACATGTCATAATTATTTCAAAAGTCATAGTAATGTGATGACATCATAATAGTGACTTTAAATCAATATGACTTTTTATTTCATCAATATGACCTTAAATCTCATAATTATGACTTTTTATCACATAATTTCAACTTTTAATCTGACAATTATGACTCTGTGTCATAATTATGCCTTTTAATCTCATAATTATGACTTTTCATCTCATATTTCTGACTTTTTATCTCATAAGTTCAACTTTTATCTCATTATTTAAACTTTTTTAACCTGTCATTATGACACTTTATCTCATGATTATGACTTTTTATGTCAAATTTCAACTTTTCATCTCATAATTTTGACTTTTATCTCATCAATGTGACTTTCACTCTCATGATTATGACTTCTTATGTAATAATTTTGATTTTTATCTCATACGTTTGATCTTTTTTCTCGATTAGGACTTTATCTCATAATTTTAAGTTTTATCTCATAATTATGACTTGTCATCTCATAATAGTTTATTTAACTGATTATTACATTATATTTCATCATTTCGACTTTTTATCTCATAATTTCAACTTTTAATCCCACAGTTATGACTTCATGTCATAATTATGCCTTTTCATCTCATAATTATGACTTTATCTTACAATTAGGACTTTTTTCCCATAATAATTTTCTTTTTTTTCATAATTTTGACTTTTTATCTCATTATTTGGCTCATAATTTTATAATTCTGACTTCAATTTTTTTAAATTGCCTTACTTTCACTTTCTTTTTTTCTTCACTTTCTTTTTTTTAAGTGGCAGAAATGGGTTTTCATAGGTATGAACTTAAAAAGTTTGTCAAAACTGGCGATGGGAATTCCAGCTCTTTTAAGGGCAAGGATAAACTCTGTTGTCCCCTCAGGGAAATTTGTTATGGACAAAAGTTCGACTTAGCTGCTCACAGTCATTCATCCTAAGAAAACAGACGATGCGCAGAGACAGACAACGGTCCAGTGTCACAAGAGAAAGAAGAGGGTTACAGGTGAAAGTTTATACTGCACCGACCTCACTGTGATAAGCAGACTGAATTATATTGCACATACACTACTGTGCAGGATGGCAATATGCCTGAAATTAAAAATTTGCGTGTTCAGGTTCCTGAACCTAATTTTGAACCGACCGGCACGATCAAACGGAGAAAAAATTGGTTCTGAACCTGAAAAGTTGGTTCTCAGCTGGAACCAAAAATAGTTGGTTCTTTCTTGACCCTGACATCATCAGTGGGCGTGTCACATTCTAAGTTGTGAAGACGAGCAGAAAATGGAGAAGTAGCGGTCTGCTGAGGAGACAGAATGTTTGGTTGTGATTTGAGCATTGAAAAAATTCCAGGTGAAGCTGGAGAGTAGAACAAGGAAGAGTGAGTCATATGCTGAACTTGAGAGATAGTGAAGGCTGGGTTCACCTGAGTGACAGAACAAATAATTAACTCAAGAAAGTAAAGAAGGCATACCAGGACAGCATGAAAGACTTGGTGATACATGTCCTTCACGTCCTCCCACTTTAGTTCTGCTGAAACTGGTGTGAACACGGGCCGGTTCGCCAGAAAGCATCAAGGTTCTGAGGCTCCAGAACGCAGCCAGAGCCAGAACCAGAACCAGAACCGGGTCTGAAAACATCCTCAGAAGAGCCGACTCTCTGCTCGCAAACAGCTCTTCATTTTGGTTCCAGTCATTCGACTTGCCAAAGTTAGCAATGTCATGTTATGACAGATACTTGTACTGGTATTTTACTCTAATCATACTTAATTTTTTCAGTTAATGAAATTAGCATGAAACTATTTTTCAAAATATAGGGTCTCCAGGTCAGATGAAATCTGCCCAATGGCTTTGTGCTGACTCATTGATGAACAACATATTGCTAGCAGGGAGCAGCTCTCCAAATACTAATCTGAAGCTTATATAACTCCTTATGTTTATATAGTTTTGAGTTATTAACATCAGGCACTTTGTTAGGATTGTCTCAGTAATCCTACCTGTAATTTTAATGTATAAGCTCCTTAGAAAAAGGTTCTTTTTTATTCTGTCCTCTCCCGTCACCGTCTATCATTAAGTTGCTCTAGTGCTGTTTGTAGCTCTCAACAAGGCAGATAAGGCTCGGTTTGACCCTGCTATGAATTATTTCACCACTTTGTGTACGTGTTATGCAATTTTTCTTTTCTTTCTTCAGTACTTAATGTCTATATCTCAAAGAGAGTTCTTGTATTATTTCACAGTGGAATCAAGTGATTTCTTGTGTCTGGTTTTGTAAGAAATAGACTGTCACAATGACATTAACAGGTGAAACCAGGAGAAACTTTAATCGTATTAGCTAAGTTTGGAAAAACTGACATATCGGCAAAAATCCAGTATTGTCTAACCCTACACCCAAGATAAAACAACACAAAAAGATTTTAAAGTTATATGTAGAACAAATGCTACCCAACGTGCTCAATTTTTATTCATAATCTCATTAAAAACAGAGCTAACAACAGCACAAGACCTATAATTAAGAATCTGAAGGTTCTGTGGTAAGGATGAGTAACTGATTATAGAATTGTTGGTTGAATTAGTGAACCTGAAGAGGATTTGAAATAGTAGTAGATAGAAACTGGGATTAATCTAAGGTTAAATTTGTAAATCTGTGTAGATATTTAGTGAGTAATGATGGATGATGAGACGGTTTCATTTACGCAGCAGCGACGCCTCCCTCTCAGGTGGAGCTGTCAGTCATGATTCTGACCTCCTCCTAACTGACTGAGATGTTGTCAGTGTGACTTTAACGCCGCTTGTGGATAAATGATCATTGATCAGCATCAGAACATGAAGGACGAGTCTGTGAGTACATCTGCACGAGCTCCGTGTTTTTGTTTTTTATTCGTGAACACAGTTTATCTGTTGGCAGGAAGGCTGTTTTTTATTTTTTCCTGTTGTGGTTAGAAGCGTGAAGGCAAAGGCAAACATTAATCACACTCGTATACACAAACAACAATGAAAACCCTACTGTAGTCCCATTATTTCAATGTTTAGACCTTATTTAATGTAGAAATTACAAAGCAAGATGAAAGAGGGCCATTTTAATTGATTTTCTTGTGGACTAATTGATCAAATTCTCTCTGATTCTCACTTTTTTGAGTCTTTTGGTTGCTGTTCTTGGTTAACGTGGATCATCATCGTTTCATTTTGTCTCATTGACTTTTAAAACAACTAAAACATCTGTTTTAGTGTAGTAATTCTTAACAAAGTGGCACATTTCCATTTATAACTTAATGCTGCAAAGGAAATAAAGCTTCCTTCTGTGACTTCCTTTGCAGGTGTTAAAAAGCGGCTGTAAGTAGTCTTGATAATCAGTGATTATTAACCTAACTCACATTTAAAAAAGCCAAATGACTATATGAAACATCTCCAACAGAATACATAAAGGTTATGTTAAAAAGCCTTTCTCCTTGTTATAGATCTATGCTAAAATCCCATTGAATAACAGCTTGTTTAAGGGGAACTCTGAAGTGACGTGCTGCTCTTAAATCTCTTCACAGCACCTCTCACATGTGAATAAAGTCACAACTCTTATCCCTTCTTTTCTTTCTAATCTACCAGCAAACACAAAGGCCGTCTTTGTCCTGGAGCTGTTAGTCTCATAGCCAGAGTTTGTGGCTTAGCGTAGATCCAGGAGTTAAAGCGGCTGTAGTGGGAGTAGAAGTTGTCACAGCGCTTATAGTCCACACCACGTGGAGGTTTGGCATCTGTCCGTCGCGCCCTGAGGCCGGCTCTCTGGTGGCTGTCGCATGCTGCTCGTGGACCTCCCACTGTTAAAAGTATATCCTGCTGAAATCATAATTCAAGTTTACTGAGAGATTTATACCCTGCATATGTTGTTTTTTTACTCACAGATGTCTTTGGATAACATAGTAAATTAAAAGAACATGAAATATGTGCCTAATGTGGTTCTTCTGGTGTCTGGCAGTTAACTAGAAGGCTGGGATGAAATTAGGACTTTATGTAATTCTATTTAAAAGTCCGGGACTAGAGATGAAACTGTGTTGACAGCATTCATGTTGAAATTCAAAGTTTTGAATCACTGACTTGTAAATTGCTCAAAACTACGTAGCACCTAAAAGGACATGGGCCTAAAAAATTGAAAAAATACATCAGAAAAACATCCCATGCTAACATGAAAAAAAATGGCTTGCTTCCAAGAAAGTTTAACATGCTTACAGGACATTACATGTGCTCATGGAAAAAGTCAAAAGGTCTCATGAATAAGTTTAATGTGGTTAAGAGATTTTGCTTTCATGCTTGGGAAGGTTTCTGAGCACGGAAAAAACCTTTTCCATGCTGACATGGAAGTTTTATTGTGCTCATGAGAAACGTTTGGAAGTTTTACATATTCATGATGAAGTTTTGCCACGCTCATGAGAAGTTTTTTTTTGTGGTCATGAGGAACGTATGAATCTTTACTTGCTCACTAAGTTTTACATGCTTGTGAATGTTGATAAAGTCTTACATCAAGAAAGTTTTACATTACTTGAAAGTTTTGTTGTGTTCATCAGAAATGTTCGAAGGTTTTACCTCTAATTTCCAATAGCAGCGACTGCGCCACAATCCGCTGGCGAATCATACTGCGGAGCACATCGCTCCCTCTCTAGTCTATCAGAACAGTTCCACAGCCCGTTCTCCAGTCCGGCAGTGGTGCATCCCCGGAGCGCCACGCCGCTCTGTGTTGTTCGAGATACGCTGGCTTTTTTAAGCGCCGGCTGCTGCCAAACCGCGTCAATACCTGTCGATCAGAAAGCTCCAAACAGGAAGTCACAAGCATAGAATATCTGGTTATTTTAAAATACAACACAATGCACAGACTCCTGCAAATCATCGCTATATTAACATTATGTCACATCCTGCAGCGAGAGCAAAGGGCCACCAAGAGGTCAGTGGGTCACAATGGCGCCATGGATGAGGATAAGTTAACTTTGTAGGACATTTAGCCAAATAATTTTACATAAAACCACAGATCCTTTAAGCAAACATTAATTTCTTAAACTTCCTTATGTACTCACCCAATGGCAGAAGCAATAATATCATGGACTTATCCCGGAAAAGATGATAAATTAACCCCAGAAGGTAAAATAGTCCGCTGTTGACATACTATTCCGAAGTGAACTCACAGCTCTCCGTGATCTCCTCCTACTGATCTGTGCTGCACGGCGCTGCACTCTAGACATGCTTCAGTGCGCAGCGCAATCGTCCAATGTGGAAATTGCGGGTTACATGCTTACAAGAAAGTTGTTGTGCTAATGTGAAACCTTCAAAAGTTTTAAATGCTTATGAAAGTTTTACATGCGCAAGAGAAACATTGAAATTTGAACCTGCTCATGTGAATGCTGATAAAGTTTGATATAAGTTTTATCATACTCATGAGAAACTTTCTCAACTTGTGTATGTTCACGTGAATGTTAAGGACGTTTTAGTTCCTATTTGAATATTAAAATTTTACGTGCATGCCCATGTGACTGTTTTATGTGTAGTAATTTTTATTGGATGAGAAAGTTTTACATGTGGAAACTTTAAATGTTTCCCCAGAAAAGTTTAGAAAGTTTTATCTACATACATGAAAACCCCTCATGCTCATGAAAAAGTCTTAGAAGCTCACAACAAAGTTTTAAGGACAAAAAAAAACATTTTCACTCACAAGAAATCGTAAAGTGCATTACAGAATGGTAGAGACTCTGTAGAACATGTAACACTTACTACTGGAAACTTTCTAATATGCTTTAAATATTTTGTTATGAACAGAGGAAATTCCCTCATGTCAACAATTTGCTTTGTGTAGGAGATTATAGGTATATCAATATTTTCTATATTTTTTGCTATCAGTGTTAGGACCTCTATGCAACACTCACCATAATTAAACAAAGACAATGGCTCGCCTCCTGTGATTTGTGTACATCTCAGTGAAGCTGAATTTGGTGAGTTGCATGAAAATTGCCTATTGTAAATAGATCTATTGTGCCAACTCCATGTAGAAAATTCCACAGAAGTGTCAATTTTTCACAACTTTTGATGTTTTCTGAGTGTAATACTGCGTTAAAACCACAAAGTATGGGATCCTTTAGTAGAAAAAGTATAACTTATAATTATTCCCATGCAATTTCTTCAAGTCAGGTAGAAGTGTCATGGCCGCCAAGCATTGGTTGTGACACAGCTTGTTTTATTTAACATGCCTTGTCGATGGTTTTAGTGTGAACACAAAAAATGTCAAGATTTAAAAAGACTCTGTAACCTTTCTGTAAAAAATAGCATTGGGTTTTCCACTTTCTTAAGGTCAAATTTACCATGTAATATGACCGGAACATTTAGTTCTTTGCATATTTCCCCTCTCCTTAATCTGTTTTTTCTTTCTTTACCTGATTTTTTTTTTTTACATTGTTTAAAGAAAAACAAAAGATTTAATCAATTCAGGGAGGAACAAGGAGCAGGAAGTCATTCAGGATTTTACTTCCCTGTTCCAGACATTTCTTACACCCAAAGGAAAAACAAATAACCACTGAACTTAGAGCATACATTTAAAAATAGTGTACTTGAATAAAAAAAAAAATGCACATTTGTGAATGAACATTGCAGTCATTCTATGTTTAACAGGGTAAAATTTAGGAGACAACATTAGATAGTCTTTTACAAAACTTCATGTACTTTCCTTACATATATGGGAGATATGGGACAATAGTGTATCATATGAACCTGGCCTGAAGAGCTGACAACCATCTGTACTTTCCAATGCTTTCTGACATAAAACCAGGAGTTGTCTGAGGTCTGTGAACCGACTGCCCTCTAATCCAGACTGTTTCAACCCCGTGTGTTTTCATGTGTGTGTTTTACAAAGCAGCAGTAATCCGAGCACATAATTCACACACGGCCCATATCTGAACGTTTAAGTGCCGCTGCTTGTTGCCGGGGTTTGTGTGAGGCCTCTCTGAAGTATCCCCGCTGAACTGTACGAGCCTGTCTGCCTGTCTGCTTCCCATGATGCACCTCCCCATCTCCAGGCGAGCAAGGGCAGTGAAAGAGGCCATTGTTCGTGTCACTCTGAGGCATGTTGCATGCACTTATGACACGGAGTGGGAGAAATTATTCCCATTATACCCCAGGAATGTCTTTGAATCAATCAGCCCTGTATGAAGACATGCTGCCCTGTAGTACGCTTACATTTACACAGTCTTGCATTCATAAATAACGCTGGTGTGCATGTGTAATAAGACTGAAACTAAATATTGGAGAGTTCAAAAGCAGCTGACAGGCGTGTTTTAAAGCTTGGCACTGAATTTATTCTTTTTGTGTAGTGCCTGGAAAGTTTATCCTGTTTCAAATTCAGTGATGATTTTGGCCTCCTACCATCACCAAAACAAGATAATCAAGAGTAAATGATGACTGTTCTGTTTTATTATTTTCCAGTGTTTTTTATGAAACATAGATAAAAGCATGCACGTGAGAGATTTCTGCCACTCGTTCTTCTAATTAATGGCTTAAGAGAGAGCCATTAATAAGGATCCTTGGAATCCTGTGAATATTTCAGGCTTTGAGTTTTGTTTCCTTGATATTCCTAGAAGCCACGAGGCTAGAAGAAAAAAACAATTTAAGCAATAAAAAGGGAAAATGTGTATCATAAACTGTTTGAAGCGCTATAGTTACCTCAGTAACCATCTGAAAGATTTAGAATGATCAATATCATCATCCGCTGAAAAAGGTCCTGATCATGAGCCTAAATCAGGATATGCACTCGTGTAAAAGGCAATTTACTAAAGAGGGTGGTTCGTTTCAAGAGTGACCCAGCTGCATCTCAGAAAAGTCTATGAAACAGTCGTTTTCACTAAGTATTACTGTGCTTTGCAACCTTAAGTAAAAAAGACATCTGGTGCAGCCTTTGGACTAGCTCCTCCCACCAAGATAGCTTTCACTTAAATTTAAGTGAGGAGCAGAGGGAGCTGTGGTACACACTCTGGTTAGTATGAAAAGCAAGAGATTAAAGATGATGACAGAAAAGCAGCTGTTGGATGAATGATAAAAAAAAAAGAACAAAAAGACCTTAATCATGTGGTTTTGAGACGTCAGATCTGGAGCAGCGCAAAGTAACACACTGCAGATGTGGCTGCCTCTAAAGGCAACAGGATGAATTTGTGACCTAAAGACTGTTTTGCATATCTTTAGCATAGGATATAATGCATCTCCATCTGGGAAACATCCTAAGGATGGTGTTTGGAAAGGGTAGCACCTATCCAAAGAAGCTCAAGGTAGCTGCATTTCCATTACCCTTAGAAATACACAAAAACTAAATAGCGAAATAAAAAAATGGTAATGGAAACACCTGTATTTCGAAAAACCTCTCAAATATTGCTAAAAAGTTTTTACGCTCTCATGAGGGGGGTTTTCAGACTTTTTGAAATAGAAATATATCGCAAAAGTGCAATGGAAACACTTTCCGCATTTACAGATCTCAGGACATGACATACGGTGTCACATGACCAGTTCACTCCAAGACAACATGACGCAGTACATGTGTACCCGTGTGGACTTAACATCATACTTATACTCTTATTCATGGCTTTTGCCATACACACGGACTTTGCCTCAGAACTATCACCTGTTACCTTCGTCTTTTGTTCAGAATTATCAAGACAACCCCTGTGGATGTAATCATCACTGTACCAACGTGCAACAGGTTTTAAGCATCCAGCTTCCTTGCATCAGAGTCTCGCGAGATGAGATTTTACGACAATTACGAGGCTTTGCCTGAAACACTCGTCAGTGGGAAAACATTCAAAGCCACATTGTACTTTGTCAAAATTTTAGAAATATCCCTTTTATTTTGTGAAAAACTGTAATGTAAATCCAGCTGATGACTGCACTAATGTTTTGTCTAGCAAATTCGTTGCAGTCCAGTCATAGCAACAAACACATAAAATGTAGTAGCCGTTTGCTGCCCGAGGCTGTAAAATATATAAGATGAGCTTAACAGGCAGCCATAGTTAAGCCAGAACACCAGTCCTTTTGGCACAATACAAATTGTTTTAGTCAGTAACAAGCTCAGAGCACTATTTAAAGTGTCTGACAGTATTACAGAATGGATTGGTGCAGAGATAGACCTTTTGTATGACGGCCATATTTTACATTGCTCTTTTCGAAGTCAACAGGATCCATCAACAAAAACTGTGATTCCTCCTGAAAAAATACAGTACTCACTGTTTTTTTGCTGTCTGCATCTGGGTCTTTTTGTATTATATATTTTGTGTAACAAAAGCTGTTTTCACAAATGCACTCTGGAAAATTTGTAGAAATTTCGGACAGGCTACCCCTGAAATCTCACTAGGTTGTTCCCAAAAGTGGCGAAGAAAACATCAGAGTCCACTGTCTTGAAACTGCTTCCTTAAATGAGTAGACTTGTTGTACCTTATATTAATAATATTAGCTAAAGAGTAGAGAAGAACACTGGAAAATTTACCACAAGGTTGGCAGTTTTGCACTAGAAACTCTCATTTTATAGTCAATGGAGTCTGGTGGCTCTGAAGTAATGCAACTACTGATTCTAGGCAAATTAAAGCAATCTATACCTTCGGTCTCACATCTCTTTGGTTTTCTCTATGATAGTCAGACACTGAGAATGCAAATCTGTGTTTGTCAGCGACACAAATTACAATGTGAAATGTTCATTCTTAGACTAAGATTACACAAAATCAAGTTTTGCAGCAATTCTGCAGTTCAAAGCCGAAGGCTGAAATAATCGACAGCTAACAAGCTAACCCAGACTTTTTTGTGCGCCCTCATCAAGTTCCCAAGAAATGTAAAATCAAGGCCAAGGTCTAACAATACCAGAGTTCTTCAAAGGAAGAAAAACAGTATTTTAAGTTTTCACACAAAATGCAACACCTTCTTTTATGCTAATTTCCTCCCTCATTGATTTTCTTTATCGGCCTGACCCCGAGCAAAGACCACCTCCGTTGCCTGATTCAGATGTCTGATCCTTTGAATCAAACTTTCCAAGAAAACAAGTGGCTTTCAGGACTTTTTTTCCACTAATTCTTTTCTTTTCTCTCGGAGCTCTGATTGATGTGAAGGAAGCCGCAGTGGGAAGCTCACAGCTTCTCTCGTGGATTCTTCCTGCATGATGTAATGTTTCGATGATCCTCTGTATAGTACGCACATGTGCAGTGACATCAAAACAAAGAAATATCCTCCCCCTGAAAAGGTGGACTTCTCAGGCAGATCATTTATGCTTCACATATCGTGAGACCCTTTGAATCCCCCTCCCAAGACACATTAAGGTTTGTGCTGCAAGAGATGTGTGAGAACGTTTGACTCCCTTCGTTCTCAAGTTGAACAGCTCAGAATGACTGAGAGGTTTTATGAGTATGGTGGCCCTAAAGGTCAACTGCAAAACATTTCATCAAATGCACAGAAACATTTTCTGAAACCAATCAAATAACATGAAGCTCAAATACATTCAATACTTTGCAAGAATCTTTATAAAAATCGAAAATAGTCAATGATCACCTGCCTAAAAAGGAAAAAAGAAGAATTAAAAACATTCCCTAACATCCAAAAATATGAAATACAAAAACATTTCCTGATTTTCTGAAAAGTAAAAATATTTCAGAAACATTAAAATTCTGTTGATGCAAAATGATTTTGTAAAACTGAAAATAAACATTGTATATAATGTAAAAAAATATTTCAGGAAATGCAAAAATATTCCATTGAAAACAAAAGTATTTTGTTATATAATGAAACATTTGGTGTTAAATTGAAAAAAGATAAATTCTCAAATGGAAAATTATTTAATGATCCCCTCTGTAAATGAAAAAGAAAGATACTGCTAAATCATTTCCTGAAAAATAAGAAAAATAGTATTTTGAAACTCAGAAAATTTATCAAACATAAAGATGTCATAGAAAAAATGAGTGAAATGCATACAGATTTTATGAAACCAAGGGAAGAAAATAATAAATTGTAAAAAATAAAAGTACTTTGTGTTATGTGTAAATATATCAATAGAAAATAATAGTTCAGTTTTAAGCAAAAAAAATTCCAAAATGATTTAGAATAATACTTAGCCCACCAAAGTAAACAGTACTAAGCAAAAAAGAATTTCATAGAAGCAAAAAAAATTAGTGAGACAAAAATATTTAGAATTGCAACCCACATATTGTTTACAGTGACACTTTTTGTAAAAAAAAAAAAAATGTATTTGTAGTGAAAAAATAATTCCATGAAACCGTCATTTTGCAAAATTTTTAAAAATGCAAAATATGTGTAAATCTATAAACTTTCCTGAAGTAAAAAAAAAGTAATGATAATGATTATCATTATTCCCATCAAAGGAAAAAATGACACTCAAAAAACAATGTGTGGCAACAAAAATAATTTGTGAAATGCTAAAAGATTTCTTGACATCTGAAAAGCAAAAAAAAAAAAAAAAAAAAAATCCTGATACCCCAAAAACAAACAAACAAACAAACAAAGTGGAATGCAGACTTTGAAAACAAGAAACACCTCAAATGGAACCATTTTTTAATCCAAGTGTTTGTGAAAAAAAAAAAAACCTTTCAAATAAACAATACCTTAAAATACTGACAGGTGGAAAGTCAGTGTTTGTAAAAACTTTTTGAATTCTTGAAATTTTTTAAATAGTCAGGTGTCTTTTGCATTTCATTGAATACCTGAATAGAAATTTTTTTAAGCATTTTTAAAAATATTTTATTCTTTTATTTAATATTGTTGTGTTTTCTGAAGCATTGTTGATATTCACGTGAAATGTTTTTGCAGTTGACCCCTTGGGCCACCGTACCTAATCCTATATCTTCATGTTTGAACAGTATAGAAAAAAGATTTTTTTAAATCGTTGTTTTATTCAGTCCTGTGCCGAGTCATCGGAGCCACAGCTCTTCGAGGTGTAAATGTAGAGCGCTGCTTGCGGAGGTCATGAAATCCTGCCCCATTCGTCAGCACTGAGTCTATTTTTAACTTGCTGTATCACGTATCACCTCTTGCCATTTTGTTCCTTTGTTTATTGGGGCGGGATATTTCGGGACACTCTCGGGTAGCGTTGGAGGCGGGGGAGAGGTTCCGCCTCACCCTGACAGTTGATCTTTTCTGCGTTTGATGTGTGTGTGAGGTGAGGTGAAGCCCACGCCTGCTGCTGACCTGTAGCGGGGGTTGAAATGTGCTCTTCCCATTCATTAGGCTAGGCGGCCCGCACTGCTACCAAAGCGCTTTCACTACATCTGTATTTGTGGTCTGAGATTGGATCCAGATGGCAGTCTGGAACACCCGTGCAGACCTCGCATGAGCTTCACATATGGCCAACAGTAAAGAAATATTTAAAGGAGCCTGCACCCGGGTCAGTCTGCAAACAACTGAGTCTGAAAGAAACTGACTGAAACTCTGCAGCTTATGTCATTGAAAGCATCATTAGAAGATATTTAACACGAGTGGCTCCTTTCTTCTCCTGAAATTCTAAATGAAGGTGAACTAATGATAACAAACATTTTCAGACATTTTCCAGTATTCATGGCATTGCATTGTGCTGCAAATAGGGCTGTCCTTGAAGTTGAAGAATCTGAATAATCAGTCAAGAAGACTCAGTGTAATGTCATTTTATCAGGCAAATATCTCAGAAATACACAAATATCTCACTCGCCACCTTTTTCGTACTGGGTTGGACCCCCTTTAGCCTTGAGAAGTGATTTAATTCTTCATGGCATAGTTTTAACAAGGGGTTGGCAATGTTTCTCAGAGATTTTGGTTGCATCACCAAATCACCAAATCATTGCTTCAGATTTGTGGGCTGCACATCCATGATGCAAATCTCCTTTTTTACTACTACCCAACGGTGCTGTGCTGGACCGGCATTTTGGTTGACACAACTCTCTGTAAACCCTGGAGATGGTTGTGTGTGAAAATCCAAGAAGATCAGCAGTTTCTGAAATACTCAATGCATTAACGTGCATTACTAAATGCATTAACCTTGCAAAGCAGATGGATACGCCCATTTCCTTGTTTTTCACCGGCAAATCCATCTTGCAAAGCTCTCATCTGAACCATCTGGGCCAGGTTAGAAAGTGACAGGATCAATCAGCAACGAGGAGCAGTGCTTTCGGGCGAGGCCCCAGTCGTGACGTAAGCAAGCAGCAACAAGAGACTGGTGCTGTTATGGCGGAAGACATTAGCGTGGAGGCTGCTAAAGCGCCAGTTTTATCAGAACTTGACAACATTTCTTCGTTAAAAGAACAGCATTGAATTGTTTTCTTTTCCAAAACGACAAAACTAAGATGTCTAAAGTTGCCATGGTTTGCATTAATTCTCGGTAGCTGTGCACGCGCACCTCAGTCGCAGCTATGTCACGTGTTTGTTGCTCTGATTGGCCCGTAAAGATGTGACAGAACGTTCATCCAGTTACACTCCGAGTTTTTTTTAAATCCTCTGCTCTTTCCCAAATGCTTAGTATTGAAGGTTTGCCAGATGGATGTGTGAAACACATCCATCTGGCGTGTCAGGCTATAAATGCATTGAGTTTTTGCCATGTGATTGGTTGATTAGCTATTTGTGTTAACAAGCATTTGAGCAGGGGGAACTGAAAATGTTGTAATGCATGTGCCAAGCCTGTACATGGCGCTGTATTGCTGCCACAGAAATGCACCAAAAAAAAGAAGAAGATCACAGAAAACTGACACAAACTTTCTTCTAGTTGCCCTTCTGGTTGTTCTCCGTGTTAGATTAAAGAACATATGGTCTGTGCGTATCACGGTGGTGGTAAAGGGGCATCAGATTTTGCTGTAAAAGCCACAACAAGCTCAGTAGCTTCTGCAACACGAACACAACCGTGTAATCTGCCATTGTTGTTTTGGTCAGACCCGCGCAGGCGTCTTAAGATATGTGTGACATAATCGTTTCAAGAAAGCTGTGGTTGGCTGTCTACACGGGGATGAAACAGTATTAGTTCACGGATTTGTGCACTCTGGGACCAGTTTTCAAAAAGTATTGTTTACAGTCACCCAAATCGCCATTTCTGTGTGGATGAAACGCTGATAGGACAAACTTTTGTGTATACTCCTGAATTCACCATAAAGAGCACAGAAAATTGGGGTTGCTTTGAGTGACAGTCTGGCGATTGACTCCCACTAAATCACTTTCCATCTTTTGACATCAGATTTTGCATCTTACTCAGCAAATACTTGCCCAAAGAAATCCAGGTGTTTTTTGTGTGATCATCCATGGTTACAGAGTAAACAGGATCACTGCTAGTAAATTAACTGAGTCATCATTGCGCATTAAATCGTCATATCCTGGATGCAGGGACTTCTGACGTACAAGATCTAATTACATTTTTTTCTGCTTTAAAAAATGTCTTTGAACACTTAAAGTACTGCCCACATACTTTAAATAACAGGATGACATGCTACAGAAGGACATATAGTGGCTGAGTGTTAAACCAACAGATTGAAAGGAAAGAAAGCTGGTGTTTTTTAAGTGCATTTTTGGTTTGGAGGTCTGTTGAATCATCATTTTGAGCCTTAATCTGCTCAAGGAGAAAAGCCCTGGGCTTGTTTGTTTGGGTTGGGTTGTGATCCTCCTTTCCAGTCTGCTGCTGCTCTGTTTTGCTCTCATTTTTGCTGCTATGAATGTGGCAGGGGAATGTGCACGGGGCGGGGAAAACGAGGGGCGGCGGGGCAGGAATTCCCACTCACTTGGCTCATCTTGCGTTAGCACTGATTCTCCCCCTCCTCACACAAAAAAGGGGATGTTTGTGAAACAGCGCTCCAAGGCTCCAGCTTGTTTTTCAGGCATCGGGGACACGGAGGCGCAGCACGATGTGGCGGCACCGTTAGCCGGAGGAGCACCGCTGAGTTCATTCATTGGCCTGTCATGGGCCTCTTTTTGCTTTTATTTTTAGCCAAAATCCATCAGGTCTGACAAGTGGGGCAATTTGAGCCAAGGCAAGGGCAGCGCTCCAGGTCCCTTCCACAAAGTCAATCTTCTCCTCCCCTCTTGGGAGAAGAAAAAAAAAAACTCTGGACAGGCGCGCTCCAGGCTCTGGGTTTTGTTGAGTCATGTGAGATCATGTACACAGAAACACATGAAGGTGGAGGGGGTCTGTGGGGTAAATGAGCCGGGTGGGGTGAAGGGGGGCAGCTAAAATCTGCTCCCAGGCCAGCAGACAGCAGAACGTGCTGCTGCTCGCCTTGTATAAGGTAATGTCTAGTGAACATGCTGGGGTGGGACGTGTGCACAGTTTATTTTAATACACTGCAGGTCATGCCAGAGGGGGGAGGGATTTGGAGTCCACCAGCTCGTCCCAGGATCACTGTCACACTCCGGATGAGACAGGACTTTTTAGTTGACAAACCCAACACAGACGAATTAAAAACACTGAAAAGAGGCAAGTTCAAGCTTTTCATCTGCATGATCGCACTGGATTGTTTCTACATGACATAAGTGTTGTTTCAACTAGCTTCTCTGCACATGCATGTTTTGAGGTTGCTGCCCTGCAGGGAGGTCTGAATTTGGCATGTCAGTCTTGTATTTAGCATTACAGTGATAGAGATAGTGACGCTGCAGAGGTAGGAGTGTCCTAGAGAACCTCTCTTCTTTTTCTATGGATTTAGAGAGGGCGAGATTCTTATCTGACTAATAAGATAATGCTTGGGCCGCCTTACCTTCATTGTCAATTAGAAGCTGGGAGGAGAGTAGATGATCTTAAGTTAATTAAAACATTCAAGGCACGGCAAGGCAGGTTTGTTTCTGCAGCACATTACAGCAACAAGACATTTTTACGCGCCTCACACAAGAAATCAGAACATATTTGATGTATTCATCACATTTTGGATGGGGCGAAGGTTTCCTGGTGACAATAATATGTAGAGATGTGTGTCATCTGCGTAGTAGTGTAACTTGTTTTCTTATTATTATAATCTCAGCTAGTGAAGCATGTCAATTCTAAACAGAAGAGGCCCCAGGATGGAGCCTATGAGAACTACACTTGTAATAATGTCTGTATTTATGCAGTTTTCAGCTCTGTTGATGTGCAATTGAACAATGGAATAGCCTTGAGCATTCAGTTAAGAAACAAGGCAGGTAAATACTACATGGTTTGGATCAGTTTTTTGTCGCCAGTGTCAATTTTCTTTCTTTTATTCCAATCATTTTGTTGAAGCATTGCTTATGATGAAGCTTGGGGTTGTAATGACACCTGATTTTTTAAAGTATCATACAACTGTGGTAAAAGATCAAATGGCATAACTGCACTTTCAGCACCACAATCTTTATTATCAATTAGAATTGCTTTAAACAAGAAATCAGAACTTAATATCAAAAGGACATACCTGAGAAGAAAAGGTCCACTCTGGTTGGTTACCTGGTGACATTGATATGTAGAGATGCATGTCATCTGCATAGTTATAGTACTTTATAGAACTTTCTTTCTGTTTTTCCAGTCATTTTGTTGCAGGATTGCTTACGATAAAGCTTAAGGTTGGAATGATACCAGGTAATGTGCCATTACATTTACCCAGTTTTTGTATGGGTCAGTGGTTACCTGGAGACACTGAAATGTAGAGAGGTGTGTCATCTGCATAATAACAGTAATTTCTTATATTTTCTATAATCTCAGCCCAAAAAAGCATGTACCTTCAAACTTGAAGAGGCCCCAGGATGAAGCCTTGGGTAACTGCACTTGTAATTCTGTCTTATACAGTTTTCAGCTCTGCTGATGTGGACTTGAACTAAGGTATAGCCTTGAAAATACACTTGAGTGACAAGACAGGAAAATATGACATGGTTCTTGTCAATTTTTGGTGCCAGCATCAATTTTCTTTATATTTTTTTCCCAAAAATTTTGTTGCCGCATTGCTTATGATGAAGCTTGGGGTTGGAATGACACATTGTAATGTACCATTGCATTTACCCAGGTTTTTATGGGACAGTGGTTACCTGGTGTCACTGAAATGTAGAGAAGTGTGTCATCTGCATAACAATTTATCTTTTCATTTTCTATAATCTCAGCTAATATACAGGTATATGGGTATGTGCAATATGTGAAGGTTATGTGCTTGCATCTTTGTTCTAGTCTATTACTTCTGTGTTATTAATTGGAAGCTTGATCTGTGCAGCTCTTGGAGTCCAAGAGAAATTTCCCTAAGGGGACAATAAAGTGTATCATATTGTATGGTAATAAAAGCATGTAAATTTGAAACAGAGGAGGCTGAGGAATGAGCATTGGGGAATGCCACTTGTAATTTTGTCTGCATTTATACAGTTTTCAGCTCTGCTGATGCAGACTTTTACAATGTAATAGCCTTGAGCTGATATTTAAGTAAAAAGGCAAGAAAATCAGACATGTTTTTGATTATTTTTTCTTTTTATTGATGCCAAAAATCGTTGTCTAACTGGGGCATGGAGTCTAAATTGCACAGACAAATTGGCAATGCCTTCATAACTAATTTTAATTAAAGATTTAACTCAAGATCTGACTGTCTTTATTGATACCTTCAGCCATCATCACCCCTCAATATTATGTGTTTATGATCTTAATGTCCATACCAGTTCTTTTAAAATCTTATTCTATTTTTCATTTGAAGCCTACAAGCCTTTAAAACAACCACACATTCATGTATTTGCACACATTTGCAATCCTGCCAGAGGAAAAAAGTATTTCAGCACATCTACTGAGCACACCTTTCAACAACAAGAACGCCATGAATGCATCATTTTTGTACCTGAGCATTTCAGGAACGGAAGGCCTAAGCCTCCTGGAGCTCTTTGAAAAGACAGATTCTCTCTGGAATGACAGCTTATTGATTGCAGAGTGACACAAACTGTTAGCACGCTGACAGGTTGTGTTAGAAAGAAGCACAGGCGTCATAGACTTTGATGTTTGCTTGTGACTCATAGGGATGCAAAAGCCATGACATAAGCACACTGATTAAATGGCGCACACACAGACAGACATTTGGGGCTGCTTATACATCAGGATAGGTGAAAATGGTTGGGATAAAGCAGAATTAAAAGTAGAGATTGTGCTTGATTATTGAATCTCCTGTCCCAGCCTTGTATGCAGTGATTTCGTTTAAAGCCCACCACAGGTCTCTGAGTGCAACTGCACTGTAGTTAGCTTGTGCAATGCTGTTAAGCCTCCTTCATAGAAAATGTGCATTTGTTGGCTAGAAAGAAGTCTCAAAATGTCTTTGCAGAAGCTCGTAAAGAATATAAGAAACAAAAAAAAAGTATAGTACAAATATGAGCGCTTACAGCCTGTTATTT
Source organism: Cheilinus undulatus (assembly GCF_018320785.1). NCBI lineage: Eukaryota > Metazoa > Chordata > Actinopteri > Labriformes > Labridae > Cheilinus > Cheilinus undulatus. The sequence continues at coordinate 8,995,935 of NC_054878.1, forward strand.
GTGACTGTTTATATGTAAAGTATCTGGATATTATTCATTTTTCAACAGCAAAATAGCCAGCTCAGTGTTAGATTTGCTTAAACAAAGCTGTTGCCAGCATTTGAAAGACCAGCCAGTATTTACTCTGTTTTGGCTTCTTGCTTGATGATTTCTCCTTCTCTCTTCTTAGCTTCATTTTTCATGGGCCTTTTCCATCTCTTAGCCTCAAACTTTGTATGATACAGTTCCAGGGGGGTTAACAGGCATATAGGTAATGAACGAAATTTTGTCTATTGAGGGGGCTCCAATGAGGGCACCTTGTCAAGTTTTGTCCACAAAGAGGACACCAAAAAGGTCACTTTGTCAAATTTTGTTCATTTAGAGGGCACAAAAGAAGGAACTTTGTCAAATTTTGTCCAGACAGGGGACACCAAAAAGGGCACTTTGTCAAATTTTGTTTACAAAGAGGGCACGAGAGAAGGTACTTTGTCAACTCTTGTCCACATAGAGGGCACCAAAGAGGGCACCTTGTCAAATTTTGTCCACATAGAGGGCATGAAAGAAGTAACTTTGACAAGATTTGTTCACTCTTAGGGCTCCTTGTCAAATTTTGTCCACATAGAAGTCACCAAAGAAGGCTATTAGTAAAGTTTTGTTCACAGAGAGGACACCATCAAAGACAGCTCTTTATCAAATTTTGTCCACTGACGGGGCACTTTGGAGGCAATTTTTGTCCACTGAATAGGTAATAAGCCAGATTTTTGTCCACTTAGAGGGCACTTAAGAGATCAGTTTGTCAAATTTTGTCCGCATAGAGGGCACCTTGTCAAATTTTGTCCACAAAGAGGACACCAAAAAAGGCACTTTGTCAAATTTTGCCCACACTGAGGACAACAAAAGGGCACTTTGTCAAAATTTGTTTACTTAGAGGGCACGAGAGAGGGAAATTGTCAAAAATTGTCCACCAAGAGGGCACGAAAGAGGGAACTCTGACAATATTTGTTCACTCTTAGGGCTCCGTGTCAAATTTTGTCCACATAGAATGCACCAAAGAAGGCCATTAGTAAAGTTTTGTTCACTTAGAGGGCATCAAAGACAGAACTTTATCAAATTTTGTCCACTTACGGGGCACTTTAGAGGCAATGTTTGTCCACTAAGTAGGTAATAAGCCAGATTTTTGTCCACTTAGAGGGCACTTAAGAGGGTAGTTTGTCAAATATTGTCCATATAGAAAGCACCAAATTGTGCACTTTACTGTTTTGAGACCAACAGTGTATTGATCTGTCTTAACGACAACAGTTGTTTAAAACTATTTTTTTCGCCTTATTTAAATACATTCATTTGCCGTTGACTTTTGATCCATTGTTTCACTTGAAATGACCATCCCTGGGCAACGCTCTGAAAAAAAGTTTAGAATCAATAAAATTTGGTTTAAACTTTGCATATTTTGTGGTGAATGTTAAAAACTGTTAAATGTTGGTGATTTTTGGAACCAGGGACATGTAGCTTCAAACTGGGACAGTCCCAGACAAATGTAGATGTCTGCTCACCTCCTTAAAACCCAAACTGTGTCTAAAAGCCCCGGAGAGGAGCTAATGTGTCTGCAGACTCTTATTCTTGTTGTGCAACCAAAGACAGAGAGGGAAAGCATGTCCATCTCCCATCAATAATTGAATCTGATCTAATTTTGGACTTGGACAGCCATGGGATGCCACTATCAGGTTCAGTGTTGACCGAATGGCTGCTGGCCAGTGGCATTGCCCAGTGATTGAATTGCATGAACTTTCTTCTTTATCAGCAGCACTAGCTTTGCAGGAGTGTGCAGTGGCGAATGTTTTCCGTTGTTTAGAGGACATTCACTGGGTTGATAATTTTTACAGCCTATAAAAACCTGCAGCAGTCTCCTAGGATATAAATCAGCAGTCTGTCTTTGCGGGGTGTTGTGTTCATGTTGGAAACAAGGCTGAGGTACAACCCCTTCACACCTACCTTGAGCGATGAAGGTCACTGGAGAGGAGAGTTAATGACCGAGCAAGCGGGGCAGCTTTAATGAGCCCTGCACAAGTGTTATTTAGATTCCATTATAGCCCGTCTTCCTACTCCCGTTAGAGCTGTCAGAAGGTCGTATATATACTCGGTCTGCATGTGCGACTTCTGTCTGTGGCAACTATACATGCTTCTATACTGTGATGTTAACAGGGAGGAAGGGGAGAGATGCTCTATAGGAAGATATTTACAGATAGTACATTTACAGGGAGCAAATCCAGCCACAGCTCTAATGTAATTACCCGTGTCTCATTAGGATACAGCAGAGCTCTTGTTTGTACTGCTAAAGTGCCCGCTCACTGACCCTGTGATCTTTAAACACGGACGTATTGAAAGGCCAAAGTAGTTTAAAAGCGTGCTTTGCAGACAGTAAGGAGGCAAAAGTTGATGATATAGATACTTATCTATAAAAGCTTATTAGATAAAAGCAGTGACTCTTGGCTTTGTGAGGGGAAAGTGCTGTATGCTACCAGCAGGCTCATATTTAGAGACAGTTTTCACATGTAAAAACTCAATGCCTGTAACAAAAAAGTCATGTGATGCAGCCTGGTCTGTTTCAGTGTTTGACCAGCAGTACCCAAGTTTTGGCCATGAAATACTGTTAAGAATTGATTGGTTTAGTAAATTTAGTAAGGACTGCCACAGTGCTGAACTTTAATATCAATTTAATGCACATTAAAGGGATATTTTGGCATTTTTTAAAATTGGGTTTTATATGGCAAAAAACCCCACTGGCTTAAATGTAAATTATATCAAGACATTCTGAAGCGTTTCATTTTTCCCCCAGAAATCCTCTGTGTGTGGCGCTGTTTTGCAATATAACTGGAGCGTAAATGTCCTGGTGATTAAGTCGTGCCCCATGTGCATGGGCGGCCCGGGTTCAGGTCCAGCCTTCGGCTCCTTTCCTGCATATCTCTACCCGCTCTTTCATCCTTGTTCCTGGTTCTGTCCACTGTCCTACTCTGCCAATAAAGGCATAAAAAAGCCCCAAAATATATACAAAACAATTTGCAATGCAACTTCTGGCTGTATTTTCTCCTGATCAGCTGTTTAGTCCTGCAGGCTTAGAGACAACAACAAACTGAACTCAAACCAGTTATTTCAGCTCAGTTTTCCACTTCATCAGCAGACATGCTGTTTTTATAAGGTAAACACTGTACTTCATCCAAGCCAAGTCGCACACCTGCCTTTCTTCTTAAGATTTAAGTCAATGGTTCCCAAAATTGGGGTCTCCCAGGAGGGCGTTATTGAAGCAGGGGTCGTGAGATACTCACATAAAAACAAAGCTAAATTTAAAATGATTTAAAATGGTTTATTTGATCACTTATTGTAATAATTAAAAAAACTGTAAAATTGATTCACTTTAAAGTAAAACTGTATTTTTAAGCGTGATCTGCTCTTACATTTCAGTAACAAACCCCCCTAGAGGTGTAAATTTGTTTCCTATGCTTTGTGCAGCAATGTAGGCTTTAACCACCAGTAGGGAGGATGGGGGTCCCAAGTCTCTGTCCCATTATGAAAAATGTAGGACCCCCTGACTAAAATTATTGTCTCAGGAAAATGATCTGATTTAAAAAAAAAAAAAAAAAAAAAAAAAAAAAGGAAAAACGTCTGATTTATATTAAAAGCATGTGCTGAACAAATTTAGAGGATAAAAACCTACATGTACATTAAGGTAGAGTGGCATCCTTAGTGAATATGTTAAAGGCCATTAAAATGTGTATACGTACAGCCTATGTTATTTGTGGCTTCTATTGTGAAGAAAGTTTAGCAGGGACCCAAAGAAAGATCAGTACTTTGCAAGTGACTTCAATAAAAGAGTGACTGCCCAAGAAATAACAAAGAAATAAACCAAGAACAGAGACATTTTGTGAAAATGTGGGTAGAAAAAAAAACATGTTGGGCTTTTATTTTGAAAAGCTTACCCAGATTGTTACTTTAGGGCACATCAACACCAGAGCTGTTTGGTCAGCTTAAACAAACTCCAAGTGTACCATGATGCAGCCAAGGACCTCTACTTGACACTGGAAGTCTGACGATCGCTGCCATATCTCGTCTTCTAATACCGAAAGTCAAATGAACTTAACGTCTCCTCTTTTTTTTCATCATGGAGTATAAATGATTGATAAAAACCAATTAAATCTGATTGTTTGAGCTTTTTATTCTGAAAGGTTGCACATTCCTTGTCTACTTGTATTGCATTACGTAGTGGAGCTGCCTTTGGCAACATGGCGGTGACAACGAAGTCCAATGAGCCAGCCAGCCAATCTCTTGTCACATGCTATGTCTGTTCTCAGTGATATGTGAATTTGGATCATAAATCAATTCATTAAAAGTAAATGTAACGTAATTGCTGTGCTTGTTAGTCTGAAAACTCACTCATTTTTTCAGCTACTTATTTCTTTATGTGGCGGACCTGCCTCTATTAATATGGCAGCCATGCAGGAAGAAAACAACGAGGAAGACTTCGGTTCAAGTGACTTCTGGTATTAGAAGATTAGATGGTGGAGATCGTCTGACTTCCAGTATGAAGTGGAGATCCTTGGCTGCATCCAGGTCCCTCTTACGAACTTTGGTCTGTTTTCCCAGATCGTCCAGGTTTATTTGGAGTAGTGTGAAAGCTCATACAAACTCTAGTGCAGACCAAGCAAGCAGACTCTAGTCCGCTCAAAAACAGGGGGTTCAGTTGCTTCCGAACGAACCCTGGTGCAGTTCGTTTGAGGTGTGAGCACAGCGGACCAACTTGTGAACCAAAGGCAGGAAGTGGCATAAAGTGTAATGATGTATGGATTTATTTATGTGATTTAATGCACTCAAATACATGTCAGCACCTCACTTGGCATCTGTGTCGCCATAGCAACATGTTGTAATCTCTTGCTCATATGTTGGCTCGCCTTTTCCTGGGTGCTGATTTATTCTTCTCATGTAAAGAACGGCATGCTGGACAGCTCGCTGCCCTGCTGGCTGCTTCTAATTTTCCAGTGCAAAAGCTGAAACCCCAGGACAGCATAAATTCAATGTTGTTTCATCATTTATGTGAAGAAACGACTGGCAGAAAAAAACAGCTTTCTGGTCTTCTACGTCTCCTTTCTTCTTCACTGCTCTTTGTTTGGGGCGCCAGCACCACCAATTAATAACAGCTTGTTGTTATCGAGACTACTACTGGCGGTTATATGCATCCGTGAGGCTTATGATTGCTGGACAGTGAAGGTACAATGGTGGGTCAAGAAGAAGGTTATTGTGATTGGTAGAAATCTTAATAGCATGACACGGACATGAAGCCCAATAGCCATGACCTTTGACCTCTAAAATTTAACCTTGTCGTCCTTTAGTCAGTGTTGACTTTTGTGGAAAGTGCAAAGAACACTACAAAATGCTTTTGAGCTATTGCATTGACAAGCTGGTGACAAACATGAGTCCTAAGGACCTTGACTTTGACCTATGACCTCCAAAATCTTATCAGTTCATCACTGAATCAGAGTGAACATTTGTTGGAAAAAAAATCCCTCAAAGCCCTCCTGAGATATTGTGTCCATAAGAACGGCCTGGATGTGCAGTTGGGAATGGAGTAACCGTATCCACTGTTTCCATCAAATCTAGATATTTCAGATGTTTCAAATGTTATTTATTTCATATTTGACAAGGTTTTATTAAGACACATCTTTAACACGAAAACCTTTTACTTATTCTGCAATTTTAGGCTGAAAAGTTTACTTTGGGGATCAATTTTGGCATGAAACATTTTGGTGAATTTTCCCCAAGGAGCATATGTAAGAACATTTGTTTGCTCTGCTTTTTTTTATTATTTATTTATCCTTTTAAAAGATTTATTTTTGGGCTTTTTATGCCTTTATTCTATAGAGGAGGACAGTAAATAGAGTTGGAAAGGGGAGAGAGAGTGGGGGGAAACGTGATAAAAGGCCACAGGCCGGATTTGAACTGGGCCGCCCACATATATGGGTAGCGCCTTAGATCGCTAGGCTTTTGGAGCACCCCCAGCTCTGCTTTTATGTTAAATCTCTGCTGTAAGATACTAGCAACAACCAAATGTGCCAGTCATGCTTTATCTTAAGTGGTTTTGATTTTACACAATCTGAACCACAAAGAACACATCCAATAAAACAGTGATTGGCTGTCAAATGGATTCTGTTGTCTGAAACAAACTCTGCTACAGGAAATAAAAAGCTTCCTTGCTGCGGCTTCTTCAGAAAAACAACAGTCCACTCTGAGCCCAGTATGTAAATTACACACAACACACCCACAGAGCTGCAGATTTATGAGAGGCCATTACTGCCTACCACTTTGTATGAGTATGTGTGAATGCTGTGTTAGTGGTTAGCTCTTCAGCTTCACTAGTTCCTCAAATAGCCCTGCAAGTAGTCATTACCTCACTGAGCTTCTTTTTATTCTCACAAGGACACAGTGATTAACTCTGTCACTTCAGGGTCTGGCCCACCAGACCCTCCCTGTCTGAAAAGGTCAACTTGATTTCAAGTTTCATTGCAATACTTTATAACACAGGATTTCTGGCTTCAATTTGAAGGCTGCAGACAGCAGGCTGTGATGACACTGATGACATTTCTGTTACATCATCCAGGGTCGAAGCTCCTCTGCAGCCAAACAAGTCATTACACCACTCTCTTCACATGCAGAGGTCGACTGATGTGAGTCAATTCTATGAGTAAAGTCAGAGGAATCACACATTTGAGTGATTTAAGTTTAAGTGCAATCTCAATAACAGCATCTCTCCGGTTGAGAGAAATGCAAAGACATCTCTGCCAAGAGAAGCTTTCAATGTGGCTCTTTAGTCTTGTTTTAATAAAGAAATGTGGTCCAGTTCTGATAAAGCTGCCGCTATAATATGGCTACATCCAAGCTAAACACCCACAAGTACCGCAAACTCATACCAAACCAGGCCAGGGCAAGAGCAAAAACATCTTTTCTGTCATTAGAAGCTTTCAGTGTGGCTATTTGTTCTTGTTTAAATTAAGAAATGTGGCCCACTTTTCATTAAACTGCTGCTATACTACAGTTACATACAAGCTTAACAGTACACTGATGGCAGGCATTGCCACTGGTTTCACGATCAACTAAACCCCACCTATAGCTACCGCTTCGTTCTCCTTAAATAATGCTGATTGGTCAGATCCAACTAGTCTTGGCACAGTTGTTTCAAATTGAAGCTTTGCCTGATGACAGCTTTCCTTAAGAATCCATTTGCACAGAAATGCACTGATAGTAAAAAAAAATAGGATGGATGCAAACACTGATGTTCAAAACAAAGATTAAACAGGTGGCTGATACAGATGCTCTTTTTCCTTACCCCCCAAAAGACCCCACAACCATGAAAACAGATCAGTGTTTGTCACAGGTCACATCTTCTACCCAATACTAGATATTTGCTCTGTGCAAGAGTCCAGCATTAAAGTGAGACACAAAAGATACACATCTGCAGCTGTCCACGTCTGCCATTTCATCCTTGCGTCCCTAATTTCATCAGATCTAGCAAGTGAATATGTCTTTTAAGGTCGGCTTTAGTGTCTTATGGAGGAGGAATTTTATTCCACGTTGCATGACTGAAGGCATTGTTTTTGTCAGGTCTAAGGTTTCCCCTTTTATGGGATCTGTTCCATCTGTTTCAAGGATCTTTAAAACCTTACAGACCCTGTAAAGTGAAAAAAAAATCTGTGTTTAGGTTTGTTTGTATGATAGGGCACTGTGTTATGAACCAACAGGTCAAATTTTAGTCAGATAAAACATCTCTGAGTTTATAAAATTAAACTTCAAAATCAGGAAAAATGACAGTATATTCTGCTCTAGAATAGTGTGGGCGTGTCAGTTGAATGACCGGAGGCCACGCCCACTCAGGGGAAATACCATACTCTCAGATTAAATAAAATGCTACATTATGAATTGAGGAAAGCACCCACTATTAGCCTGTCCCTTGACCTTACAGTGACCTGTATCACTGACTCTAGCCAGAGAAGAGACAAAAGGCCATTTTCTGGCTCAGATCTCTCCATAGTGGTGCTTTTAAAGATTGTAGACCACTGTGGCTGATAAATTTGGCACATTTACCTCACAATGAACAAAAACAGCATTTAACTGACTGTTAACTTTCATTTAGGCAGTGAAATCAGTTAACAAAGACTGTACTGAGATGAACTGCTCTGTGATTTTATATTGTAGTGTTAGAGGGGCAGGGTTATTCCCCATTGTGGGCTGGTGACATCACCAGCCCCCATATTTGCCCCGCCCAAATTAAACCCAGCCAGGAAAGAGGTGAAAAACTTTCTTACGGTCTAAATCCAAAATTCAGTCACATGTAGATCTCAGTGTTTTCACATGTTTACAGCAACCATATTCCAACATATCTTGGGTGTTAAGACACAAGTTTTGGATTCCACTTTACAGGGTCTTTAACCCTACATTTTTGGGGTAAAAATTTACCAGTCATGTCTTTTTTAGTTTATATGTAATTTCTTTGTCATGGTATTCTCTCACATCTGTTTTGAGGGGCCATTAAGGGTCTTATTTTAGGTAGATTTTCTTCCTATCTTACATGCTGTTAGGTCTGTTTATGGTTCTAGTGTCAGTTTTGGCCTGATTTAGAGTCTGTTGTCCTGCTTTCTCATGATTGGCTGGAGAGAAAGATGACTTTAGGGTTTTAGAAGCAAAATTGATTAGTGATATAGTTTCAGAGCGATGTCTTGTTGTTGTGGTCATACTGGTCTTTAACTCCAGCATCCAACAGATGGACAGATTTTGTCTTTGAGAACGTCTCTCGGCGGGTTGAAGCACAAACAATGGTCAGTTCTGCAATATTTGATATTGTGTGCCTTTGTTTTCAGTGACCTGCAGGCTCTTTTGAAGCAGTGCCACCAAGTTTCCATGAAGGAAGTCCTGATGGGTGCTTTGGGTGTTTTTCCATTTCTATTTCTCCTCCTGTTATTGTCATATCACACATTCAGAATTTTATTTTTTGCTTCCCTTAGTTCTCCTTTGTTGTACTTCCAAGTTGCATTTGTAGTAAATAGGTCTGAAATTGCTCAAGGATTATTGACGTAAAGCTCTTGGAAATAGCTTGAAAAGATCTATAGATGCCTTAAATGAGCTCTTTAAGCTCTTGAGTTTCTTTAGGGATCAGTAAAGTATTGATCTATTTATGTAAAAATTTCTAAATGTTTTATTTCTGCAGGATTTTAAATGACCCTCTAGGGGGACGTGGTCCTCCAGACTTGTGGATTCTGTTAAGGATGTTGTTTTCTTCCAAACTATTGATGCATACAAATTCCTCCTGTGTTGTCAGGATCGTAGGCTGAAAGGATGCCTGTGGGAAAAAAGGCTTTAGGAAGTTTGGGTCTGTAGCCACGGATCATGGGAACAGCCGAGAGGGAAACGGAACACGGACAAAAGCGGATTTTCTTTTCTGTAAATCGGAGTTTACTTACCTTCTGACACAGATCGGAAAAAGGGAGCCGGCTGAAAAATGTTCCGTAACGGAGCGGTGGAAGTTGGGGGGTCATTGTTCTGCCGGTTCATTTCTGTACAGCAGCCCTGGATCCGTGGACCCATCGCCATGGAAACCATTATGTGGGGCAATTGGCGTCGAAGCACTTTAGAAACCTCCTTGGAATATATTAGAGGCAGCAAAGGCCCCACTCTTCTCACCTTCAACCTCTCACCATTGTCTGGGAGCGAGTTTTTACTTCAGGCGCTGTTCTCAGGACTTCAGGAATGTTCAACCTAAAGCTAAAAACAACCCAGCTGCTGCCGGCTCAGGTCTGAAATTACTCACAAACAGGTTCAAACACGCAAACAGCCCTGAGTCCTCACCTAGTCTATTTTTAGAGAAGGAATCAAATCAGAAAATATTCATTAAAAGCATGATCCATGCAGAACTTTTCATCAGAGGAATAAAATGATTGCCCGCTGTTTCTACTGATGCTGCAGAAACTGAAATCAGATGAAGTCTTCAGACACCGCAGATGTGCTGAGGCTCAGATTTCACTGAGAAAGTGACGCTGGTTCATTGAATTGTCAAGCTGTGAGAGTGTGCATGTGTGTGATCATCATTAACATGGACCGACCTCCTGAACAGACTGTGAAACACGCTGAATATGAAATGGATTTTTTTACTCCTTCACGGCCATATTACCTTTTTACCCTTCACAGACATTTCCCTCAGGTACACGTTCATAAACCTGAAACACTCAGCACAGTTGCAGCCATCAGCTGAGGGTTCCAAGGTGGCCCTTAAGGTTAATGGCAAAAGTATTTCACTGGACAGAAAAACATGAATATTCAATAAAACACAAAACAAACTAGGACTGTCAAGGTTAATCGCATTGATCTTGGTTAACTAAGATCCATAATTAGGTTAGTCCTTTTTATCATGATTAAACTCATGCCTTATTCCTTTCACACTAACTGCAATGTCTCCCTGCAGCTGTAAACATTTACAGACATTTTCCCTTACTTCCTTAAAGATCCATAACAAGTTCCTTTTTCCATGCTTGAGTTCACATTAAAATCTGTGATTTGATAAAAAAGCAGGTCTGTATCCAAACAAGAAGTCAGTTATCCTTAGTTTGAGACAGAAAAAAAATCCAACACAAATCAAAAACTGTTTTAAATTGCAATGAAAAAGGATGTGAATAACAGCAATTTACTAAAGAAATTCTGTGATTAATTGCGTTTAACAATAGAAATTCTGAGATTAATCGTGATTAACTGCAGAAATCCTGAGATTAATTGCAATTGAATTTTTTGATTATGTGGCAGCCCTGCTTGAAACACAAATATTAAACCATACGAAAATTTTTCATGAAAAATTAAATATTGAAATAATATTAGAATTTCCGTAAACACTAAATTCTTTTTTTTTTTTTTTGAAACACGTGGAAGTGTTTTATGTGGTACAAAAACACCTGTGACCTTGATCCATGACAGCTAGTGTTTATTCTGTCTATTACACTGTTTACTATGGTTATGCATGAAGAACTATGGAGGAGTGCATGTACAAAATGACTCACTTATTAATGTGACCACATTCATACTTATCGGGAGCTCCCATTTAGCTGCTTTCCAACAAATTAACCGCACAAGAATTGTTGTGCTTTTATTTTGAAATTTGAACTCTCTTAGGCTTAGTGTACTTAACTTACTGTTCACGTAAAAAGTCGGATTTTATTTTGAAAGAAAACAAGGAAGTCATAGTACATTGAAGTAACGATTTAGGATGACCACTGGAAAAATAACTTGCTACAGATCAAAAAGTTTATGAAAATAAGGCTAAAAGTAAATAAAAATGAAATTAAACCTCAAAGGAGCAGTGTTTGACTTATTTTACATCACTGTAAGAGCAGGAAGATGCTGTTCCCCGCTATTTTATTGGTTGTAATGCGCATATATCTAACTACACACAGACATTGTTATAGCATCCTCTGCCATTAGTTTTTCCATCAGAGCATGGAGCTCATGACTTCTGACATGTTTGATGACGTTTTCAGAAAAAGCTGAACCCAAGGACTTCAGTTTTTAACCATTTGTGTGACCTGTAATCTTGATATAACCTTTATTGGGTTGCCTCTTGTTCCTCTGTGCGTCATTAAACCTCAGAAATAATGTAATGTTAACATTTCCACACAGAAAGGCAGGAAGAGAACAACCAATCTTTGGCATTCATGTCGCTGCTGCCTAGCAACGTTGTTCCCGTATGGTTACCACTTGAACGCCAAGCCTTTCCTGTACAAGACTTAATGACTTTACGATCTCCATTTCAAGGCGACTAATGTAATGTCAGACTGAAATGAAACCAAAAAACCTGCAACTTACGAGAAAAACATGAGACTAATTTGCTTTAAAAAGGAAAAGACGGCTTCAGTTTGTGTCCTAGAGCCAAATCCAATTCGGCTGACAACATTCAGATGTGGATACTGCCGTGGATTAATGAAGGGATAAAATTTAGTATTGCCACTTTTTCTTTCTGTGCAGATTTGTGTGCTTCAGTCCGATATGGCACATTTTTATTCAGCAGGAAAACAAGCTTCCTAAAGATCTGCTAACCCATCTGGCTGAGGTGATTAGCAAAAGCCGAGGCAGATGGTGCCACGGCCAGATTCTGCATTGCTTCAGGGGTGTATTAATCTGCATATACAACTGACAGCCATGCTTGGCTGTGAGGAATATTTCTGTGACTGAATGAAAGTGAGAGAGTCAGTCTTTTCCTGCAGTGTGTGAGGTTTTCTGGTGGCTCATTTAGCCGATTGACTGGGACCCTCAGGATGTTTTTGTTCGGGGATGGAGGGATGTGGGGGTGGGGGGTATGTGGACCTTCCCCTTTTCATGTGCAGTAAAGTGAATGAGCCACGCAGCAGCACCCCCCCCTCGTTCGCTGCTGGCAACGGGGTCTGGAAATGTTGACACACGGAGCGGAGAGCAGCCCCAGAAACCCCAGGAATCCCCCCGAGAAAAGACTGGGCGGGAGGGTGAGGTGGAGCCTTGGAATGCACTTGGAGGAGTCAGTCACTTATTTACTCGCTGAACTCGGTGAACCCCGCCTGAGTCAGCCACTTCCACCCGCGGCCAGTCTGCCCCACCTCTCCCTCCCGCTTCCCTCTCTGTTTTGTTCTTTAACCTACCCTGAAGCTCGTCGTCTGCTTGCCCCTCCTCTTTCCGTCTTATTATCGACAGACACTCTGCTCTTTGGCTCCTCATTGGCCGGCGAGCGACCTAATCCAACCCCCAGCTGACCCCTGTCACCCTGTTGCTCACCCTCAAGCAGCAAACGTTGAGGTCATAGGCTCATGATGAGTGCAAAACAAATGTCAGTGGAAATGTGAGTCAGGCCGGGCAGAGAGTGCAGCACAGCCCGGGTACAGGAAGTCCCACACAGGCTTTGGTTTGCGATCTGACCTGACCCCGCCACCAAATGCACCTCATGTACATAACAGAATGCACCCCTATGCTGATCTGGGGTTTAAAGGACTATCAAGAACCCAGAATTCACACAATCTTTGATTAGAAAATAAAAGAGAGCAGAGAGAGTGTAATGGTGGGCGATCAAGAAGAAAGATCAAGCACCAATCAACACAAAAAATGCAAATTACCAGGAAATTAGATGTTATTTTCTCATTGCTTCATAGCAATTGTGCTCTACAGTAAAGGTTTTTAACTGATCTAGCATCAGGACCCATCACCACCTCCATAACAACAAACTGCAACCCAAATTTGGTCAAATTTTCCATCATAACCAACTGTTTTTATGAGGTCTGTTTGGACTGAAAATGGAACCAAAAAAAGGTAACAGAACAAAAAGATAGAGACTAATCCTTCAAAATAAAAGCACCTCATAGAATTTGTGGCATACTTTTTTTTTTCAGGCACACATCCAAGACCTAATGAAGATTGCTTTGCAACCCATTGTTCTGTCCCGACCCAACAATTGAGAACTAAATCCTCATAGAACTGCAAAACAAGCCGACACCTGTGCACAAACGTGCAGGAAGGTTCAGGACATTACTTAATTGCTCCTAACATTGCACACAGCGTGCCTCTCTGCACAGGCCATCTTTAACCTGACATGCCACATTGGCTGTGCCACATATGTAGGTATGGGACACTATACGGACAAAAGTATTTGGCCAATTGACCATTACACTAGCAGGGACTGTAATGACATTGCATCCAAACCCATGTACTTTCATATGAAGTTGGCCCCCCTTTTGCATCTATAACAGCCTACACTCTTTTTTTTCAATGTGCAGGGCCTTTGTGAGGTAGGCACTGATGTTGGACAAGAAGGCCTGGCTTGCAATCTCCATTCTAGTTCATCCCAAAAGTGCTCAATGGGGTTGAGGTCAGGGCTCTGTGTGGGCCAGTCAAGTTCTTCCACTTTGAACTCAAAAAAGCATGACTTTATAGTCCTTGCTTTGTGCACTGGGGTACAGTCGTGTTGGAGTATAAAAGGGTCTTCCTCAAAATGTTGCCACAAAGTTGAAAGCATAGCATTGTCCAAAATGTCTTGGTATGCTAAAGCATTAAGACTGGCCTTCACTGGGGATAAGGGGTCTAGCCCAAACCCTGAAAAAGCCCCATGAAGTCCCCTACATCAGAAAATTAAAAAAACAGACAGAGAAGGATCATTGTGGACCCTTCTACTGGATTTTTAATGATAAATCAGAGGAAATACTTTATTTTGATCAACATTTTTCGAAGAAAATCCTTTTCATTGGGTCTTTCATTACTATTAACATGATGAAATTTGGTCTGTATTCAGTGGCTTTCTATAATGTGCTAAATTAAATAGTTCTGGGTGTCCAGATGTCTCTTTGGTGGCTGTTTTATCAAAACAGGCATCAATATGGTTTGATATGAACTTTGATTGCATGATTTTCTGTGTTGAATCATAATTTTGCCACCATTAGAGCCTGTTTCACTGCTTTAGTCTGAGATAATCTAGTAACAGCCATTCAAACCCAAAAATATTTAAAAGCACAGTTGCAGATTTTCATTGCAGGATTTTTCCTTAATGTCCTTAAATGTTGCCTCCTTGTTCACTTGAAACCTACTGGGTTACAAAAATAGGTCCAGAATTACCTTCCAGTTGGATACTAGTCTGTTTTTACTTCCTTGTTATCTAACCTCAATCCACATGCAGCTCTTTCCACATGCATGCCAAACGTTGTGTCAGCATTGTGTCATGTTTAAAAACAACACTTTAACAGGACATTATGTAATGCACAAACATAGCTGTTATTACAGATTCCTCTATTTTCAGCCCAGCGTCTCAGTGTGGGCACATTAATTGAGTCAGTTGGCCTTCATTTGGAGAGGAGCATGATGGGAAGAGGAGGTGTGATGATTTAGAGCCGTCTCAATCTTCATCTCTGACCGATGATCTGATGAGAGAACAATAATCCATGAATCTGTGGGGACCAGATCTGTCTGTTAGCGATACTCTCTGCATGTCGATGACTAACGCTGGGATCCATCGATGGACTTGAAGTGAATGCAGCACTGCAGACATCAGAGATCAGAATGAAAAATGACAGCTGAACATGTCATTTATTCTGATTTACAAGGATAAATTGCTTCATTTTTGTAACTGGAGAGCCATACAGTAGATCTTCTACTCTCCAGCCTATGATGTGAGCGTGTTTTGTCTGTGGGTGAACAGTCACAGACAGAGATGGACTTCCTGTTTTCATGTCTGCAGCAACCGCTCTCTTTATCACCTTCAGAACCTACAGGTCTGATCCATGCTCACTGACATGTGCTCTGTTTGTTTCGCCACCTGATGGAAAACTGTCAGCCTCTTATGTACGCATGGGGATCGTTAAATTTGATTGATATTGATACCCTCATTGATACTCCTTAATGATCCAAGTCTTTATCTCTACTACTATTGATACTTGTCTTCTTAAGCAGGAAAGTTAACACAATGTTGCAATGCACAGTGGTGCGTTGGTTGGCACTGTTGCTTTGCAGCAGTTCCTGGTTCAAATCCCGGTTGGACAGGGTCTTTCTGTGTGGAATTTGCAAGCTCCCCATGGATTCATGGATTCTATCCAGCTTCCTCCAGTCCATAATCATGCTTGTAGGTTGCTGACTGGTGTTTGGTGACTCTAAACTATCTGTACATGTGAGTATGACTTCTCGTTTGCCCCATAACTGACTGGCGGCCAGTCTAGGATGTACCCCACCTCCTTGCCCAATGACAGCTGAGATCGGCTCCATCCCCATGTGACACCAAAATAGACAGGTGATATATACAGATGGATGTTAAGACTGGGGTTGTGTCAATCCTCCTTTATGCTTGATGGTGCCCTCAGGCAGCTTACTTGCCACATCCACGCCTTACTTCAGCCTCCATTTTTGGCCCAAACATGCCTAGAAGTTGTGCCCAGTACTGTATGTCCAACTGCTCTGTGCTAAGTGTTGACATGACCTTCTTCCAGTTGGCAGTGCAAACAAGTTCACAAAGTGCAACAAACTGGTTGTATATTGAACAGTTAAAAAAACAACAACTTTACAACCAGTCCATACTCTATAATTACTTTTGCACAGTGGCGTAGGGGTTGGTGATGGCGCCTCACACAAGAAGTTTTCTGGTACAAATCTGAGCTGGACAGGGTATATCTTGCATGTTCTAATTTGCATGCAAAGGTTCACTCCAGTTACCCCCATCACTCCAAAGACATGCTCATTAGGTTTATTTGTGTCTCTAAATTGCCTATAGGTGTGTGTTTGAGTGTGGCCGTTGTTGCTAAATGTCAGTCTTGTGAATGACTAACTGATGACCAGTCCAAGGTGTACCCCGCCTCCTGCCTAATGACAGCTGAGATTGGCTCCACAACCTTATGACTCTAAACTAGACAGGTGATATACACATCTACTTAAAATCGCTTCACTGTAAAATAAAATGAGTTGAGCTTACTTTAAAAAAAAAAGGGAAACTCATTGCCTTATAAATAAGTAAACTCCACTTGACTTTTGTGAGTTAAAAAAAACTTTAGTGTGCAGTACTTTTCAACATGAACTATTTCAAATGATGATTTGAAATAGTTCATGATTCAAATGTTAATTTAAGTTTGCAGGACTTCGGCTAAATCATCTACTTTGAGTGTGCAGTACTAAATATTTTAGTGCACTGTAAACAACGATAAGTTCATAGCACTCAGAATATCATAGTCAACTGATTACCTTAAAATGTCAAATAGTACTCTCTGTAAACATTTTTTAAGTTTTCATTTCACCTAAGGTGGACTAACTTGTGCAACCATTTGCAACAACGGCCGTTGGTGATCCACTGAACCAGTAGTTGATATTTTATTAATGTCAGTGTGCCATCCAGCATTCATAGTCATTAATAACATTAACATCGCCCCCTATGTAACTGAGACAGCAACTTCACTCGTGGTGCATTTTATTTATTTATTTTATTTAACCAGGAGAAAACCTCTTTGAGATTAAAAATCTCTTTTCAAGAGTGTCCTGGCCAAGACAGTAGCAGCAAACAGAGTACGTAAAGGTTTAGCACCCAAAGGCATTCTGGGAAAACTGCAGATTTGTCATAACTCAAATAATTTGAGTAATAACAAAAATACTTACATTGTTTGAGTACTGTTCACTTAAAAATAAAATGAGTTTAATCAGCTCATAAAAATAGAGTTAAAATCGCTGTTTTGGATTTTTTTAAGTAAACACAACTCCATTTACCCCCCTTTAAGCCAAGTAAACTAAAGTAAATTGAGCCCTTTAGCTGTTATGGCCAAGAAGTACAAGTAACTTGTTTGTAATAAGTATTTAGAACAGGTTACAAAAAAAGAGTTAATTTAACTCACTGTTTCTGAGTAAAACTGATGTTGTGTTTTACAGTGTATTTAGAAAAATCATCAACAAACACTTTATTAAGCTTTTTTTCCCTCCAAAACATAAATTTTTATTTTTGAAGTATTTAACTGTTACTGAATTTATACCAGTTCACTAAATGAAGCTCAGTGTTCGTGTGTCATACACCCAGCTGTGATCAGCTGATCCCAGTTATCACCTCCAAGCTGCCACAACCGATCACAGCTCTTTCTCTCAACACAGCAGCGTTTTTAAATATGGCGTATTTCTCACTTATTCCTGCAATAATGTAGATCGACCACACTAATGCTGCTGCTGCTGGCAAAGCTTAACCTCCTCCGCCCCAGCCGCCTCCTTTATAGCATAAAGCTTGTTGCACCCTCATATTCTGATTTTGAATCAGTTCTATTGTATTCAGTATGCATTGTTATAAATGTGCCGTGCACTCCCTTGAAAGTCAAAGGTATGTTTAAGGGTTGCCGTACATCACAGACTTTCTGCCTCTGTTTTATTTAGCTTACACTTGTGACCTATTGAAAACAACTCGTCGCCCAACTTTTGGGTCCTGACCCACTGCTTTAGGCTACACTGCTCCTGAGAAAGTCAAGGGATGATGCAAAGTTTCAGCTTTTATGAGAGTCCTGCAAAATCTGTGAGTTCTGATAACAGCTTAACTTTTGTTACTCCAAGTATCCAGCAAACAGTTCAAAGGTAACACCCGCACACTGTCCAACTTGCAAAAAAGGATGTATTCATTTACAATGTTTTGGTACTAGACCTTCATCAGGCAAACAGTGTTTGCCTCTGTGCCCCTGCCCTCTGACGCACCTGTCCTGAGAAATAGATGTGCGAAGTTACCTTTTGATTGTTACTCCAAGTATAACATTTTTGTTGTATAAAATGACACCAAAATACATAAAATGTGTTTTGCTTCTGGATGTCGTAACCACTCAACATGCCTGAAAGACAAAAAGTTCACAGAGTTTGAACTGCGGGTCAGAAGCTGCTGAGAAAGAGATGAGTACACAGAGCAGAGTTTACTGAGCAGACCTTTGGCCCACTTCTCTGATCAATGACACTCTCTCATCTCCAGAAACACAAACTTTATTGTCATGCTGTATTTCCTTTAAAAGTTAATTCTGTGGAGGTCTTTCCCTGTATTTCCATTTGATGACATTCAAACTCTGCCTGTGTTTTTGCCCGTGGCTGAGAAGCAGCTAGAAAACACAGTCACTGTCCAAACACTCCCTGAAGACATTCAACGAAGTCGTCTTTCCAAATCAACCAGCGCTGCAAGCGTTTTTTTTTCTCTTTTTGTTTTGACTCTCCACATCCCGGCAAAAAGTAGGTCACAGGCTGACCGAGGTAAAGTATGAGGCAGCAGTTTGCCGCCCCCCCCCCCTTCTGAGGCGGGTCGCAGCTCCAGGAAGCTCGCTGCAGAGGAGACGTTAAACATACCAGTTCCTGTTTCACATCTGTTTCCAGCGAGCCTCGCAGACCTGCAGAGGCCTTGCTCACCTTGTCGGTTTAACTGCTCTGTGACCCGCTTTCCTCCCCTCCCTTCCTAGAAACTAAAACGTTGTGATGACGCGCCTGCAGTTGATTCTGTGCCCAGAATAACGAAATCTTGACAGATAAAATCAGGAAATACAGGTCCTTACGCAGGCAGCCACTCTGCTAAACTGTGGACCCTCAGGGCTGTGAATAATTAACCAGGTGTGTATTTAAAGAGACAGACTCTTTGTGTTTTTGTGTGCAGGAAGGCTGAGAAATATAGTGTGTTTTTAGGATTTATCGATACATTTTTACATGAAATATCAGGTAGGATAGTATTGCTTTCATTGAAAAGTTTATGTTGATGAAAAGAATAGATGCCAGGCCGGCTTAATGCTCAGTAGAAAAGATTGTATATGGCTACAGATCACAGTCCGTTATAAAGTTAACCTGTGATAACCGTATTTATATATGACCTGAATAAAAACCACAATAATCAAAGAAACAAAAAAGCGACTTTATTTTGGCTGTAGTACAATATAGCCTGATTCCCCTTTTCTTAAATAGAACTTACCTTTTTTGCTCATGTTAATGATGTGGATGGACAAATCAATGTAATGTCTGACTTCATAGCTCAGTGTACGTCGTAAAGTGCTTTGAAGGTGGCTAAAATCAGATAAAAATGAAAAAACTGGGGAAAAATTGGCAGAAACAGTGATGAAAAGGGGTTAAAGAGAGGCATGAATAAGTAATTTGAACATCAGAACCCAATGATAGCTTGACACACTTTTCAGATTCAGAGTGAAGGAACTGTTAGCCAGGATGTTAGCACCAATGCTACTGATCCAACACACAGCCAAATCAGTGGGTGGGCTTGATCCCACGTCACCCCCACCTGGACCTACTACACCTGCACAGGATGATTGAACTTTAGATCGTTTTACTGCAAGCCAGTAAACAGTGGCAGCCACAGAAGCTACTGGAGTGAATGCAGCTATTTTATCAGTTTTATCAGAACTGGACATCATGGACAACGATTGGTACCCATTCTCTGTACTAGACAGCCAGTATTGAGCATTTTATTTTTCTTTATGATTAAAACTTGTAAGCAGTTTCTGCACACTGTCTAGATTGTACATAGACAAGACGAGAAACAATTGGTGGGATATTTCACTGAAAGTAGAGATCTTTAATTTTGTACTTCTTGATTCCACAGATCAATTGAATAGTAATAATTTGCTGATTTTGAAACAAACTGTTCTAGGGTACAGAAAAGGACAACATTTAGTTTGAGTTTGGCAGCAGTTTTTGAGAATTAAGAACCAAAAAGTGCCCAGCATTGGGTGTCAAGCAGTTCTATTTTTTTATGCCATAGTATCAAACAGGTTTCAGGTTGGTTAGACTTTTAGTGAAATCACATTCAACTTTATAATTTGTGTATTGAAACAACCATTATTTTACTTCTGCACAGAAAAGAATTGAAATATTTTTAGTATATTGCCATTAAGCTAAAAAAGAACTCAGATATTTTGGTCTATTTACCTCAGCCCTATTGTGTACTACTGAAAGATCACACTCTGATATGTTCACTAAAGAGACCTCAGATTACAGCTCGATGAATGTGAAAGAGAAAACCACTCGAGGAATTCTCCAGCGGAGCCGTCAAGCTCCACTGGCATCCTTTGGGTTTGCTGTTTCCTCGGCCGCTCAGAGATGGCTCTAATTTGTTTTTCCGTCATCAATAAACCGGTAGTAAACCTCCGCCGGCCCTCAGCGGGCTTCCCTCCTCACACACAGAGGGTGTATTTTTAGCTCAGGGAGATACTGTAACCTGCCAGACATCACAGGACAAATTATCCTCCTACTACACCTTGCTGCACGGGAAACCTTAGAAAGGCTAAGACGCTGTGTGAGAGGAGAGGCTGAAAGACAACACGAGTCCAGGCTGAAGGCCAGCCGAGCACAGGAAGAGCCGGGAGCTCTGTGTTCCTGTCACACAGTGAAAGGTGCCACCGCTGCTTGTACCTGGACTCTGCTGCAGCGTCATGTAGACGCAGAGCCCAGATATCATTAGACGATGAAAGTAGAGCATCCTCTCTCACTCACGCTGTTGTGTCCAAATCCCTTCTTCTTTACATAGAGAGCATCTTTCTGTCATGTATGAGAGCAGTTCTACATCACTTTTCACAAGTTAAAGCTTTGACGCACAATGCATGATGGTGCATACTGCTGAGATAGTGACCATCAGTTGCTCATAAAGCATTGTGGGATACAATGAGTGCAATATATAGGATATAAGTATGCCTATTCAGATCTTGGACAGTACTACAAAACAGCCTTTTGCCTTGATATTGCACTATGTAGTGGGCAGGATGTGATTTCAGACACACCATAGGTTGTATCAAACAAGGATGTAATCTCGGTGACATCACACATTGGTTTTTGAGGAGGCATTTTGAGGCCAAACAATGTTGGTTGCTATAAGAGAGAAATAATCCTCTGCACACTGAAAATGATTTTATTATGACCCAACAATGTTACTTCAGGTTGGCCCAGCATCATGCTGCAGGCTATAATGCATAAAGCAGTTTTAGGCGTGTAGGCCGCTAAGGATCCATCACGGGGCTTGATGTGGCTGAAGATGGGGGGGCGGCTAGAGTCAAGCTCAACACATGTCGACACATGCATCTTTGGCTTGGGAGCAAAGGTCAAGCTCAACAGCATTTCTTTTGTCCAGGTCTTTTCACCCCTGGTGACCCACCGGCACTTTTCAGGCACTTTGGACACCCACAGCACAACCAGACGGTACTCTAGGCTACTCATTCCCAAAGTCTGGGTCGGGATCCACAGTTGGGATTTATCTTGGGTCTCCAAATGAATTGTCACAATCTTTTACTACAGTATAATGGGGCATTTATGTCCCATTATACTGCCTCCACCCTACAACACTCACTCTCTGCACCAAAATAACACAAGCCTCTACCGGCCTCAGGATGGCAAAAAAAGCCAATGTCACAGTCATTGATGCATTGAACATATTGTTCCAGACCAACTGCCACTGAGGGCCTAGGGGGTCAAGCGTGCACAGAAAGCCTATGTGGGGGAGGTGAAGTGGCCTCTTCCAGGCTTGTAAAGCAGAAAACACCAGATCATGACCAGATTGAGTCTGAAATCAATATTATCCAAGCTAGCACCAGCCATCAGCAGAGGAAGGCGCAGAAGGCTTAATAAGTCATCACATAAGAAGTTGTTGGGTCGCAATGGCCTGTACCTTGTAAAAAGTGGTTCACCAGAAAAAAAAAGTTTGGGAAATTCTGCTCCAGGCCGTGCTTACTCGCCACAACCACCCCGTACGCAACCCTAAAGGTGTTGAAATATGTGGTTTTCCCATGCCCCTGGTTATGCACAAGGACATCCAGAGCACGACTGAGGTTATGTCAAACCTCCTCTCCCCCCTATGGGGCCCTCAGGGAGCTTACTCACCAACTCTGTGATTTACTTCAGCCTCAATTTTTGGCCTGAACATACCTAAAAGTTCTGCACAGTATGTCCAACTCCTCTGCGCTAAGCAGTGATATGACCTCTTTTAGACTGTTTCTATTTGGCCTTCTTCCAGTTCGGCCTCCTCCAGCAACAAACTGGTTGTTAAAAGGGGAAAACATGAACAACTCTATATTGTTTGTGTGTTTCATACATACTCTACTTTTGGTATAAGGGGTAAGCAATGTATCCTGACAGCAAGAAGGTTCCTGGTTCCAATCTTGATCAGCGCTTTCCTGTTAGAGTTTGCATGTTCTCCCATGGGTTCTCTCCGGTTTCCTTCCACAGTCCAGAGACATGCTTGTTAGCTTTTTTGTAGACTCTAAATTGCACATAGGTGTGAGCATGCCAGGATGTTTGTCTCTACATGATGGGTCAGTACCCAAAAGTAGGAAGCAAGGGTCGTGTTCGTATGCTTGGGAATGAAAGAAGTTGGAGCAAGAAGCCTGTGTTGCTCAGGTGTTTTATGGAGCAATGGGATAGATAATGCTGGTTGCCATCCATCTTAAAGACAAGAAGTAAAAGAGTAAAGTTTGATTTTGTGCTGACAGTTTATCAAAGTATGATGTAAATGTGACACAGGAAACATGAAATATGGCTCGTTTTTTAGGACAAATGTGATTAAGGTGAGTTGTGAAGACATACTGTGATGTTTTATACAATCTCATGTCCATGGTGGTATATCCTTGAATGACAATGCATTTTAGCAGTGGTTAGCATGTTTGCTGTTTGACTTCCAGGTCTAAACCCGGTGATGAGACTGAGGAGATGAGCAAAACGCTGAGGCCAGTTTGGGTTCGACTGAGGTGAATACATGCAAGAATAAATCGATCTCCAACCACACTCTCTAGGTATGTTAGTCCAACTTTCATGCATTTATTTCAGTGTTATTTCAGCTGAATTTACATGTGCTTTAAAAATCCAGTTTGTTCAGATTAATACTTTGATTTCCTGTGACATTACAGAAAAAATCCCTGCAGAGATTTACCATTATGTTAAAGATTAAGATGCTTTTTTGAAACCACAACCAGAAGTTTTATTGCTTTCTAGTCCCAGACTCCAGTGACAAAACTGTATTGTATCTTGCAGAACAGTTGAGTCACCTGTCTACTGCTGCCTCTTTTGGTTTGTTTAGTTTGTTCTATTTCACTTTTGTTTGTGTATCACAGAAAATAGAAACAAGCTAATAGAGGAAGCGGTTGACCTGCAGCTCTAGTTTTATGAGGCAGACTTGCTTATTATGTCAGTGGAGTTTGGAGGCTTTGAGGAGAGCAACAAACCAGCTGTTTAAAAAAAGGCATCCTACTCCTCTGGTTAATCAACTTTCCATTTGCACTTTTTTCAGGGTAATAGATTTTCAGCCGAAGTTACTTTGGGTTTTGCACATATTGCTCCTTAATTTTGCTGCATGATCTAGACCACATGGCCGAAAAAATCTGCATAAAGCAAGCGGTGCTTTCACCAAATGCTGTGCAGTTACTCATCATGCACCAGATTCAAATGTTATTCTTCCCACTTCTTTCTCCTCGGGGAAGGCAGATATTCAGCACTGAGGGATGTGATACAGTCTGATTCGATGAATATGTTAAACCCCGGTACATTTTCCTGTGTGGAAACAATGAGGGGTAGTGGGCGCAGCCTACATTTCCACTGATTTCTGAGCGTTACAGTGTGTGATTCACATTTTCCACTTACTGTAAAGTCAGGCTGCTGGCAGCAGAGCATGCTCTGTGAGGGATTTGTTAGCTGTTAGCATCTTCAAACACACTCAGATTACAGAAACGTCTCTATATCTGACACTGTCAGTATATCAGCTTTCATAGGGTAGCTAGGGCTGGAAAATATATCCACTTTTAAACTTATATTTATACATTTTTAATAGTGTATGACAATCATTTCAATGCATGTAGTTTATGTTGATTTGGGGAATAAATGATAGGTTCTAATTTATTTAATTTAATTAATGATATTTTGGTAGAAATCCTGAACACCTGGTATTTGGCAATTTATTGTTTATTATCAAAACATGCATGCAAAACCATGCACACTGTCTGAAGTTGCATTTATGCTCTAGATTTGAAGTGCATATGAATACAGAAGGAGCTTTCTGTCCATAATCTACACTCATTTTGTCCATATTTCTGCACGTCCTCCTTAAGCTTACATATACAGGCCAAAAGTTGCAATACCACTTGTGACCATGATGGCAGTGTTGAGCAATGTAGCTAACTGTCTAAGGTAGAGCAGCGAAGCACAGTGAAGAAAAATAATGCCAAGATGTTGAGACGGACCTGAATGCAGCTGAGAACCTCCACTTCATACCTGAAGTCAGAGAAGCCCCCCTATATCTCGTCTTCTAAGACCAGAAGTCACTTGAACTGAACATCTTCTTTGTTGTTGCCGCTATATTAATAGAGGCAAGTCCGCCACATAAGGAAATACAAGTAGACGAAAAATGCGTGACTTTTCAGACTAACAAGCACAGCGATTAAATTACATTAATTTGAAAAAAATCAATTTATGAGCGAGATTCAAGTATCACTTTGCACAGACATAATATGTGATGGGAGATTGGCTGGCTGGCCGGACGCTGATGTCGCCGCCATGTTGCCAGAGGCAAATCTGCTATGTCATTTAATGCAGTAGACAAGGATTTTGCAAGTTTTTGGAATAAAAAGCTCAAACGATCAGATCAATATGTGTATATAAATATATAAACACAAAATAAAAAATATCTTTACATATATGAAACTGTATTATATATAAAAATATTTTATTTTAAATCATGGAGTACATCTTTTAGTTTAACTTAGAAAGTACAAGAAAGCAGATTCTGCTTTTATGGTTCAATATCAGTTATCATTTTAATATTTATTATTTATTATAAATGATTTGTTAAAATTCATGAAATCTCGTCATTTGAGCTTTTATTCCAAAAAAACTTGCACAATCCCTGTCTGCTGTATTGAATGACGTAGCAGGCTTTCCTCTGGCAACATGGTGGCAACGTTGACGTCCAGCCAGCCAGCCAATCTCTGTGCTCAGAGATCATGAATTTGGATCATAAATCGATTCATTAAAATTAATGTAATGTTATTGCTGTGCTTGTTAACCCAAAAACTTGTATTTCCTTATGTGGTGGACTTGCCTCTATTAATATGGCAGTGACACACGGAGAAAACAACGAAGAAGACGTTCAGTTCACGTGATTTCCCAGTATTAGAAGACGAGATATGGTGGCGATTTTCCAACTTCCAGTACGAAGTGGAGGTCCTCGGCTGCATCCAGGTTACTCTTGAAAATGTTGGAGGACTTTTTCATATCACATTTGATGCATTAAGCATTTCTGGTAATTGATAAACCACTGGAGGGCATTTTGATCATTTATTATATTGTATACAAACAGATTTGTAAGGAAAATATTGATCATGTTGATTGGACAGAGGCCTAACAAAATCATGTTTTAAATATGATACAGTTGGCTCAAGGGGGGTTAATGGATGGATGGACAACCCAGAAACTGTCCAGCCCTGCCTACATTAGGCTAAAAAATCAAACATTGATACCCATCCTAGGTCCTAGTCAACCAAAAATTGTGCAATATGTTTTCTTTTTTAGGATTAAAAAAAAGTAGGCAAACTCCTTCACACTATTTAACTTCACAAATGAGGTGGAAAATTCTAACTTCCACCACTTCCACCCACCTTTCCCAATGTTGCCAACATACAGTATATGTGCAATTTCGGCAGTGCTCTCTCTCTTTGCGGTAAAAATGTGACTGAAAATAATCAACTTCCTGTATTTTTGATACCAAGGATCACTAAAATGATGAAAGTTTGATCAAGTTTCAGAACAACAAGCTTAATATATGAAAATGTTGATAATGTTTTTGTAGACTTTAGACATTTTATAAATGTTTGGCTGCAGTTTTTAGACTTTCAAACAAAAAATGCCCCCCTGTTGGGTGTCTTTGACTTCGTTTTACTTAGCCATGGTGTCAGACAGGCATTGATTTTGCTAGAATGGTATCAGATATTATTGTGACATCCATTTTTTTCTTTCTTTAGAGAAAATAATATGTAGATATGACTTTTGGTCCATATTTTCCAGCCCTACTAGTAGCATAGCAATAAAGATGAGCCCTGCTTTGGCTCACAATGTGAAGTGAAAGCTGCTGCTGTTTTCTTAATGACCGCTTTGCTGCAAAACCAATCTAGCCACGAGGGATAAAAAGCTTCTACTCATCCTGTGTGATTGTGCACTTCAGGACTTTAGTATCGCAGCAGAATCGACACAGGTCCAATCGATAAACCATGAACAGAGGAGGGTGTAGGGATTGGGAGGCCGCGTTCCTCTCGGTGTGTGTGGGAGTGGGTGGGATGAGAGGAGAAAAAGCGCTCTGTTTGTTGTTGCTCCGCGGTGCTGCGGGCTGAGATCAGACTAATCAATAGCAGGGATAATGTGGAGATGAGTAGTATGACATCAATATTAGGCACAGAGGCCCACAAAGTCCATTGTGCTGCTCTCTGTGCTGAGTAAACAGTGGCTCCCCGGGGAGGGAGGCAGTCATTGATGGGTCTTCTCCTCCTCTGTGCCGCTCAGGGTCCACTCATCATCGGGGGGGGGGGGGGGGTCTACCTACCCGCCCACCGAGGATGAGGCGAGCTGGTCGATCAGTGGTTAAATATTGCGACGTCTCGGTGGTTTGTGACATTGAAGGACGGTCTCCTGCACTCCGCCTCTCCCTCTCACCCGGCGTTTTTATTGGATTGTGAAATAAATCACTGAGGATCTGCGAGGACGATTCATGCAGCTGATTGAATGGAGGGTTAGGGTTTCACTGACACCTGATGATTTTACAGTAGCTTTCATTTTCCCACAGAGAGCGTAAGAAAAATGAAATATACAGCTCATTCTTATGTGCTGTCTTTCCCCTTATTTGCAATTCATGCTTTCTGAATAAGACTATTACATTGTAGATTGACTAGGCCCTGCAAAAAGAGTGGTCAGAGCTATTTTAACGTCACCCCATTGGTTTGTGGGCCCTCCTTTGACACCTTCACTTCTATATTTTGACTGTGGCAATCTTTTAAAGATAGGGGTCAGTGTGTTTACACTGAAGAGTGAATCTAGGGTTAGTTGAAGCTAGCACCAGTTGCATCCGTTGTTCTTTCAATTTGACAGAGATTAACTACATGTAAGACCAGGATTTTTAAAAGGCACATGCATAGATAGACATCAAGAAAGATGTCTTCAACATTAAACCAGCATTTCTCAACTTTGCCTTTCTTTCAGCCACATTAAAATAATATATTTTTGCAAGAGTCGCAATAAAAAAACATCCCTGTTTTTGCTAAAAACAACATGCATTTAAGGATGGGAACTGTTTATTGACAGTGATACCTTACTTTCCCATGGATATTCCATTAGATTGCTGAGAAAACAAAGATAGATGTAGATTTAAATCAGTTCTGATTCATGACAGCCTATGAAGTCTGCTTTTGAGTCTTATTGGCTCCGTGATGGAAGGTTTTCATTATATTACTGGTGCACAAGCATGTATCAAAGCATTTATCAGCATTGTGCATCAGATGAACCCAAAATTTAGTGTAGCTGACATCCCTAACTTTGGCTTTGGCTGCCACAGAACAGTTATCCTCCATCTCTGATTTGATCGTCCATGAAAAGTGCAACCAATTTTGTGGCAAGTCCAGTTAGTTAAAAATACTAACAGAAAAAAAAGATGCTAACAGATGGTTTTTTTATGTTCTCTTTAAGGTCAGTGCAGTAAAATGAATATGTGTTGGATGTAAAAAATGTCACAGTGTGTTCATGAAAAGGAGAATTAATTATTTGTCGAGAAACTTTCCAAAATACAATTATGATGACGAGTAATTTGGATGGATCTTTCAGCAACAAAAAAGAGATTTATCTGATGGAATCATGACATTTGTAACTTTCTAACTCATGCTTTACTGTGCTTTGACCAGTTCTGTCAAAAATGTAGTTGTTTGGCTTTTCACCAAACAACAGAAGCATATAGATAAGTGGTCAACTGATGCTGGTGTTATTTATTTAACACTGGCTTAATGTGGCAAACATGAAATTGCATGATCAAAAAAATCATAAAGAATAAACAATTGAGCACTAGATCTACTGTATCTGCATCAGAATTGGTACAGAGCAACACAGCAGCAGGAAAACAGGAAGTGGTAGCTTACACTTACTGTGTCAGTGGCGCTAAGGCTTAATTGTGTGTCAGCATGTGACATCTCGCCAATCCAATAGTGTTATACACAGGACATTTGTTGAGATTGTCGAGGGTGAAAATAAAGTCAGTGGAAAGACACGCTTTGCTGACAAACTATAGTAGCTCCTTTTGATTAACTGATTTTATCAATTATCAGTAAAATAAAGCGCCGTAGCAGATAATTGGCAAAATACCAAATATCAGCCTCAATAATCCACTAGGCCGATAATCTGTCAACCCCTAATATGAATAGTGGTGCTGGTAAGGACTCAGATCAGTAAGGATTATCAATAAGAGAATCAGTATCATTAAGTTTGACCAACCCGATCCTTTATCCTAAAAACTGAATTTATTGGTTTGTTGCCAAAACCTTAACATTCTTCTCCTGATTGAACACACTATAATGGCATTTAATTTACATTTACCTGATAGTCATTTTACAGAGCTAACATTAAACACATCATAATTGTTTAGCCAGCTAACTAGCATTTATTCTTAATCATTTTAACTAACCGCACAAAGTTAGACAGATCTAACCTGGGATGCTTTAAGAGGTTGACTGCCTTGCAGCAGCAGCAGATTTGTCTTTTTGAGCATCAGAATTACTAGTCAGTTAACCTCAGTCATACTGTTTTGGGTCAAAAGCTCTGTCTAGACTCTAACACAGCTGTCCGCCTCTCTGGTTTATGGTTATTGCCACGCTGGTACAGTCCTCTTTAGCCAGACGTAAACAACGATGGACTGATAGCACTGATAGCATCGTCTAGGAACAGCGTTGTTCTGCACTATTTTAATTTAGAAATGTGGATAACTGTGCCAGGTTATATTCATGTATTACTCAAGCAATTAGCGACAGCAGTGCAGGAATGTGGACGTTAACCTGCACAGAGGAACAAAGGGTGGCGTGGCTAACACTGCTAACATTAGCCACATTCTGCAAATGAACTCCATGTTGTTTACCCAATGCTGATGTGATTCTGTTTTGAATAAGCAGGGCCTTTTTGACTGATTTCTTTGTATTTTTTTAACCTTACAATTGTTGACTAAACACAGTTAAGATTTGTTTTTAATCAAATGTGAATTTATTCACCTGTATTACTGCTGGTGATTTGTCTTAATGATGTGACTTCACTAGAGATCTAACATTTTGTTATATGGCCCATGACAGTCATTGTCTGTACTGATAAGCTCAAATGGTATTGATTTGGAGATTAAAAAGATGCAGATCAGCAAACAGAGCAAGATAATTTACGATTGGTTGATTAACAAAGTGGTGGATGGACATAATAGATTGATGCACTTCTAAGGAGTCATTTCTGCAGACTATGTTGCCCCTAGTAGGACTTTAAAGAGCAACAACCAATGAAAGAGTCACATGTGGCCTGAGCAGTCTTAAACAGTAATAAGATGCCTTTAAATTCACTGACAAACACCTCACAATAATACAGGAGTTACTGCTGAACCTCTATGATGGGCTCACATTTTGTAACATAATCATTGCTTTTGATCCACTTAGCTTTTTAAAATGCTAAATTCATGCATTAATGCAAAAGTTCTAACCTAAAAGTGTTGGCCAATCAGCATCAGTTTTGCTCTGCAATAGTAAGAGATGATTTGGCAATGAAATGTCTGTTTCTGGTAAATCTTTAGAGATTCTTTCCTAGAGCTGCTAGACTTAAAGTTTCAAATATCTGTACTTCTGGTGAATATTTTGAGGATATATGTTGCTTCCCATTAGTAAATTGCAGCCTTTATACAGCTGCAGGCTACTGGAGAAATGACATTTATTCTATACCCCTTTAAAACCCCAGAATACTTAAACTACAGTGTCCTTTTTTATGTTATGTATCATTCGAAAGTGGTTTGTAACTGAACCACAAAAATGCTTTATTACGTCTAAATATTTTTCTTATCTGAGGTCCTCCATGGAAACATTTCTGCCAAATGGATTGCGAGGAGAAACCAGATGAGAAATCCTGCAGCAGACCTCAAAAGACCAAAACATCTGGCTTTAAAAGCTCTGAAGCTGTGCAGTGGTGTTTAGTTTGGATGAATTAAAGACTATATGGTGTGCAGAGATCAGTCTTTTCAAATATCTGTCATAAAATTCCTGAAACCAACCGATGCAGACATAAAGCCATTCTTCCATTTTTCCGTTTCATCATGCATCCCCACACTCGATTGTGTGTAAATGTCCTGACCAACTTGGCTCTCCTTCAAACAGCGGGCTCTTCAGCAGCTGCCCGGCACTTTGATAAATTGCTTCAATTCCCCCCGCTGTTCATGCGGCAGCCGAGAGGTAGAAATGACAGGAATCCTCATCCTCCTCGAGTCTTTCTCTCAGGCATGACTAAGCGAGGCCTCTGACAGTCCGGGGCTGTTTTTATTCTGCAGATCAAGGCTGCAGCTGAGGCTTCAAACCCTTCCTCAGGAGGAAGTTTAACTCTCCCCGCTGCAATTAAAGCTCTTAATGTGCTGATCTGCTGATGAAGCCTGCTGCGCCTCAGTGAGACCTTCAGTTTTGCACTCATGAGCACATTTTCTGCATTACTGAAAAAAAGGAATGCTTTCTTTGTTTGGATTTGCTAAGATGTGGTAATTTATTATGTGTCATCTGTTGGTGTTTTAACAGTAAACAGAACAGACGTCACTTTGAATTATGGATTCAGGATTGTTGTTTGATCGACGAAATGATTTCTGCTCAGCTGTGATGTTCAGTATCTGTGTCTTACATGTGGCAGATGGCGATTAACAGCACTAAAAGATGGCTGCATAGTTCATATTTGACTTTTATTAGAAAAATGTTTGTATTTGGTCACAGTTCAGCAATTACGTTTTGCTGATATGACTCCTTAAAACCAACTTTCCTTAACTCTAGTGTTTTTTTTATTAATGCAAAGATGATATAGGACTTTAAGAGCATTTACCATGAACATCTACATGCTAGTCTCCACATGCATCCTTCAGCACAGCTTTATAGGTATTCTTCTTGCATTACTTTTGCCAGTGCACGACTGTGCAGTAAACAATATTAGATTACAATGTCAGTTACATTTTTTAAAGCATTCATGTCAGCTATGATAAATAAACAAAAGCTGATGCTTTAGAAA
The DNA here is from genome assembly GCF_018320785.1 of Cheilinus undulatus. Taxonomy (NCBI): domain Eukaryota; kingdom Metazoa; phylum Chordata; class Actinopteri; order Labriformes; family Labridae; genus Cheilinus; species Cheilinus undulatus. Next base: position 9,027,708 of record NC_054878.1, read on the forward strand.
TAATGCTTTCCTAGTAACAACCATCCACGTGTCACTTGTGATCATGCAGCAGTTGTTAACACCTAAACAAGCAGGTAACATATAGGGAAAAGTGTAATTGTGTGTAGATAAGGATAAAATTATGTCTCTGTTTCCTCACTGAGAGCTTCAGATTCAGTTTATTCACAAAATCATTAAAAATACAGATATATTCAATGAGAGTTTGTCCTAAGATATTCATTTGTGACTTGATACACCTCTTCCATGGCATAGAAGTAGGGGCCTAGACTTCCAATAACATACACTGTAATAACTAAAATCTACATACTGCAACCTATTACTGACATAAACCCCCCAGATACCCTTAAGTTATTCTGTAGTTCCTAAAATAATGTGAGACAGACTGAGAACACTTTCATATGTACACTAAAATGGTTCTATAGAAACTGATGCAGTACATCCAGCAGGCACTGAGGTGGTTTGCAGCTTGAGTGCAAAGGTCTAGATCAGTGGTTTTTGTCTTTTTTTTTTGCCCAAGGCAAAGCCAAGGCTAAGGCTTAGCCAAGGCTAAGCCAAAATCTCAAGATATTTCTTTTTCATACTGATACAAAATAGACTCTTTAAATAATTTTATAGTCAAGGACGCCCATAAGGGGAATGAAAGGGAAGATCTTTCTAGAAGAGCCCCAACCAACTGGGGGATCATGGAGGTCAGAACAAAACACAGTCCATTGTTAAGTTTAGCAGTGATGACCAACATATTTAACCCGATCAATAAACTCTTATCAAAGCAACAAAATCTAAGTGTTACTTATTTGTGCTTTTGTATGGTGAAGCTTAATATCTAAACACTTCAAAAATTGGGCAAAAAGTGGCCAAACAATGGCAACAATTGGTGGAAAAAGTGGCAAAAATGGGTTTAAAGTGACTTTTAAAAGCGTCAAAATTGGGCAAAAGTAGCAAATTGGGTCAAAAGTGGCAGATTTAGGTAAAAAAAAAAATCTCAAGAACAATGGGTTAAAAGTAACCTTGCAAAGCAGATGGATAGGCCCATTGGAAAGGGGACAGGACCAATCAGCTGCGAGGGGCAGTGCTTTTGGGCGCGACGGAGTCGTGACGTAAGCAAGCAGCAACGTGCAGCGTGGATGCTGCTAAAGCGCCAGGCCACGAAAAAGTGGGAAAAAGTAACAGAAATATGTTATATGTAACTGAAAGAAGTGTCAAAATGGCAAAAAAGGAGCAAAAATTAGTTAAAGGTGTCAAAAGAATTGGCAAAAATTGGTAGTACGAGTGGTTTAACTGGTTAAAAGTAACACGAATAAATCATTTCAACATCTGAACGCAACAATAGCTTCCCGCACTTTTCAATTCCAAAATGAGGGAACTGTTAGACAGGATGCTAGCACCAGTGCCATTTCATCTATAAACCACAACAGCCCCTGGGTTTTTCAAGGGCTCAGCTAATACTGTGGGCAGACCTGGTTATTGTACTTTTTATAAAGTTGTAGTGATAACGTATGGTTGTACAGATTACAACCAATCGACCAATCCTCTTCATGTGTTGGTTTGTCATTTTTATTCTATATCACTGATTATCAACAGCACATCATAACAGAGAGCTATGGGACTGAACCCATAAGGGCTACTGGACTACTGAGTCATATTTGAAGTGCTTGGACTCCAAGTATGAACGGGACAAAGGATGGACCTCTCTCTTTGTTTCTACACCATGCCCCTTTATCAGTTGATGTGGTTTCAGGTTTAGACTCATACATAGATCACCTCACTGGTCTGATTCTCATCCTGCAGTTTAGATAAAATGAGTCATGATGGCATCTTCAAAGCGTATACAGTATTTTGCTGGTGCTAATCACTTTCCCCATGTGTATGATGTGCTGTCAGAGGGGTAGTGAGGATCTTTTAGACTTTATTTGAAGCTTAGATTGATAACTACCCATCATTCTCCACCTTCCATCCCCCTCTTTCACAGCGAGCCTCAGCGCTCTCAATGGAGCGGGGATACCCAACGTGTAATTGGCCGGGCTTTGATGTGACGCTGCTCGGCTAAGCCTCTCAATTCAGCACTTAGCACTTAACAATGCTCGTCTCCTTCATCTGCAAAGCCAATTAATTTGTGGCGTGGAGCTGCATTTCAAAGGCCGGCTGTAGAGAGGGGGGCGGTTTATGTTTTTCTGATGTTTCGTGGGCTTTGTTTTTGAAGTTTTTCACACAAATGAGTTGTCATCGGAGGCAGTCGCACAGGCAGGCAAACAACGGTGCCAAGATTTTTCGCTACAGTTTTGTTTTTGTTGGCCAAAGATCACCAAACAGCAGAGAAGTTATTTATTGTATCAGATGGCAGACAGTGGCTGAGAGTCATTCATGCAGCCCTGAGATGTACTATTCAGCTTGTGGAACATTTTCTGACTCATTCCTGGCTTCCTCCTTCGTATTATGACTCAGAGGCACGGGGTGAACAAAGGCTTCAGACTGCACTGCATTCCTCTGTGTGTATCTGCAAGTGTGTATCTGTATGTGTGCAGGAGTGAGTCAACATGCTGGTGTTGTTTTCATCAAATAATAAGATCAGATTACAAATGTTAAATCAGCTTTAAGATGCATTTAAAACCGGGGATTCCTCTCTTTCAAGAAACCACTGTGCATCTGGTTTACTCAGTGAATTATTCACGTGAACATTGAAAGTAAACTCATGAAATAAACATTTGTTTATGGACTCATGACGCTTCATGCATTTATGAAAGTGTTGATGCCGACACAAACCAGAAGCCATTTACGAGGTGTTTATGTGAGCCTGTAAATGAGACTAAATCTGTCAGATATGAATGTTTAGGTTATAAAAAGTCATGGTTATGCTTTGTTTTAGGAGCCAAAGAATTGATAGCTGGAGGCCTAGAGGACAATAAGAGCTTAGACTGGTAGCAACTAGCTCTGACTGCTGCAGGGAGATGATGAACCAGGCATTTTTGATTTCCAATCTCATCAAATAAACAAGGATGAATGTTTACATGGCCTGACAGCCACAGAAAAAAACAAGGTTTAAAAAGTCTACACACTGTTTTTATCAGGGATGCACCTACTGGATTTTTGTTGATATTTGATATATTGATATGCGTGAAGGACTTCTAGCCAATACCAAAAGTAATACCTATTTCAGAATAGTTCAGATGTAAAACTTCGGTCCTTTAATGCACTTTAAAGTGTGATGCCTCCTGCAGACTGTGTGATTTTAGCAATCTTTTAAGTTTCTTGCAAAATTAATCTTGTAAAACATCAAGTCTGGTGTGTGCAGACTGAATGATGGCAACTCCTACTAAATCCTGCTGACCTGAAGGCTAAGATGTATGCAAAGCAACAGACTGTTGTAATTGTTGCATGCATATGCTAAAAAAAAATCTGAGATCAAGATTTTTCCCTTGTTGGAATCCATTGTCTCCATTCTAATGCTAACTAATGCTAACTTGTTTGTTTGTTAGCATCAGAATCGTGTTTCTTGTTATGTCATTTCTTGCTACATTCCTATTGGTTGTTTGTCATGGTAGGCTGTCTTTGGTCACAATACCATGACAACAGCCGTCTGTCAACGTATGTCACAGTGCAATGTAGGACCATTGTTTTATAGCCACAACCAAAGGTCATTTTTTTTGTCTGGGACAGCCCAATATCGCACCAGGCTTTTGGAATTATGATGAACAAAGAAAAAGACTCTCAGCCTGAATCTCCACTAACTTATTTATCCATACAACCAATATTTACCTCTGATGTTGGCAAATTTTATAGCCAGAATATTGATTGGCAATACTAGTAGAAGTTATCACTTTTTTAACCAGTATCTGCATATGCCAATATCATGGCAGGTATGTTGTGCAACCCCAGTATTCATGGGTATTTTAAAAGCCATGGTATTGCTTTAATACTGTCATGAAGACGATGCTGTGTTATCACAGAATATTTATATTAAATGTCTCAGGAGGGCGTGTCTGTTTCTAGCAGCAGCACTGCTGCCTGTGCATGAAGATGTTATAAAAGTGATGACAGAGCTCCTGCTAATGGTGTCGGGACGAAATTGTCAAACGATGAGTCAGGAATGGAAAGGGCTTGCTCAAATATGCTCATGCATCATACGTGACACAACACTGTTGTCTTTAAAGTCAAACTGTTCAACCTGCACTGCTGCTTGTAATGTGATCCACAGCAATATGAGTTTAAAAACACTTGAGTTTTTCTTTCTGGGGGTGAATCAGTGATGAGAAATGATCTGAAGCATGCATGCTGCAGCAGAAACATCAGGCACTATTAACACAGATGATTTAGAAAACATTTAAATGTGTATTAACCCTTTTTATGGGATATGTACATGCAGTACATTGTTAGTTATTTTGGGTGCTTAATTGGTCTGTAATTTTTTGTAAGCTTCGTCTATAGTAAATTTGTATCTCGGGGCTCATTATTGTTGTGCAATGCAAAATAAAGTAGTATTTACAGCCTATTATTCTCAGTTTAAAAGCATAAGAAACATTACTTCACATTCATAGATCCTGTCTCATAGTTTTGGAATATTATGTCCTATTGCCTCTTAATGATGGGGGATAAAAGAGCACATATGCACTTTTACACAGACAGAAGGGGAAGGAAAAAAAGACAACTTCATTTCCTCCTCTGTATTGAAGTAACTCAGCTCTCTTGTGAGGTGTGAAAGAAATGCTGCCACAATAAATCACTTCCAGAACCCCTGTATTAAACATTTGTGTTGTTTTTTAATACTTTAAGCATTTTGTGAAAGGATTGAATAAAACATCCATAGAAGTACTTTTACATTGTCACTATGTGTGCACGTGCATGCCTGCAAGTGCATGGTTAAACCGTCTTCCACCTGGTTTATAATTTTATAGCTCTTAGACATCATTTACCACTGTAACTTTTATGAGAAGGTTCAACAGTATTAAGAAAGGAATATCCACCAATCCCATGTAATAAACTAAGTAAAAACATATGATTTTAGAGCCTTTTCCACTTTTAAAGGAACCTACATGTTCCACAAAGATCTGGTTGCATGCCTAGAATAGTTTAGTAGAAGCATCTTTTGATTTCATGACAACATTGAGTCTTTTTGGGTTTAGTTTATGTAACGTAATCCATCCAAACGGGGTAAGAATTTGCCCACTCTGCTTGGCAAAGTGCTCAGAATCTGTCAGACAGCGAGGTCATTTCCTGTGCAGCGCTTTCTTCGGGGTTTGGATGTATGCTTTGAGTTATTATCAGCCTGAATGGAGAAAATCCTCTTTATCTTCAGCTTTTTAGCGAATACCTAAAGGTTTGTGCCAAACTGACAGGTAATTTGAACTGCTCATGATTCCCTCAATCTTAACTTGAACACCAGATCCAGCAGAGGAAAAACTGTCCTAAAGCGTGCTCCATTTTTTGTTATCATTATGGGTGCATTTTCAGATCATTTAGATTTTCCATGTTGATTTATCCTGTTGATATAATGACATGAGTGTCGAGTGTATGCAGAACCTACAGTTATAAACCTAATGCCCTGTGCATGTGCATGTTAAAGTATATTAATGCTGTAATTATGTCATTAAAAATCTCTTTTGTCAGATTATGTGACTAACCATCTGGACTTGTTAAAGCAGAAAATCTCTTATGAAACTGTTATAACTTCATTGATGGCTGCATACCATTTAGCTGCTCCAGGCTATCACGCAGGTTTACATATCATTAATGTGAGTTTAACACCTGTGCTGCTCCTGCTGTGACAAGTCTGAATCTCTGCTTTGAAAAATATCTTAACATCACAAGAGCCATTAGAACCCCATTAGGGTTTTTTTTTCCCCCACAAAACTTCAGTCCTCATTGGTGGCTGGTTAATGTGAACTGGTCAACGAAAAAACAGCCTAATAAGATGGACTTTTCTGCGTTTATTAATTGGAAATTTAAATGATTAAATGTTGCAAACAGATCCTGACACCCAGTTTTGGATGTTTGGGTTTGGACTGTGACTGTGTGTGGCCGTCCTCTGTGGGGACGTGGAAGTGAAACAGAGTCCAAGCGGCCCCTCCACCTCCACCTCCATCACTGCAGTGTTTGTGTCTATAGAAGAATGGCAGGGGATGCATGTCCTGCTGCAACCCCGGAGCTTTGTGAGCTGTTTACGCGCCTCCTTTGCTCCTCCCCCTCCTCACTCCTCTCACCCCCGTCACCTCGCCTGTTCAGAAATTGTTGTGACGAGCTCGAGCAACTGTTAGAAACGAGATTAGGACGGACAGACACGCAGGACGTGAGAGAGTTCACCATCAGTCAGCTTGTCGTGTGCGTGAACCTGTCGGCCATGTTTACACTCAGACTGTGATTGTTGATTCCTAGACGAGCTCAAAGCCTGTTAAAGCTTTTCAAATTCAAATCTTTGAGACAAACAGCAGCAGTTCAGATGACGTGGGCTCTTCTCTGATGTAACCTTGAGTCACCCAAGGCCTGAGGAACGGACCGTGACTCACGCCTGAGCTGTTGCCCCGGCAGGTAAAGTCTGCCCCTCAGAAAAGTTTTTATGAGTCCTGAGAGCAGGAGGGGTGAGAAAAGTTCAACAAATGAACCAGGAAAGACCAGAGGCTCTTTCTACGCTAGTAAACTGAAGCCATGCTGGAGCTTGTCTGCAGAAATGTCAGAAACACTGAAATAGTAGGAAAATCCCACAATATGGGAAAATAGTTTTAAGTAAGGTGGCCCCGAGGGGCAACAAAACACTTTAAATTAAAAAGTAGAAAAGTCACTAAAAACACAAAAATATAAAACATATCAAGAACAGTTAGTGAAACAGGAAAACATTTGATGAGAAGGGAAAAAAATGACACACTAAAAATTATTTTAGTGCATAAAAGTCATGAAACATTAAGAAATCATGAAACACAACAAATAATACAATAAAAAAAACATATCATGAAACGAAAAAAGATTTCATTAAAAAATAGTGAAACACAAATAAACAAAACAACCTTATAAACAATTTATCAAAACATGGTTTTATAGCATGCAAAAGACTTTATTCAACATTAAAAACCATGTAAAAAAATACAAAGTTTTCATGAAACACAAAATTTATGAAGTTCTGAAAGCTTTTGTGACCCCCCCCCAAAAAAAAATGTAGGGAAATGCAACAACATGTCATACAATGCTAAAATAATATATTTTGTGAATGCAGAAGTTTTAATAAACCTTGAAAAATGTAGTGAAGTTTTAAGACTTGTTATACTAAAACTAAAAAAACTTAAACTAAAAAAGTTAAACTTTTTTTTTTGAAATACCAAAAAAAATCATGACACACTAAAACTTCATTAAACACAAAATCATCCCATTACACAGAAAAAATCAACATGAACCATCCAAAACTTATTGAAGTGTAAAAACATTACATGGATCGCAACAAAAATAATTAAAGACAAACACATTTTGAAATGCAGAAATCCTTTTTGAATTACAGCAAAATTCAGTGAAATGGAAAAACATCAATGAACCTGAAAACCATTCAATGAAACACAGAAAATATTGAAACACTAAGACATTTAAAAGCAAACAAAAATTTAGTGAAACACAAGTGATGTAAATGTAACAACCATTTCATGAAACACCAAAAAATGTTTTAAGAAACACAAAATTTTGTGCAGAGCAAGAACATCACATGAAATGCAAAAACACTTCATTAACCACGAAAAAGTTGGTGAAACAAAAAAAGTTAAACATTTTTTCAAACCCAAAATAAATCAAGAAACACAAAATAAATAAATACATGAAATCCAAAAAAATAAAACTGAAAAAGTTTAGTAAAATATCAAAAAAGAGTTTAGTTAAACACAACGAAATGTAGAAGAAAGTAATGAAGCATAAACCCTTTTATCAAACATCTAAAACATCTCACAAAACTCAAAAAGTAAGCAAAACATAAAAATACTGAAATACAGAAAATACTTAATGAAATACAAACAATTTAGCAAAACGTTACATATAATGAGATACAGAAAAAAATGCATCAACTACGAAGACTTTTCAATAAAACTCAAATTTATTCAATGAAACACCAAAAAAAAGATTTAGTCACATGTAAAAGCGAGCACACAATAAAAACCATGTTACACAAAAACATCAAATGAAACGCTAAACGCTTAATGAAACACAGAAACATTTCATGAAACACTCTAAATTTTGCAAATTTCCTTAAAACATTTTAGTGAAACTCTGAAACAACTCACAGATCAAAGTCTTTTAATTGAAGGCGAAAATATTTTATGAAGCCATATAATTTGTGAGATCATATAATTTCCTGAAAATGCATCCGTGTTTCATGAAATGTTTTAGCATTTCAGGAAATGCATTGATGTCTTTCATCAGAGGCATGCATAATGATTTGCATATTCACTTGAGACATAGTTAAATCCATCATGGGGGGATTATTTTTCATTTGAACAATGAGATCAATGAAAACCTCCCAGTGTAAATGTGCTGAAAAAACTCTGCATCGTATGATTTTTTTTTTTTTCAGACTTTTTGAGCATGCATGTATCTGCAGCTGTGCACCCAGCAGAGCAATGATCTAAAATTGCTGAACTCAGTAACAAAGATGAGGTCATTTTCATCCATAAAGTGGAAGCTGATGCCAAATTGGATCAATCTCAGTCTCTGCAATGTTTAGTTTTATGTACTTAGTGCAAAATTGTTCACTCAGCAGAAAATGAGGCAGTGTGAGTCAGTTCACCTGGACCTGATTCTCGTCAAGCTTGACCAACATGCTGCCAGGAGCAGAGTGTAAAATATTTCACTGAGGAAAAAAACATCTCCACTGACGAACCAAAATCCCCGAAACCAGAGGAAGAAGGTCCAAATCCACTGTGGTTACATGATGGATGGATTTTCCTGTTTTCCTCTGTAACTAATGAATAGTTTCATCGTCTGCACTAAAAGTTTATACTTTAACACTTTAATCCTGACTCTGACATTTAGAGGAATGACTGTTAAACTGGCTGGCATCCTGCAGCATGAGTGTGAAGTGTCACAGCATTATTGACTGGATGTAGGCTGCGAGTCGATGCGGTGCTGTACATTAGAACATATTGAGCAGCGAGCCAGTCGTGTTCGGGAAAGTGGGACACGATCTGAACCTGGGTGTGGGAGACGGTCACAGGGAGCAGCTGCACGGGTGAGACGCTTTACCATTGACATGTGAAACAACACGTCAGATATCACATCTCAGAGTTTGTGCAGAAGTGAGAGGAGTTGAGGATCTGCATTGTCTGCTTCTGCTGTCGCCACATGTCTGCTCATTTAAATGTTATTGTACTGAGTAATTTTCCATCTTATAGTGCCTCTGTAGATCAGCACTTTTTAATCAGGTGAAAAAAGACAAAATCACTAGTATTATGGTGTAATCTATCTTACATAAGCATTAAACGCATGTTTTTGTGCGTATTTTCTCAGACTTGCTGCAGAGATTTCCTCCCAGAAAAAAGTGATTTTTGAGTTTTGATGTCCTGCTTCTTTTAGAGTCTCTTTGGCCCAAACAAATGCATAAAGTAGCATCTTTCTAGTGTTCTTTTTAAACACTACTCATAATAATTCCACATATATTTTAAAAAATAAATGCAAAGGCAAAGGAATAGGCTCAATGCCTACTTACCCCTTGCCTCTTTTACGTCATTCTTGTAGGACTGGAGGGGTTGGATGAAGTGTCAGGGCTACATTACCCTTTAAACAGAGATCTTCCAAGCTTTTCCTTTGAATCGAGTGTTACTGGAAATCTCCCAGAATGCCTTGTGAATCACCAGCAAGACAGTTCTTCAAAAAGTGTGTAAATGTCATCAGTTTCTTTGTTTATAAGATCTGAAGTTTGCATGAAATTAATAGCATATTTTAACATTGTTGGAATGCATTATGGTCCTTTTGATTTTGAAGTAGCCCTCTAAAAATCACTTGTTGTAGAAATGTCCAGGATTGTGGTTGCATCGGTTTACTTGAATGTTGTTGATGACCCGTCTCTAAGGGGAGGATTTCACCACTACTCCTTGTAACACTGTGCATAATTGCACAGATATGTCAGATCTTCTGCAGCAGTTAGACTTTATCTTTTTGTCTTGACTGCTTTCACAAATGAAAAGTGGTGCAGTCCTTTAGTGAATCGGGCCTCTTTGTCAATGTTGTGGCTCCCATTGACGTGCAGCAGTGCACCCAGCAGAGTAATGATGATGGAGAGAGATCCTGTGTCCTAATGTGATTCTTTAAAGCTATTAAAGAGCAGGAGGTTAAGGTCCTGCCTCGTTCTGTCAGTGTCTGACAGTCTGAGGGGTTTGTTCCTGATTAAAGCCTGCAGTGGGGGGGGGGGGGGGTTCATGCAGTCTGTGTGTGGTCATGTTTGTCCCCTCCCTCCTCAGCAGATTAGCCGTACAGCTAAAGCTTAGCCCTCCAGAGAGTCCTCAGTGTGAGGGACACAGTAAGTATTTGTGAAAGACTAGAATCACTCAGTCCATGAGGGAGCTGTTGCTGAAATCCCCCTCCCAGCAGCTCTGAATCATGACACATAATCATCTGCTGGCTGTCCCACAAGTGCTCTCATTTTCCACAATAAGGCAGACATGCATATATATGACATGTATATATATCACTTTTCATAACATGCTGGAATTTTCTCTCATAATGTAAATGAAAAGGGCAGCAGTAATGACAGATGAGACATAAACCCAGTCTGCTCTTTAACATGAAGCCTTTTAGGTTTATTTTGGTCGTCTGGTCAGTCTGGACCATTATGAATCCATTGAAGGATTAGGGGGCTAAAAATAGACTCCTACCATAGGGGACTCAGTGCACAGTCTGAACCATAAACAAACAAATGGCATTTTGTCCGCAGCTCTGTCTGCCAGCGTTTCAGGGAGTAATTTGTGGCGCTGACCTCGGTCAGGAAGCAGCGGCGGGATAAAGAGAAGCCATTTAGCTGCGTTTAGAGCTACAGGCTTCTGGATCAGTCCTCTTACAAGCCGCCGTGTGGCAGCTGCACGGCCACAGACGAGCTGAAACGCTGGAGCTGAGATGAGCATCAATCATGCCTTCCTAGAACTGTGTGTCTGAAGCAGACCGAATGTCCTCCCGCAGACCGTCGTCCAGCGGGTCACTCCGTCTCTCCTCCACTTTTAACTTCAGCTGACGACGGCGCTTCTCCTCCAGAGGTTTCCTTAGAGCTGGTCTGAGAGGAAGGCTGGACTCTTAAAGGTTTGCTCTGCACTTGACTTCAGGCTGGGGAGGACAACCTGTGAGACAAAGAGCAGGGCAGCAGCTGTGCTGTCTCCATGTTTACCTCTACAGAAGCTTCAGTACAGACTTGTCCTGTGTTACATAAAGAGAGGTTAGCAGTTACAGTTGTCTGATGATTTAGATTACAACTTCAACCTAAAGCTGTTGGACTTAATTGATCCGATTGTTTGATTAATTCATTAATCACTTTACTTCATTTAACAAAGTGGCTCAGACATCAGCAGCACAAAGAAGCGACAAAGTCAGAGTCTGAGACAAACCATGCAGACTGGTGTTGTGAACACTTTCAGTACTAAACAGTAACTCGGTTAAGTATTTTATTATTAATAGCAAAGCTTTTAAAAACTTTAAGATCCTCACCCATATTACAACCCAAACTGCCATGAGAGAAAGAGAAAAAGCACTGCATAGATTTAATATTTTCAGTTACTTGAAAAGCACGGAGGCCTTAAGGTCTCAGACAGAGCGTAGAAAAGTGGCAGCTACTGTTGACAACTATGCCGAGCTGCAGCATCAGGCTTCTTATTCTCCTTCCTATAAAATAATGAGTGTTTACTCACCTAAAAACCAAAGAAAAACTGAAACATTAATTAGTGGGGATGCTGAGCATCCACACTAGTGATATTCGCATCAGCCATTTTGTTTATTATTATTCTTCCACACCGGCTCTCTCCTCCTTCATACTTTGTCGTATCGACACCGTTTGATTATTGAAAAATTCAGTTTCTTCGTCATTCGACTGCTATGGCTATTGACTTGACATATTTAAAGTGTTTGAATTTTTTGATGTCAAAATGTATGACTTTTTAAAACTCAGAAATTTTGAGTTATTTACTTGTAAATATCCAATATTTTTTATTCAAAATCCTGGGTTTTTTAAATATTTTTAATGAATATTTGACTTTTAAAAAAGTCTATTCTTGGTGTTTGCATTGTTTTGAACTGGCATCTGCTTAGATATATATTTTTTTCCACATATTTATGACTTGTTATAATAAAGGCAAAAAAAAGTATTTAAAAAAATAGTGAATCAAGTGGTGAAATTTCACATTATTGTAAAGTAAAGCTGAGCCCCCCTGAGCATTTCCCCAGACTATCACTAGTTAATCCAGGTCAGGCCAGGTATAGGAGCATATGCAACCTTGGTCCTGTACTGCTCTGGCCATCCTCCCAGCCAATGCCCCATCTCTCCAGGTATCCTCCCAGCTGCCCCCTTCACAATGCACCCTAACCCTTGCTCCCAGCATCTGGACCAGCCCATCAGGTCCTGGTCACCCAGTATGTGGAGAGCTGGATCAGCCAGCTTACCTGTCCCATCCCTGCTATCCTGATGCTCCTCATGCTAAGAGTAAACATTAACTAGCCTCAGTATGGATGGTGTGCATTAAAGCACATTGGGACGACTCATACTGTAGCATAGAGACTTTAAAGTGGGACCAAATTTTTCTGGTATATTTTATTTTTTTGATGTGTACAGTGAGAGGTTGGAGGGTGTTAAGTATCTCCATTTACAAAAGTGGTGAACTACTGTCATATTAAAACATTTTTTATTTCTTGAAAGAGGAATTTGTATGTTCATTTGTTTTTATTAGGGCATTTGAGATGGACTAGCATTTAATCACTCCCTTCTTTTGTTGTTTTGATCGAGAGCTCCAGTGGAAATTCCATACTCTGCATTTAAGCGATCGGATTTTCTCAACTTGGAGACACAAAGTGTCCGTTTATGACTCAGCTTTTCCAACTCTGCTACTCATAACTACAGTTGAATCATTAGATCAACTCAGGGAAGTTTCCTTTCATTTTATCACCATGAGTAACCGTATTGTGTGATTTGAGCTCAGTAGAGTTGGTCATCTCTCCATGGGAAGGTCTGGGGGTTTGATCATGAGCTTCTGCACCCATGTGCCGATGTGTCATCAGCTAAGATGCTTCACCCCAAATGGCTTCTGAATGCAAATGAATAGGATCAGTTCACGATCAGTGATGGATGCTTTACAAGCAGCCTCCACCATCAGTGTGAGTATGTGGGTGCCAGTTTAGCCCAGTAGCAGGTGCACATGTATTGCTGTGCATATGCTGTATTCCTGTATGCACTGGTCATGGATTGAACAGTGCATGCCATTTCATAAGACAGGTAAGTTATCCTTTAAAAAAATGTAATTACACCCCTGCATACTGTCTAAATTGCATAAATATGTTGGCACCGTCTGTGCAATTTAGACAGTGTTTAGGAGTTAGTTTGTGATTTTACATTCATCTCCCAAGCCTAATGAAATAGATATTTGATTTAAAGTTCAGCTACTTTTGATCATTTGAATAGGAAACATCATTTTTAAAAGCAGGACATCAAAAAGTAGCAACAAATATTGGCCCAGAAGTTTTGACAACCTCAGTTCAAACACAGATCCAGTGACTATTTTGTTTAAAACATCCAGAGTCATTTAATCCAATAATTCTCAACGTGGGGATCTGGACCCCTTTGGGGGTCATGAGACACTGCGAGGGGGGTCCTTAGATGACTTTAAACAAAATTTCACAATTACAAAAACTTTTAAAATTATTCCAAATTGTATATTTTATCCATTTTTAATTTTGAAGATATGGGCATAAACTTAGTTACCTGAGCAATAAAAATGTGGTCATTAAGTGAGATTTACACTGAAATCAAGGTAATGGTTAAAGAATGGTAAAAAGTAAATTTGCTCACATACCTGCCCACAGAATTGGCTGAAGACCCCAGAGAATTGGCTGTGAACGAATGATTTTATCAGTTGATGTGTGCATTGGTGCCAGCAACCTGATTTACAGTCACCTCATTTGAGAGCTGAAAAATGTTTCAAACTATTTTTGGGTCCTAACTATTCATTTGTGTCACTTATTAACAACTTAATCCGTCTAATTTTGCTACTATTTGCCATTTTTGCGCAATTTGTACTGTTTTTGACATTTTTTTGCCGCTTTACGCCAATCTTTTCCACATTGAAACCCAATTTAATCACTTTTCCCACCTACTTTTGCCTCTTTAAACACATTTTTGCCACTTTTTAATCCCATTTACCACCTTTTCAGACCATTTCTTCCATTGTAAGCCATTGTTGTCAAGTTTAAACCCTTTCCACTACTTTTTCAGCCCGTTTTTTTCCATTTCTAAACCACTTGCTGCCTAATTCTGCCTCTGTTGATCCATGATTGCAACGATTAACCAATTTTACCACTTTTTTGCCACTTTCTGCCCATTTTAACTGCGTTTCACTATTTGTTATGGTCATTTTGCCAGTTCAACCCATTTCTGCTACTTTCCACCTATTTTTCTGCCTCTGTTAAACCATTTTCCCACTTTCTGATCCTATTTCCCCTCCTTTTCCACCCATTTCTGCCATTTTTCCGCCATTGTTAACCCCTTTTACCACTTTATATGCCACTTTAATCCATTTTCGCCTACATTTTTGCCACTTTTTATTCCTAGCCCTTATCTTCCACTGGAAAGCCACTGTTGTCAAGTTTAAACCTATTATTGCCGTTTTCACCACCTTTTCCACCCATTTTTACCCATTTTAACTGCATTTCATTATTTGTTATGGTCATTTTACCAGTTGAACCCATTTTTGCCACTTTCTGCCTTTTTTCTGTTTCTATTAACCCATTTTTCCCACTTTCTAAACCTATTTTGCCACTTTTAAGCCATAATTGCTACTGTTAACTACTTTTACCACTATTTATGCCAGTTTTTGCCACTTTAAACCATTTTTCCCTACCTTTTGGCACTTTTAACCGATTTATGCTACTTCTAAAACCCAGTTTTGCCACTTTTTCACAAAAAAATTGCCATTTTTAACCCACTTTAGCCATTTTAACCCATGATTTTGTTGACCTCCATGGGACCCCCATTTGGCTGGGCCCCTTAAAGCTCTTCCTTTATCCTCCCTCATGGGTGGCCACTGGGGGGTCCCTGGCTTCTGGCGCCTTTATTTTGGATGAAAAGTATGAGAATCCCTGAGTTAATCCAGTCATATTTTAAGGGGAAAAAAGTCGATTTAGCTTGAACAGAAAAATCAAAGCTCCTCTTTGGCTCTTACTTTCCCAGGGCCTGATGGAAAACTACTCCAGATTCGTCCCTCTTACACTTAAGATAATCCATTTGCATATGAGTAAGCTTAATTTCCCCGTCTGACTGACGGTTGAATAAAACAACGAAATTCCCTCTGTCTTTCTTCTCACATTTACTTTAGAGGGAAATTTGCTCACAGCAATTCACATAGACATGCTTTTTTATTAGAGGTATGTGAGTGTTGAAATGAGCATTCCCATCAGTCAGCCTTGGCTCTCTCAATCATAAAAGCATCATGAAGAGCTGAAGAGAAGCTGCAGAGTCATTGAAAAGGCCAGACTGGATTAGATGATGAGTCTGTTGAGTGTTTGACCTCATGATTTAAGGTTTGTTTTTAAGAGTGAGAGAAATAAATGAGATCAGAAGGAGATCATTACATCAGAACGTGTAGTCCCGCTCTGACTCCACTCCTATAGATGTTCAGCTCTCATCTGAATATTGGATTAGTCATTTCCAGCAGTGATGGAAAAATCAATCAGAAAAATGTCGTCCACACTGTATATGCTCCATCACCCTGCAGGAGTGACTCGACCAAAAACCACACCAACTCACTCTGCTGCTCTTTCTCCTTGAACTTGTTACAATGCAGTGTTTTAATCAAGAAGAGATCGATGCAGCCAGTGATAAATATTGATCCCTGCAGGGCTGAGACTGTAGCCGAGTTATCTGCTGCACACTCGGAGACTCACACATTCACAGACGTGCACAAACACACAGGGAAGGCTTTGTGGAAGAGTTCACGCTGTTGGGTCGTAATGTGAAGTGAACTGTGAACAATCGGGTGGCTATTAGCAAACAATGTGAATGCTTGAATGAGTCACCACAATCTTTTCTTGATTAACTTTATAAAAAATCTTTAAAACTATTTCCAATCCCAGTCTAAATTTATACACAGAAAACGTCCAGCTGAATCAAAAATATTTTGTAGGTGCAAAGGAGAATGAGTCCATGAAGACTTGCATTCTGGGTAGTGATATTATAAGGCTGCATTGTTCTTCTTATGGGGTTAGAAACTTTTTAGATTTAGATATCAGTGTAGAACATAGAGCATCATTACCCAGAGTGCACTGCACCAAAAAGGCAGCCTGCAGATGAATCTGTTTTATAAATTTCGCTAAAAAGTTTAAAAATATGATGTTTTTTTTGTACCACATGCATATAATAAAGGGGTCATCAAGAACATCTGCACAAGGGCCATATTTAGTCTTGATAGAGACTCTGAGGGCCGGTCTTTCAAACAAACAAAAACTGAATAAATATTTTGGTCTGATTAACATATGATTGTATTAATATTTGTATTTATTTTCCAAAGGCAGGAAATTTTTTAGCTATTACCAGTGAGATCTATCCCTATTATCTATAATGCAGCAGGCCACAAGGAGACAGGCCAGAAAATCCCAAGAATGGACCCTCCCAAGTTGTGATTAAGCACCAGAATTAACTTATCTTCTGACCCTTTTACCCTTTTTTGATCATTTTTGACACTTTTAAAACAATTTTTGACACTTTTCACCCTTTTTGCTACTCTTGTACCCATTTTTGACACTCTTTAACCTCTTTTCATCGTTTTTTTGCACCATTTTTGCCATTTATAACCAATTTTTATACCTTTTGCCCTTTTTTTCCTCTTTTACTTATTTTTGCCACGGTTGAACATCTTTTCCTGCATATTTTTGCCCCTTTGTGCCACTCCACAGCCCATTTTGCCACTCTCTAACCCCTCTTCATCACTTACTCTGGCCATTTTTTGCAACATTTCTGCCAGTCTCAGCCCATTTTTAAAAAGATATTTACTAACAATGGCTGACGAGAAAATTTCTGTAAAAACAGGTCAAAATCAGACCACTCTAAAACTATTTCAATAGTAATTGTTTTTGGGATGGATTTAGCAGCTGCAGACATTTGAAGCCAAAAGATACTCCTAAAACCAGAACATCTTCTTTTCCTCCTTCTCTGAATTTAATGATCTTCTGGAAGCCGGATAGGGAGCTTTTGGGGGGCCTGATTTGGCCCTCGGGCCGCCAGTTGATGATATATGTCTTAATATATAGGGTTCCTTTAAAAGGACAGCAGTTGTAAGGGATTTTCATAATTTTTAACAATAAAGCAAAATTTTAGTTAAAGAAAGAAGCACTCTTATCAGTTGTAGGACAAAATATGGCTAAATTTAGCTGACATAAAAGTCAAAAAGTCCCCAAATGAAGAGCCCCTCAGGGCCACAGGAAATGGCTTTTATTGCCGAGCCAGGCTGCGTCAGACATACTCCATTAATGTCAGTGAGAAATATCAGAAAATAATCAGGATCATTAAAGAGTCAGAACGTCCATCACTAGTGCGTAACAGAGTCTTAGACTGTCACATTTTGAGGTTTAAGGCTGTTTTTAATGAGTAGGAAGTGGGAATGCATTAGCTCTTTAACCAGATTGCACAGTTAGGTGTAAACAGTAAATATTATAAAAATGCAGATGTGTGTTTCACAGATTGTTTTAATGTGTGCAGGACACATCTGTCCTATCAATGTGAAAGAAAAACAGAGATTGGATCCAAACACCGTCATTTTTCTGTGCTCTAATGCGTTTTTGATGTGTCTGTATGACTGATAAGATGTCACTACAGATTATAGAAACAATCCGACCCACGTCATCATGAGCATCACTGCAGACTGAACATTCGGCCTCTGAGATTTTATTTATGGCAAACTTTTTATTTTTACAAAGATGGAAGCCAAACAAACGCCTCAAACACTTGACTCACTGTTCTCTGACACTGAATATTTCCACTGTGCGTGTGGAGGGGTCGGATCAATAAGCACTTTCTTTTTTCTCTTCTCAAGTTGACTCATCGACACTTCTGCCCAAAAGCCACCAAACCACACGGTGTGTCACGTCTGCGCACATTCGAAACCGTAACCTTTCAGTGTGTGCCCTCGCAGTGTGAGTGAGGCAGTCAGAAGTGACGTACTTTTAACAGCTCTGACTGATAATGATTTACAGCAGCCAGAGGGAAAAGTTTAAATCAGAACTACATCTGGTAGGAGAGAATTCTACGGCAGCCCTGACTGTCCAATACAAAAACTTTTAAAAAAACATTAAAAAAAAAATTTTTACTAGACATAAAAACATTTCACTGAATGCAGCAACACTTAATGACCCATAAAACAGCAAGATAAAACATTTAATGATATGGGGAAAAAAAATCATAAAACACTCAATTCATGAAACACAAAAACTAATGGAATGCTAAAACACACTGATTAAAAATATTTAGTAAGGTGTTCAAACATTTTATACAATAAGAACATTTAAACAAACATTTAATAAGTTGCAAAAAAAAAAAATCAAAACAGCTAAAAAAAATTAAGGATTGTTTATAATATCAGTGATGTATAAAGAATTTTAATGAAACTCAAAAGCATTCTCCGAAATATATAAAACATTTCATGTACCTAAAAAACTTGTCATAAAATGCAAAAGCATCAAGAAAAAATTTGAAACACAAAAAAGCTCAGAAATGCCGAAACCTTTAATGATCATTTTAAAAAAATAAGATTTTTTTTAAACCAAAAAATTGGGAAAAATGAAAAAAAAAAGGTAAAAATTTAAAGATCATGATGGTTTAGCTTTCTTTATACATTTTGATATTTTCAATGTCCGTTTCATTAAATCTTTCTTCATCATTGAAATATTTTTCTGTTAAGTAATTTTTTGTGTCTGTAAAAAATAGTCTTGCACTGCAAAAATCCCAAGGAAAAATGTGAAACACAAAACAGTTTTCAGAAAAGGCAAAAATATTTCATAATAAGCAAAAAAATAATAATAATAATAATAATAATAATAATACAGAGAATGCAAAAAAAAAAAAAGTCAAAAATTTAATATTATGATGTTTTTGGTTTCTTCAAATATGTTTAGAAATTTTAAATTGCTGGTTTTATTAGGGTTTTTTTTTTTTTTTTTTTTTGCATTATTGTCTGATTTTTTTGTTTTCTGATTTCTTTGTGTTAAAGTGAAACATGGTGAATCTTTGCATTCAGTTTAATGTTTGTGCAGTTGACTCTTAGGGCCACTGTAGGTTGTATATCGAGACTTCTTACTCTTCAAATGCCTGTTAAAAAGACATGATAGTGGGCTTTTTGCTCTGTTTTGTCATTCAGTTTTGACATTCTTCTGGCTACCAGACCACTTTGAGATACCTGCGTGTAAATCAGTGAAATCAGCTGACTAATGATTCCTCCGTTTCAAGGCTGCACACTCTTCACATGACCAAAATGAGTGCGTTGATGCAGAAGCTGTGAAATGAGCACAGTGATTAAAGAAACCACTGAGATGAGCGAGATAACTCAGAGCGACATGCAGCAGCAGCTTCAGCATCTGTGTTCACCAAAGGGTCACTGATGGAGCAGTGTATATCACAGCCCATTAACAATCAATACTCTGGCACCAGCAGCACAATATGTTCTTTCACAGGCAGAGACATTTAGCACGCAAACTCTTCTGCACTCTCAGAAACCTCAGATCAAAACTTTACATCACAGGGGATGTTTTCTCATGTGAGAGCAAACTCAAACTTGTGAGGAGGTTTAATAGTGATGGTTTAACAGGATATTTGGGGGAAAAATAAAAGAACTTCACCCTAACAGAGCATGAATCCGTACACATTATTTCCTGACAAGTAAATTTTAGTCATTTTCCTGACATCTTCACCTTATCAAATCTTTACATGGATTTGCAGATCTGTACATGCATTTGTGGATTTGTGCATGCATTTGCAGATCTGTGCACGCATTTGTCGATTTGTGCGCAGATTTTGTATGCATTTGCAAATACTTTTGTAATAAATATAGCTCCATACTACCAAAGCACGGCACAGCCTTAAATTCCAGGTTAACAATGAATGCACACCAGACAACACATTTACTAAAACAAAGACAGAAATGATGAGTCATATCTCGTTCTTGGCTTATCCTGTACAACAGAGGGTAATGAGGAGAGCCAGATCCTTCCTTTGGCTACATCCTAACAGTGTTTCAGGTTTTTCTGCTGCTGCCTGAATCAGGTTCTAATACAGAGCAAAACTGGATGTTAAAAACAAGCTTAGAGTGAAAGTTCAACTAGGAAGTTTCATGTTGTGAACATATTGGACAAACTGATGCATGTTTGATGCATGTTCATGTATCAAACATGCATCATTATGTCGTGCATGTTAATGTGTGTGCAGCGATTGTGTGTGGGGACTTCTGCCAAAGAGGCCAGCAGACAAAGTTTGTGGAGCACTGATTTAAATGTTTTAACAGCATGATCGCTGTATGTATGACAGAAATCACAGCTGCAAGGCACCTCAGCATACTGGGTTAAAGTGCAAAAATATATATGAACCTTATATTATCAAAACGACAATAAAACAAAACTTTATTTGAGTTTTCAAATGTAGAAAGTTACATTTAAATGTTTAATATGAAAGTATGGAAGCCCTTAGTGGACAAACATCCATATGCTGTAAGTTTCAATCGAGCACCTGAAATTCACTTGTCATCACAGAAAAGCTGTGACATCTTCACCTTATCTATTATTGTTAGACCGACTATCTTTCTCTTCCTATGTTATTCATATAAATATAAATGTTACAGACCACTCTATCAATCTTATTGCCAATATCACCCGGCTCATACAGCGTCATAATGGCAATTTCTGTTAAATACGACACAATGAACCCCCTGTCTTGTAGAGATGTCAATTCAACCACCGCTGTGATACGACTTTGGAGATTAGGAAGTCATAATAATAATAATTATAATATAACAGTATAATAAGATAACATTTCTCATTTCACATTGATGTTTTATAGAGCCGTTACCAAGTCTTAACTGCTGCCTCCTGTGTGAAGCCTATCTGATGAGAAAGGCAGCCTTGCCTGTGAGCCCTCACTGAGGGCAAAGACCCAGGCGCTACGCTTACAGATCCAAGCACACGCTTACGGATCTCAGTACAAATCGTGTGCGGTACAAGTGTTGCAAAAGTCACGTGTGTATGACAGCCAATTGAGAGGCAGATTCTGAACCAAAATGAACAAAGTCCACAATTACAAATTGGTCTACATATTTGCAGATTAGTGCATGCATTTGTGGATTTTTGTACAAATTTTCAAAACTTTGCACACATTTTCAAATCTTTACATGGATTTGCAGATCTGTACATGCATTTGTGGATTTGTGCATGCATTTGCAGATCTGTGCACGCATTTGTGGATTTGTGCATGCATTTGCAGATCTGTGCACGCATTTGTCGATTTGTGCGCAGATTTTGTATGCATTTGCAAATACTTTTGTAATAAATATAGCTCCATACTACCAAAGCATGGCACAGCCTTAAATTCCAGGTTAACAATGAATGCACACCAGACAACACATTTACTAAAACAAAGACAGAAATGATGAGTCATATCTCGTTCTTGGCTTATCCTGTACAACAGAGGGTAATGAGGAGAGCCAGATCCTTCCTTTGGCTACATCCTAACAGTGTTTCAGGTTTTTCTGCTGCTGCCTGAATCAGGTTCTAATACAGAGCAAAACTGGATGTTAAAAACAAGCTTAGAGTGAAAGTTCAACTAGGAAGTTTCATGTTGTGAACATATTGGACAAACTGATGCATGTTTGACGCATGTTCATGTATCAAACATGCATCATTATGTCGTGCATGTTAATGTGTGTGCAGCGATTGTGTGTGGGGACTTCTGCCAAAGAGGCCAGCAGACAAAGTTTGTGGAGCACATGTCAGGTTGCATCCCACATGCATGGGATGCAACCTGACCACTAGGCCATTCAGCCCCCCAGTAGGAGTGGGAATCACTAGTGGCCCCACGATACGATATTATCACGATACTTGGGTTACGATTCAATATTATTTCAATTTTAAACATTTTGCAACACAGTTAGTATTTCAGTACCATATATTGCGATATATTGTGATCTATACCATTTTTTCAAATGTTTAGCTGATTCAGCATTAGTCTTGCCCTCATGTTTGTTGAATTTCCACTGTATTTTATTTTCATTTAACATTTCTTGCAAATCTCATGTGTATGTCCATCTTTTTTGTGCCCTCCTTGCAGTCATAATGTCCTTCCCCTGGTGCCGCTATGTTTGTTATATCAAAGACTTCAGTTTATAATAGCAATTCATTAGAAAAAATCAATACTTGGTGGATGAGACAATACGATATATCACCAGACAAAATATCGTGATACTATGCTGTATCTATCTTTTCTCCCACCCCTAGCCTCCAGCTGACAAAGGTCTGATGGCCCGGCTTAAAACTCTTTCAAACCTAATCACACACACAGCTGATACCGCTGAGCTCAGGGGTGGAAAGTACTTTTTAAAAACACAACTTTTACTTGAGTATATTTTGGGGAAAGTATTGTACTTAGTTACATTTTTAATGCATAAAGTACTGAGTAAAAAATAAACAGTAAATTTATGATTTACAGTAAATAAATGATTGACTTCTACAACACATGACTGTCAGTAGAAAATAGCAATGATCTCACATTGCATCCTGTTATGATCCACCATAAATAACACCTTACTGTATATAGACAACCTTGTTGGAGATCCATATTCTATTGTTAATATTGCACATTAAAGAAAGATCATATTTCATCAAAAATCCCTTCGGGCTTACAAGTAGCTGCTCAATATTCTGAGTAAACTTTAAACGACTGCATATTACATGAGTAGATGTATAAAGCAGTATTTTTACTTCTACTTAAGTACATTTTTACAAAAGTATCTGAACTTTTAATTGAGTGCACCAGTCTGGTACTTTTTCCACCTCTGGCTGAGCTAGGTCAGTATTTACAGGCAATTTATTAGTTGAAAAACCTACAAAAATGTTCATATTTGGGGCTCAGATGGCCAAGTCGTTTAAAGCGCCCTGTGTATGCAGGCGGCCAGGGTTCGAATCTGGCCTGTGGCCCTTTCCCGCGTGTCTCTCCCCACTCTCTTGTCCCTGTTTCCAACTCTATCCACTGTTCTCCTCTATCAAGTAAAGGCACAAAAGCCCAAAATAAATCTTAAAAAAACAAATGTTCATATCTGCTTACACCAATAAAATCTTTAAATTCTAAAACATGCACACACTGATATACTGATAATAACATGCATCCCCATCTTTTATTTATAAAACTGCAATCAAACTGTCTAAATTGCACAAAATCTTCAGTGCATTGCTCTCTCTTTGTCTCATGGAAACTTTTGTTTTAAAAGACTGAAAATCTCAAGTTTTCTTGTTAAGTTTCAGCATTTTTCAATGCTATCATCTAAATAACAGAGAGTATTTTGTTGTAAATGTTAAGATGAATTACATTAATCCCAATTAAGGTCTGCAACTAGTGCACACATTTTTAAAATTTGCAGATAATCGCATGATTTATTGTCACTTGCATGCTTTGGTTAAGCAACGTCGGCGTCTCCCTGCAGCTACAGTGATGCAAAATAAGTCCACCACTGCTCCTTAATGTCTCATTCACTTTAAAACCTCACAGACACCTCAGTGGACAAGTCAGAAGTCCTCCACACATTGTGATATCAAACATTTACCTTTTTACTGTCCAGTTATTTCTTTTTTAATCCATAACAAGTTCTGTTTCCATGGTTAATTTCAACTTGAATCTACCTATAAAAGCAGCAGATCTGTGTCCAAACAAGAAGTCACTTTCTCTTAGCTTAAGGCAGTAGAAAAATCTAAAATGACACAAGAACAGTTTTAAATGAAAAATAGTGGACATGACAACCTTTACGAGTTCATTACCCTGACTTATTGTTACTAACAGTACTGTCACTGTCATTTTAACCTAACGTATCCCTCTGGCCTTCACTGACAATGATCATATGATGAGTTGAACTGTGTATTTGGCGTTCCTGTCACATGCTCTCTTTCATGTTTTTAGAGACATATTTTCACTCAGTAGAGAAGCTAGGTCAGAGTTTTAGTTATTTAAAAACATGATGTTGAAATATGTGCGTTCATATGTTCCTCTCTGTGTGAGACTCAGCGGTAGCTCAGTCCAGTCCACTTCCCTCTGTGTGTACATGTGTTTATGTGTATTTGAAGAGTCACATCATGTCTTAAATTAGCTCCTCATTCTTTCAGGGGGACTCTAACCCCGCATGGCTGTCCTCAGGCTGTGTAATATGAGTGAGCTGGAAGAGTATGAACATGTGAATGTGATTGAGCTGCTCTCACTGGAGACGCTGCAGACAGACGAGTCAGATAGAGTAGGGAAGAGTCAATCTCATATCTGCTACTGAGATTAGATTAGGTCTTTATTAGAGGTCAGCTACAGGTTTTTCAGGGCTGACAACACATGCAGTCATTCAGAGTTAAAGAGACTGATAAATGATATTTGGAAACATTTTTCATTTGTTATAACAAATAAAGTGTTATTAATGCGATAAAAGAAAATGCGAGATCAACAACTACAGAAAATGAACAGAAAATGAACTGGAGAAAAGCAGCAGAAAAACAGGAAGTGATGCCGTACACTCACTGTGTCATTGGTACTCAGGCTTCAAAGCTGTTTGGTTGGTACTTGTGTGACAACTAGCCAATCAGGTAGCGGGTGGGACATTAGGTGAGACTGTGGAGAGTGACAACAGAGCCGTATGGGAAGAAACACCTTAGCCAGAAAATAACTCAGTTTTCAATTAACTCCCTGAGGATGGCGTTGTCGTATACAACAAGAAAGACATGTGTTATTCAAATTGAATAACTTTTTTTTTTTTTTTTTTTTTTTAAGGTTTATTTTGGATATTTTTCTGGCTTTATTTGAAAGAGGAGGACCGTGGATAGAGTCGGAAACAGGGACAAAAGAAGGAGAGACATGTAGTAAAGGGCCTCAGGCCAGATTCAAACCCAGGCCGTCCACGTACATGGGGCGCGCCTTAACCACTAGGCCACTTGCGCCCCAAATAACTTTTGAACTGTAAATCGTAGGCACTTACCTATTTGTTCCCCTTATAGCCCCCCCATTGTGCCATTCCAGTGCCGCTATCCACACATTTATAGCTCTTACAGAATGTTTTCTAGCAAACCTGAAACTTGGCTGACTTTTTGGGGTCTGTGAAGATTAAATACATGACAGTAACTCTGATATTGGAAGTCTTTTTATCTATCTTTATCCAAGTTTTTGATTGTTCCTGCAGTTAGCCGGTTAGCCTGCTGCCACATTGTCTGTCTGTAGACACAGAGTCGCTGTAATTTGTCCCTCATAGTTATTGCAAGACTTTATGTCACAGAATAATATTCTTTTAATTCTTAGGCCCCAAAGAGATGGGAGAACAAGTCTGTGTGAAAAAACCTGTAGTCATTAATGTTTACAGTGTGTAATACAAACAAATCTTTAAGTTTTAATATCTGATTAGGTTTTTTTTTTGTTTTGTTTTGTTTTTGTCTATGTAGTCCCATGACTTTTTTCAAAATTCAACTAACATTATTGCAGCCCACATATTGTTAAAGCCCAGGTTGTCCTAAAGAAAAGGATGTTAAGAGCTTGACTGTGCACCACAGAGTCAACGTTTTACAAGCTTTTTCAGACAAAAAGTCCAGATGAGACACAATGGTTCAAAAATAGCTTAAGGTCCAGAGGGTTAACTGATTTCACAGACTGTCTGTAGAATAAAGTGCCAAAAAGAGACTCTTCTAAATGCTAAATATCAGCTGTGATAATGGACCAGGCCAACAATCCGGCAGCACCTTGTCTATATGGACAGTGGTTTTCAAGTGGTGGGTCAGGACCCAGAAGTGGATCGTGGAGCCATTTTTAGTGGGTTGTGAATAAATTCCTGGAAAAATAATGCATCAAAATGTCACTGCATTATTTTTCATTCTCCTTTTCATTGTCTACATGATTGGTCAAAAAATATCAGATATTTGGGTCGCAACCTCTCATTAAGGAGTTGAGGGTGGGTCCTGAGGCTTGACCAGTTAAGAACCACTGGTATAAAAAAAAAAAAAAAAAAGAAATATCCTACCATATTTGATTGATATGATGGATTTTTTTGTTTTTCTTTATTAACAGTGAGAGGCCTTTTGACGCAGTTATTTTTTGTTTTCTACTCAGCCCAATTCAGACATTGGTGTTCTAAAGTTAACCATTGATGATGCCTTTTAGCCAAAGAGGAAATGTTAGTCTTGCCATAACAAATCCATTATCAATGATAATTTTCTGCTTTCAGCTTTTGGGCTTTTTGAAAATGAGAAATGCATGACATGATGTTGCACATGTCTGATCATTAATGGTTAAAGAGAACTGATGTTTTCTTTCTTTGGGAGCTACTAGTGTTCCTAGGAGTATAATTTCCTTTCTGATAAATGTCAAACTATAAATGCATTTAGCCCACTAGTCTCCAGTCAAATAAATGCCCTCTGTAAACTTAACCATGCAAGTATGAAATGACTATGCCAGCTCTGAGACCAAACCAGACCAATCAGTGTCTTTTGAGGAGAACAAGGTGGTAGCTAAAGGTGGGGTTTTGTTGTACTAGAAGCAGTTGGCGATGGCTGCAGCCGGTGTAGGGATTAGCCTGGATGTCGCTATAGTGTAGCGATGAGATGTGCTTGCCTACTACCACCTCATTTTCTCTTGGCACTCTGATTGGCCTTAATGTTTGTCCAATCACCTTTAAGGTTTTTTTTTTTTTTTCCAATAGTCCTGCCCCTATCAAAAGCTTGATGAATGATGTGAAATATCCCACGTAATGGATACAAGAAACAGTCATTTGGCATCTAGTTTATAAAAACAAACTTGACACTGCAGCAGTAAAACAATATCACACTAAAATGATGCACCACTGCTCTGCAGAATGTGGCTAATGTTAGTAATGCTAGCACCATTGGCCCTCAATCCATTTTGCAGGTTAACATCCACAACTACGTTGAATTTTTTCAGTGAATGAGTGTAAATGGCCAGCTATATCAAATGTAGTCTCCGTCTTCTGATTGAGATCCCAGTTTTAGTCAATAAAGTCTCCACATTTTAGTCAAATTTTTCAGTCAAAACATTTATTGTTTTTGCATGAACCTGGTGTAAATCACTGGTGTGTTTTATGCATCCTGCAAAACCTGGAATCCCTGCTCTCTACTGCTACAGATTCACCCCTCCTAACAGCTTGTGCTCTCTCATATCAGGGATTTTGAATGTCCAACAAAAACTAAATTACATTTTAGTCTCATTTACTCTCCCTGGCTAAAACTAAACTTAGATTTCATAGAGTTTAAGTAATCAAAGATCTATTTTAAGCTAGTCTTAGTAGTCTTCCTTGAGGAAAAAAACTTGTCTACTCATTTTTTCCAACTAAAAGTTTCAGTTGATAAAATTAACACTGCACTGAATGCTTTGGTTATGTAAGAGTATAACCTGACACAGCCTCTGGACAACTTAATCTCCTATTTTCTATATCAAAATAGAGCTAAACTTTTCTGTTCTTATGTGCTAAGAGTTAGCGGTTGTTTATGTCAGAGTGAAGAGCATTATGGCAGCTATGCAGTCGTCATTAGAGCTCACAGCTATTTTTTCACCATCATGTCTCGTCTGGAATTTTTTTCTTAAAAAGCTTGTAAAACATCAACCTGTAGTGAGCAGTCAAGCTCTAAACATCTTTTTTTCCAGGACAACCTGGGCTTTAAGAAAATATCTAATACAGTAATGTCACTTGATTTTTTAAGAAGTTATAGGACTCTAAAGACAAAAGAAAAAACAAATCAGGATTTTTAAACTCAAAGATTTTTATTGATAACACACTGTTAACAATACTGACCAAGTATTTTCTTTGCACAGACTTGTTCTCCCATCTCTTGGGAACAAAATGAACAACAAATAAATATTCTGTTTTCAAAATATCTACATATATACAAGAAAAGTCCATGCACTTTTTTGCATTTAGATTCATTTGTGACATTCCTTTAAGCAGTAGAGATGCAAGTGGTCAACTGCAGCTCCCCAAGATGCACTGCTTGTAAAAATTGCCCTCAACAAATATGGCACTACCCACTGAAGAAAGCCAAAGTACATGATCAAAAATGGATTAAAAATGGACAAAAAGATGCTTATTATTGGATCTAAAGTCGTGGATTCAGTCTGTAAAGACCCCGAAAAGTCACCGAAGTTCCGGGCTTGCTAGAACGGCGTCCTTAAGGGCTACAGAGACAACAAGTGTAGCAAATGAACGGCAAAATGGTCAGCTTTCAGAGGAAAAAAGAGTAGGTGTCTGTGACTTATGGTTCAAAAGTTATTAATGTTTTTACAAACTGTGTCGCTTCTTGTTGTATACGACAACAATGTCCTCAGAGACCCCAGGAAGTCAGCCAAGTTCTGGGCTCACTAGAAAATGTTATGTAAGAGCTACATATGCATAAAGAACATATTTGGAAAGCCGCAGCTTTCACAGGAAAAAAACAAGGTAGTGTCTACAACTTACAGTTCAAAAGTTACCAAGCAATTTACAAAGGAGTGTGCCTGTGGCACGGATCCATGACGCGTGAGCTTTAAGGGTTAAGTTACATACATTACAGTTTAGATGGAGCATTTGACCAGGATTGTGGGCCTGAAACGATTAGAAAATATTGATGACTAGTTTAACAGATTCCTAATTCAGGTGCCGACCATGATGGGATCTGAATCTAACCATTTAGCCGGCTAACTGCTTGCATTCCTACTCAACTTAAATAGAGGAGAAAAGGGTTCATCATTTTCATGCCTTCTATTGAGGGTAGTTTGGGTTTTGGTAGCATCAAAGAACAAAATAATGAAAACATTTTTGATGAGTAGCTTGATTTTTTTTTACCTTTTTACAAGTGAGAGGTGCTATATACACTGAGATGCTATGCATGTTGTTCTTTTTCTTCAGTTAGCCAAAGATGATGGCTTTTTAGCTGCAGAGGAAATGCTGCTCTTGTTTTCACAAATCTAATATGAATGGCAACTTTCTGCTTTCGCACTTTGGATTTTTTTAAACAAAAAATGCAAAACATGATGTTGCACATGCTTGTTTGTGAATGGTTAAAGGGGACTGATCTTTGTCACTTTGTGAGCTAGAGCCACAGAAAAAGGTGTGAACAGTACATGAAGTCAGTGAAGAAGTATCTGATGTGAAATGCAGCATGGCGTCTCAGTCAACTGGAGGATCTTCAGACATGTTTGGTGTCTCTTTGTGCTGATCAAGGGTCTTTTACCATCAGTTACATTAGTCCATGTTTCTTTTATCCTCCTCAAAGGCCCCGATATGTGGCCCTGTCATCTCATCTGGATATATACAGTACATATATGTATACCTCTGTTCTGCTTATGCATGTCACAACAAAAAGGCTGTTTGCACATTTTCTTTGTGTTGCACACGCAGAAGCGATGTGTGAAAAGCTGGTTATTTTTTTACCCTATCACCACACTTGTACCCTCCAGCCCACTCACACATAAACACACATTCTCTCTGCTTTGCGCACAAACACCCACACAGACACATGCGTGTGCACAGACGTGGCTTTTGAAGGTTTTGTCGTGGGCGATGCCTCTGTGTCACCTCTTTCCTGTGGGGAGACTTTCCACTTTGCTTTTTTTCCATGAGCACTCTGAGCGTGAGTCGGCGGCTGAATTTTTTGTCAACCTCATGAGCGTTTTGAATTTATTGTTTGCTTCCACCTTCACCCTGCCCCCCCCACTCCTCTCTCCATCCGCTTCCACCCGGCTACATTGATAATGCAGTACATAATCCAGTCTCGGGCACATTTACACTAGCAGCCCCTTCGCCCTGCCAATCATCGGCCTAATTAGCGCTCCTGCTCCGTCTGTGGCGGGAAATCGCCCCACATCGTGTCCTAATCCGGGCCATCAGTGGCCGCACTCCATGCTGGCACTGGTGGTTTTTTGGGGCTTTTCACTTCCATCATGAAGTGGTTTCTGTACTTGCAGATTGAGGTGTTTGCATAAACAGAAGTTGTTTCCTTGTTGATACAGTCAAACGCACAGGAAGAGGTTGAGACAGATTGTTGTGAGTGCAGGTGAATCTCGTCTGTCAGTGCAGATATCCAGCATGAGGTAGGATACGCAACAAGTCTTTTCTCATCTTTCAATTTCATTGTATGCTCGTCTTTTGTGGTGGCTCTATGGCATGTTTGTGGTATAAATATACTGTATGGCTGTTGAGGTATTTACATTGAAGGTTTAAATGAACATCTAAATGGCTATGAGTCATGGTGAGTCACTAAATGTTGGGCAGCCCGTTCAAAGCTGAAAACCAATCTTAAACATATTTGTTCACTGGGTTTCCCCCAGAATGTCAACCACACTGATTGTGCATTAGAAGAGGTGGTGCAGTTTTGATGGTTTGCTGTGTTAATTTTGGCAGTTATAATAGGCTTCTTCTAAGTCTCTGGCAAAAGCCACATACTTTCATACTGCAGTCAGGGGCATTCGCTTCAAAGATTTAACCCTTTAGTGCAAAATAGATGTGCAGTTTTACTTGGCTCTGCTCCAGAGATGCTCCCTGGGTTAGTCAAGCAGCATGCTTAGACTGTCCAAGCTTAACAACCATATAGACAAGCCTATTGATAACAATGCATGTGAAATCAAGTTTGGCAGCAATCCACTTCTTAGCAGCATAACAGTGAATATGAGAGCATGAGAGGGATGCAACATTTAAATGGACCAATTTGTTGAGAGAATGAGCTGTGATTGGCTGTGAGTGTTGGACAATTTAGTAAGCTGGCTGTCAGCTGTTGCACCTTAGCCTATGACTTTGTAACCTTGCAAAGCAGATGTATTTGCTAGACTCATCTTTAACATCAGGCAAATCCGTCTTGAAAAGCTCCAATCCACAATGTTTGTGTTGAACCGAACACTGTTCGGACCAAACATATGAGGGGAACGAGGCAGTAGATACGTACAGATATTCATACGTACAACCAAACATACGTATTTCAAGCCATTCACGTGAATACAAAATCTCAGGAACGCTTTGAAAAATTGTCTTCAAACTTTGCACTGATATCAATTCAGACCTAAGGATAAACTGATTGGATTTTGGAGGTCAGCGGCTAAGAGCATTGGGCCCCATGTTCATCCCCTGCATGAGAAAGTGATATCTGAAGAATGCTATGAAATATTTTCTTCAGTCTTTGTGCAAATGTGTCCTGAGGGTCAGAAATAAACTAGTTTTATTTGGAGATAAAAGATGAAGCCCAAAAGCAGTCTAGCCCTCCTTATTGATCCTCTACTTTCCTTTCAATGTCCAACTTTTTAGATTGTAAAGCTGTATAACCACCTTGCAATAGTTCTAGTTTTAAATATTTCTTGTAGCTCCTATGTGGTTTGGACTCATATGACAATGCCTCCAAACCAGGTGACTGCCAGGATTGTAGTTTTAATGTTTTCAAGCTCTAAATACATCTGACCATAGCTACGTACGTATATACGACTGGCCATACGTGCTTCCAAGCTGTTCTTGTGAATGTCAAATCTCAAGAGCGCTTTGAGAGATTTTCTCCAAACTTTGCACAGGTGTCCACTCTGACTCGAGGATAAACTGATTAGATTTTGGAGATCATAGATCAAAGGTCAAGGGCATTGGACCCCATGTTCATCACTTGCTTGTGAACTTGATATCTCAGTAATTAAACTGGTTTAATCTGGAGGTTCCTGTTTGGTCAGGGTTCCTATGATTTAAAGCTGTCTTTAAAATGTTTAACTAAATGATCTTTTTGCTGGACATTTTAACAAAATAAGAGCCCTTTTCAGCTTTTATTGCTAGTACTGTTGGTGGTCAATGATTCACAGGGTGTCCACAATTTATATTCTAAAGGCTTAATTCTTTCATAACTTATTCAGCATCATAAATGTGCAACAGTTTTCTAGGAATGCCTTACACTGAGGTCAGCCATAAAAATGCCACATTAGACCAGAATAAACTGAAACAAATGGGTCCCAATATCAGCCAAAGACCGAGACAGAGCTGAGAGGCAGCAGCTCTGCTTCAGACATCTGACAGAGCGAGCAGTCTATAGATAACCCCCGTGTTTCTATCACATGTGCACTGTGTTACCATATAAGACAGCAATATGACTCACTCCGCTCACTGACCTACTATGTGGGAAGTCATGATTCATGCAAGCTGCATTTAAGCATGCAGGGACCAAAAATACTCCGGCATGCAATCACCCAAACACACACTCACACATACCTCACTTGCTCAGTCATACTCACCACCCACAGACACAGATAGGCTCAGATGCTGTCGCTAACACTCAGTGAGAGACGTTAGAAAGTTGTCAGAACAAAGACTGGAATAACAAGATGACTGGAGCTGCTGCACCTGATGCCTGTCTGAGGTAATGCCAACGTCCGCTAGCAGCTTTCAGGGCAGGGATTCTTTCACTTTCTCTGAACCTAAATAGATGCTGAAGGTTGTTTTCAGGCTGTAGAAGTCTTCTCCAGTTCAGTAGACAGCTTCAGTTAAAGCTTCATAGCGCTTCTAGCCGTGCATATTATTCCTCGACAGCATCTTTGCAACTCATTTGGCCGCATAGCTCGATCTGGAAGGTCGTTCTTTGGGGTTTGGCTTGATTTTGCTCTTCAGCGTGAGCAGCTCTTTCACAAAGTGTTAGTCAGCAAGATATTTTTAGCCTCCAGGGAGTTGGTGTTTGGATAAAAAGGTGCTGCAAATGACCTCAAGTTCAGTAGGAAAGTTTAAAAACTTGTCCCCAGATTACTTGGGGAAGGGTTTCAGCCTTTATTTGGACATTCTCTTATTTTTATTGATAACAGGGACTGAAAAGGAGAGCTGCCTTTTTTGTCTTTTTGGTATTTTCCGCTTGTCAAGGACATAAACCTCAGTGTATCTTCATGTAGATGTTGCCAGCCTAGCAAAGACAACAGTTTCCTGATAGCATCTTTGCTTATACTCTGATATGGCTGTCAAACTGACTCACTTTCTGTGGAGTTTGGCCTCATTTACATTTTTTAAACTCTGTTTAAGAACTGTTTGACAGCAGATAATCCTCAGCCTGTTTCGGGATGCTAATGTCATGCAGAAATTGTAATGTTGTTTACTAGGGGTGTCCCCGATGACTCGTCAGAATTTCACCTGTAATCAACCATCAAATGTCGCTGATCCATATTCCCATTTGCAACATAAGCAACAAACCACATCATTAAACTTTCCGTCTTCTAGGCTCAGAGCCATCTTTTTTACACTCATTAAAGTTACGTTATTACCATATTAAACCTTCCCTTCCTTACAATACAGAAGGTTTAGAACTGAACAATCCTATTCATCACCCAGTAGATGTTATTTGTTGTCCTGTGGTGCTGGCACAACTTATATTTGACTTTTTATGGATCATCTTAAACGTTTTGTTTCTAATAGCTGACCATGTTGGGGAGACAATGTCAAAAGATTTTTAATTTTCCATTTTCTTTCATTCATTGCATTGCCCTTATCTGATCTGATGTCCTTTGCTTTTATTTCTTTACTTATTTAAATGCCATATACCTGTTTTTATCAGATGTCCCAGTCAGGTTTTTTGCAACCAATCACAGATCCCCTATGAGTTAGACCAGCCAATCACGGATGTGGTACACAATCATCTTCGTTTAGTGGTTGGTCAGTCTACTTAGCTTTGTAGTGTACTGGAACCTCCAACAGGTGGCGACATTAGCTGATAAAAGGAGCACAGAAGTCATCCTTATTCAGCCAACAGCATGCCGTTACTTCCTCTGTTTAACACAGCAGAACTCAGAGCAGGTCCAAAACAATGCAGCAAGTATCTTATTGTAAGACCAAATCAGTTACACAATGCAATGATTCATTCGTTACGTGGGTTCCTTCATGTGGATTAATTCAACACAATTATTTAGTGAATAGAAATATATTAAAATGATTCAACAGTGCAAATAGTCTAATGATAAAAGGTAATAAGTCTCAGTACATTAAGCAGCTAATGCAATAATATTGTGTTCCTGAGGATACAAATTTCACCTCCGAATAACTGTTTTTATTCAAGTCCATCTCTAAATTTCACCTAAATTCTCCTTTCTTGAAGTTGCATTCACACACATTATTTCACCTTCATCTAATACACATTTAACTCACTTGATTGCGTTCACATCATGATATACACACAATCCAGGGATGTACCGTGTTAGATTTTTGCTGATATCCAGTGTGCTGATATTTACAAATTCATCTTAGTCAATACCGATGTCAATGCTAATATTTAAATGTAGTTTATAGATAAAACTAAAGTCCTTAAGACATCACAATTTAAAGTTTAAGAGTGAATATGTTCACTAATTTTAGTCCTTTAACCCTTGGTTCCCAATCTTGGGCCCCTAAGGGGGGCGTCAGAGATCTCAGGGGGGGCGCGAGGCTCTGTCTGCCCTGAGGTTGTAAAAATTTGACTGACAGAAATCATGTTATAACACTCCTACATAATTAATACAATGGTTGGTGGGAAAAATAATTTGTGTTTAGGGACACTTTGTTTGGATTTGCACAAAAAAAAATCACATTTATGTTCATTTTGGCTAATGTTAAGTATTATTATTTTTCCGTGTCAGTCCTAGGGCAATCAAGTTTTCTCAGATACAAGTAGGAGGGGCTTAAAGGAGCTTTTAATCACCTACATATCGATTATAAATGTTGGCAGAAATGTTCATATCTGCCTATACAATTATTCACATTTTAAGCAAAAATCTACTGATAACATTGTCTATCCCTTTTACATTCACACTGTTGCTCCAACAGCCCTGAAAACGTGATCGATATATTCATGCACGACGAGGGTGAATGAGTAAAAGTGTGGGTTATTTTCAGAATTTCTTTAAAATAAAAATTTATATCTAGACAAGCTAAGAATCATGATTTATTTTCAGAAACAGACAAATTTATGCAAAAATAGACATCTGACACCCACACAGAGCTAATGGAGTGATCCTTGTTTCATAAGCAGGTGTTCGACTGTGAGATTAGCAGTCAAATGAGGCTCTTTTAGATGAATCATAAAATATTTAACTATTTGGGGTCTCCCCTTGGTGTCACAATATCAAATGTTTAAGCTTCCACATGATACTGATAAAATATATATACATATATATGATTCCTGTTTAGATACCAGGGCAGCAAAATACAATCCTATGTAATTTCCTGTGTTTAATTACCAATTATTACAGGCAATTAAACAGTGTGTAGGTGTATTTGTACTTTCTAATGGCGTCATTCCTCCTCTGCATGCCTCTTATGAAACAGATGTAGTTTTCTTTAGGTTTCATAGACGTTTGATGCTGTTGATTTCTAGAATAACAGAGACTTTGTAGTTCTGATATTATCCTGATGTAAACGATGCAGACTGCAGGGCTTAAATGCAGATGTTGTCAGACCTGTAGACTGATTTCTCAGTCAGTAATCCAGCTGTGTTTGATGCCTTCCCTGCAGCTTCTGCTCCTCACTAATAGTTTCTTTTTAGAGGTAAATCTCAGCATTGGTTTGAGTATTGATTCACATGGTCGAGGTCACCACATGGATCTTTTCTCTGCTGGTAGATGAAGTAGCTCTGTGTTAATTAGCCTGGTTGCAGATAGATTCAGGGTTGTGCAGCGCTGCAGACGGATGCTGGCTCATTCTCAAAGGTGCTTCATTCATCATCGTCAGCAGCAGAGCAGCTGGGAGCCATGCAGGGTTACCTGAGTCACTCTGGACCTTTGGCAGGTCTGTAGGATGTTTAATAAAGAGACAGCAGAGACAGGCCAACCTCAGCTCAGACAGTGAAAGCAGAAGAAGGCGACATTTCAGGGGACTTTATGCAGAGTCTAGTTTAGACTGAGCCTGCCTGTTCAGGAATTGATGCCGTGTTGTCTTTCCTCCGACCCCCCGATCGAAGCGGAGGGAGACGGTATTGATTTCTATCTGGAGTGAAAAGCACTTGATCCATTTGTTGATGGACTTGAGAATAATGACTCCAGCTGTAGCCTGAAATGACTCGGTGTCCTCCACGTTTACCTTGAACTTTCCTGAACATAAAACCCTGCAGAAGTCTGCAGCTACAGTCTGTCAGGGTCTACAGTGAAGCTTTTTCTTATTGTGAAGTCATTTATCAAGGCCTTTTCAATGATTTTTGTCTTTAGAGTCTGAAAAAAATCTATGCCAAACAGTCATGCAAGTCAATAAACCTTTATTTATGATGAAACTGTTGAAATTTGGTGATAAATAAAAGATAGAGATACATGACAAGGTTAAAAATAAAGACAAAGCACCTACTAGAAAAAATACCATTACATACCATTTTTATGGTGCAGTGGGTTTATTGAACTCCCTATATCATGGGGTTTTACTTTTTCAAGCAATGTGCTTTATAAAAACCTATTTGCACCAAAATATATATATAAAACCCCACACAAACCTTGAGCTGAAATTATAAGAGAACAACATAATTATCAGTTAAAAAGTAATAATTACTTAAAAAGAGTCAACTTTTTAAGAAAAAATAGTTCAGTAAGGTTGAAAGTCATAGTTATGGATTAAAAACATGAAATTGTGAGATAAAAAGTCAAAATTATGGAAAAAATTATCAAAATAATAAGCAAAAATGTCACAATAATGACAGAAAATTTCAAATTATGATTCAGAAGCCAATTATGGAAAATGAAAAATCCAAAATTATGGTTTAAAAAGTCATGAATTTAAAAATAAAAAAGTTGAATAATGAAAAAAAAGTCAAAATGATGGGATTCTAAGTCATATTTATAGAATAAAAGATGTAAATATATGATAAAAGTCCATCATTCTGAAATAAAAGTTCAAATTATGAGTAAAGGGTTCAAAACTATGACTCAAAAGGTCAAATTTATCAGACAAAATGCCAAAACTATGAGACACAAAGTCAAAATAATGAGATTGTAAGTTAGACTTGTGGAATAAGAAGTTTAAGTTATTTAATAAATGTGAAGAAGAATATACTGTATAAAGAAAATTTTAAAAATGTCCCTAAGCCATTAATATGGAATAAAAGACTGAAATTTTGAGATTAAAAGTCACAATTATGAGAGAAAAGGTTGAAATAATGACAAAAAAGTAGAAAATGATCAGATCTTTATAATATTTATAGAATAAAAGGCTTGAATTATTAAATTAAAAATCATGATTATGAGGGAGAATTCAAAGTTATGGGGACAAAAGTCAAAATTATGAAATAAAATGTCAAAATTATATGGAGAAAAAGTTACAATCATGGAGAAAAAGTTAAATTTATGATACATATCTAAATAATAAGCTTGTCAGTCATTATAACAGTAGGAAAGCATGTAATATCATGAATTAAAGGGTCATACCATGAGATAGAAAGTTGAAAGAATTGGGAAAATGTCAGAAGTATGGTATAAAACGTGAGAATTTTTAAACAAAAGTCATAATAATGACACATAAAGGAAAACTTTGGAGGAACAAATTGAAATCATGAGTCATAATAATGACATAGGCGTCAGAAGAAATAATAGAAAGGAAGTCAAAACTCTTTGGAAAAAATGTGACATTTTGAGAAAAAAATCCAAATGATGAGATTATCTTTACTACAACATATGAAAAAACAAGCACGTTAGAAAAACATGTTCATTACAGAAGAATTTATATACATATTTGCTCAATTTTCCCAAGATAGCATGGAAGTTTGGAAATCCTTGTTATGTTGGGTAAACCAGCTTTATTTCCCAACAAAATGGAGATAAATAAGTAGAAATCTTGAGTAAAATACGGATTGAATTACAGAAAAACCAAACAAAAAAAAGGGTTTTCTCACTTTTTTCCCCCTGGCACACATTCGCGACCCACTTTTGGGTCCCAACCCACCAGTTGAGAACCACTGGTCTAAAGAAGCACGTCTAGGAGCTTCTGTAGATTTTTGATCGCTTGCATCGCTGTTCTGTTGTGTCAGTTATTGAAGTGACGTCCTATGGCTAAAACAAAGCTGCAGCCTTTAGTCAGTGTAAAACCAGAACACAGTCCAGCCTGTCCAGTCCAGAGACACGCAACCAGTTGATTATAAAACTTAACTCTGCTGCAGACTGATTTCTACTGAGTTAAGGTTTTTATTTTGGATCGATTGTAGCAGGATTATGCAAACGTAGTCTCCCTGAGGGTCTGATGTGGTTTTCCAGGATGTATATTTCATGACCTCTTATTCTGATTGAAATGCACATGAAGCTGATTCTCTTCAGGTGTCGGTGTGTACAAACATGCTAAATAAACTCATTATGCCCTCAGCTCTCTCAGTATGTACGGAGCAGAGTCTGGTGAGCATCAGCATTGAGTCTCAGATGTGTCAGTGTTGCATTTATTATCTCCAGATCAATATTAGAAACCCGGTGACCCTGTGAGAGGCTGTTAATCAGCAGTGTGGAGAATCAGGAGCTGCTGTCATGGATGTTAGAGAACTTTCCGTGGTCGGAATGGAAAACCCCCAAAAACAGAGAGGATCTGACTTCAGGCGTGAGGTTGTTAAGCTGCTAGTTTGACGCACAACACCAGACTTTAGTGTTTATCACTCTTTTTGCACACTTTGTTTGGGTCAGTGTTCGTGAGGGAAAAATCTCATAGATTACTTCTCGTTTTCTGCGTTCTAACCACACCAGATTTTAAATTCATGACTTCCTAAGTTTGCTTGTTGCAACACAAAGACACGTCAGCTTTCCTTCCTCTAACTAAAAACGGGCTCTCCTATAGAAACCCTTTATTTATGTTTAACAGTGAATCTGCTGGGAGATGGAAGTGTTTCTGCTGACTGGTTTTTATCAAAGAGTCCGAGTAGCAACGGATGAAAACATATTGAGTAAGAAGATTTCTCAGGAAGTCGCAGTAGCTGGCTTGTTTCAGGCCTGATGACAGTGCACACTTACGGGTTTTGAACAGGTTTTGCAACGGTGTCATAAGCCACAGAGGTCAGAGAGTAAACCAGAGACAGCCGTGACACTGAAGTGAAGAAATAACAGAGATAATTTCATTTTCTATAGATGTATCCATGGATCAGTCAGGAAGAGACAATAGTCTAGATCAGCAAGGTCAAACTCAATCACAGCAGGGGCCGGATCCTGAATTTAGGTCTAATCTAAGGACTGACCAGGGTCAACTTTGAACCAAAAACTGTCAACCTTATGTTCACTGGTAATGAATTATGGGAAGTAAAAAAAAACTTGGCACTCATGATAAATGATTTTGAGATTAAAAAATGTCGAAATAAAAAGTTTAAAGGCTCAAAATCTGCAAAAAAGTCGAATGTAATAGTTCAAAAGGTAAACACATGACATCAAATAAAAGGCAAATATATGAGATAGAAAGTCAAAATGTTGACTTTTAAAGGTCAACATTTGATAGGAGATTTGAAATCCCAAAATATAAGATTAAAAGCTAATTTTAGGATTTAAAAAAATAAATTATGAAATAGAAATCAAAACCATTAATTTAAAAAGTCAAAATATAAGATAGAATTTTAAATTGTGAGTCTAAAAGTTCAAAACCTGAGATAAAAAGTCAAAATAAGGAGTTAAAAAGGTGAAAATATCAGATATAGTTTAAAATCATGAGACAAAGTATGAGATAAGAATTAAAAATCATGAGTTTAAAATGTAAAAATATTAAAAATAAATCCAATTCATGAGTTTAAAATGTCAAAATATAAGATAAAATTTAAAATCATGAGTTTGAAATGTAAAAAAATAAGAAAAAATCAAAATCATGAGTTTAAAATGTAAAAGTATAAGAAAAAATCAAAATCATGAGTTTAAAATGTCAAAATATGACAAAAATCTAAAATCATGAGTTTAAAGTATCGAAATATAAGAAAAAAAATCAAAATCATGAGTTAAAAATGTCAAAATATGAGAAAAATTCAAAATCATGAGTTTTAAATGTCAAAACATGAGATACAAATTTTAAATTGTGAGTCTAAATGTCAAAACATAGGACAAAAAGTCAAAATTAGGACTAAAAAAAGTTGAAATATGAGATAACATTTGAAATTCATGAGTTTGAAATGTCAAAATATGAAATTTAAAGTCAAAACCTAAGTTTAAGTCATAATTGTGAGATGCAAAATTGAAAATTTGAAACGAAAACAAATTAATTTCTTTTCCCACATTCCTGACTTTTTGTCTAATTAATTGATTTACTTTTTTTTAATAAGGATATTTTAAATCTTGTAAAGGTTAAGTTAAAGGAAATCGGCAGATGTCATACTGGTGGGCCAGTTATAATGAAAGTAGGATATGAACTCTCAGGCCGGGTATAACTACCACAGGCTGGATTTGGCCCCGAGGCCTTGACTTTGACACCCCTGATCTAGATCATTAATGCAAGAGTTTAAAGGCTTATAGCTGCCTTATATAGCAGAATGCTGGCCTGATAACTTCATCTGCTGCATCTTATGCATGCTTATGCAGCTATCAGGTCTGTATTCTATAATAAGGGAGTGAAATTCAGCATTTTTTCCTTCAATTCATGCAGGCAAATGTTGCAGCCTGACATGTTTCACATCTTTTTGTATTTGACATCACTTATTCTGCACGTGCACACCACAAAGTCAGTGCAGAATCCAGATATCCTGCAGCCAGCTGGGTTTATGTCTCATTAGAGTAGTAAGGATTCCCTCCATAGGTCAATCTCCAGCATATTAAATCATAAATTTCCTTCAGCGCTCACACCTCAATCTAAAGCCTCTACCTGATGGTACAAGCTGCAGTAAAGGTGATAAACTGGATTTAAATTCATGCTATGTTAAGTTTACAAGCTTGAATCAGAATCTGAGCTGCTACTGAAGATAGTACTGGAATCTGAATGTGTATCTTGACATGCCGTGCATCATAGGTGCTGCGCAGCACCACAGGTGTTCTCCTCTAATATTTATCAAAGATGGTGCTGATCACACCCAGGATGGTGCTTCTCTGCGGAACAAACTGCAGAGATCATCAGAAACGTGTTAATGGTTCATTACGAGCATCATGCAGGGACTTCAGGCAGGAGGATTGATTAAACAGAGATTGCTTTATCTCAGCTCTAATAGAAAATGTTAATGAGGAGCAGCTCACTTTGTTGAATGTCTCCCTGGCTGGGTCATCATTATACCTCCCCCTCTGCTTCTTTTATTCCTTTTATTCACTCTCATTGTTGCATGGTAAAGATGATTAACCGTGTTTAACCTGGGTGCATTTTAGCATATTCTAGCTGTGAATGATCAAAAGTTAGGAATGCACTGACAAATCTGTTGAACATCTGTATTAGCCAGCATCCTGCCTGCTGACAAACATCACCCCATCAGCTGATACTGCTGCCTGCACTGGTGCTATAAGTCATTTTTATTATGTGTGCTTCAGAAGTTCAGAGCTGCTGATTCAGAAATGAGGTTGTAAGCTGGAGGTGCAGCACTTTACAAGCCAATGCAGGATACACTATATAGACAAAAGTATTTGGCCGCCTTATCATTACACCAACATGGACTGTAATGAAAGTGTATTCAAAAACAAGTACTTTAATATGGAGTTGTTCCCTGTTTGCAGATGATACTGCAGCTTGGAAGGATTACAACAAGATTTCCGAATGTTTCTGTAGAAACCCATGCCATGAAACTCCTGCAGCACAGGTTTTGCTCTTACATTAATGCCAGTGAAAGTTCAAAACTCTCCAGCTATGGGATCAGCAGAGCATTTGAGACCTTTATGTTCCAACAGCTGTTGACCCTGCTCTGTGATTTTACATGTCTTCTGCTTCATGGCTGAGTTACTGTGTTTCCTACATGTTTCCACTTTCCAATATCACTTACAGTTGATTGTGGAATATCCAGCAGGCACAGAGTCAGGCTGGGCCCCTGAAAAACCCAGAAAATGGGCCCTACCCACTTGGGATTTATTGATGATATCAATGCATTTTTGTTGGACCAGCAGCAT
This sequence comes from Cheilinus undulatus, assembly GCF_018320785.1. Lineage (NCBI taxonomy): Eukaryota > Metazoa > Chordata > Actinopteri > Labriformes > Labridae > Cheilinus > Cheilinus undulatus. The sequence continues at coordinate 9,070,075 of NC_054878.1, forward strand.
CCTGGCTAACAGTTCCTTCATTTTGGAGCTGAAAAGAGTGTCACACCATTATTGGGTTCTGTTGATCAACTTATTCATAACACTGTAAGAGCCCTTTCCATCACTGTCTCTGCCCATTTTTGCCACTTGTAACACTTTTTGCCACTTTTAACAGCTTTTCTGCATTTATATCCTCCCATTTTTCCCCACTTTTTGCCTAGCTTAGCCCGTTTTTGCTGCTGTTATTCCATCCTTACCTCTTATATCCAATTTTTGCTATTTTTTTGCAACTGTGGGCTGATTTTGAGCAACTTTTTTGACTGCTTTTCACATTTTTTCCCGTCTGTTGCCCTTTTTCCTCTTTTAGCCCCATAATTGCTGCCTTGTCCCATTTTTGCCACTTTTAACCGCTTTCCACCATTTCTCCCTCCTTTCCCTCCCTTTTCTGCATCTGTGAGCCCGTTTTTGCTGCTGTTGTCCAATTCTTGCCACTTTTTAATAACTTTTTCCCACCCATTTTCCCCCCACTTCTTTCCTTGCTCAGCCCATTATTGTCTGTCATACCCCATTTTTGCCATTTAATGCCACTTTTGACATATTTTTAGTCTCTCTTTTGACTGCTTTTCACATTTTTTCCCTTTCTTTTTGCCCCGTTTTTGCATCTCATAGCCCGTTATTGCTGCTGTTGTCCCATTTTTACCACTTTTTAAGGACTTTTCTGCATTTTTTTTCCCACCCATTTTTCCCCCACATTTTTGTTTAGCTTAGCAGATTTTTGCTGCTGTTATTCCACTTTTGTCTTTTATAACCCATTTTTGCCATCTTTTGCCACTTTTAACCCATGTTTAGCAACTTTTTTGGCTGGTTTTTCACATTTTTTCCTCCTTTTTTCCTCTTTTTTTCCTCTTTTAACCCTGTTATTGCTGCTAAGTCCCATTTATGCCTGTTTTAACCGCTTTTCACCATTTGTCCCTCCTTTTTCCCCCTTTTCTGCCTGTTAGCCTGTTTTTGCTGCTGTTGTCCCATTCTTGCAACTTTCAACTGTATTTCATCATCTTTCCCACCCATGTTTTCCACTTCTTCCTTGCTTCACCCATTTTTGCTGCTGTTATTCCATTTTTGCCACTTTTTTTTGTCTCCCTTAGCCTGGTATTGCTGCCGTTGTACCATTTTTGACACTTTTATCTCATTTTTGCCAATTTTAAGCAGGATTTTTTTTCACAATTATTAGATTAATTTTCCTTTAAAGTTTAGTCCTTTCTACTTTATTCTATGACATCCTGACGTTTGGGCACATCATTCCTAAATGGTTTATTTTAGCATCCACATTGTTGACATGACCAAAAAAGACAGTTCTGTTTTTTGAAAAGGGGTATTCATTTTGAGACAGGCTATACTGTTCCTCAGCATAAATCTACAAAATTAATACTGAATTCATGTAATATGATTATCCCAGATTAACTTTACAGTGGACCATGATTTCCCTGACTTCAATGGGTCCCCCCATTTGGCTTGGTCCCAGAAAGTGCTCCCCTCTGTCCCCCTCTTATGGGCGGCCTTGCCAGCAGGGATGAAATTTCACAAGCTCTTCAGAAAGACTCATTTTGTATTAAAAATGTTTGCTAATATAGTCTGCATGGCTAGGTGCTTGTTTACACCTGCTGCAATGGGTCTGATTGAAACACCTGAATTCAATAATTAACAGGTGTGGCCAAATACTTTTGTCCATATAGTGACCATAGTATCAGAAATATCACATGAACTGTTCTAACACTGCCGCAGACACAATCCAACACAACCAGACAGATTCCCCTCAGGTAATTAAAGCCCTTCAGAGATGATCTACATGCTATATGAACCGCTGTATTAAACATCCATGTCTGTAGCCTGGAAACACAGCTGTTAAATATGGGCCTGTATGTGAAATTCATTTCATCTCTACAGGATAATGAACACCCTGGATTAGTGCTCCTTTCACCTCCCCGTCATCGTCATCACCATCCATGTTGACATTTGCCGCCTCACGCAGCTCGAAGGGCATTCGATGCCGCGGCCTAATTTGATAATTCCAATTAAAAGCATGTTCATCCTCAGTGTAATTACAGTCATCTGGCACGAGTCTTCCCCTCTAATTGTGCACAGTGACACAGTGTTCATGTTCGCCTCCATCTGACTGGACGCGCTCTCTGAATGTTATTTATTAGCCTGAGGATGCTGCAGGTCAGACTAACCTTGGTTTAGACAAGGAGACATGGACGCTTTTCTCTTTACAGTCATGTAGTGTAGATGTTTCATCAGATGATGGCATCTGCATGAGACACAGAAAAAACTCTCATATCAGATGTTCAACTGATTTATAGTCAGTATATCTCATGGCACTTGTTTTAATCTATATTTGCCTGACAAGTCCAGGTACAGGTCTTATCTTGAGATTAAAAAAAGCCAAAAATGAGACCTGAAATGCCTTAAATGAGGAACTTTAACTAAAGCTTGGTGCCTAGAAAAGCATTGGAGGGTCAAATAGAGGAGCTGGGAGGATTTTTGACCTTGACCTTGTATCTCCAAAATACGTTCAGTTTCTCTTTGAGCCCATCCATCCATCCGTCCATCTATCTCCTTCCACTTTACCAGGATCAGGTTGCAGTTGCAGCAAGCTGTGCAAGTCAGCCCAGACATCCTTCTCCCCTGTGACTCTTTCCTCTTCATCTTGGGGATTCTGGGGCCTTCCCAGGGCCAGATAAGACGCCAAAACCACCTCAACTGGCATCTTTTAATGCAACGGGGCAGCAGCTCTACCCTGAGCTTCCTTCAAAACTCCTCATCCTCTCTCAAAGGCTGAGTCCTGCCACCCTTCTGAGGGTGAACAGTGGTACCAGCCTGCTTTCTTAAGTCAGAATGAAAAAAACTGTGCAAAGTTTGAATTCACAGGCAAGAGATAAATGTGATGCACAATGACATTACTCTCTGACCAATGACATCTGAAATCTAATCAGTTAGTTCTTGAGTCAGAGTGGAAAAAAATAATTGCAATAAGCTTTCAGGCACAAATATACAGCAAAATATCTGTTTATAGGCACCTGCTCCACCCACTGAGCCAAAGAAACACCAAAAGACAGACAGTTTTAATATTGTTAGTATCATTAGATCTCATTAGCAATGAGAGCCTTCTGACACCCCTGGGTGGCATCACAAAGCTTCATTTTTAAAATGAACGTCTAAGTTGTCTGATTAGGGCTGAACAGCAGCGCAGGGGTTAGTGCTGTTGCCTCACAGCAAGAAGCTTCCCGGTTCAGGGCCTTGCTGTGCACAGTTTGCATGTTCTACCCGTGCATGCGTGGGTTCTCTCCAGGTACTTCAGCTTGCTTCCACCACCACAGACATGCTTGTTAGGTTAACTGATAACTCTCAATTGGCTGTAGGTGTGAGTGTGAGTGTGAGCGTGCCTGGTTGTCTGTCTCTATATGTCAGCTCTGCGATTGACTGGCAACCAGTCCAGGGTGTACCCCTCCTCCCACTCCAGCCCCCCTGTGACCCCCACCTGGATAAGCAGTAAGGAAAATTGATGGACTTGTCACACTGTGTGCCAGGGTTAATTTAGGAAATTATTTTAAATTTGGTCTTCAACCTTAGATTAAAATCTTTCAGTTTTAGTCACTTTTGAGTCATTTTAACCTGTATAGTTTAATAACACCCAAAAACATTTTCGTCCACTATTAGTCAATAAAAAAATCCTTATATTTAAGTCTTAACTTTAGTTAAGGTATTTATTTTCTTTGAACTAAGTCAGTGTTGCTCAACCCAGCTCAACTAAAGAGCCAAATTGTTGAAACACGCCTTTGCAAGAGCCACATTGTAAATGGTGAAAAGTGGCAAAAATGGGTTGAATTGGCATAAGAAATAAGTTAAAGGTGGGTGAAAAGGGGCAAAGTAGACACTGAATGGCAAAAACTGGATAAAAAGTGAAAAAATTGGGAGAAAAAGAGTCTAAAAAGGGCAGTAAGTGGCAAAAATTGGCGAGAAGTTACCAAAAAAATGAGTTACAGTTTGCAAAAATGGTCAAAAAAACAGCAAAAACATGGCAAAAAATAAGTGTAAAAGTGACTAAACAGACAAGAAGGTAGAAAAAGGGGCAGAGAGCAGCAAAGAGTGGCAAAAAATGGGAAAGAGTGGCATTAAGGCAGCTTCAACGGGCAGAAAGTGGCGAATAAAAAGAAAAAAATACAAATAGCCAAAAGCAAGGTAAAAGAGGCAAAAAAAATTGTGAAAAGTGGCAAATACGAGATAAAAGTGGCAAAAATGGGCAGAAAGTGACAAAATAAGTGTCAAAAGCAGGCTTAAAGCAGAGAACATGGATTAAAATTGGCAAAAAAGTAAAAAAAAAAAAAAAAAAAAAAAAAGGCAAAAAAATGCCAATAAGGGCAATGGAAATATATACAGACAAAAAAAATTAAGGTTGACAGATAAAGCCAACTGAAACAAATAGATTAATGTGACTTGCAACGGATAATTTTTGAGTTTAAAGTTCCCCTTTTTTAAGGTTTTCTGGGAGAATGATATTTCAAATTGAGACATAAAAGAGCTTGAATATCACTGAACTAAGTAAATCAGTCAATTGTAAAAGTGATAGCAATATGAAGCACCCAGTTTAATGCACTATCAATATTTTAATTGATTTAAGATACACTCATGAAAATACTGACATACCTTACATGCACAGCAGTGACTAGTGGTGGATTTTGAAAGTCCAGCAGTCCAGTATTTACATTTTTTTCACTTTAGTCTCTTTGCTAAAATCTAATCACACTTTATGTTTTTATTCATCAAAGATCTCTTTTTTAAGATGTATTTTTGGGCTTTATTGATAGTAGAGGGGAACTAACGGGACTTAAACTCAGGCTGTCTGTATACATGGGGTGCTACCTAACCATAAGGGCACCTGCACCCCATCAGAGATCTATTTTAAGCTAGTTACCTCTTGTCGATTAAATTAACTCATGAATTCAAATTTCATACAAATTTGCATCTTTATGTAGACATTCAGCATCATTTTGACCTTCATTATTCAGATGAGTCATTTTAAAATCAATATCTTAAGGACAAACCGCTGAAGTAATCCAAAGATAGAAGAAGCTCCACATCTGGAATGCTGCTGGATTTTGTTAACCTCTGAATGATGTTTTAACTCAGGTATGATGATATTAGGTGTTTCATATGTAACTGTGTGTGCAGGTCGAGTATGAACATGCATATAGGATTAGAAATAAAGTAATTACAACCTTGTTCAAGAGGCAAAACTGCAGTGATTTCTAGTTGTTAGAATGCAGAGTCAGTTTGTTTGCACCGACACATCACTGGAGTGTGCATTCAGAGGATTATGATATTTAAGACACATAGAAACTCTCTTCATATCTGTGATTCTGCATGTTGTTAAAATCAGTTAAGATTTAAAAACAGCCTATCATGTAGCCAGCCTAAAGGGTTTATCTAAAATGAAAAATATACACAGGGAAAAGCTTTGTCTGTTGCAGTGTGCATTCTTGCAGCCAACTTCTGTGTCAGATTTCCTTTTCTGCATGCTAATTTTGCAGCTCTTTTCACATGTGCCGATCTATTATGATGCATGCAGAGGTGTTAATACTTTACCTCGCCTGAAGCATTAAACAGAAATCTTCATATTGCTGTTCTCAGGGCTAAAATGGGCAATATCTGAAGAACTTTCTTTGCTAATCTGCCTTATATTATGGATGTGTTCAGAGGAGTGCAGAGGATCCTCTTAGAGGAGCATGTTAAAGATTTGTGATCATCCTAAATGGGTAATGATGTTTTTATGACATCAGCGATCATCACTTCGTCTCTTGGGACCCGCTGCTCATTTCTCTTGTTTATTCCTACACCAGCGAGCCTCGCCTCTTCCTCCCACACATCACTGTGCAGCGAGGACACACATCACAGCGTTTACTATGACACGCTGTCACACCCTCACACCCCCTCCTTCTCAAAAGTCCCCAAACTGAGACCACGTCATGTGAGACGGTGGAGCTGAAGCTGACTCAAACATCCTGTTGCTTGAAGCTGATTGGCTGCAGAAGTTTGACAAGTTTGTTTTCTCTAAGTACTTCTCCTTGCTTAGTACAGTATGAGTTTTTTCTTCTGCATGAAAATAAAGATTTTTCCGGGTCAAGATATCTGACCCAGCTGATGGTATCCAAGCTGTGTTTCCATGGCAACAGTCAGAGACCTATGACCTGCTGATAACGAGAGAAACACAGCAAACAGTCTGTGGTGTTGTATGGAGAAATCCTGCAGAAACATTTTTCTTTCTGCAGCTTTGAATGATCTCTCTGTGTTCCTGGAGGCTCTCTTCAGTCTGTGGAACTTTCTTATAATGATGACACAATAAATCAGTTAATGCATCATGGAAAATATTAATCCCTCCAATTAGGTGAACATTAGCTTGTTTATTATTCGTTTTCAGTGGAGCTCAATTACAGGGTTCATACGGCTTGAACATTCTTTGATTCACCAGTTTTAAGGTTTGAAAGTGCTTTGATGTCAGATAATTTGCTTTAAAGTGCTTGAAATTGTAATTTTATGCCTCCTGGTAAAAATGACCTATTTGACTGAACAGCTATGATAGCTGATAAAATAATGTAAGGATCAAACAGCCCAATCACTAAGCAAACTTGAGGTACCAGTCATCATTTTTATAGGTCTTCACTAATCTTAACTGGCTTCTTTAATTCATCTTACTCCTGCAATTATTAAACCATATACATTTTTTTTATATAGAGCAATATCTCATTTATATGATAGGGAAATTAAATAATATTTTAATTTTTTTATGCAGGGTTTACCATGGCTTTAAAGTGGTGGAAAAACTCAAGCTCAAAGTCAAACCTAAATGTTTAAAGACTCTTACCCAGAATGCATTGTCATAATTTTTTTCCAGAAAAAGTTCAACATTAATAGAATAAGCTAATGTGCTTCTTTCTCAGACTGAGGTGTAAAGCTTTCTAGTTGAATGTCTCCTGTTTTAAATTTGGAATAAATACTGAGTTCATATCTTTCACTTCAAACCGAAGCTTTTCCTCCTTACATTTCTTCGTAAGCCTGTGTGCTCGCTTAATGATAAACTTCCTTATTAGTGTCACTTTTTTACATTTTTGCCCTACAACTCCATTTTTCTTTTTCTTTTTTAATGTTTTGAAGGTCATTGAGACAGAGTTGTAAATATGTACCAGTTAGGCAATCTACAGCCACATTGCAAGGGTGTGAAAGTCTGGCTTAACAGACAGGATTTTAGGCCTAATTGAAGCATGATTTTAATAGCAGTGAGCCGGTTTTAAGCCCGATGCACCTGATTGTGTCCATAAAAATCCCCCAAAGGTGTGGTGTTTATAAAAAGTATGCCTTAAATCTTTGAGTACTGTATACCACTGAGGTTTATGACAAATCTAAAGTCCTTAAAAACCCTGTAAAGTGATAATAGATCTGTATTCAAGTTTTTGTATGATAGGTCACTGTGTTCTGAACCCCCAGGTCAAATAAAACATCTCTAAGTTTATACAATTAAGCTTCAAAATCATGAAAAATGAGGCAGTAAAAGCTGCTCTAAAATCCTCCATTGGACAGGGCCTTTTGTGTGGAGTTTGCATGTTTTTCTAGTGCATTGCTTGGTTTTCTTCAGTTTCCTCACAGTCCAAAAACTTGCTCATTTGGATAAATGGTGACCCTTAATTGCCTGTAGATGAGAGTGTAAGTGTTCCTTGTTTGTTTGTCTTTATATGTCAGCTGACCAGTTCATGGTGCATTTATCCTTTTGTCCAATAGCAGCTGGGGTTGTCTCCAGCCGTCCTTCACTCTGAATGGGACGAGTGACATACATTAGTGGTTCTCAACTGATTGAACGTCAAGACCCACCATCAACTCCTACAACCCAAATGTCTGCTACATCTCATATATCCAAATGTATTATGTGGGGAAAAAAGTACAAAACATTACAAATCAAAGAGACGACGAAAAAAACATGTTTTAATAGACTTTCACAGACATGCACACTAAAAAGGTCACTACTACCAACTTTTGGTAGTAGCAACCAGCGGTAGTAGACTCACCAGTTGAGAATCTCTGACCTACCAAGAATAGCTATGGAAAGCTAGCAAAGTAGGAAGTGTCACCAACTGGATGTCGCTTTACTACGTAAACACAGCTGTGTAATAATGTCTGATGCAAGACAACACAATAACACTGACTGTCATCCATGATTGCTTCTCTTCTAAAGTCACGTTTGATCACGAGTTTCTGTGAGATCTCATGTCTTTGGGATCAGTACTGTGAAAGCATCAGCACACAGCAGGTGTGTGGTTTTGTGCTTGGGCTGAAACCTTTAGTGATCGAAAATCTGACTCATTTTGCTGATCCCCAATCATTGGGCTCAGCTCAAATAAGAGCCAGCTCTTAAGGCTTCATAATCAAACATCATTGGATGCTATTTTGGCTATTTAAATCATCCAAATTTAGCAATATTTGGCCTTGAATTAACATTTATGCATTGGTTTACCTGAAATTACTCATCATGATTAAAATAAACTACTCAAGTCAGATTATTTTCTATTATTTTTGTTGAAAACATCTGCATATCACAGATGTGTGCTCTCAAAGTGTTTAGAGGATTAAAATGTTTAAAATCAGTGGCAACTCTCATTCAAACACCTAGAGTTTAGCCAGATTCAGTCCAGTTTTAAGAGCTTTGATACGGTATGATTTCAGCTGGTTAAGCATGTTTATTTTTATTTATAAAGCCCAGTTTCTGCATGCAAACACGCTGACTGGTGGAAGGATATTTTCTTTTTTTTTAGGCCGAGTGCTGCAGATGAAATATGCAAAGGATTCAGCAACTGCATGACCTAATTATGACCTCAGGCTTTTGAAGAAAGTGAATTTTAGGAGGAAGCTGACTTTGTTTTATAACCATCAGCATCTTTGAGATAAAATCAAACCGAAGGTGCTTCTGTCCAATCAGGTGCAAGAAGTTGGCGTGTTGGGGTGTCAGCACTTGTCAGTCATTTATTATCATACTGTAAAACATGGAAGCAAATAGTGCAGAGACTTAAACGAGGAAACCTGATTATTACAGGCTTCTTTTTGTTGGTTGTTTACCATGTCAGAGCTGTACTTTGTATCTGATTGGATCAATCTGCGCCTCCATCCACCCGTCCAGACTGTGCTGTGGTTCTGTCTGCACCAGCTGTTGTACACTCTCCTTATTTCCACCAAATATTTCTCAGTTGGCTTCCTCGGATAACGACCTGTCTTCCAAGAATAATGTTTCCAGATGTGGTTACGAGGTTCAGAGAAATCCAAACAGGCTATTTCTACCCGGGTATGCTCGCTCGCCTCACTTGGACTTCACATGGTTTGTTGCAGCCGGAGGAAAATGCAACGATGACACAAACACACAACTACAGAGCAAGCATATTCCCAAACGCATACCCAGACACACACACCACAAAATAGCAGGTTGTGGCAGAATTCTGATTAGAAGTGCTGATGGATGCAGAAGGTTTCCTTTTTTTCTTCCCTTTTCCTTGACTCGTAGGCTCGGCTGTTGACGGCAGCTCTCGCACTGATGTTGTGTTCTAAATGTTCCCCGCGCAGATCAAAAGCACAGCGTGATGGTTGTGAGTCACTCCTTCAGCGGCGGTCAGAGCTGACTGCAGGCTCACCCCTGGCTGATCCTGGAGCGAGGCAGCAGATCTGAGGGGGGGCTGATGAAGACTAATGTGGCCCAAGACCCGTGAGCTCACTGTGGCCCATTATAGCAATTATGCTTATGGAGCTTCTGAGTGTTTAAAGAGTATGCAAAGTTAACCTACATACTGCATGGGCATTGCATAAGAAAGGAGCTGCAGGAAGCATCCTGCACTGAATAAATTCACCTGTCAAGACCTGAATTAAAGATCTGCTTTTACTGACACACTACATGAAATTTACTGTCCTTGCTGGAGGCGTTAATTTTTAATGTTTTTATTCAGTCCTATGTCCAAGGTGGCCATACTCATGAGTATGATAACTCAAGAATACTTTGTGGGGTTTTCCCACTTTCACTCAAGGATTTACTGGTTGGATTTTGGAGGTCAAAGGTCAAGGTCATTTGGTCTCATAGTCCTCCATTGCTTGTGTGACCTTGATTTGTCAAGGATTTTCTTTGCACTTTGCAGGAATGTCCACTCTTACACCGAGATGAACTGGTTCGATTTTGGTGGGGCAAGGTCAAACCCCCCAGCCCTTCATTCTTGACCCATCAATGTGCGACAATTGTATACCTTGTCAGGAGGAATCGATGTATTGCTCATGAATTATCAAATCAAACTTCAAGTGCTTTCACATTAGGGTCCCAGGCCTGGATCTGAGTATACTTGAGCCCAACGTCCAGTTCAGTTTGGTCAGTGTGAATGCAAATGCACCATGCTCAGGTACTGACCATGCTTGGAGACATGAATCAGGTATGATTCAAGTGGGCTCTGGCACAGCACACATGAGATGTGAAAGCAGCCATGCCCTGAGCCGAGGCGGGACAGTGAGTTAGCAGTCATCATAACAATGAAACCTCTTTCCCAGGCTCAGCACACTTTTCCAAATGCAGAGAGCTGCAAAGGCAAGAAACGTCTCTAATCATCTCCAGCGAGGAAGCTCGGCCTGCACTATGGATTGGAGATTTTTGGGCTTTTATGCCTTTATTGGAGATGAGACAGTAGATAGAGCCAAAACTGGGGAACGAGAATAAGTGGAGAATGATATAAGAGAAAGCAGCTGATTTGAACTAAGGCCAATCTACTGAGGACATTTGGACATAATCACCAGGCCAGGGGTCCATTTTAATTGGTCCAGAGCAAATTCAAGAAATAAAATGGCCTGCAGTAGGACATGAAGCGTGTGCTTGAGTGTATTTTTCTTAGTTTCAGCACCATTCAGGGCTGATTCTGTAAACAAACATTTTGACAAGGAGAACATTTCACTGATGTGCTTATTTTAATTACCAAAATGAGACAAAAATACTAACGGTAAACATGTTGACAACAAACCCAAAAGCATCTTGACGCATAACACCCTGATTACTAAAAACAAAAGGATTACGGCTGCAATTAGCAGCAAGAATCACGCTTCTTTGCACAGATATCTGCTCCATCTTCAAGTCCAATTGCAAAGCATATCATGGCAATCTTTCTCAATATTCCTGTAAAGTTTTTCAGCTTTGTGCAGTTTGTTCTTGTCTGAATGTGGGGATGAGCGTCTCCTCTCTCTGCTGAGCATTATTCTCATCCTGCAGGAGCAGATCCAGGGGTGGCTTGGGCCAAACAGGGGCCCCCCAAGATCTGATTTACCAGTCCAAAATCCTTGTCGGTCTTTGATGGAAAGCCATAATCATTGCAAGTTTTTCTTATTCACGTACTAAGCATATTTTAGCCTACTTGGATCAGTTTCACTGACTTTAATGCACTTAAGGTGAGGCATATCAAAGTGGTCCAGTCATCCCTACAATTTTCTCAATGTCACCCACAGTACCAAAAAGTTAGGACACCCCTGCACTCAGCTGTTGTCCCTAAGGGTATTGGGACTTAGTTGTAACTTCATGAAATGGCCTGATCTCACTATAAGCAGCTGCTTGTTGTAATTTTCTTCTCCATTAACAGCTTGTTCTGTGTTTACAGATACTGTAAATAATGTTTCTCTGTAGAGGACAACAAATGATTAATCTGGACCTGAACCGAAGGTTTTTTCTGGGTGTTTCCAAACTGCTCAGCATACCTTTACAGTGAATCCTGCTGAGATTAGAAACACATGTGGACTTCTACGACCAAACATGCAGCTGTCTGTACTCACTTGTCTTGCTTGCATTGTGTAAATAAAGGTTGATTTGTATGTTTCTATGTATTGATGTGATGTTTTGAGCTTTGGTGCATGCTGTGAAGTGGAAATGGAATGCACTTATGAAGCTCCTTCTAGTTTTCTGACCTCTCAATCATGTCACTGACCCAGTTTACACCAACAAACAAGCTGATGCCAGAGTCTTTGGGAGTCTGGTATCTCACCCAGATCAGTGTGTTGTTATTCATGTCTAGATGTTTCAGCGGTTGAGCATTTGTTCTTCAGGTTTTAAATATTAAAGGGATTTTAAGGACATGAGAAGCAGTCAGTCAGTTCTGTTTGTGTTGAATCATGAGTCCGGCTGCAGCAGACTGTTGGGGCTGATGTCAGCCCTACGGTATGCCGCTCTCTGCTCGTCTGTAAGCTGACCCCCTCCTCTGTTGTGTTTCTATTTCCAGGGCGTGAGCGGTATGTCCGTGGATGAGAAGCCTGAAGCCCCCATGTATGTGTATGAGTCGACGGTTCATTGTACCAATATCCTCCTCTGCCTGAACGACCAGCGGAAGCAGGATATCCTCTGCGATGTGACCATCCTGGTGGAGGGCAAGGAGTTCCGCGGGCACCGGGCCGTGCTGGCCGCCTGCAGCGAGTACTTCCTGCAGGCGCTGGTGGGTCAGGCGGAGAATGGCCTGGTTGTCAGCCTTCCGGAGGAGGTACGTCCATTTAGCACGATGTTTACCCGACAGTTTTCTTCTACAGAGTGGAAATGTCCCCAACTTTGAGACAATGTGGCTCTTAAACTCCCCACTGACCAGGAAGAATCTCAGCACCCTTTTCTAGCACCCAAGGCCACACATGTCGTTTTCACAAATGCACTCCTCAACAATTTCTGGCTGCCCTAAAATCTTCCTGGGATGCTTTTTCAGATGTTTCCCTCCCAGCCTGAAGTTTTGTCTGTCATAGAAAGGAGGTGGGAGGTCTCAGGAGGCAAGATACTGAGTGCTCACACTGTACAAGTAAAGTCAAGATGGACTAAGATCAATGTCAGTTAAGTTTCCTTTAAAAATGTCTCAAAAATGAGGTTGAAATCAGATGTATCGTCTCATTTGCATGGTTAAAACAGCCACAAGCAGCAAGATGCTCTTAGCATTTCACTTAAATAGCAAACACAACTAACAGCTAAATAATTAAAACAAATATTTGTTAGGAGTACCCATTACTAGCCTAAATTGCATCCCTCTTTGCCACTGCAGACAGGAAGTACTTTGAATAATGGCACAAATAGATCCAATATAAAATGGACTTTTTGTAAATATGTGAATATTTTGAAGACTTTTTGTCACAGAACTCTTTTTTTTCACTTTATGATCCCCAGGAGATGACAGAACAAGTTTGTGCAATTTTCTTTTCTTTTGTCATTTTAGTCCCACAACTTTTTGGGAAATTTTTGAGACATTACTAAAGCACACATTTCCTAAAAGTCCAGACTGACCTGAAATTAAGGATGTTTAGAGCTTGTCTATGCACCACAGGATTGATTTTTAACAAACTTTTTAGGACAAGAAGTCCAGGCATTACTAAAGGGTTAAAAAAGAGCATCAGGCTCAGAGGGTTAAACGGCAAACTAGCAGGCAACTGTGGTGCCTCACAGCTGTAATTTGCAGAAGGGGGAATCTGAGAGCGGCTGTCTGCAGTCAGACTGCTCTTGAATGGGGCGTAGTTATCTGGCCTGTCCCCCTTAAACTGCATGATAACACCTAATCAGACTGAAAGTTGGCCAGACTCCAAACTAGTCATGTGACTCAAAATTTTTGTCTGCACTGGCTTAACACTACAACTGCCAATGGATAAAATTTACCCAAGGCTGTTCTTTAATTGTATTTAAACTGATGTGTATGTGTTCAAGGATTTTCCTCATTATCTCAGGAGAAACTTGTTAAAGCATTACTAAGCCTTGTTTTGCAGAAATCTTAAGGAAGGGCCAAAAAATACTCGCCATCACAGGAAAACCTAAAAGATAATGCACAGATGTATCGATGTCGAACTAGAGATTGCCACCACTCTATGATCCACTTGAAACCACTTTGAGACTTACATATGGAGCCTGGCCCACCAGTTGAGAACCACTTGTCAAAGCTATGTAATTTAAAACCAGCCTACAGGTTGTTTAAAGGAATATGTGCCGAAAACTTGACATGGGAATGAAAACACTGATTTTCTAGTACAAAAACATGACATTTGCAGTGATTACTAGCTCATCTATGGAGTCATCCTTAGTTTTTCCCAGGAGCATCCATCCCTCTGCCACCGTCTGCTCCCTCCATATGATATCATCACTTCATTATTAGTCCTCTGACTCGACTTTTGAATTATTTGCCTTTTTCCCATCATGAGAGAGGATGACGGTTCAACACTGTTTTAATTTGACGTGTGGTTCGCTGGAGGATAAAAACTCAGTGAGAGGTGTGAGAAAGTGCATTATTGAGTCTAAGGGCTGTGATTGCCAATTAGCACCTGTCAGCTGCGTCGCCACCACCGCCACTGTCAACTGCAGGTAGCATTTCCAGATTAACGCCACCTCAGGCTCAGCTCATCAGGTTCAGTAACACCTCTCTCCCGCTCACCTCAGCTCCCACACTGTCACTTTCACCATGGAAGTGTCCCTCTGACGTATTGATGTCACATATGTGAACATACATGTGCGGCTGTGAAAAGTGGGGCACATCCCACATGTGCTGCTGCGACGGCGGCTCCTCGCTGGGCCGGCGTGCATTAATAAAGCCTCGGCTGTCAAACGCTCGCTGAAAGAGAAGTTAGCGTCAGATTGTCGTCTTATGTAAAATGAGAATCAGCGGCTTTTAACTCAAAGAGCGACTGCGGGGATGCTCAGGCTGCTTCCTTTCATTCACCCAGTGTGTGAGTGAATAATGCATGAGCTGCTGTGTGTTTCAGGTGTGAGATGGAGGGTGGAAGTAACGTCTTTCAATGACTCGCTCTTTAATGTGCCACAGACAGATTTACTCCCACTGAGAATCTCACTGAGCCTTCATCTCTTTGTCCAACACATTACATGTAAGGTAGTCTTCAGGCTCATCTGTGCACCCTTTCTGTATAAAATAGATCTGTGCGTTTTAAACCGTATAACCACTATACTCACACGAGTCGTGGGATGGATGTCATAAAATCCATCTCCTAGAGGGCGCCGTCTCACATGGGCCTTCACGTCTCCTTTGCTGCCATTTGACAGTCAGTTGCAGTCTGATGTTTGCCCAGCTGTTCTGTTGTTTTCCATCAGTGTGCTGTCATATAAAGGATATGCACTGAAGTCACTTTTGGTGCACAACACACCTGCTCAGCAAACAGACTAGCTAAACATTTTTAGACACTACTGCCTTAATAGGGAAACAGAAGGAAACAGATTCATAACTCTCTTAGATATCTGGACAGGGATAGGGATTTGGAAGAGATATCTGGACTTGACAGAAACAAGGCCCCCATAACTGTAAGGGACAATGATTAAATAATTGTAAAAATGGTGAAAATTGGAAAGAATGGGTTAAAAGTGGCAAAAGTCTACGGAAAAAAATTAGTGGAAATGGTTACAGAGAGCCAAACATGGGTAAGAAGGGGCAAAAATGGGTTAAGAATTGAAAAAAATTGGTGGAAAAATGGTGAAAAGTGGTTAAAAGGCAAAAATTGGCTAATCATGTCAAAAATGGGCAAAAAATTGCTTTCAAAAATATGTGGTTGAAGTAGTGAAAAGGTTAAAAAGTAACAAAAGTACAGTAAAGATAGCAATAAAGGGTCAATTGTGAAAAAATGGATGGAAACAGTGATGAAAAGGGTTTAAAAAGTGGAATAAGTTATTAGAAAATCAGATCCCAATTAGAGGCATGATTAACCTTCAACGCAGATGGATACGCCCATTTCCATGTTTCTCACTCCATCTTGCAAAGCTCCCATCTGAACCGTTTGGTTCAGATGGGAGCTGGTATCGGTGCATCTTGGTGGCAGCTATGACATCCCGTGTTTTGTTGCTCTGATTGGCCCGTAAAGATGTGACAGACAGAACGTTCATCCAATCACCTTCCAAGTTTTTTTTCTTAGGCTCTGCCCTTTCCCAAATGCTGTCTGGAAGGTAACCTTGGCGTGTCAGGTTTAGGCATGATGTCATCTACAAAAAACCTATACAGTGATTTGCAAAAAGGAACATCCTTATTGTTATCAATGCAAAGTTCAAAAGCCAGCATCTGTGATGGGGGTGTATCAGTGCCAGTAGCATGGGTCACTTGCACTTTTGTGAAGGCATCATTAATCCTTAGAGGTACATACAGGTTTTGAGGAATATATTCCATCCAGGGATGGCCCTGCTTATTTCAACAAGTCAGAGCTAAGCCATGTTGCATGAGCCTGCATGAGTTACAACAGCATGGCTTCACAATAAAAGAATGTGGCTGCAAGACTAGCTTACATGCAGTCCAGACCTGTCTCCTCTTGAAAATGTATGAGGCATTATGGAGTGCAAAATATGAGAATGGAAACCCCACACTTTCAATGTTCAAGCAAGAATGGGAGAGAATTCCACTTTCTGTGCTTCCATAATTAGAGTCTTCAGTCCTCAGACACTCAGTGTTGTTGGAATAAAATGTGATGTAACACAGTGGGAAGGTGGTACCTTTCCAACATTTTGAATCCATCAAATTCAGAATGTGTATACATTTTTTGAAAGTGTGTTAGTTTGAACATAAATATCTTGTCTTTGTGCTGTTTAGTTGAGTAAAGGTTACAAATAATTTGCAATCCCTGCATTCAGTTTTATTCACATTTTACACAATGTCCTAACTTTTTTGGAATCAGGTTTTGTATTAGAGTAACAACAGATTCCATAAGAAGCACTTATTACATGGTCCCTTGTAGCAGTGTTTCTCTATTTCAGGTGGAATAGCCCTTTAAATGCCATTCTTCTGCCCTGTTTAGCAGGTGCTCCGTCTCTCTCTGTCTAGACAGCCACATCCTGATGTGTCCAGTCAAGTTTTTTTAATGTCCCCTGTCAGCAGTTTGCTTTACGGTCAATGACTGGGGCCTGCTGACGCATCCCTGCCCCCTGGAGTCAGAGCCACATCTTCTCTTGTGATGATGATGATGATGATGAAGGGGGTGGGGTGGGTCCGCTCGGTGAAGCAGCCTGAAGCTGTGCTCTGTTCGCAGCCCTTCACTGATACTCGAGTGTCTGCCTGCAGTCGCGGAGAGTTCTCCTCCTGCAGCACCTTCATCAAACAAAGGGGGAAGATGAGGAAGACCTCTGCTGCATTGAGGGCGGCAGAGTGATGGTGCAGATGAAATGTGAAACAAAGACCACCTCCCCCCACCACCTCATCGCTCCTCTCTCGTGGCCTGGCTACCCTCGCAGTGGCCGGGGCCGGCGCTGCAGAGTGACATCATCTATATCTAATGTGATTGTGGGCCCTGCGGAGGAGCAGCCGGCTGCATCAGGGGGCTTTGTTGGCCATCACATCATGGGAACAAAACAATCCTGCTTTATCCGAGCAGCGCTGTCCTCCGGGTCCGCTGGCAGGGGAGGGAAGAGGGGAGCTGACGTCGGTGTTGGATGATGGAGGCTTCACACAGTGTTCCTCTGCTTCATATTTCTTCTGAGTGGAAGAACAAAGAGGGATTCATAAGAAGCTGCCTCCAATCTGAAGAGCTTCAGGGAGAGCCCTCCACTGGAGAGGAGCAGACATCACTGTCACATATAGACTCGTCCTTTTGTTGTGGAGGAAAATCATGCAGTAACATAGCCTTACTGCCATGACTGTGGCAGCTAGTTTAACCCAATCCATCAATCTTTAACTCAGCTTTATTATCACAGTACATTGACTGCATATCTATATGGACAGCATGCCTCTTTCTCCTTCAGTTGTACAAAAGCGAAGCCAAAATACCCATATTGTTGACATAATGTGCTGGTGATGTAATTTGAAGTTGAGATGTGCAGAGGGAGGTAATCAATCAGAACTTTACCTTAAAATGTGGTGCATAAACTATGTTTTTGATACCTGTTTTTTCATCTTAAAAGTTGGCGGCGGCTTATACAACAGGGCGACTTTTATATATCTGTATAAAGTCATTGTAAATAGCAAGCAGCCACTTCAGCTTCACAGCTCAGAATGTTTTGGAACACAAACCACACAGGCTGGAGCTGGTGCCACTTTTTAACTGCTTTTCCCCTTTGCCAGATCATAATCATTCATTTAAAGGAAACAGGAAGATGTAAATAAACTGTTTGAAGCGCTGGTTTGACTGAGAACACTCTTCAGTAAGGACAGTAGGTGATGAACAGAGGAGGGCAGAACAACTTTGGGGCTATGAGTCTGTCTCCTCACGGTAGGCTCAGTGCTCAACTACCGTATTATATCTAGTAGATGTGTAGATTCCATTCTCTTCCAACAGATGTTACCAAAACAGAAACACAGATACATATAAACTGCATGTTGTAGACTTTGCCAGGTGAAATTCTAATAATCACACAGGAGGATAGTTTAAACCTTTTTCTCCTTTGGGAGATTTAAAAAGTATTGGGACTTATATACCGGATTTATGGTATATGCAGAGTAAAGTCATGCTACAGTTATAGCTTAGTAAGTGTATTTAATTGGCAGAGTATACAAGCATGACTTAAGAATTTATTTATTGACTGTAAAATTTCTATCCCCACTACGGTAGGTTGCCCACTTTAAAGTTATTGTGTGCCGCCTTCCTGCTGACCTTGCTAACAAGTTTGCTAGCTGCTAACCAGTTATACATCCTTGTACGTTTTGCTACCTTGCAAAAGCAACAGATTGTCCAGATTCCATGTCTGACACCAGGCAGATCCCATCTTACAAAGCTCCAATCTAAAAGAGATTGTGCTCAGTCAGACAGGCCTATCAGCATCATTAGCGGAGAGCAAGGCAGTAGCCATGGGTGGGGTTTAGTTCTACTGCAAACCAGTAAACAATGGCAACCAGTGTAGTGATTAGCTTGGATGCAGCTATAGCATGAGGCCAGTTTTACCAAAACTGGACATTTCTTTATTAAAAGAAGAGCAAGAGTTGTCTTGGCAACTCGACCGGCTTCAACATACTTTTGTTTTACCAACTGGCTCTGATATTTAGCAACAGTACCAACTACCGTGCTGAGTTCACGCTGCAGCTATACATGCCTACCACATCATGTTTTGTTGCTCTGACTGGCCCATAATAAATGAGACGGATAGAACATTAGTCAGGTTCTATGCTTCCCAAACATAAACAGAAGAATGTAAGATGTATCCCATGACATGCATATGTGAACCAGTCCACATGGCATCTCAAGTTAGTTATTTCGCACATACCTGAAACTTTACCTTTTGCACCAAGTGAGATGTATGCCATACCTTTAGCTCAAAGTGATACCTGAATGCAGACAACAATGCAACTTCTGCTATGGTTATTTATGCTGTTCAACATCCAGGCAAAAGCCCTGCATAGAGTCAGGTTTCAGATGGCCTAGTGGTTAGGTTGTGCCCCATGTAGATGGGTAGCAGAGAGGCTGTGAAGCATGCTAAGAGCATGTAGTCCAATCTTGCATGACTAGGATGTGCACCTACAAGAGAAAATGAAGCTCTGCCCATTTTACCAATGTGTGGTGCACAGAAACTGGATTCATTATGGTTTCAGTCAGACGTTTTAAGTATCTGTTGCAATTTGATACTGGCATCATGTAGGAGGTTATACCTGTGACTTTGCAGCAAACTTTGCTCACACTATGCTGCCTTAACTGCAAGTAAATGTCAACACATTTGTTGATCTTTGTGTTGAGTTTAATACCAAAGAGATACTTTGCAGAGATGGGATACCTTGTACTAGTGTTGTCTTTACCCCATGTACATCATTTGATTACGTTGCTGAGTTAAAACTATAGTTTTTAATACAACTGCGGGAAAATCTACATTTCTAATGCTTTTCTATGAAGGTCAATGAGCTCGATGTCTGTGTAGCTGTAAGAAATGTCATTGGCTCATGGAATGAGGGGGCGGGCCTCAGTGATAGGTCAGCTGTAGCCTTGAAAAGTCAGATCAGTACTTTGTCCACCAAAGTCGCTAACAAAGCTGATATTGAAAAGTCTCAGAAATGTGATTAGCCTGTCAGATTGCTGGAGTTTTTGGTCTACGGCAAGGTGCTTTAAAAGTTTAATTCTTGTTCTCCTAAACAAGAAAAAAAACATGTTTTTTAACTATCACTGTAATTGAAAAAGACCTGAACTTTGACAAAACAAAATAAAAAGAAAGAGCAGTCACTGCATTACAAGTTGAGACATTGTGCAGGAATTTGCTCGCAGTTTTTGTTAGTCAACAAGAATTAACCAAATATTGGATGTCTAGGATTTTTAGGGGCCATCCTACTTGCATGTTCTCCTGTTAAAGACACTAACAGAGAGATATTTAGAGTCTGAGCCACACGACTGTACTTGTAAATGTCATTCCTAAATTGCTCCTCAAACCTTATTTGTTACAGTAATCAGATCAGCAAATAACTCAGTTGACTTGAGCGAATTAAATAACCATCCAGTGAGTAATTCCAGTGACTGGCCGCTGTATTGTCCACTTGTTTGCACATCTGACGTCCAGCGTGGGAAAGCTCTGATTGACTGCAGATCACGGTGAGGGCAGAGACGGGCTCCAGACTGATCAGTGCTTACATTTCTGTCCACTCTTATTTTTATATTATGGAAAAAAAGGTCTGTTACTGTGATTCAGCAGAGCCCTGCTGGTTTACAAACCACAAACCACCTCCTGTTTGTCAGCTCTTTCCTTAGTCATGAGCCAGGGAACGCTGCACATTCTTCATCCCCTAAGAAAAACAGACAAACGAGCACCCTGTTTTTAAAAAGGAGAGTGTGTCCTTCTGTGGTGTCGCTCTGAATTATTCCAACAAGACAAAAAGTTCTGCCTGTGGCCCTTAACGGCAGTAGGGTTCTGTGCGCCAATGGAGTTAAATCGATGAAGAGAACACTGTAACACTGTTAAGTCAGATTTCGTAATAAAGATCATGATCTTCCTAAATATTTACCTGATAATCAGTTTTAACCAGATTCTAAGGTTAAGTGGGAAACTGCCAACACAATCTGCTGCATCATACATATTATGCTACAAGGATATTCCTGCAAAATGCACTTTGAAAATGAAGAAAGACTGTCCAAACCAGGTTTATACTTCGCAATAGCAGCCATGAATGTAAGCAGTATGAGCTCTACATGCACGTGCATTGGTGTGTCTTCATCCTCTTCAATTTTACATTTGAAAACTCTGCAGTACAATTTTTATGCCAGTTCCCGGTCCCACGATCACATTTCCTGCTTGTTAGTGTACAGGAAACCACAGCAACTGAAACCGTGCATATGCGGGTGTCCTTATGTCCTTGTCCATGTCCTTATAGTCCTTGCCTTGTGCACTGGTGCACAGACATGTTGGAGTAGAAAAGGGCCTTCCTGAAACTGTTGCCACACAGTTGGAAGCATAGCATTGTCCAGAATGTCTCGGTATGATGAAGCACTGGTGATAAGGGGCCTTGTCTAAAGCCTGACAAGCAACCCCATACCATTACCCCTCCTTCACCAAACTTCACAATTGGCACGATGCAGTCACGCAGGTAACGCCAAACCCAGACCCATATGCCAAAACAGAGAAGCCACAGAGCAAGTTTCCACTGCTCCATGATGCAGTGTCGGTGTGCTCTACACCACCCCATCCAACATTTGGCATTGGTCTTGGTGATGTGAGGCTTGATGATGGTTCTCCTCCTGGAACTTTGTCCCATCTCCACACAGGGTCTCTAGAGTCTAGTCAGAGTGACCATCAGGTTCTAGGTCACCTCTTTTGCTTAGGGTCCTCCCCTCCAGTTGCTCAGTTTGCTTGGGCAACCAGCTCTTTGAAGAGTCCTGGTGTGCCACATTTGTTCTGTTTTAGACTAATGGAGGCCACTGGATCTTGGGAACCTTCAACCTGGATTGCAACAATCCTGTCTCTGAGCTCTGCAGGCAGTTCTTTTGACCTCATGGCTTGGTTTTTGCCTTTCTAAATCCTGTCCAATCAGTTTGATTCACCACAGGAGGACACCAATCAAGGTGTAAAAACATCTCAGCAAAGATCTGGGGAATGGGAGGAACCTGAGCTAAATTTCAAATGTTTTTATGCAAAGGGTGTGAATAGTTCAGTCAATGTGATATTTCAGTTTTTTTTATTTTTCATACATTTGCAAAGATTTCTACAATTCCGTTTTTACTTTGGCACGTTGGGTACTGAGTGAAGGGGGTCTGAATACTTTCTGAATGCACTGTGTGTTCTCTTGCGCTTCTACAAAGTCAAAACATACAGCGGACTGACAGATGGGGACACGTCATGCCATCAGTGTAAATGTCTCAGGGCATAATGATGACAGAGTTCCATCATGGCGTTCTTCCATCCTACAGACTCTTTTTCTTGTCCATTATTGCCTTCGATGTCAGCTTGATGGTAGAACATTGTACCTCAGGTCTTTTACGTCCTGGTCACAGAGGCGTAAATATCCCACCTTAAACTGGTCATTTAAAAGAGCTATTTTGAAACAGCAAACCCAGATGGATTAAAAGCTCATACAGTAGTTTAGGAGGTTTGATGAGTGACATCAGTCCACCGTCTCAGGTCAAACTGCTGATCTGAGTTCAACCTGCACAATACGGGCTAATCGGAGGGGAGCCACACTTTAGACGGGCCCCACACCGAGAGCCTCCTCGGGACACCATCACACAAACACAGCCTATTAGACAGATGGCAGGAGACGGGAGCCCGGGACTTCCTAAAGATGGGGGTTGGGTGGTTAGGAGATGAAAGAGGAGTGATGCGCAGCGGTGGAAGTGCTGGCACTAATACCCAGCCCCCCCGGAGCAGCAGGGGGTCTCTCTTTCTCTGCCAGCACAAGGACACATCTCATGTAGAAGCTGATGGAGAAGACACGGCGCCTTTGTGTGAGGACGGGCGGAGGAGCACCTTGAGCAGCCAGATTGTGGGGCTTGCAGCCTGCGGGGGGATCCACATGTTTATCATCTTTGTGTTTAACCTCCAAAAAGGAGACCGCGCTCTTTACGCAGACCTTAATCATGGGCTGAAAAAGCTGGAATAGATGAAGCAGGACACAACGAAATACACACATTTAAATACTAACAATAACGCAATGATTTCATTTATTTACAGTATGTCCAGAAATAAAGCATTGTCTTGTCGTTGAGGTGGGGTCATGTCCTCCTCAGTGTCTGCTCTGTACAGTAAGCAGCACAGAGAGAGGATTAGGACATACAGTATCTGATTTAATCCACCTTCAGGGGGGAGTTTTACTCAGCCACCTCACCCACAGCTCAGCAGACCCAGAGCTGAGGTTGTCACTGAACGCGGCATTTTTCCTTTAGATATCAGCTCTCTGCACCTTTTTAGTCATTTAACTTGTTCTAATGTTTGCAAACCTCACAATATAAACATTTAGAAAAATCAACAAGAATCTCTCAGTCAGGAAGCTGATATTTGTTACTTTGCTGGTTTAAATCTGACATCGCGATCATGATTGGTTGGCTGCAGGTGTGTCACAACTTCCTGTTTAAGATGTCCTGCCCTTTTTTTTTTTTTTCAAACTTTCTGATGATGACCCACAACTAAACTTTGCAAATAAATGTTTGGGTTTTTTTGCAAGTTAGATAGTGCAGGAGTATACCTTTCTCTTTTTTAGTAGACATAATTCCCTCCTATTAAACCTGTCTTAGGGAACAGATGAGCAAAGCATTTCAATCATCATTATATGACTGTGTTGAATGCACAATGACCATTTGACTGTTTTTAAAAAGATTTTTATTTTGTGCGTTTTGCCTTTATTCAGAGGTGAATCTGTATGACACAGGGAGATAGAAGGTAAGGAATGTAATGCAAGAAAGGAGCCAAAGGTCTGACTCAAATCTGCACTGCCTAGTAAGAAGAGTAGCTTTCTATTCTTGTGGCCTTACCTAATCACTAGGCCAGTAGGTCCAAGCCTTTAACCTGGGATCTTCCCACTTGTATCTAAGAGAAGCTGAGCCCTCCCAAGACCCATGCAGAATAAAGTGACACATTGCTGTCAAACTCTACATAAAATGTTATTGTTTCATGGTAAAACCCCCAAAAAGTAGGTCTACACTTGTTTTCTTATCTAAAGACCACTGTATAAGCCAGTGGTTCCTAACCTGGGGTCTGGGCATCCCAAAGAGGTTGTAGGACCCTGTCTGCTCTGATGTTGGCAAAATTAGATGTTCAATCACGATTAGAAACATAATGTATGACAGTGTATTAGTGCCACCCTAAAAGATAAGAAAATAAGATGATTTGTTGATTGGGAGGGGTAGACATTTAGAAATTATAAAGTCTGTTTCCATGACAAAAATCTCAGAATTTCTGAGTTTAAAAAATCATATATTTATGGAAGGGGAGGGGGAGGGGGTCAAGAGCTCAAAATTTAAAAAGTCCAAATTCTGATGTTAAAATCTCAAATATTTCAAAGATTTACAGAACTGTTAAGTCAAAATTTACAAGAAATCTAACAGGTAACACACAGACTAAAATGCATACTTCTCAAACTTTCTCTTATGTGCATGTACTTTTTTTTTTTTTTTTTTTAAAGTAGAAGAGACATTTTCTCTAGCTTCCAGGCTAAAAACCACCCCACAGGTACTGAAATGTGTGCATCAAGATGCTGAAGTGGAAAGCAGTGCATTTGTCAGGCAGGTGTGAGAGGAGATGTAAACAAGGAGAACAACAACACTGAAGAGGAACAAAACAAGTAGGAAATAAATGTGACAGATGATCCTACAAATCTAACGAAACGTGCATCTCTCTGCTAAAAAGAACTTGTGTGCATCATCTTTAAGCCTGATCCAGCCCCAGGGCCGCCGATTGAATATCCTGGTGCTATAACAGCTATAAGCTCTCTCTTTTTGTTTAACTTGTGATACTTGACTCGTGTCTGCAACACTTGGGAAAATTACTCTTAGCACCTTAAATAGCACTTTCAATCGTGCAC
Organism: Cheilinus undulatus; assembly: GCF_018320785.1. NCBI lineage: Eukaryota > Metazoa > Chordata > Actinopteri > Labriformes > Labridae > Cheilinus > Cheilinus undulatus. The sequence continues at coordinate 9,095,016 of NC_054878.1, forward strand.
TTTATTCAGCACAGTTTGCATAAATCTTGTTACTGCATGTTTGCACACTGGAAGTAGTGTCATTATTAGCAGTTTTGCAAACTCCAGCCTGTTTAAATTTGTCTTTTGGGCTCATGTTCATTAATGTACTCTGTCACTTTTTAATAAATAAATAAATAAATAAAAATAAAATAAATTGTATACATGCCAGGCCTGTAGATAACAGTGTGGCTTTATAATGAAACAACAAACATACACATACTCTTCCCTCTACTCAGCATGGAGGTGTGAACTTTCAAACAAGGCTGAGATTGTTGTCACATTAGGTAGGATTTTTTTCATACCCCACCCAGGTGAGATACTCTTTCCACCCCACTCCTCTCTGTCCTGCTGGTTTGCTTCCACATTAGTAACATCTGTCCATGCCTGAGCACACTAATATATATATATACACAGTCTGATTCAGTAGTAGCATTATAGGCATCATTACAACCATGGCGGAAACATTTGATCACGCTTCATGTGGACATCATCATTTTTGAGATGCCAACACTGACACTATTCCTGATTCCGCATCTGCTGTAAAGCTCTGAGGATAAAATATGTCCTGACCTGCCTCATTCTGCCATGCAATATAGTTTGTCTCTGCTCTTTGATAGTATTCATCATCAGAATGTTCAACAAACACACTCACGTATCACTACTCTAACTTTGAAATGTTTGACCCATAGTTACAGCAGGTGAGCTGTGCATTTGAAGTCTTACTGTTGATGAGGTAGTGTACCTCTACTTGAGTGCAAGTGCAGGATAATTTCAACTGCAAGAAGCTGCAGAAAAATGCTGCAACAATGGCATAAGAAGCTTTATTTTTAACATGAGACACAGGGCTAGAGGATATCTCTTATGTGTGCAGATGAAGATTGTATGCTAATAAAAAAAAAGCAATGAAAATAGCCTTGCAAATATAGCAACCCCACCTACATTTGGGTCCATGCTGCAGGTTTGCAAGTTTTTGGAAGACAGGAGACATTAAGAATGCTAACCCTGCAATCAGGCACTATTGCATTCACATGTACTGTGCCCAAGTGCACATGAATCGTGCAGGAGATCACTTCTGAAAGCACACTCGGGCACGGTGCCTCCATAGAGGATGTCTGCATTCACACTGACCAAATGGAACTGGGCGTTGTTTGATTCCAGGCCCAGATCTGCAATGTGACACCACCCTAATGTACAAATGTTTATGTAGAAGGACGATGACGTGGGTTGCTAGTCTGCAAATTTGAAGATGTCAACTATGAGTGAGCGGTATCAACAGAACTAGGGAGTCCACTTGTAACAGGCAGCTTACACTACAAAAAGATAGCAAGTATTTTAAAGTTTGCACTCTGGAACTTGTCTTTGCAACTTTTTTTTGTTTAAAAGTGTGTTATAGAAATGTACTGACCGTTCTTACACCTTTTACTCTCTGATATCAGCCATCGGTCTTGTATCATGCACATGCACAGTCTGTATTCGAGCCATGCCGACTGACGGGGTGAGGCGGTTTAAGCTTAAATGAGTGTGTGCGTTGGTCCGTCTGCATCCCTCTCTGCTGATAAACAGTAAAGCTGCAGGAGGAAAAGTGCTGAGCCTACCAGGGATCTATTTTCAGCTAGTATCAGCAGCTGCTGCCTGCAGGAGTGCATCTTTATGTGTGCCCTGCACCATATGTGATTACTCCACTGTTACTACCAGCACAGCAGCCTAATGAAGGAAAGAGATCGACAGAGAGGGGGGGGGGGGGTGTAGAGGGAGGAAAACCAGCGAGGAAGAACTAACATATAGGAAGCAGAGGAGGACAGGGAGGATACACAGACTGTTTCCTGGTCATTAGCTCACTGCCATGACGTCTGAGGCATTTCAGCTGTTAGCAGCACTTACTGCAGAAGTTAAAACAAAGAGGGAAATACATCAGTGTGACAGATTGGGGCGTTTTTAGGCTAAAGTAGCACTGCTCTTCGTCTGCAGGACAGCCGATACCATTACAGGGCAGGAAATTATGGGTAGTGGCCAATCATAGAGCCAGACAATCTGCATGACATTTTTAGGAAGTCTGCCAAATATCCGTTCATAAACAGGCTGAGCAATACTACACCGCCCTCCCTCCTCCCTCACTCACTACTGCTGCTGCTCTCATACATCGGCCTTTTCGCCCCCATAGAAGACACGGCTAATTTATGCAAATGTGCTCCAGCGAATTCCTGCATGTCATGCATGCTAATGGAGCCGTGGCTCGGCATGACAATGGAGAGCCTCCCCGCGCAGGAGAAAACACTCGGTCTCCATCTGAGGGGATGCCTTAACATCAGATGTGCTGAGCAACCTGACATTAACCTCTGAGCGCGCTGACAAACAATACACAGCCTGAGTCACAGAGCTAATGGAGACGAAGCAGAGTCGTACTGTACGCTGTCAGGATGATGCCATTGTTAGGTAATGCTTCAGTGCTGCAGAGATCACATCGAGTGTTCCGGGACAAAAGGCCGCTGCACATCAGATGAGCTCAAGGGCCAAAGACTTATGTAAAATAAAAATGACTGGAGGAGGTACAATGGATGATCAGGCAGCTTTTTTTAGTCTTATTATTAGACTGAAAATGTTTTATACTTCCTAATTACCCAGCTAAACATCTGATATGAGAAATCTCCTGTTGTATTGTTCCATTATACCAAACCTTAGGCTTTTACAAACATATGCAAACCCAGTTTGCACACTTTGTTAAAATTTGAATCACTTTTGAAACATGAATAGTAGCCTCTTACTTGTTTTTTCTCATGAAGCTAGCCGTTGTGCCGTCTTTGACTCCCTTACAGCGGCCTTTAGTGAGCCTGGAACCTGGGTGAATTTCAGGATTTTAAAGAGTTAACCCGATACTGATAAAATCTTTTATTCATTTTTTATCATTTATTCCTGTTAACCAGTGTAAATCTCGTCGACTAATACTATGACTAGAACTATTCGTCGACAGCCTTTTATTCCATGACAAAAACTAGACTAAAACTAACAAAAATAGATCTGTGATGACTAAAACTGACAAAAACTAAGTTTAGTTTTCGTCAAGATGACTTAAATTTAACTAAAATGTAATGTAGTTTTCGTTGGACATTCAAAATCCATGATATTTCTCCACTGTGAGTAAATCTGTCAAAAAAACAAGCAGCTGTATCTATTCTGCCTCTCAGCTGTAGAGTTAGGGGCCCCCGGTTTAGCAGTGTGCATAGAAAACACTACCATGACATGGTACCAGATTTAAATAAGAAAATAAATGCTTGGACTAAAAGTAAAGGCTAAAATGTGAGGACTTTTTATGGACTAAAATGCTTTGAGTTTTCATTGACTAAAACTAGACTACAACTACAAAGGGTAGAAATGGCTAAAATGTGACTAAAACTAAAATGCATTTCATTTAAAGCCTAAAACTGAAACTAAAATTAAAAAATAGCTGCCAAAATGAACACTGCTGCTAACTTGAATGCTAACCATCATATCTTTCCCTTTGTGAGAGTCAGTCAGCCAATGGCAGGCTGTCATGTTAGGCACATTGAATGGAGCATAATGTAGAGAAAGAAAGAGATTAGCCTTTGATGCAGCCCCCAGTGTTCTTCTTATTTTAATCATTAGCAGTAAAACTCACAATAATTAGCAGGAAACCAATCACTGAGAGGCTGTAGATTATAATTAGGGCTTAAATAATTTACTAGTATTTCACGCCACAGTCAGTCCAGAAAGTTTTCACTGGTATCAGATCAGAGTTGTGTCTTGAAACGTCTCTTTGAGTAACAAATACAAAGGTTTCTCGACCCACTCAAAAAATTGAATATTTGTAAGTTATTAAAAGAATTACTGCTGATTTAACAGGTAAATAATGACTATGTTATTTAAGTAAAAAATAATAAATAACTTCTGATTAAGCAGAAAATGAATGAGTAACTAATGTTACTTAATAAAGGTAATAATGAGCTTTAAGCTTGTGTTAATCATGGAAATAATGAGTCAACAACTGTTTGCTTAATAGGTAATAAAAGAGGAAGCAGCTGCTTGTTAATGAAGGACAAAAATGTGTAACTTTTTTTTATTTAATCAGGGGAATGATGAGCAACTATGCTTCAGTCAACAAGAAAAACAATGAGTTATCAACTGTTATTTAAAAAGAAAATAATGAAGGGAAATAATGAGTAACCAGCTTCAATTAAACCAGCAACTAACTGTTACTTAACTATGGAAATAGTGATGACTAACCGCTAGTTGACCAGGTATTGACCAGGTATAATGTATATATATTTAGTAGCTCACTGTCAATCAAACGGTAAAACAATAAGAAACTAATGGCTTGTTGTTAAAAAAATAGTGAGTAATTGCTTGATATTAAATCAGGAATATGATGAGTAATAAACTGTTACCTAATCAGGGATTTAATTAGTAATTAACCTCCATTGAACCAGGAAGTTAAAGACCCCATAAAGTGAAAATGAATCTGCATTTAGGTTTGCTGTATGACAGGTCACTGTGTTATGAACTTCTAAATCAAATTTCAGTTAAAGAAACATCTCTAAGTTTATCAAATTAAGCTTCAAAATCATGAAAAATGAATTAAGGAGCATTAGTGGGCGTGTTTTACTTCACTGTGGCTTCAGGTAGACGCGGATATGCCTTAACCAAAGTGTAGTGAAAGGAACAATAAAGCATGAGATTAATCGCGATTAAAAACTTTAGTGCAGTAATTATGGACCTTGATTAATTGTGATTAACTCGATTAATCTTGACAGCTGTAGTAATTCATAAACAGGTACTGCTTAACTAGCTGTTAGTTACTTGTTTGTTTACTTGAAACTGCCAGTTTTCGTGTTTCCTATATTAAAGTGTAACTTCAGGATCTAATGATTGATTTTCCTTCATAGCAGCGGCTCATGTCAGTCTCATATAAACAGTAAGAAACAAACAGAAGTTATTCAAATCAAATGAAAACAAGTGCACACCCGCTTCAGTGGCATTAGCGATCACAGAGAACATCAGGTCTGTATTTTAGTTGCCAAGGATTATTAGAGTTTTGTGTGAACTGCAGATTTGTTTTTAATGTCTGCGCTGTTACCAAGCAACTGTGAAACTTTTAAAATGAGTTGTGTAAAAAAATTACCCAAGCATCGCTCTAGTTCAAGTATCTCTGCAAGCTGTGGAAAGAACATGGGAAACAGAAATCAATGCCTGCTTTGAGGAGAGAAAGAGACGGTATGATGTGGAAATGTTAAGAAAACAAAACGTACTTTTAAAGGGAAACGAGGCTGATTTCATCTTTGAAACTGAAGTGTAGGCAGTGCCAAAGAAGTATGTTTAATACTCAAATCAAAGAAGAGGTTTTGTCAAATTTATCGTCAAATATATATTATTACACTTAAGAAAATCAATAGAAAAACTCCCAATGAACATCTTTTAGAGGTTAAAAGATAACAATAAGGCCAGTTTCTTGTCAAAATATGCTCAAATATTGCCCAGAAAATAAAACACCTTAATTACTTTTGCTTTATCATAGCTTTAAATATCATAAATATCATCACATGATCAAAATGATTTAAATAATAGAAGATATTCAGTAAGTCATCACTAGATTTTTAGCAGGAAGAAGCTCCTCCAGAAATGTGTCTGACTGCGTTTGTATTCCTGAACAGTGCTGCTGCTGCTGCTGAAGTCGTGTTGTGGATGTGCTGCGCTCATCAGTAGAGCGGATAGTCCAGCCAAAGCCTCTCCCCTCCCCCCAGCCCATCACACACAGGCTCCCCTCGCCCACTTACTCTCCAACACACACACACACACACACCATCCCCCCGCTCAGATATGGAGTCAGCAGCTTCCTCCTAACAATGACTGATACTCCCGCTGCTCTTCTACTGTCTGCTAGCTCCAGCAAGGTGCTTCAGACCAAATGCATGCTGGGAATAACAAAGAAAGGCTGGAGACACAACTTAAGGTCATTTTGACACATAAAAATAACAAAACAACATCTTTATTTCAGCTAAGGGATGTATGACAACAGATGGCCATATCACCAGATGTTTCAAGTGCTGCTAATGCTGTTTTACCTAAATAAACGTCTGTAGACGTAAATAAACAAATAAACAAAGACAATCAGCTGAAGACATTAACATGACAATAGAGACTTGAGCCCTGATTATCACACACTCTTCTGACAAATTCACACTATCACACATTTGTACATTAAGGGTGTTTTTACATCTGAACATCAGAATTAAAGGTCTTTTAAAGAAGTGACACCGTCACGCTTTGCAATGAGCGCTACATGCAAAGCATTTTGGGAGCGTTCAGCAGCACAAAGCTGAGACACTTCTTTTAAACATCTTTTCCTCTCAATATTACGGAGGCCCAGACATGACATGGTAAAAAATAAAAGAAATCAAATTGTGGCCACAATAGCTATAACGTGCACACGACATACTAATTCATGGCCACGAAATACTAATTTGTGGCCACAGAGTAGGTATATGTGCGCACGAAATTCTAATTAATAATATTAATATCATTCCTGGACAGCTGGGTAAGCAAATCGAGCGCACCTTCTCTAAGGTCTAAGTAGAGGCGGTAGAGGGGCTAAAGCTACACAATGGACAGGGATAGTGTGATTGAATTTGACTTTAGGCTGGGAATGTGCCACAAAGACATTCTGAAAAGTCTGGCATGGCAAGGAAAGACTAAAATGTTACTTCATTTTTGTCACTTTAGACCCACACTTTTGATACATTATGGCCATTTTTGCAACTTTTTTGTCACTTTTTAACCGCTTTGCACCACTCTCCACCCATTTTTTCATTTCTGTAACACATTTCACCACTTTTTTCCATTTTTGTCTGTTTTATTTTTTTTTCTGTGACTATTTTTTTCACTTTTTTTTTTTTTTTTTTTTTAGATTTATTTTTTTGGCCTTTTTGCCTTTATTTGATAGTATAGGACAGGGGATAGAGTCGGAAACAGGGGAGAGAGCGGGGAGAGACATGCAGGAAATAGTGCCATGGGCCGGATTCGAACCCGGGTCGCCTGCGTATATGGCATGCGCCTTAACCACTCGACTACGGGCGCGCCTTTTTTCACTTTTTTTAAACCTTTTTTTTTATTAGTTTATCTGGCACCCTCAGCACCAATTTTTTTACCATTTCTGCCTCTTTAACCTATATGGTGAGAGAGTTAGGCGATGATACAGTGGTGTAAGGATGGTCACTTGATGTGTTTTGGCCTGCTTTGCATTATTGCGGTGTGAACACAAAACAAACCAAGTAAGAAATGCAACAATAAATCAGTTTATCACTTAAATGAGACCGAACTGGACAAGGTAAAAATCCTTAGCATGGTTGGAGCTGCATTAGTAATGGAGGTAACAGCACTGACTAACATTAAACCCTCTGGGAAACACTAAGTAAAGTAGAAAACATCTGTTCCCATCACTTCACAGAGCTGCAGATTCAGCAGGAAATAAGGAACATGTTTATTTATAGCTTTCATACAGAGAAACATTGATAATAGAGGTTTATTTTAAGCAGGGGAGAACAATGCAGTTGAATGCATGAACCCAAAATGCGCTAAACTTCTGAATCTTTCCTGAAAACTCTGCTGCAAAGTCAGTGTTCTTCTTCATGACTTACTTAAGTTCTCTCCTACCATTCCACTTGTCAAATTCGATGTGAATTCAGGGTGAGACGGTGAGAGAACACAGCACTGAGGAAAATCCACCACGAGTGGGTGGAGGTGATGACATTTACAATACACCACTGGTGCACTCCAGTTTGATGTTTGTGCACATAATGAAGCTGCTTCAGACTTATCTCTGCTCCCACGTATGTTCCTAACCACTTGTTGGTTTCTGTGCACCAGAAATGTGTCCAATTACATAGAGGAGGTGAAAAAGTGAAAACTCATTATCGTCGTTATGGTGTTTCTTTGTCACTTTGTCTGCTATCTTGGATTTCAGTTTTATACCACATTGTGCCTCTTGAGACCTCCGTTTTTCCTAGTCAAAAGGAAGAGAAATTTTCTAGAAATTTTCAGGAGTGCATGTGTGAAAAAGCTAAAGTTGTAAGACTATCAGTGAAAGAAAAGATTTGCACGACCTACCTTTCTACGGATTGGCACAAAACACACATAAAAGATTGTTTCTGGGTCTTCTGGATGAAAAGAAAAGGAGTTACATACATAGTCTCATTTAGCATCTTCACTTACTCAGTAATACATTTCCATTGTTCTTAGAAGTCCATAATCTAGCTTAAAATCCAACATAAACACTGATTGCTTCCCCTCGTCAAAAGCAGGATCTGCTGTTTTCCTGAATTATCAGGATGCTGGTGTACCAGTATCTCAGCTGCACTCCACAGGGATCCAGTATTTTCAGAGATTGCACGATCGTCTCTCGAGTCCTCACATAACCAGCATGAATGCACTTCAAATGCATCATCTTATAGCTGTAAAGATCCACGAGAAATGTTGCAGTACAGCACATCAGAAACAGCTTTCACTGACTTCCCATAATTCAGTAAAGCTCGTGTAATTTTCAGATAATTATGTCATTAACTCAGAAAAACAGAGCAATTTTTTTCTCCAGCTGATGCAGTATGTTTCGCTACGATCCCATCTATAAGGGGTTCATAAATTAAATGCATCGAATATCAGACACTTTATTAATGAGACTGAGCTGAGTTTGGCAGTAAATGACCTTCTACTGATGGATCGCTGCCAATCAAATGCATCTGTTGTTGGAATGTAAAAAAGGAGAGATGCAGAAATACATAAGAAGGAGATGACTAAATGGGGAGGAAAGGGAGATGTAAGGAGAAAGAAGCAAGAAAAAGACAGACGATGGAGGCACCGAAAGACAGAGGAAGATGAGGGGAAAGGTTGAGTAGCTGGAAGAGAGAAGGAGAAGATGCAGGTGATAAGAGGGACAGGCAGTGAGAGAAGGAGATGGAGATGCAAGAAAATAAAAGAGGAAGATCCAAATATAGAGAGGAGGGTAATAAAGACAGAGAGAGGAGGGAAATCCAGAAAGAAAGGCAGAGATGCAGGAAGAGAGAAGAGGGAGATGCAGAAAGAGAAAACAGAGAAAGAGAGGAAGAAAGAAGAGGAAGATGCAGGAGGAGAGAAGAGGGAGATGCTGGAAGAGAGACGACGGGGATGCCGGAGGAAAGAAGAGGGAGATGCAGAAAGAGAGAGGAAAGGATCCAGGAAGAGAGAGGAAAGGATCCAGGAAGAGAGAGGAAAGGATCCAGGAAGAGAGAGGAAAGGATGAGGAAGAGAGAAGAGAGGATGCAGGAAGAGAGAGGAGGGTGACACAGGAAGAGAGAAGAGGGAGCTGCAGGAAATGAGAAGAGGAAAATGCAGGAAGAGAGAAGAGGAATATCCTGGAAGAAAGAGAAAGATGATGAAAAGAGAGGAAGGAGATGCAGATAAGGGAAAAATAGAGAACAAGAAAGAGGGAGAATAAAAGAGTGGGTTAGACATCAGAAAATCAAGCTATGAAAAAGAGAGGAGTAAGATGCAGAAAAAGGGAAGAGGGAGATTGAGAAAGGGAGACAAAAGCAGAGGAACAGTGAGTGGGATAAATTTTGGCTGTCTTGGTTGTAGAGCCATCTTAATCCCTTTGATATAGCTGTAGTGTCTGTCATGATGCTAACAATTTGTGAAGAATTAGCAGTAATAGCCATGTTTGAAGACTGAATGAGCATCTTAGATGGTGATGAAATGAAGTAGACTGATATTGATAACTGTAGTCGTTGAAGCTGAGCCGCTCTTGGATTCACTTTAACATTTTTAATAATGATAGCAGATGGGATGTTAAGGTTAGTGGGGCTCTTGACATTGCTCTTTCTTTAGTCCCTCAGCAGAACACTCATGCTCTAAACCTGAAGTGATGTAGGAACAGCTAAATGTGATTTTCATTTTGCAGCCATTATCATCTGATTACAATTAAAGGGCGACTCAGTTTAGTAGTACTGACACAATCTTCTAGATCATTAAGTTTAGCTCGGAGCCAACTTCATGTCTAATTATCATATCTGTTTTTTAATGACTTAATCCCGTCTGTATTTTGGGATCACGCTCTAGTTAAATTGGCACAAACATATCTTCGTTTGTGTCGGTGAACCCTGAGCCTCCAGCATTTATTATCTCTAATTTTAAACTGAGGATTTTGGAAAGTGAAGAAGGGAAAAGTCATAGTTTTGGCTCTTAGCATTTCTTTAAATCACAGCGAGTTAATGCATATGTTTATCTTGAGAAAAATCCACAAAGCTGGATGATTAAACACATTCTTTGACTCACTCAGATGACCTCAGGCTATTTTTTAACCGACATATTTGTGTTTCCTCATGCATACTGCTGCGTTGTTTTTCCAGGCGGAAAAATCCACAGAGCAAAATTCTGTGGTTTGTGAAACTTGATTACTGAGGAGGGAAAATCCTGTTTTACAAGCGGGGTGTCTGGCAGAGACCGCCGGACCTCTGGAAGCACGTCGGATACCTTTAGTAATTCATCTTTCTCCAGCAAAGGCAGTAAACAGAGGGCTCATTAAAACCACATTGTGCTGCTCATCCCTTACATCTGCAGGCCTCTGTTAAGTCTTGTAAGAAACACTTTACATCACTCAGCCTCTGAAAAGATGCTTTGTAGAGCAAACAATGCATCTTTAGATCCACAGTGAACCCGTTGTAATTGTGTTTGCGAGCGCACCTTTTCCTCCGTGTTGCGGTCTGATTGCTTTCCCCCAAGCGGCCAACAGTAATTTGTTTGTCACTGGAGAATAAACCGGGATAAAGCAGCAGGGATTGGGCGCTTGAGCCTGAGTAAAGTGATGAACGCAACCTAGTGTGAACCTCACGCTGATCTCCCCACAGCAGACAAGGCGAGCATTAAAGCGGCTCCTTTCTCTCGTCTGTGTGCTCAGTGACAACAGCAGCAGAGGGCGGCCTGGACTTGTGCAGGCTCAGGAGTTTACCTAATTATCTGGCATTAAGTCTAAATGGAAGGCTTCCCTCTATCATCCCACGCCACATGGCCACAACAGGGATAAGCCGCCGTCTTACAAACCATTAGGCTTTGCAGGCACTTGACCTGACCATGCAGGGCACTGACACAGAAAGTGAGCCGGTGGGGCCGTGTCCTGATCCCCACATTTACAGTACACAGTCCTGATAGATGTGTTTGAAACGTGAAGGCAGATCAGCTAACAAAGGTAGGTTATTAATTCAAGTCTTATGTATTTAAACAGAAAGCCTCCAGCTGATTGACAATTTTGCCTCTGGATGGTCTCAATCAAGAGAGACAAATGACTTTGAGGGTTGCTTGGAATCATGGGAGTTCACCTGTGCATTTGCAGGTTATGTTGGGAGCTCGGGAAACAGAATATTTCTGGGCTTTTTAGTCCTTTATTTTAGAGAGGAGGCCAGTTAAAAGAGTTGGGAATGGGTATGAAAGAGTTAGGAAAGAGTTAGAGTCCAGCAGGCCAGACTTGAACCCAGGCCGCCCACGTACATAGGGTGCAACCTAAACCACTAGGCCAGACTTTCAAATTTTTTTCTTCAAACTTTTTTCACCCAAGGCACAGCTGAGATCAAGCCAAAATCTTAAGGCACACCATATCTACATTGTTTTTAATGTTCTGCCATGTAAATTAAAGGCATTTTAATTACAAATTAAACCTACAGTGTGCCTAGGATTGGTGTTTAAAGGACAGTTGCTGTTTTTCTGTTTGTTTTTTACTATAGATTTTTGGATTTAACCCTTTTTCACTCATTCAACCATCTATTCAACAGATGAACTGAGCAAACCAAGCCATACGTTTCCAAAGAGCACCTGTTTATGAAACCACATAGACCCTGCAGCGCTTCTTCTTTTCTGTCTTCATGCACACCATCTCTATTTCCATGCAAAATAGCCTTGATGATGTCCAGTATTCTGTCTGCATACTGCTACATTGTTTTCTGCAAAAAAATGTATCAAAATTATGTTTTCATGAATAACAGAGGGAGCAAACAGCCTAAGCTTTTTGCTTTAAAAAAAATCAAGGCTTTTGAATTCTTTTAAAAAGAGAAATTTACTCAGCAACTGTTTTCAAAAGGTTAAAAAATTGAGCTGCTTTAGGCTGTTGTTTCATTCATAGCAACTTGGGCTTTTGTTGTTACATAAATGAAGTGAGAGCTGGCTCAGAGAAAGTATTTAGTCTTGTGGAAATTATACCTAATTGCAGTAGGATAAATGTAAAACTTTCCACTGGTATAAAGCTCTAAAGAGGAGGGGTAACTGTTTGCCAAGTGTGGTCAAAGTAGATTTAAAATAGTGTCATAATGTGTTTTATTTATAATGATTTAGGTATTATGCATTGTGTTCATGTTCATGTCCTGTAAAAGCACTATTTGGCCCTGCAGTAGTGAACTTAAGGCCTCTATTTAACAGCCTTCTGCTGCAGACATGAAGCAGCACTTGCACTCAGACATCTTACCTAGAGTAAATAAGCTAAAGCAGTGATAGTGGGTGTATGCAAACCAGCAGTCCAACCACAGAGCAGACAGTGGTGGACTGCTGGAATGTCCCACAGGTTGTTATTATGAAGATGAAGCTGGACACACACATGGCCAACATCCCCGGCACCAACCCACCAGTTCTTATTTACTGCTGTGTCGAACGTTCACTGCTGACCAATAGAAAGATTAAGCGGTACTTTACAGTGTTTGTTTATGATGGTTGGAGCTGTCCGGTTGTCTCACCACACTCCAAGTGCTCCGAACAAAGCCTGTGCTGATGGTAATGCTGGCAATTTCCCTGTTTTTTTGCAGGTCACTGCCAGGGGATTCGCTCCATTGTTGCAGTTTGCCTACACTGCTAAGCTGTTACTCAGCAGAGAAAACATCCAGGAGGTCATCCGCTGTGCCGAATTCCTGCGCATGCACAACCTCGAGGACTCATGCTTTCGCTTCCTGGAGGCTCAGCTGCGCAGCGAGGAGGACGGCCTGCTGCTCTGCCACAAGGTGGCGCCGGAGGGGAACAACTCAGAGGATGAGAGCATGCAGTCAGAGGAAAGAGCCGCCTCTCCCAGGGCGCGGCGGTGCGCTGATGCCCTCTCCTCCTTCAGACACCCTGATGACGATCGGCTTGCGATGTCCATGCCCAGTCAGCTGATGGACGGCCGGCTGGACTTTGATCGACACGGAGCGTCAGATCTGCCACGATGCCCTAAGTACAGGAAATACCAGTGGGCTTGTAACAAGCACAATAATGACACCTCCTCACACACCAGTACCTCAGGTTTTCCAAGCACATTAAAGGAGAGCGGCGTCAGCGGCACCGTGCCGGGTCAGGCCAGGCTGCCTCTGGCACAGATCAAAGTTGAACCACAGGCCGACGAAGAGGCAATCTCATTGTGCCTGTCAGGAGACGAGCAGGACGCCAGGGATAAGGACAGCGTGACAGCCATGGAGATGGATCACCCCATATCTGTGGAGAGAAACAAAAGAACCAAGTCCCCATCCTGCCTCCGAGCCTTCTTCAAGAAAGGGGTGGACCTCGCCAGTCTGCCCAACACTTCACAGCAGCTATTCGCCAACAGACTCGTCTGCCCCCAGGACAAAGGAAACTCTCAGGGAGATCATAAAAAAGACTTCAGGCCTTTCTCTGGGGAGCTCAGTCTGTCTGTTACATCCCAAAAGGATGTGGACGGTTTCCCTGTAGGGTTGTCCCTCAAGTCCGCTTCCTGTGATGGGGTCTGCAAACAGGAAGTCGAAATAGACCGCCGTAGTGTCATATTTTCCTCAGGGGCCTGCAACCGTCTGGGAACCCCAGCGCATTCCTACCCCGGTGGGAACTCTTTGGAGATGGATCTCACTGAGCACATGCCAAAGGGCGTGTGGGCTGGAGCCAGCCAGTCCCTCCCCACCTCCCAAACCTACTCTCCCAGCACCACCTCCACTGAGCCCCCGATTCTGTGCCGCCCACGACCCAACACCAGCTGCCCAGTGCCAATCAAAGTGTGCCCTCGCTCGCCGCCCTGTGAGACCCGCACCCGGACTTCCAGCTCCTGCTCCTCGTACTCGTATGCGGAGGACGGCAGCGGCGGCTCCCCCTGCAGCCTGCCCCAGTTTGAGTTCTCCTCCTCGCCATGCTCCAACGTGGCTCGATGCCTCAATGTGGACCAGCAGGAGCAGAGCGTGGGAGGAGACGCCCTCTTTAACCAGGTGCGACCCAAGATCAAATGTGAGCAGTCATACGGCACCAACTCCAGCGATGAGTCAGGCTCCTTCTCAGAGGGAGACAGCGAGTCATGCCACGTCCAGGAGCAAGGCCGAGAGGTGAGTGTAAAACAGAGTCTCTCACATGTTACACACCATGTAGCCCTCGCTCTCTATTCCTCCATGGCTAATTATATCGCAGTGGCCTGCTCTCCAGGTCTGCATTAGCAGTCATTAAATCATCATGTAATTGAAGCGGGAGTGTTCAGTACAAGATTTACAGCACCACCAAAGGGCACAGATGTGCTTTGATATTATTAATCTGCTTTATGCACTGCTGGAGGTCTGTGTAATGAGTCTGAACAGGAGCGCCCAAATGCACCAGGACAGCCTAAATTTAATGTGGTTTTGAGACCGTAACTTGATGGGCTTGTATCAGTATTTTATATACTGAAATATTTTCAAATGAAATAGAGGGACAATATCATTCCTACTGAGATAGTTTATGCTGGTATTGGTTTAAAAAAAAAAAGAATAAACATCATGCCAAATGGTCATTAAAACGACTGTTCACAGTGGGACCATCAACAGTAATATGACTATTGACTACAAGATCATATATATTTAAAATGTTCAATCAAAGTTAAGTTAGGTGCACTTTCATTATTTATAAAAATTAATGATATTGATGCCCATATGACACCATAGCAAATGAAAAAGAGGTCCTAAACACCCACTATCATGCAATTTTATGTTTTTAACTGCCAAAAACTGCAGACAAACACCTGCACACTGTCTAAATTGCACAAAAACATTGGCAACCTTTTTCTGTATAATGTAGATATTATATTAATGTCAAAATCTGAGCCCAACTCTGTCCATTTTTATGAATATAAATATATTTTTTCAGTTGAGACAGTGTTCTGTCTTTTGGTGAAGGATTCACTGCTGTCCATTACGACTTTGTACTTTTTAATACCATGATTGTTAAAATAATAGAGATTGTAATCAGCTGGAATGCATTTTATCTTCATTTATAACCATAGAGGATTTGGACTAACTCATTATACAGAAATGTTGCCAATGTAGATACACTCGCTGATCAACCCTGTGTTCCCATACACTTTGGCTGAAACATTTTTGATTTTTTGATAGATTAATTTTAATTTATTTATCCAGGAAAACCTTATTGAGATCAATATAAGTGCCCTGTGTCCATGTTACTTGATGAAACCACTAGAGGGCATGAGAGAATTCAGTTACCTGATGTGTGAGATGTAAACTACAAACATGGAGACACTTCAGGGGTAATCTTAATTCTAATATCAGAGTTACCTTAACCCTCTGAGATCAACACTGTATTCAACAAGAAGAGACACATTACAAAAGGTTAAAAATTTTGAGCCATTAATCATAGTTGCTTTTCTTTCATCTGGAAGCAGGCTGTTTTGCAGTTCTAATGACCCCATTTATGCCTTCGTAGCCCTTACAGAGGCTTTTCTAGTGAGCATGGAACTTGGGTGACTTTCCAGGGTATTTATAGATTAAATCCACACCAGTAACTCTGGCATTGAACATTTTATAATCCATTTTTTATCCATTTTTCGATCATTTCTACAGCTAATGCCGTCCACCACTTTGTAGCACGTAATGCATTATGGCAGGCTGTTACAACAAAAGTAATACTTTTACATACATATATATATATATACATATATATTTTGGCCTTTTATATTGTTATTGATGGAGGAGTACAGTGTTTAGAATCAGAAACAGGAATGACAGAGTGGAGGTTAGACATGTGGGAAAGGAACCACAGGCCAGTCTTGAA
The DNA here is from genome assembly GCF_018320785.1 of Cheilinus undulatus. NCBI lineage: Eukaryota > Metazoa > Chordata > Actinopteri > Labriformes > Labridae > Cheilinus > Cheilinus undulatus. The sequence continues at coordinate 9,111,081 of NC_054878.1, forward strand.
CCCCGGCCTGCCACGTACATGTGGCTTGACCTAACCATGAGGCCATCAGAGTGCCCCAAAACAAACCATTTTTAACAGAATACAGCTGAGCAGAGTTTGTGTTTAGAGGTTAAAAAGGTCCTGATTCCTTCTGTTATATATGTTTTAAATTTGCTTTAAAAAATGAAAGAATATTCTCTTATTTAAAACTGTATTCAAGTTTCTCTTTTCTGTTACATTTGAACCAGGAATGTCAAGATTAATCATGTTAATTCCAATTAACTAAGCCACAATTAGTGCACTTTTTTAAAACTGCATTAATCACATGCTTTATTGTCCCTTTAATGACACATCATCATCAGTGATGTAAAATAAATTTTCCACTGGTTCTTAATGTCTCTTTTCACTTTAAAAAAACGTACAGACAGCTCAGTGGACGAGTCAAAAGTCATCTGCGCTTTGTGCAGATATGTGCAGACTGTTCTCTTATATCCTTACAATCTATAACAAATTCTTATTTCAGTTGTTCAGTTTATGTTATAATCTTTAATCTATTTGTAAAAGCAGGTGTGTGTGTCCAAACAGGAAGTCAATTCTACCCCTGTGATAATGCAAAATAGTGAGTCTTAAAATGCAATTAAAAGGGATGTGATTAATCCCACTTAACTGAAGAAACTCTGAATTGACTTTTATTCTGAAAATTTGACCATGTATTTTAGCATTGCATTACTATTTTTAACTAACAGTACTTTCTACAAAGTTTGGGAGTGCTTTCAAACCCCAGCTGAGTAGATGAGAAAGATAACTGTCCTACAGTAATAGTTAAATTTGATGTACATTACTTTGAGCTTGCAGTATGTTTTGCCCTGCAAGAGCTGATATTTGCATTTGCTTCAGTAGGATAAAATGACATTTCATCAAAGAACCCACAGGACTCAAAAGTAGCATCAATAAAGTAAAAGATTATGATTTTAGGGTTTGGAAAAATGCTGAACAAGGTCCATGCATTCGCCATTCCTCATCTCTACACTCCTACAAATCATCCTGAAAATGCATCCTGCATTTCTGCTACATTTATTTTTGAGAATGGCAAACAGACGTAGGGGATGCATGCTGGCCATCATACATATGGGTGTGCAGAGTTACCAGGAAGCACATCTCCAGCCTTAAGCAGTGTGTAGGAGTTGTCTGCATTTTTATAATTATAAAAAAACGAATCAATATTAGGTATCTAGGACTTCAACTTGTATTACTGTTGTATCAAACAGGTTTCAGTATGGTTAGATTTTATTATAGTCAAAATAAATTACATAAATCTGTTACCGTGACTACTATTTCTTTACAAAGAAAACTCAAGGTGTATATTTTGTTTCAGCACCCAGCTAACAATCCATAGTCTGCAAACGAAGGGTCAGGACTCTTCCTGGGTATCACTGACCTCTGAAGGGATTCCCTCTGGCTCTTTCTGTATCTTTCAGTGCCAACTAGTCTGAGCTGCTCATTTCACCCCCACACTAACACTGAGATCCAAAATCAGCCTGTAAATATGCGAATCTCAGCGTAGCCTGGCAGACTCCTGACATTTCGAATCTATCGACAATTAGCTGCCTGCAGACAAGGTGTGCGCTGCATCACAAAGGGATTACAACCGACAACATTACAGCCGCTGTGTGCTGCAGCCATAAAGTTTTAATGGCGCGGCGGCTGCAGCGAGTCGAACGTGAGTGGGCGAGAAGCTTCAGCACAGCTCAACAGTGCTGACAAGGATGAATAGCCAATCCTCTAATCACCCTCTCCTAATCCACCCGGGCAGACATCCTCCAAGCTGCAGACTAGACAACTGTTGTTGTTGTTGTTTACCGGGTAAAGATCAGTCAGGGAGCTTCTAATTCACAGATGGAGCATGGTGCAGGTGTAATAACATCACAGAGAGCAGATTCTCCACCTGAGGGAGAGTGAAAGACAATAAAATCTAGTCAAAGAAAAAGTGCTCTGCTACTCACTGATATGATTACAGTTTCCATCTGTATCTCCACTTTCATCGTGAGGTTACTGCCAGGTGAAAACTTTTCCCCTCTGAGGCCTTTAAACATAAACCAGATGTGCTGGAGAAACCAACATTTGTCTTTTTTAATTAGTCAGTATTACAACAGAACATCTGATGTGTAATTTTATAACCAAAATATCTTAAATTAGAGAATAACTAGTCACATGTGAAATATTATTTTCAATTTTTAGTTCCTTACTCTAATAAATGCTGATAATGCTAATAATAGCTAATATAAACAAACATTTTTATTGAGAAAATCCCAGCAAAAAGAAAAAAAAAAAATTAGAAATGTCTGACTCTAACCAACGTGAACCAAAACTAAGAATTACTTAAAGTCTGAACTTGAACTACTCTTTTCAGTTTTCTTGTAAACTGTGCCTTTTACTGTTGTAATTTGAGATTTTAAAAACCTTTGAACTTTTTGAGTTTCTAATGTCCAAAATTAAGACTTTTAATACTCAAACATTTCAACTATCCTCTTGTAAATTTCCCAGCTTTTAAACTCCAAAATCCTGAGTTTGTTTTCTTGCAATTTACAACTTCATAATCTCAAAAATTTTGATTTTTTTTTCGCCAAATATTTGACTTCTATTGCTAAATAAATTCATAGATTCCCTTCCTTATTTCATATCACTGTGGCAGCAGGGTGACACTGCAGTAGCTTAATCAAAGGGTGGTGAAAAGGACAATAAAGCATGTAATTTTTAAGAATTGTAGCACTAATTGTGGACCTTGATTGTTTGCGATTATTACAATTAATCCTGACAACCTTGATTACAGCAGATGATCCCTTGAAGTTTTGGTTACCCTCAGCAGCAAATGTGTGCTCTTACTCATCATACATTGCATTATATATTGTCACATGCTTGTATAGTGGACCAGGCTGGCAGCTTTTCTCCTTGGCACATTCAAAGTCACTTAAATCCCCTCTCTTCCCCATTCTGATGCTCAGTTTGAACTTCTGCAGTTCATCTTAGTCATGTCTGCATTATCAAATGTAATGGTTGCTGCAATGTGATTAGCTTGGTAGATATTGGCATTGATAAGCAGCAGAATAGCTTTGAAATGGTCAGCGTGTATGACTGCAAAACAACAAAGCTGGTGCGTCAAAGCATCAAAAAATATTTCCAAATACCAGATATTTCACTAATAAAAATATCAACTAAAAATTTGTCCTTAAAAATGTTCAAATATTTCATTTTATGATAAAATTGCTGAGCTTTATGTGTATGAAGAGCTTGGAGCATTGTTTGGAGCTTGGAAAGAGAGCTCTATTTTGGTGCCCTTTTTGAGGTTAGACATGTTTTTATGATGAATAATAAATGGCTGCAGCCACTGATGGGTTTCAACTTGACTCCAGCCCCATCGTATGCCTCTCCTCAGACTGTGACATCATGCATCGGTCGTCGTAGAGCTTGAACGTTTGACCTTTTTTGACTCCGTGTTTCCTCTGGCCCACCTGCACTCCTCTGATGTTTCTTTCAGCTGTGTTTGCTGGAGGTGCAGACTGAATTATTTTTGATGAGCTGGGTGGAGGTGTGGGGGGGGGGTACGTTCTGAGTGCACAGCAGGAGGAGAAAAAGGGAAGATGGAGGAGAGAGAGAGAGAAAGTGGTGCGTTGCCATGGCGACCGGATTCACAGAGCAAGTCGGTGTTGGAGAGACATGACAGGATTGTGCTTTTCAGTGGAGAGAATTGAGAGCAGAGCTGCAGATAAAGAGGCTCAGCAGTAATGTGTAATTATTACCTTCACAGCGTGGCACACAACACCCAGCCCCGTCAGATTTATGAGCGTTTAGGATGGCCCGCTCACTGTGAATTATGAGGGAGTGATTTACAGTGCTGAGCCATACGCCCAAAAATGACGAGGAGACGTTTCAGTTCCCTTTGTCATCTCTTTGTGTGACTGTGTTAATAAGAGCGTGTGCAGTTACAGGCTATGCATTACTTCACATGATATCCCTCATCAAATCTCTCTCAGAGTTATCAGCCCGCTTTCCCTCTCACTATCAGCAGCTGAAGAGAAGATCCTGCGTGAATTAATGTCTCCTACATCTGCCTGCTCTGCAGTTTGTAGCACCAGCTCTTCAGAGCAGATAGTGAAAATGTTCCTAAAGCAGGCCAAGATAACCCAGGGTTAAGCACGTCCACTACAGGGAAAATCTGGACTTTCAGCTGAAGAATTATTCTAAAAATATTCATTTAAATCTCAAATTCCACAGAAAAGAATAATGATTGATTGATTAATTAATTGAATAGATCAATTTTTTATACTTTTTGCCTTGACTCTCAACATTTTGACCACATTGTTGTCACTCAGTTTAAAACGGACAAAACTTTTTTATTATGCTGCATTGTATTTTGTCAATCATGTAAATTGTATAAAACCTATAGATCTGATTCATCCTATCAAATCTATCACAGCTTAATCCTATCAAATCAGATCTTTACAGAGCTTATTGTCTCATTTTGTATCCTGTCAAACTAAATCTAATGTTTTAATACTACCATATGATATCAAACTGTATCGTCACATGATTCAATATGATATTCTAAGTATCATACAAGTTAATAAGTATCATCTTGTCACTTAGCATTTCATATAAAATAAAATTAGGTGGTTTAGTATCATATCATACTGTATTGGACTTACCTGACATATCCTAACACATTGTATCATATCATATGATAGTATTCTATTGTATTGTATGGTATGGTATCAATCATATCATATCATATCAGATTTTATAATATTATACTGTATGATCGTATTGTTTTGTATCATATAGTATCGTGTGGTATCATATGATATTTTATCCAATCAAATGGTTTTTGTATGACATCATATGTTTCTGCATTGCATTGTAATGTACCATATTGTACTGGATTGTACCATACAGCATCGTATTGCATCATATCATATCGCATTGCAGTGCAACGCATCGTATCGCATCACGTCGCATTGCATTGCATTGTATCATATCATATCGCATCGTATCGTACCGTATAGTATCATACTGTATTGTATCTGGATTCCCTCTCCACCCTTTTTTAAACCTTGCTTTTTTCACTCTGGCCTGGTCTGTGGTGAAGAACTGCTACCTCATGCTTCCTGGGTTACATTCTTTCCTCTCAGGCCTCTCTGTAATTCTACTGTACAAACAAACAGAGGGAGCAGCCAGCCTCACTGTGTTTGCAGAGCAAATGGCAGGCGGGGAGGGGGGGATGGTGGGGGGGGGCAAAGCTGCTTTGGTAAAAATAGCTTCAGCCTAGGACTGCAGACTGGACACAATGAATCCCGATGAGGAAGGAAGTTGTTAAAGTGTGGGCCAGCCTGACCAAAGCTCAGTCATTCAAGGTAGCAAGAGTCACACGAGGTCTCTAGGCGGCTCTTGCTCTCTGCAGTCCTGGCGTGTTTGGTTCATATGAACCACATGTGAGAGCAGTATCAGCCATTCACACTGAGGCACCTTTAAGACATTTGAACTTTAAAACTTAATCTGATCTTCACTTACATGTAAAGTTTCTGAGGGGGATGTTGATGTGTTATCTCTGTGGTTTTGAGCTGTCTCTTGGTAAATTCTGTTTCATGATAATGACACAAGTAATGTTTACTGCGTCAACTGAAGGCTGACTTACCGCCTACACAACATCACTGGATGGGTGATGAAACTAAACCTAATTACTTTTCTCTTCAAAGAAAAACATATTTAGTGCTAAAGAAGAAAATGTTCTGGAGCTGTTGTATTTCTCATGTCTACAAAAATTAAGCTGGGTTCAAGTTAATCATCAAAAAGTCAGAATAAAATCCTATTGCTTGGTATAAGTTCTGTCAGCTACTGTTGGGTGTATTAGGGTTCATATAGGATGCAGAAACATTCAGTGATTTACAGTTTAAGAGGATGATCTGTTTAAAAGTTTAATCCAGAAGCAATTCAATGTCCTGTACCTTTATGTTGTATACTGCTATAGCTCTACATGGGTAAGTTATGCCTTTAGAATAAAGTGGTTTAGTTTAAGCTGAGGTCAGATTACACATTTTCAGCACAATTTTTGCCTGATCTGACAGTAGAGGGGATTCAGGACCCTTGAGCCCCAATAATTTGTTGCCTCATCTTGTGTAGTCATAGTAAACAAAATCAGGAACACATCTGTGACACCTCACAACCTCAGGCCACATGTTCATACTTAGCTTTTCAGGACATTTTTGTGAACACAATACGTAAAGAATACTTTGATGGATTTTCTTAAAACTTTTCACTAATGTCCACTCTGGGGGAACTGATTTGATTTTGGTGGATCATACACTGTAAACCTGGATTTTGTTTCTAATTAAACTTTTTAGCAATCATTAATTTTTCTTTCACGTTTTGTCAAAAAACATTGACATTACTAAATCAAATTAGTCGTCTGTATTATTCAGCTGAAAGATGCAATGCAATGATCATGTTAAGCTGAGATAACTTAGTATATTTAGTTCTTTAAGAGGGAGGAGGGGCTATTTCAAAATTTCAAAAAACCATGGGTGAGACTATCTGTGCATCTGTTGGCACCGGCAGGCAATGCTTCCACCATGACAGTCCACACAGCGAAGCCAATGCTTTGCCTCACCGCGTCTCCACCCCACCAGGGAGGGAGTAATCAGTGAATTAGATTTTGTGAGTGACCTGGATCACCGTCTGGATCCAGGAATGTTTTTAAAGGATTCTTCACTATTGGGAGATAGGGCTAAAGGCGGAGGTCCGCACTCTCTGAGTGCTTTTCTAGTTTCATATATTTTTATGTAAGTTAAACATAGCATTGTTATTTCATACAACTTAGACTTCATTTATGTGAACTAATGATTTTTAGTAAAGATTACTAATATACACTTAATATGCCTACTGCATAAAATTAATACAATACAACTTGACCTCTTTAGTATCAGCTTGTGTAAAAACTAAAGTGGTATAAGGCAATCGGTTTACTCGTGCTTATTAGTAATGTCAACTAATTCAGGTTTAGAGTGTAGGGACTATGGACATCCCTTGCTTATGAATAAGACACTATGTCAAAAGTATTGGCCATTATATCAGTAGGGGCTATAATGTCATTGTATTCAAATACATTTAATTTTGAGGGAATTTGTGCCGATGTTGGACGAGAACGCCTGGCTAACAATCTCCATCCCAAAGGTGCTTGATAGGGCTATTTCAGTCCCTTCTTTGTGATTGCAATATCTTAGAAATGCTGTGAGGGATTTTCTTCAAACTGTTTCAAACTTTCTTTATAAATACTGGTGTCATGGTTTACCTGAGGTTGAATTCACTATGTTTAGCATTCTACAGCACTAGCTTTGAAAACATTAGCATTACTAGGAAAGAGTTTACATGGGCACAAAGTATATATTTAGTGAGATGAATAACATGGCAAACGATGATGAAAAAGCAGTTGTCGTTACAGCATCATAAACACCAATAGTCCATCCACATTTATGTATAGAAATAATGGAGGTAATCATGAAACCAAGATTGTTTATCTTATTATAATTGTGCTCTCAAAAGCTATGATTGTCTATTTCTAATCGCAGGGTCAAATCTCAGTTCTGGTGCTGTTTGGGAAAATACCACAAAAATGGTCTTTATGAGAAAAAATATTTCTTTTTACATACAGACCTTTTTTAAACACGTTGACTCCAGCTCTTCAGCAATGGCATCCAAGCACAAGAAAGGGAAGAACACCGAACCACAGCGGTCAGAGTTAATATCATGAAGTCTGCCTCAATCCGCCTGGATTTAATAGCTCTGAAGTAGACTGTGAGTGCCACTTAAGCCAACAGCATCTCAGCTGATGGTGCATCATACATCTCTACACTCTGCAGCTCCGTTTGTAACTCAGTCAGTCTCTCTCTCTCCTGGAGCCTCAGCTCCTGGTCTCAGTGTAGGCGTTGAGCTCATTCTAGCGTATCGTCTGGCCACGGTGCTGCAAAATATTGATCTCAAAGCGAGTGGGAGGAATGAGGAAGTAGTCCTGATACATCAGCACATTGTGTTTTTTTTTTTTTTCTTTTTTATCAAGCGAAACATGAAATAGAAAGGACGTGTGACAGGAAGTGCACCGACCTTAATATCAGTTCTGCTATGTTTGCACTAAGCCGAGAACCTTTGCTCTACTCTTGATATGATGTGGCTGTGGTCGGAGTCTTATTCGCCATTCATAAGGTTAGCTGCAGAGATATTTACTCTTGTTAGTCATATCTGGTGATAATAACAACAAAAGTCAGATAAAATCCTGCAAACTGTGCTCCTTTTCAAGTGGTGCAATCCCATGTCAGGGCCCTATGAGTAATTTATTAAAGCAACATCCATCAGTGAAGAAGTGCTCTGTATTTTTAAAGTGATATGATGAAAAACAAACATATTGCATCAAATATTGGGATGTTATTGTAGCTGAGGTCTGGCTGCTGTAGCTATAGAAACTGAGAGTGTCTTGTGTGCAAACTGCATGATCTGAAAGGAGACATATTCCTGTTTCAAGAGGAGAGCATGTTTGCCCATTCATTTTCCTCTTAAATCTATATTTCATGATGGCGATGCATATGAAAAATTTACTTATGGCAACACAGGGGGCCCTAGTTTTTAGCCTACGGAGTACATGGAGGGAGACTTGCTCAAATTGAGCAAGTAGAGTTCTGTTTACCCAAGCGTTTTACTTTGAAATCTATATTTATCTAGCTGGGTGCATGCACAAAAAGTGTAGTAACAAGGTAATGAGATTCAGTCTCTCTTCATTACCCCCAAATCGCCCCTGGAGTATACGCTGCATCGCTCTGCAGCACAGAGCCAAGCAGGACAAATATGAGGAACAAACAGAGGCACAGAAAGGGTTCTGTTCCTTCTCCTGGCCTGTGGTAGGAATCATGGAGACATTTAGCATCCAGCTACCTCGCCGTGCTAATCTGCGAGATTCTCACCCTGTTGACTTTGGCTGCATCGCTGCAGCTCAGCGCCCGCCGCTGTGGTGTTTTCTAGCACGAAAATTCCCAGAAACAACTTGGCAATCAAACACTGGGTCCAGTTTTGGAAGTTTTGTTTGTTCTTGTTGATTTGGGGGATTTTCTGTTGATGAAGTTTGACACATTTTTCTCCCTGTTCCTTCTCGCGTTTCTTCCAAACAAACTTCAGTTTTAGCTGCCAGTGGAGGAAGGGGTCAGAGGATTAGTCCATGGAAATGTTTACTTAACACCTCTGGAGTCATAAGATGGCTATATGTGGTACACACAACTCCATATTGTTGATATTATATCATGAAAACCATCCTGGTTTTCCTGTGATAAAACTTAACTTTGATTATTTCTCTTTAAATCTCAAAGAACCTACTTATTTTTATGGAAAACCAGCATAGTTATCTCAATATGACAACATAAATGAGTCAACACTTTGAGGGAATTACTTCAAACTTCCTTAAAATTTCTGCAAGTAAACTGGTGCCACAGTTTAAGTGGTGTTGAATTTATTGGTGACACTCCATTAGAGTTTATCAGTGCCTTAAAAGACAGGAACACTCTTGTCATACATGTTACTATTCCAATGCAAAATGAATATACAGTTTAACTTGGCGGAGAAGGTTCTACTCTAGAGATCTTCCCTGGGTTAGTCAAACAGCATGTTTTGACTCCAGAAAGCACATTGCTAGAAACCCACATATGGATAGATAAATTAATGATAATGTGTACTGAATACAATCAAATTAGTTCAAAAGCAATTAATCCAATATAGCATGAATCTGAATATGAGGGTGTAACAAGCTTTATGCTATAAAGGAGGAGGCTGGGGTGGAGGATGTTAAGCTTTTCTTGCACCAGCAGCACCGTGCATCAGTATTAATGCAAGCAGGGCTTAGTGAGAAGTACATCATATTCAAATGCACCACTGTGTTGGGAGAAAGAGCTGTGGTTGGCTGTGGGAGCTGGTAGGCAGTATTTGGGATCAGCTGGCTGTCAGCTGATCACGGCTGGCATTTGACTACCATGTCCTGCATGAACTAACACCAGGCTTCATTAACAATACCCGGAAAGAATTTGCACAGTCACAATTGATATTCAAAAAGCTGATGACTGAAAAGACGCCTGACTGAAGAAGCAACGGCAGCTGGACTAGAGCAGTGGCTCTTAACTAGTGGGTCAGGACCCAAAAGTGGGTTGCAAAGCCTTTTTCAGTGGATCGCAGGTGTGTGCCTGGAAAAAAAATATCGCCAATTTGTCTATGAGACTATAAAAGATGCTTGTTTTGTTCTGTTTCATTGTTTTGTTACACCTTTTGTACTGTCTTATGCATAAGCTCTACTATTTTTTTGTTAAACACATCTGATTAACCCAAAAAAAACCTCCAAAAATTGGGTCACAATTCTCCTTGTGGAGTTGATGGTGGGTCTTGTGACTCAACTAGATGAGAACCACTGGTCTAGAATAAAGCATAAGCATCAATAGTCAGGACAAATGTATGCATAAAAGTAATCCAGTAATTGTGAAAATTGAGATATTTCTGACTTTAATTGTACTGTCAAAATCTGTAATACTTCTATCCTTATTATTTATGTTCTGATATAAAAAAAACATCTTTTTCCCCATTGTAAAAGTCAATCTTTATGTTGTTCTCTTGAAATCTCAAGAAACTTTCTTATTTTGGGGAAAACCAGTATCAACTATAACAGCATAAATAAGTCAAGATCTCAAGAAAACAACCTGAAATGAATGGATGCATGAGTGCTTAGAGCAGTTAACCTTGCAAAGCAGATGGATACGCCCGTTTCTGTGTTCCTCACATGGCGAATCGATCTTGCAAAGCTCCTGTCTGAACCGTTTGGGCCCAGTTAGAAAGTGGCGAGGGGTAGTACTTTCGGACACGGCAGAGTCGTTACATAAGCAAGCAGCAACAAGAAGCCAGTGCAGATATGGTGGAAGACGTTTGCGTGGATGCCGCTTCAGCGCCAGTTTTATCAGAACTTGACGACATTGCAAAAATGCCAAAAGTCATGTACTGACTTGTCTACAGTCACCATGGTTCATGTTATGCAGTTCTCCATCGAGTTTACTCCTCGGTAGCGGCTATGTCACCTGTTTTGTTGCTCTGATTGGCCCGTAAAGATGTGAAAGACAGAGTGTTCATCCAATCAAAGCCTCTGCCATTTTCCAAATGCTGTGTACAGATGGATGTGTGAAACACATCCATCTGGCGTGTCAGGTTATAGAGCAGCAATATACATAAGAAAGGCATTCCCATAATGCACTATGTTATAGACAGCAGGCAGCAGTTCTCTCATGAGAAGTGCATGGCTTTACAGCACTAGTTCAAACACCAGTGTCCTGCTAAAAAGAAGCCAGTTAGCCCATCTTGGTACTGTCTGATAAAATGAGGCTCAGAACCAGAAGCGGACAACGATGGATGAAGCTGAAGCTTAGTTCAGACCCAAGATTTGTTACATGATGTTTTGAAACTTGCAACTTCTTGCACCAGGCTTTGAAAGCCTGTCATTTCTCAACACTGCAACTGGAAGAGATGATGTTAAGATAACAGCTCTCATAATCACCCAGTTTAAAATGGTTGAAGTTACAGCAGAATATGTGTTTGTCTATAAGAGAGACAGGGCTGCACATTAGCTGTATTTTATTATCATGGTAATGTGGTTTGGTTGTATGACTCCTGCATGATGGCGATTCATCACTAATTCCCTTCAATAAAGATGCTGTATGCTTGTTTAGTTAGCACCATTGTAGTGTGATTGCACTTTTTTACAACACAAAGAAACACAAAAATACTATTTCAGTCTTACTATTAGTAAGACATCTGTTAAAAAACGATCATTTTTGGCAGACAAATTTAGCCGCTACAGCTTTGAATTTTCAAGTTTCAACAAGTAATGCGCCCTGTTTACATTCCAGGCTGCACGTTTCATGTCAAAAGTTTATTTTAAAAAATATATATGCAATCATTTCCAAAACTCACAGCATGAATTTCTCTCTCCAAATACCCTGCTTTAAAAAAATATTTGCTGGAATTTTGTCTTTCAAAATGTTCTCCCATTTTATCTGCTTGCAATATCCAATAACCCAGCTCTTGGTGTGTGACAAACTGAATCAGGCATGATTCAAGCTGCAATGGTTCAGGTCTGAGCTAGACTTTAAAGAAGAAAAGGAGGCAACAGAGCATAAAGCTGAAAAAAAAACAGCAACCCAGTGGTGGAATGTACATCTCTGCAGAGATCATTCATATTAGATTCAGCTGTGTCATCATTGTCTCATGTTTAGCAGTTTTACCAGCTGCAGTCATATAGCCTGAGTAATGTCTCAGGTTTCCATACAAATAAATAAATCAAATCCAAAGAAGTTGCTCCGTTCCTTTGGGATATTAAAGTTAGCGTTATAAATTAGGAAGCTTATAAACCCATCTCAAGCACTTTGTCATAACTGACTCTACAAACTGTTTGCTAAAGGCGGGCTATAGACACTAGCAGAGTCATAACTGTACAAAGCCCTGTAAAATAATTGTTCATTGTCAGTCAACTTGATTGTTTGGCTTCTCTTTTTTTCTCGTTTGCCAGTCTGCATGTTGTCCATAAGGCAGCAGTAACAGCTCAATGTGTGTTTTCTGACAGTGCAGTTGCACTAAGAGACTTTCTGTGGGCGATCAAACACACCAAACCTAACTCCTGCATAATGCTGCTTTAATATTTCCACATGTTTTGGTCTTTTTTTTAATCTGTTTGTCCTTTTTTTCCACTTAAATTATGTTTTTTTACTTTCTTTAATTTTTTTTCACTAATCATTTCCACGTTTTTATCTGTGATTCCCCCTTTAAATCGGCTCAGAATCTTTCCTAACATGTATCAGATTGAACTTTAATGGTGTTCTCATCATTCCACAGACACTAAGTGTGCCTGAAATTAATAAATCTTATAAAAAAAAAACTAATATTAGTAAGTGCTGTTTTGCAAGGAAGTTGCAAAACAGTCATTTATTGATTTATTGGAAATATTGAGGATTAGGACTTTTACCCCCCTTAGGACAGAACACTTACTTCCCAACCATTTAATATAATCTTCGTCAAGATCAGCTTTGGGTGTTTGTGTCTTGCTGCTTTTTAATCCCATTTACAAGCATGTGAGATGTCCCTGGGTTTATTTTAAAGAGCGTGAAGCGCAAATGAGCGGAATTATAAATCACCGAGACGAATATGCCGTCTCATTTTAGATTGAATGTGATAAGGGAGAAGTCCAACACATCAGGAAGTAAACATTATGGGGTCATTTTGCTTCAGGTTTTGGTCAAATTAGGGGAAAACAACATTGTAGAAAAGTGCTGCAAAAATGAAATTTGAATGAAATGAGCTTTAAAGGTTCAGGAAGAGTGCAGGTGATCACATGATATGACCCATCTGACTTCAGGTCATCTATAAAGTTTACAGCTCATCAGAGCACCTGATACACGCTGCTCAAACACAGACAATCTGCAAGAATGTCCTACTTATCAAGCACTATCATCTTTTTGAATGGATAAGCTTTTTTCATTTAAGCTGTTTCAGTCTTCATGCAGTTTTTACACTAAGCTAGGCTAAGCACATCCAGCTCTGCAGTGGACATGAAACAGATACTGAGGGATTTTATAAGATAAGAAAGCTGCTTATTGATATCCAAAAATGTAGAGAGAAAGTAGTGGAGCTGCATCCTTACGGCCTGTTTTTAAAGTACAATATGTTGCATATTTGCTCTGAAATGTCGAAGAATGACTCCTCCTGTGTTACATATATTTTTAGTTATAATCCTTAACTTTTATAGTTGTAACAGTCCGTGTATAGTCATGATGGACACAAAATGTTAATCTGCAGTTGAAATGCTGAATGTTACTTCAAAGACTGCTACCGTGCTCCCAGAGAGCTTTGCAAATAACTCACAGCATGAGCTACTTTTAACAGCTTTTCTCCCTTTTTTATGTGAAATTCATTCATGAAACAAAAACAGCAGCTTCCTTTTGTGTAAGTATATCTCATTGAGAGCAATTTTTGACAGGACAGCTGAAGAGAGACAGGAAATTTGGGGAGACGAAATGGGGGAAGACATGCACCAAAATGGGATCCTGCAACCAGTGCATTGAAGACTATAGCCTCTGCATATGGGTGCCTGCTCTACCAACTGAGCTACATTGATGCTAAGTCCAGATGTAGCTTTAGCGACAGTTTTTTATCAGATCTGGACAAAATTTCTTTACTGAAAGAGTAGCAAAGAACCTCTGTATTTCCAATTCTCCCTATGGTTCTTGGCATGAGTTTTGTCCACCAGCAAGCTCAACCATTCATACAGTATGGCAGCACCTGTCTGTTAAGCACGAGTTACTACCAAAGCTGCATATGTCAGCTACCTCATTTTTTTTCTTGTCGCTCTGACTGGCCCACAATGAAGACGATATACAGAGTGTTCATCCAATCACCTTCAGAGATTTTTTTTTCTAAAGTCCCGCCCTTCCAAAACACTTTGTATGGGAGCTTTCCCAGGTGAGTGTGAAATATATTTCATGTAATGGATCCATGAAACAGTGGTGGGGCCACTTTAATATTCCTTGCCTTGAGAATATTTAAGTTAGTAAGACCAATCCAGTGTAAGTTAATACATGCTGAGCGATTGAATACATCTAAATGGTTTGTGAATGGCTGACTTTACAAGATATAGGGGAGCCAATCAGATTTCAGGGGGCCCTGTTTGGCCCTGGCTACCGCTGGCTCTGCCCCTGAAATCCTGTTGATTCTGCTTTTCGCTGCAGTAATCTATCAGGATATTTGTTATTCCAGAATCAACATGGCAGCACTGCCTAGTGCTGAAATTAAAAAGTACAATTCAGGGCACGCCGGTAGTCGAGTGGTTAAGGCGCATGCCATATACGCAGGTGACCCGGGTTCGAATCCGGCCTGTGGCACTATTTCCTGCATGTCTCTCCCCTGTTTCCGACTCTATCCCCTGTCCTATACTATCAAATAAAGGCCAAAAATAAATCTTTAAAAAAAAAAAAAAAGTACAATTCAGTACATCATGTCACGTGGGCCGTATTTCATTTTATTTCTAGAAGTTGTTGCGGGGCCAATCAAAAATGGACTGTGGGCTGCATTTGGCCCCCCGGCCATAGTTTGGACACCCCTGGTCTATATTATGTGTTAGGTTAGTAGCCATAAGAGGAGTACAGTAAAACCTAAATGTGTACAGAAGTCCTAAGCATAAACATGTCCATACTTTTTTGGTTTAATTCCATTTTACCATCATAACAAGCAAATTGTGGTCTTTTCTCAAGATTTTGACTTATTTATCCCCTTTCTCAGCTGATTTTTCCCAAGATAACTCAGTAATTCCTTAAGAAATTGCCATAATTTCCCACTTTTTTAGGGCTATTTGTTCCATTTATGGTCCAAACCAAAACATTTTCATTTAATAGATCTGAGTGGTTGAAAATGTTCAGAAATGTTGATCCCAGCTCTCATTTGGAAGGTGGTGGTGGATCCCGAGACTGGACCAGTGAAGAACTTCTGCTCTAAAGACCTCAGAAAAAGGCAAACACATTTCCTGAAAATTTTGGACTGCTCCTTTAAAAACATAGATTCATTAATGTTAAAATATGTCATTATATCTCTTCTTTTATTTCTTTTTCATGTGTGGTGATACTGCCTTTGGTTAAAAGGCCTTGCAGGACAAAAAGATGGTCAGTTAGATGACCTGAGGACTAACAGTCACAGCCCAGCTGTTATAAAAAACAGCGTGCATTATTAAAAGAACACTGACTGCATCTCCTCTTGTAGTAAACAGCACCTTCAGCCTGATTTTCAGACTTTGAAAGATGGTTTATGTTTTTTTAGCAGTGCTCAGTGTCAGAGCTGAGCCCCAGCATGGCTCCAGTCCTGGTGACAGATGAGTCCTACTTTTCTCTGTCCCCCATTTGCAGGATAATGACCCAGAGAGAGAGAGAGAGAGAGAGGCTGAGGAGGGATGAAGGGAGAATTGAGAGAGAAATGTAAATCCAGAACAGTTGGCTGTGAATTTATGACCACCAGTGAAGCGTACTCTGTCATCCCAGCTCTGCCTCTGAACTGGTTTCTCGTAGTGGAACGGCTAAATTTAGCCGTCCCCTGCGTCCCACTGACTGGTGGAAGAGGGGGAGAAAGAAACCGTCACAAGGTCGCAGCGTCTCCTTCCCCGTGGTGTTGAGATCGCGTGAAGCGAGTGCTCACACTCCTCTAACCGATGCTCTCGATGCTACACAGGCTTTCTGATCACAAACAGAGTCATCTTCCGCTCGGCTTTAGATGAAGCTGGCAGCTCGCACTGATGTTTTATAGCTTCCCCGCGCCTCTCTTTGAGGCTGGAGCTGTCATGCCCCGGCGAAGCAGCGAGAGCAGAGTGTGGCCTTGAAAGCTCGGGCCATCATTTATTCATGTGTCTGCATGCAGATGTCGAGCTGAGATGAGAGAGAGGGCTCCTGGCGGCTCAGAGGGCTGCGCTTCTAATGAGGAAACTCAAGCCATTTTCTCTCTCAGGGGTAGATTGACGTCTAGATTTGCTCTTCAGTAGCCAAGGAGTCAAAGGGGTGGGCGATGTGGGCCAAAAATCACACCCAATCGTTTTTAGATGATCATACACAACATACATCTCAACAAATGGTTTTCAAAATAAGTATCAACCTTGATAAGAGTCTAGTGAAATCAAACCTTACTGTTGTCACAGCAACCAAAATAGAAGTCCTAGACCCCCAATAAAGGGTGATTTTTCAAAAACATTCTCAATATTTTAATCTCTACACTCTTAACCATCATGTGATGCAAATTGATGAAATCTCCACTATTTTAGTGATCAATACTATCAGACAGTACAAAAAAATGAATGCATGGTGTAGAAATTGAACCACCAGGGAACTCTCAGTCAAAACAAAGCTACTTGCAAAGCATTCTGGGGTCGCTCAAAGTGCAAACCAGTAAGGAACAGTGCCTTTGACAGTAATGTTAGTTTAAAGGAAGTGATGTTTTGTTGACATTAACACAAATTTGATGTTTGGATAAGATGTCTGTCTGTTGCAACAGACAGGGACAGTGGAGCGTCTAACAGTATTAACACACTTTTTGCTCCCTTCTAGGTTTATTTCTTCGATGATATTTGGCAGTATAGCATCCCAGGCTTGTCTCCTTATTGGTCAGTAAGTAGTTGAGGAACAGCTGGGTTTCATTCAAAAATAAAACTAGTTAAAACACAGTGGTGACGACTGCGACCACCATCTTCAGCATTGTCAGAAGCCTTTCTTGGCTGTTCAATAAGTTTTGAAAAGTTGAAAAGTACGAGTTGTCATATCATCCGCTTTTACACGTCACGTCCTGTTACAACTGTTAAAATTAAGGTCAGTATGAAATAAAATGGGGGTGCAGATGGCCTTGTGGTCAGGTTATGCCCCATGTATGCAGGCATACATTATATTTTCTCAGATATCGTTCAGACTCTCTCCATTTCCTTCTCTCTTCAGCTTGCTGAACACTATAAAATGATCAGTTCTTTTGATTTGAAAACTTGGAAGACCATGAGACTGCACACCTGCTGTCTGTAGTACCAACAGTTGAGAGTCCCCACACAAGATCTCACAGAAATCCGCATGATTAAATGTGACTTCAGGAGAAAAACAAACATGGAGGACCATCAAATTCCTCAGCTGGCTGTCCTGAATGACAGCTGCAACAAAAACAATAAAACAATGAGGCAACGAATGAGGGAGAAAGCCTGGCTGAGATTGATTTAGTTGTGTTTGTGAGCCTTGAAAGTGCATGTTTGATAGTTACAATTTGAGGTCAGGGAGTCTCAGGTCCAGTAGGAAGTAACGAAACAATATTGTGAACACTGCATACTTGAGGATCACTGCGACAGATAATTGTTTGTGAGAAAGCTTGACACTGGACAAGCCTCTCCATCATCATAAGTTCAAATCTTTCCTAAAGTCTTGTATTGTGTTGTCAGTAAAATGACAGCATAAAAAGCCCACAAATAAATCTTGAAACAAAGAAAACTGATAAATGACTGTCCAGGAAATATGCAAACAAACAAAGTTGGTTTTAGTCAAAAGTATTTTTATGTTACATCCAAGTGTTCAAATTTCCATTCAGACTACCATTGTTTACTGTGGACTTTTTGCAAATAACCACAGCGTTTCCAGTTTGACCTCCATCCCCTCATCCTTGAAGAGGATGAGGGGATGGAGGTTTCTTTCCACACCGTTTGTTCATTTCTGACTCAGTGCAGTGCTCACCTAATTCTAAAGATACATTTTTTTTGGCTTTTTATGCCTTTATTTTAGAGAGAAGGACAGTGGATTAAGCTTAAGATGCAGCATCTTGTCTCTCAGCCAATGAGTCCAGCTAGGGATATGTTGAGACTTCCAATAAGGAGGCTGCAGATTTCTATGGTGGGCCGTTTCGGGCTCATCTGTTGCAGACCGCTACAATGGGGTGACCTCAACCATGGGTCAGGGAGTAATGTACTAACCCTTGTGGGTTTTTCCTTAGCCTGTTGTGTGTTATTTTGATTCTGTCCCCCTCCCCATTATCCTAACCATAACTTCAAGCATTCAGGTGCCTAACCCTAACCCTCAGGAAATTTTCACTTTTATTCATCAAATTCCACTGCATGACCTCTGACATGGAGTGGAAAATATACATCATTCAGGTTCCAGCTTGTGTAACGTACATCACTTCTCGCCCCACTGTCGAAGTCCATTGAAGAGGTCTGCAGCTGAACTCCCCGTCATTGAGGTCTGCAGCCTGATCCTCTTGGAAGAATCAACCTCTGGGATATCAGAGTTAAAAATTTAACTATTCTGATTTTGGTTCCTTGGACCATAATCATTAGATCAATGTGGACTTTAATTTTGAAATATTAGATCATATTCAGAAGATCCAGTAGGTGTACAGAGGAGGACAATGCCAGAATGAATGTTCTAGCGTTTATCATAAGTGCTTTAATTATATTTTGAATGAAAAGAGGGAGTGGGAGCTGTTGAAATTGCTCAAAAAAGGTGGCAATATTTGCGAAATTAGGTGAAACAGGCAAGAAGCATGGGAACACATGTATTTGTGCAATTTAGACAGTATGCAGGAATTTGCCCACAGTTTTTTGATCATTAAAATAACAATAAATTGCCCAAAATTGTGTGTCTAGGACTTCTTTTCTTTATTGCTGTAGTATCAACATAATTTGATCATTGAAAAAGCTATATCAAGGTTGACTGCAATTTTGAAAATATTGTTTAATATTTTGAAGATCCAGTAGGTGTACAGGTGAAGACAAAGCCAGAATGAATGTGTTAAGGACTAAGGTGAGAGCTTGTATTTATCACAAGTAGAGTCTACCTTTGGGAGCATTTTAAAGAGCTTAACTTAAGTCATATTAACAAGAGAGAACTGTCTAAGTTGCTCAAATATGTTAGCGACATTTGCAAAAGTGGGTGGAGTTGGCAAGAAGCAAGGGAAACTATTGTATCCGGCAATTAAGACATGAGTTTGCCTGCAATATATTTCAGAATTAGACAGAATAAATTGCCCATTATTGTGTATCCAGGACTTCTATATTTTTTGCTGTGGTATCAACATAATTTCATTTTTACTAATCATGTAAATTCTCCTGAATGCAATAAAAATAAGTAAATGGTAGTTCCCTATTTAGACTAAACATTTTAGATAACCTTATGGTGAATAAGCATATTCCTCTTAGTTATTCTTAGTGTAAACTTTCTTTTTACTGAACATTAGGTCTGGCATCTATTTTCGTTTTTTACATCAGCATCAACATAAACTATGAAATAAGTGATATTGTCTTATCCTATATCTTGTTTGAAAATACTCCAAAAAAAATCTCTATATTGCCCATTTCTCAGGAGTCATTTCCATCCTGTCATGTCATGCACCTTGTTTTATCCCCATGAGCGTGGCACTTACACCAGGTGATGCCACAGCCACTCCGTGCACCGTCTGCTACACAAACAGAGCCGCGCTGCCTCTGCTGCAGCCTCTGCCTGCAGTCATCCGAGCAGTTCAGGGTCTCCTGGGAGCGTGGAGCAGCCAGGTACTCTGTGGAGTCACATCGCTTGCTCCCCTTTCCTCCTCTTTCCTCCTTTGTTTGACTTTGTTCTTCCAGAGGCAGCCACGGGGAGGAAGAGGGAGAGAGGAGAGGAGGAAGAGAGCTGCAGATCCTCTCATCTCTGCCAAGCTCTCCGGCTGTCTTCCTCTGGCTCTTTGTTATTCCTCCACCGCTTCACTCGCTGCCTGAAGCTATGGCTCCCTGGTGCACACAGATACCGTTGGGGTGGATCTGCCTGTGATGTGCTTATCATAAGGTTTGCCATCACCTGGGGGAGAGAGAGGCTGGCTTATTGTTGCTCTCCAAACCGAGCAAATAAACACACATACATCCTTCATATGCTCTTTATTCACATTTCAAACCGTACGGCTGTTACTCGTCTAAATCACTGCTGCAGTTCTTCCTCTCCTGCTTTTGTTCTGTGCACAGTGAGGATGGGTCTGCTACAGATATTCATGCCCCCAGAAATCAGCAGACACTGATTTGGAGCAGGTTGGCAAGTCACTACCCCCTCAATCTGTCATCCTGGCTCCTCTCCAGGTGTGGGGGACAAACAGAGAGAGAGGGACTCACCTTTTCCCCTCTGCCTGAAAACGAACTTCATGTTGAATCAGAGGTGGAGGATGGTGAGGGGCTCACTGAGCCCTGCTCTCTCAGACATGTGGAGCAGTGCTACACTGCCATCTTGTGGTCATGTACTTGGTACTGCAAGCAGGAAACTGAACATCTCCTTTGTTGCACCTGTCAGAGTAAAACAAATCTATGTTTATCTTTTTTTCAGTATGAAGCTGAATATTTTTGAACCCGTATTCTTACAGAAATATTCCAGCTTAGATTTCAAAGTTTGGGATTTGATGAAACAACAGTCTTCAGTAAAAGGATCTGTGCATTCAGTGGTAATATACACACATTTATGTACTTACAGAGATATTAGAGTAAGGATTACATTGTTGAGTCTAACAGGTTAGATGCCTCTATGTTAAATGTTTGTTGTGCTCACTGAGCCCTATTCTTATTTGCAAAATTAAAGACAAACCATGTAAGACTCAGAGTAACATTGTATTCTATTATAGCATTAGATCCATCCCTTTTCTCACGTATGATTTCAAATTACAAACCCAGTCCTGGATCCAAGTACACTTGACCCCAAAGGCCAATTACATCTTGTGTGAACCCAAGCGTACCATACTGGAGCACTTTGCCCAGTTTGCTTAAAGAGATGGTCCCAGGTCCAGTTTATGGGTGCTTGGGCATGGTACACAAGAGATGTGCAATCCATGTGTAATCACATCCGCATACTGGGTACCAGGCTGTGAACTGGAGTGTTGAATTCTCAGTGTTAAGCATTTGAGTGTTGATTTTCACACTCAAAGTATAATTCTAAGTCCATTCAGAGTAAATGGCCTTCAGTGTTGGAGTTATTTGAAAGTGTTAATCCACCAGTGTTAATCCAATTCTGTAGAGAGGCAATTGATCCAAACAGCGCCTACTGCCATTTTAAACCTGGTGGGCAAAGTTTTCCCATCATGCCATTGTTCGGGGTGTTTAGATGTGTTTTAGACATTCAGTTGTTCAGAGATCACTGCTGGGATTCACTTGCATGAGTTTCTTATCTAATCTTGTGTTCTTACATTTTTGACATTAAACACTTCTGCACCATGAGTGTAGTCATCTACTAAGTTGGCAAGTTCTTGACTGTGGTAAAGGCTTTCTGATTATAATAGTAATGATCCTTCTGCAGATTCACCTATGGAAACCTTATGACTTCTACTTCCTCTAGATAGTCAAGTTTGATCATCTACTTGGCCCTCCCCAGTAGAGTCCATTAACCCAGGGCATGTTTCAGCTGTGGATCTGTTTCAATCCTCCAAGACTGCCATAAGATACCTCATATTGCTATTTGTTAAATGTGAGGTGGAAATCAATATTAATGATGAATTATGTGTTTTGTACTGTGCAAAAAAATTATTTGCTGATTTAGAACTGGCCGACACGTTCAAACCAGAAAAAATGGTTCAAAATCTGTAAAGATAGTTCTCAGCTGGAACCCAAAAATAGTTGATTCTTCCTCCTGAACTGTGACGTCATTGGTGGGCCTGTCATATTCTAGGTTGTAAAGACGAGTGGAAAAAGGTAAAAAAAAAAAAAGGTGGTGTGCTGTGGAGATAAAATGTTTGGTTATAACCTGGGCATCAAAAGAATTTCAGGTGAAGCTGGAGAATAGTACAAGTAAGAGCAAGTCTTATGTCAAAACTTGCAGAAGAGACGGCGAAGGCTGGGATCAACTGAGCACCAGACCAAATTATCAAGAAACTGAAGAAGGAATAGCAGGACAGCAAGAAAGACTTGGGAAAAAATGGAGCTGGACATTGTGATACATGTCCATCATGTGCTCCCACTTTGGTTCCTCTCAAACTGGTGTGAACACTGGCTGGTTCACCAGAAATCACCAAGGTTCTGAGACTCCAGAATGGTGCCAGAACCAGAACTGTGTCTGTCTAAAGGCACTATGACTGAGGCCTCTTATTATACCACAGAGTGAGGAATTTGTTAGGGCTTTTCACCCACGCTGCAGGCTACATAGGAAAGGGCTAGATATGTGCAGTTCACATATATTTTAATTAATGCTCAGTAAAAACTAAATCTGCCTCTCCTGGTCTCTTTTTCCTCTTGCAGGTTAAGCTGCCTTTCCCTGTAGATCAAATCACGAATCTTCCACGGAACGACTTCCAAATGTTGGTGAAAATGCACAAACTGACCTCGGAGCAGCTTGAGTTTATCCATGATGTGAGGAGACGGAGTAAGAACCGAATCGCAGCGCAGCGCTGCCGCAAGAGGAAGCTGGACTGCATCCTGAACCTGGAGTGTGAGATCAGGAAACTGGTGAGACCACTTTTTAATTTGATATTTACTGTCTGCTGCTTTGATCTGTCTTTAAAACCACCATCTGAAGAAAGCTGACATGATTATGCTCTCAGATGGGCTGTTGATGTTCAGAGCTGCACTTCTACACCAGCAGAACGTCCTCTGGTCTTCATGCTGAGTGTGTGATCTGAAGCTTAGCTCCAATCTGCAGGAAACAACTCTAAACTAGTTTACTGTGCTAAATATCTTTAATTTGGTGTATCAGCCAAAAACCCTTATGATTGTGACACATTTTTAACACATAAGATGCCATGTTTGAATCCCAGCCCCATTGCTGTTTGGTCCATGCCTTCCCGTTATTTTTACCCCCATATTTCTGTGCCTCTTCAGATGCCTGTCAATTAGGGACAAAAAACCCAAAATTATCTTTTACAAAGGGCAAGATAAGCTTGTTCAAATATTCCTGAGTATCTCTAACTTATTTAGACAAAATTGTGATCTTTTGAGAATGAAGAATTTGTCCGTTTCTGCAGGGATGAAGTAGAAAATGTAGTGTTTGCCTCTTCCAGTACTGGTTCTTAGTGCATAACTGCTGTTTTCTCTGTTTATTGTTCTGTTTTTGATTCAAAGTCATCTTCTTTTTTTAACATAAGGCTTTGTCTCTGTAGGGATCCTTTCTGTTATCTTGTCTAAGCCTGTTATGTTACAGACTAACTGTTAGTAATTCCTGGTTTAACTGGTAGTTAGTTACTCCCCGGTTTACTAGCAGGTAGTTAATCATACATGATCTTGTTATCATTCCAATTTTAGTGTAGGTTAACTACTCATTCTAATAACTAACTGCTAGTTCAACTGGGAATGAATTAGCACTGATTTAATGTTGAGTAACCACCCTATCTGATGACCAACTGTAAGTAAGCAGTTACTTTATTGAATCAAATGAAAAGTTACCACCTCCCTGCACTTTAACTACTGTTTTTTGCACATATTATTCACTGAGACCTAGAAACTCTACAAATCAGTACTGAATGAACTGGACAGAGATCTGAATGGAAGCTTCAGTAGACAGTGAGTGGGAGATTTGTGCTATTAATATCCCACATCTCTACAGTGACTCACCCTGCGTATCCACGTGTGCTCTCAGGTGTGTGAGAAGGAGAAGCTGCTGACGGAGAGGAACCAGCTGAAGGCGTGCATGGGCGAGCTGTGGGAGAACTTCTCCTGCCTGTCTCAGGAGGTGTGCAGGGACGTGCAGCTGAGCCCCGAGCAGGTCCAGTCTCTACACCACTACTGTCCCGTGCTGCGGCCCGCCAACTCCACTGCCAGCAACAACAACAGCGCCGCCCACCAGCCCAAACCCGGCCCCCACGGCCTAACCACCAACACCAACAACACCACCAGCATCGACCTCACCACCCACTCAGGCTCAGCCACGCCGGAGCCCAGCTTCCAAGGGTCGCCTGGCCCCTCGGAGAGCGAGCCCGACTCGGCCGTCAGGAACGGGGCGGACAGAGAAATAGACGGCCAGGACGTCAACTTGTACGCAAAGTCGGAGCTGTCCGTGGAAAAGTCCAACCAGGCGGTGACGGTGGATTTTTGCCAGGAAATGACTGAAAAATGTACAACTGACGAGCAGCCGCGGAAGGACTGCACTAAGTAGTTCTCTGTGTTTGTTTTGGATGTTTTTTATTATTTAATTTTACTCTTCTGACAAACCCTCGCTCTGGGTTGTTGAGACAGTCAGCCTCTGCCAGTGTTCACTGAAAAAAAAAAACAAGCTTTGTTTGTATTTATGTCTTTTTGTGCTGTTTTTTTTTTTTTTTCTTTTTTGAACGGTTGACACTAAAGTTGTCTTAACAGCAGCAATACTGTTCTCCAGGTATTCTCCTCTTACCGTGACAGAGTGGGAACTTCTCACCAAACCCTTACAATGGTGCTAAACTCGCCCCGGCAGCAGCGGAGACGCCGTTCTCCACACATCACAACTCAAAGTCAAACCTCATCGGACCTAAACAGCAGCAGCTCTCTGTCTCTCTGTTCCTGCCTTCTTCTCTTTCACATTTGCTCTACTTTTTTTCCCACTCTGTCTCTGTCAATCTTTACTCTACCTCTCTCTGTCTCTTCCCGCGCTCTGTCTGTGGTTCTTCTCTCACTCTATATATCTCAGTGGCCCTTTTCGTCACAGCAATTCAAACTCAGGAAAGAAAAAAATCCTCTGAATGTTCAACCTAATTCATGATAAATGAGAATACAGCTTCTGTACGCGAGGGATGCAGTTAGACTGTAAAATGTTCATATGCAAAAATGTCTTCAAGCGTCTCGCATTTGTATTTGTGTACAGGAGAACTTCTTTGTAACTAAAAACATTCCTCCTTTGCCTTCCTCAGCACTGAATTGAAAGGTAAAAAAAAGTTTTAGCAGGCGGTTAAATGGCTATTTTTATTTCCCACTCATCAGCAATACCATTGTATTTGGATGTTGTGATGGTGACTTTCAAGTGCTTGTTTGGCAGAAATGTACATAGTATGGAGCATGATGACTGTAACAGTGATTTTGTACAGGTAGAGGCTTAGATGTTTCTTTTTCACCGGGGTTATATCAAGCACCTTTTTCTAAGGGAAAAATCTTTGCTTTGCTGTTTCCTGTCCTGCCTATCGAATGCTCCCCATCATGGCGGGTGTTCTTAAACTCAGGAAATCAGCTCGAACACACGTAGACACACACGACAATACATACAAACACATGCGTCAACACGCCGAATTTTGAGCCCCATGCATGTATAAAAGTTAGACATTCAAGACGTGTTTTTGAACGCGCGGCTCAGGCCAGCTCCTCTTTCCCCCCCTTTGACTCCTCTTTAAATGTGAAGTTTTGCCTTGTGCTTTTTGGAGGAAATCTTATTTCTTATCAGTATTTAAAGATGCTCTTTGTGTACACTATCGCAGACATGATTTAGGTTTTATTCTGTGTTGCCAACTAAAGTTCAATAGTGACAGATAATTCGATTTTTTCAAACTGATCCTTAATAAAAAAGACAAAAATCAACTATGGCCACGTTTACACAATAATGAATATCTGAAAACAGTATGAAGTTTTTATTTTAAGTTTCTAAAAAAAATGTTCCATATTCAGACAACATTTTGAACTGTAGTTCACATGGACCACTAAAAATGTGGTAGTATACATGCAAAGCCAGGAACTGGCAACTCTTTCTTTCACAGAGCAGTGGGGTTTAAACGTACAACAATGGCTAACATACGAACGTTTGTCTGGGTAGACAATGACCCTAAAGAAGAGACGGTTAAGGCTGGTTAGGCACTAGGGCACTCATTCTCAAAGTCTAGGTCAGGACCCACGGTTGGGTCGTGGAAGATTTTTCTTTTTTTTTTTTTTGGTCGCCAAATGAGTTTTAAGAATTTCTTCATCAGCAGTACAAATAATAGTCAAATTGGGAGCTCCAGCCTATCACACACAACCGTAGTAAACCATAATAATAGCCATAGTAAAGCCCAAAAAAGTCTACCAGCCACTGGATAGAAGTCAAAGTCATTGATGCTTGGTTAATAAAAAAGAAAGACATTGTTCAAGACCAGACAGACACTGAAGGCTGGAGGGGTCAAGGAAGCAAAGAAAGTCTATTTAAAACAGTAAGCCCTAGGTCAGGACTTATCCAAGCTAAAACCAGCCATCAGTCCAACCAATCATCTGAGGACAGCACAGAAGGCAGACTTGATAGACAGTATGGAAAACAAAGTTGTCGGTTTGCGATGGCTTGTACCTTGTAAAAAAGTGTTGTAAAAAAAAGTTTGGGACACACTGTACTAGAGCTTATTTTGGCCATAAAAAAATTCAGGCTAACCCTACCTGAGTGTTACACCTTCACCATTAAGACCTATTTAAATCCAAATTTCTAATGAGTTGGCTTTTAGAATTACATTTTAAACTGTTTGCTGCCGTGTTTTACAGCTATGAAGGTACGCAATATCTGGTTGAAGATGCTTTCCAAGCTTCTCACTCTCATTGGCTATTCTTGGTATTCCCTCTGACTCAATCAGGGGCTAATATAATTATATTAAAACCACAAACTTAAGGAGTAATTGGACAAATTATCAGTTGTGGCAAGCCCTGACTGTGTCCTGTAGTTTGTTGGGAGTGGCAAGTGGGGCCAAAAATGGGCTTAAAATTTTCTAGTGTGTAACCAGCCTAAACTTACAGAAAATCTCAACTAGAAGTAAGCAGTACAAACAGAACTTGGGAGTTCGCCATTTTTGTAGTCCACCTACTCATGCATGGCTATTGTCTGTAACCATAATGAGCATGTGCGTATGGTTTCCATTTTCAGAGGAACTGCATATAACCACTTTACCTTTTTAAAAGTGGTACCTAAATTTAAATTCTTAGTTTTAAGGCTCCTATAGCAGCATTGTTTAAAAAAAACTACAAAAAGCAACCATTTTCAGCTAGAATCATTGTTTTGTAAACGTGGTCCAAGTCAGGCACTTTGTTTCCGCCCCCAAAACGCTCAGAGCCATTTAGCACTTCAAATTAGGGTCTTTATCTTAAATTTAGGCTCCTCAAAGTCTGACAATGGAGCACTTAATTTGGCACTTCAAAAGGAAACATTTTATTTGACAAGAATAAATATGCCATTAAAATATCTCTATGAAAAAATGTATCTGAAACACAAAAGGAAGTTCTGGTATAAGAACTTTCACGACTTATATTTGTATTTCTTTAGGAATTGAATAAGCTAATTGAGATTTCATTTGACGTGAAAACAGTGTATGTGTTTGTCCAAATGATTAAGTAACAATCATATAAGATAGTACCAAGTTTGCCCTAATCGTGCATTTGTTTGAACACCCTGCTTTGTGACGTGCATGCATGCTCCCTGTAGCTATAATCAGTCTAGTTAGTTTGTCTGGCTTCTGTTTGCCTCGTGACTTTTCTCTGGAGCTTTTAAAATGATATTTTTGAAATTTCTATGTATAAACAAGCTGAATTATGTCAACCCTCACAGGAGGCTGGCTTTATGTAAAAGCAGGTTGAATTTAATTGAAATGTGAAGCTTTATTCGTCAGTCTTTAAAGCCCCAATCCAAAATGGCCAAACCTGTTAGCTTAATCGACCGCTAAGGCTAATACTAGCTGTGGTTCAATTTGAGTGCTCTTTCATCGACCAATTCTGCCAAGGTTTTTAGTATCATCTACCGCACTTTCTATTAAACATGTAAACCCTTATTAATAGAACAAAAAGGAAAAATAGAACCAGCTCTCCTGATGCAAGGCTAATGAACTGTGAAACAATAGGGCTCAACAGTGTGGTTCTGAAGATGAAAATCCCATTCATTTTCTCTATAGAGGATTTGATATCTGATGTATTCAAGCTAGACTACAACTAGCTAGCTACCTGATTGTGAAACAATGATATATGCTTCTGTCCAAGAAAAAGGTTGTAAGATATCAACCTCGTTTAAAGAAAAACATGGTTTATTCGCAAACTCAACTCATAATCCTTGAGGGACACAATAACATTCTTTGACTGGTGCTGTTTTCGGTTACAGCGTCAACAAAAGTAGACTGTTGATGACAAAAAAACATGCAGCCACAGTATAAAGTGATAAATGCTCAAACTAGATTTATGGTTTGAAGGCTTTAAAAGCTATCACTAACAAGGTATAAAATGAAACACAGTGGATTGTGGGATATGTAGTTCCTTCCTCCTTGCAAAGACAAATGTATACAGTCTTGTACATTTTTCACAGTTTTCGAATGCCGTTTTTTGCAAGGAATGAACTGTTTTATTGTCACAAGTACTCAAGTAGTTGTTTAGCTTGGTTCATGCAGTGAAAGTGTTGTAATTACAATTTTCTGAAATGTCTATGGGGGATTTGAATGACAAATTTCACTACCAGTACCAGCACCGCCAAAAAAGTGGGTGGATAATATTGGGCTCAAAAGGTGGGTTTTTTTTTTTTTTTTGGAGTTTAATCAAATAGCAGAAAAACTTGCGTTTTTTTCCTTTTTCATAAAAGAGAAGATGATAAAGATGTTCTCTGGCTTTATGCCTCAAGAGGAACTCCTCTGAAAAAACAAAGATAGCTAAATTTTTGATCGAGTCCTGCTCGGGGTAGCCTCGTTAATGAAGACTCATCCACAGAAATCTTCAGTCTGTTACATTACAAGAAAAAAAAAATACAGATAAAAGGTTTCCAAATTTCTAGCTGTCATGATTGGAACAGAATAACCTGCATAAAATTAAATCTTTTGTAACAGCTTGAGCTACAGCTAACGCCACTTCAGAATCAGCTTAAAACAAAAACTACACTGTAAAGTAACAGTAATAATCAAATTATAAAACTATTTGTGATGTGATCAGATAATGTATAAAACAGAATGTAAAAACAGTTTCCACATTTGAGCCAAAATTAGCTAAATAGTATTTTGGATATGTATACTAACGGAAGATGACAGAGACAAGTGTTCGAATTCTTTCACTACAGTATACAGACACATCTTATTTAAAATCCTACTCTTTTATGTTCAATTTTACTTATTTAATGCTTGTAGATAATTACCACTGTATTATCCACACTTTTAAATGACTGGGGACATTATAGTGTGTTAACTGCTAACTGTTACATTATATATGATGTGTCAAGGCAACACTCCCTCATACTGTGTGGTCAATATACATTTAAAAACCTTTACATAAAAAGGGTAAAAGAATTTGAAAAGAAAGTGCTGTAGGGAATACTCGACTATTTTTAAATGACTGACAACCTCTTCTTTCAATGCAAAACAGGGTCAAATTGGGGTGTGCACAAGCTAACGTAACAATTTGTAGCATTGTGACAACACTCCCTACTCCACTTCTTTTTAGCAGTTTCACAGTCAAGTTGCTTAGCTGAAATTCATCAAGATTATTTCAAAACAAAAAACGTTCCTAACAAGATTTTTTGGCCAAATGAATCAAGGATTGGGGTTTTAAAGTACCGAAGAAATGTTTTAAAGCCCCCGACTTAAACAGATGTAAATCTTAGATGTCGTCAAAAATATGATCTCACATGTGAGACTGTTTCTGTTATAAAGCCAAACAGAGTGAGGTGTATTTTATAAATCTGTCTTTAAATTGTTAAAAGACTTGTCCCTATACTTTGTAGATTACATAGACCCCGCACACACAAACACATGCACACATACATGTATTCAAACAAGACAAACACATTACACAAAGGTGGTGGCACAGCCTGAGTGCAGAGCAGTAATGGTGGTTCAGTCCTTTTTTTCTATTTGTGCTTTTTTTCATTCTTGTATGCATTTGTAACTGAATCTAAACAGTATTTACAGTATTTATGTGGAAATTTGACCAGGTTCAAGCCACAAAACTAAAGTGGAACCAACACGTCTACATCACAGAGGCTTCATTTCTGCAGACAGTATGCAACTGAGTTTAAGTTCATGTACTTTTTCATTTGCTTCATGTTAAACTGAAGAAGCCTGGTGTTGAATCAGAGAGCATCAACTCTGGTTGTTTTTTTTTTTTTTATTTGTCTGGAGAAGATGAGTTTATGAAGTTTGTGTTGTAGCAAAATATTGTAACAAAGGTCCCTGGGTGTCTCTTCAGACGTTATTAATACTTCAGTGATCAACTTTTTTTATTTTTACATAGCAGAATCTCTTTTATTTTATAATTGAATTTAGCAAACCCATTTAGATTCCCATAGAGCTTAGAAGCAGAGTTAATAAAGCAAACTGAAGCTACTCTCCAGTCAGAAAAGCTTTTTATCCAGACAGCTAAGCTCTTTGATTCTTGGCATTTTATTTTATGCAGAGTCAGTTCAACAAAGTGGTAATTTCAGCCTCAGCAATAAATCCACTGTTGGTAATGTGGTCAGTTCACCCAAATTACAAAACATAATAAGTAAAATTATATTTTTTCTGTAGGTTCTGAGTGAAATTTCAGCCCTTGAATGCTCAATTAATACAAAATTAAAAGGCATTTTAAAATCTGTACCCATCCTTTCCTCCACTTGCAAGTAGTGTACAAATTCATACCCCTGGTTTTAAAATTACTCCGTTTTAGAAACTGTGGGCACAGAATAAACATCTGTGAGCATGGATCACTGGTGCATTCAAATAGGGCTGTATTAACCATTTTCACTAGAAGAGACTATGTTAATGCACAACTTTACAGTGTTCACAGTATCGCAAATCAGAATTTCCTGACGACTTCAAGACTTGTGACGGTGAAGTTTTTTCTTTGTTTTTTTTTTTTTTTGAAATGGTTGATCCAGTGGATGTCAGTTTTTGCAACATATGGGATTAAATGTTGCTCTGGCAGGTGTTAATCTAGATTGTCATCTTGTCTTTTACGTGACACTTAAATACAAAGAAATAACATAATGTTAGCATATCCACGTGGAAAGTGTCTTCCAGGGCTGTTAGGAATCAAGGTGTTATTCAAAGACCAAAATGAATCAGGATACAAAAAATATCATATTTCTCAGTTTAAAGACGAACCCTGAGTATAGAGTTTGAATTTTAAGTAAGTTTTTAATGAGAGTTTCAGAAAAGAAAGGTGAAATTCCGGTAAAACAGTCAGAAAGATAAAACACAGAATTTTGGGTTCAAAATTCTTTATTGTAAAAGTCAGATTTCCGTGATTTCTGTAATTGAAATTCCAAATTTGAAATCAGCACTGATTTATGAAGTTCTGAACCAGTACTACCTAGTACATTAACATGCAGTAAGAAAAGTATAATTATTACGCTAGTCTGACTAAAACTGAACTTTAAAAATACATGTAACATTAGTCTGGTTGAAATCGTACTAAGCTGAATGTCTTAAATTCACACTAGCACAGCTCTATGAGGTGGATGGACAGTGGTTATCATCGGTTATTATATATCCAACCCAAAATGGTGTTTAGCACATGCAGTGTCCTCATCAGGATTGGATGTTAGCATGTACCTTATCATGTATGACCTTGAGGCATTTAGCCATGCAGAAAATTTTTGGATTTAAGTTAAAAAGTATTGATAATTTGGAACATTTTTTCCTCTTAATATTCCCTCCTTTTTCCCTTTTAGTCTAGATTAGAATTAAAAAGAATGGCTGCATAAATACCAGACTGAAACCAAAACTATATAAGCAGATGTTAAAGAGAAAACACATTTTTGTCATTTGGGTGAACTGTCCCTTTAGTGTCTCAGGGTGCCAATCCTTTAAACCCACTGTCTCATACTCTGCAGCTGTTTTTATTTTATTTTAACTTAGTTCAAGTCCCATTAAACACCCCTTCAAAGTGATTTATGAATGACACTTAAAGCTGCAGGAATTGATTTTGGCCACTGAGGGGCAGCAACGTAAACACAAAGGCTTAAAAAACAACAACATAGCTGTCTCCAAAGTGAGCTTAAAGCAACATTACCCTTCATTTAGTCTTTTGTTTGCACCCAAGTAATGAATGTATGTTCAGTATCCGCTCTCCTTTTAGCTCTGTTTTTGGTCTAAACCACCTTCAATGTTTTTACCAGCTAATTGTATCTCTGCTGTTTGATGCTGGTTAGGTTACTTTTTCACATCTTTTGCAGATTATTTTGGGTTTATAACCAAAAGCAACAGATTTTTCAGCTGTTCTTCATAAAAAGCAGCACAGATAGATACTTTTTGGTATACAAATTGATTAGTGCAGCTTTAAAAGGATGCAGTTGATAACTATGCATGGACACCAAAGGCTGGATACACTCTAGACAATAGTTTTTAATCTTGATATTAAAAATACTTGAAACCATGGACGTAAGGGTGGTTTTGACTGCTTCATTTAGGTCATAATCGTCCAAACACACAATAGATGATACAGCCAGGCTGCAGACCACACACATGCTGATTATAGTAGTATGAAATCTCACAGAATTCACGATCAAATGTGACTTCACCAGAAAAACAAATATGGAGGACAATCGATGTCTTCATCTTGTTGTTCTGAGTGCATTGTGATTAGCAGCGATAAACAAAAAGAGACTTCATCAGGAGCCGTACAGTACTCAGTTACAAAAGTCTCAAGCCAATAGGGCCGCATCTTCCTGATGGTTGTGGGGGCAAAATTGATCCTGAATTAGTCTAAAGTGTAGCCAGCCTAAAGTAGATGTAATAATTTGATACTTAGGAATCCTCCAGGTCGTTTTGTGCAGGCCAAACTTCTTGTTTTTGGTTTTTGTCATCACAGCAGATTGATTTAAATGAACCATTTGCTTGAACTGAACGCTCGTGCATTTTTGCTGTGGATTTGTCTTGAGTCTGTTTTTTTTTTTTTTTTTTTTTTTTGTTGCTGCTTCTCTGAAACAAACACTGGCTTTTCAACTCCAAAGGTTGTTCTATAAAAATATGAACAAAACATGCCTTTTCTCACAGATTGCTCATCTTTATTGGAAAAGAAAATGGTATCCTGGTTGAATGCGCAGGCTGAGATCATTATAGAAAATGGAAAATGTTTACAAATAGGTGTCATGTCATGTTTGATAAATGTTTGCCATGTTTAACTGATGGTCGGTTCAATCGGATTGCTTCTTGGTGTTGTGTAAAGAGACAAAGAATGAGTTTCCTCACCTTGTCTTTAATCCAACTTTTGGGATGGGTCAGCATGGATACAAGTGCACCTCCAATATTTGCCTTAGAACTTGCAGAGGCCATAGTTCACATTCAAATGAAGTGAGTGTATGCAGGGGCCCCGGCCCCCATCCCTGAGTCACCAGTGCGGACTTTCTCACACTTATCTACCTGTGAAATCCTTCATACCTCTCATAACTGGTCAATGACTGTATCAGCAAACTGCATCAGGTGTTTTTTCTACATGCTTTTTACACAGATGATATGGATTATTGTATTAGTAGATTTTGGTGCATCATTTTTAATGTAATAGCTCTTAAGCTTGTAGTTCAAGTTGTTGTTTTTTCTTTCATTTTTCTAGATGACTGTTTTGTGTTAATATTGTCCATTTGAAATAGCTGTCATTTGCTTATTCTCTACTAAGAGTTCTTACCTTTATAATTTTTAAATGCTACATGACCCTAATTAATTAAAATGACTTAATAACCATTGTAAATACGGTATTGTGCAAACCCCATTTTCATTCATTTCAATTGCTAGTGTTCTATAAATGACTTTTTTTGTCTAGACACCATTTCTCTTTATGAAATAAAGAAACATGCATATCATCTTCTGCATTTTGGAATCTTTCTTTGAAAAACATGGTCAAATTTTACTGAAATTTAAAGCTGCATTTGAGGATCTTTGAGCCCTCTTTTTTGGAGAAGTGAATTTAAAACAACAACCGTTTTGGGGAAAGCGCAGCTCAAGATTGGCTCCTTTCCTGCAAGTCGTCCCCCACACAATCTTGCCCAAGTTTCTTACTCAAATAATTGTCCTCTCAGTGAGGGGTGTCCTATCTCAGAGGGGTACCAGAGATGATATATCACTTGATAATTCATACACTTGTCTTTGAGTAAGAATATTTGTGTTAAAGGCTAATATGTTTGAATTTGGATTTAAGCAAAAATATGTAAAATTTATGTGAATCTTAATCATTATTATTTTTCTTGTCAGAACCACTGATTTAGAACAACCACCAGACATTTGATTTAGACAGCTATATATGACCAATAACCTACATTTCATAGCAATAAAACACAAAAATCAGAAATCCTGTGATACAGCTTTAAGCTAAAACAGGACACATTTTTCTTTCCGAAACCTCATCCAAAACCAAAACTGTAGAAACTGAGCCTGGCAGTACATCAGAGTTATTTTTACTCAAGGCCAGGCTTTGTAAATGACTACGGAAAGACAATCGTTTATTTGTCTTGAAATTGTTCAAGCAAATATAAAGAAAAATGAGCTTTTCCTTGCACGCATGCAGTCAGTTGCATAATATATCCATACATTAAGCATATGAACAGCAATTGCACTTAGCTTTACATCAGAACTGTTATCTCAGAGTTAGCCAGTTAGCACTTTAGATACCACCATAAATCAGCAGCTTATACAAACACCATCCTTCTCTTCTTTCAAAGAATCGTCCCAACAAATAACTAACTACTGCATTACAAATAAACATTGAGTCTTACCATCAACTGTCCAATACTAGTCCTTGTGAACTGATGATCTCAAATGTAACCTCCATTAAAACAGTAAAATCCAGCCATCGTAGTTTATCTGTGTAGTCCTGAAGAAAGACAAAATTCACCACTATGAATACTTCAGTGCAGTCTTCCATTCATTGATGGCTCTTCCTACCTTGCTGCTGCTGATTAGCCAGGATGCCCGGAGCATTAACACCCAGCTACGAAGAAGTGAGACGGTGCCTTTAGCACTAGTCCAAATGGCCCAGGCCTTTCTGCATGACATGAAGCTCATTTTGCAAAATAGTGCAAAAAACAGAAGCTTTCTGAGTTTAAAAATAAAATGCTTCAAAAGATTTTGGTATAGTGTACAATTGATCTAGCATTGTTTTTGGCCCAGTTTCACTTTAAACTTTCTAAATTATGCGGAGAAACTGTATCTCTCTGTCACACTGAATATCCTAGCTTCCTCCAGCACGTCCTGTATGAAGAGGCAACACTCACTGAAATCTCTGGAGGATAATACCCATCCTCAAAAATACCAGAATATCCCTTTATGTCAACTTTATGGTTCAAGCAATCTTAGAATGTTTTATGAGTAGCTTGCAGTATTAAGCATGAATTCCACTTTTAACAGCTTTTCTCCCCCATTATTTATAATGAAACAGTGAAACAAAACCATTTGTTTACTGTGTACAGTTTTTGATAACAACATATTCAGTTGGTGAGCTTTTTCTCTCACTTTTTAATGTTACAGCTTGTCTTACATGTGATGTTAATAGTATGTCCCATTACTTGTACGTTACACCATCTCAAGCCCTCGCTGACCGACACATTACAGATGCCACTAAAGTCAGTGCTTAGGCTTTAGGGTGGAGATAAGGCTTAGGTTTATATTAGTGTTTTGGACCTATGGCTTCTTTGTTACGTCATTCCCCTCTCTTTCCTTTTGATTTCCTTCTCTATCAACCGTCCTGTCCAGATAAAGACTAAAATCCCCAATACATCTTAAAAGGAACAATCAGGACATCAAAAGTATTAAAAACAAAAGTTTTATTTTATCAGATATATTCATGAATAGCATCAGGCCTCATTCTCAGTCAAATGTTAAGATTAAAGAGCCCTTCTCTTCTCCAGCTTGTTCTGTTTGATAAATAAACTCTGATTTAGAGAGTTCCCTCATTTTTTGTGGCTGCCAATTCCACATTTTGTAATTACAATCTTTTGTCAAATAATGCTACAACAGACTTTCTTTTGTCTCATCTTATGAGCAGTCTTTCTTGCTTTCAGCCAAATAAAATTTAGATTCATATTTGATTTGCAGCATCTTGAAAGAGCCATAAAACTGATGAATGAGAAGCTTGAAAGCTATCAATACAAAAGAAATAAAAAGCTGGAGATATTATTTTTACATCACATGGTACACATTACAAAGCATCTTTTTCCACTGAAATGTCTATTAACATGTTAAAGATTGAGATATTGTTTGTGTGAATTACATACTGTGTAAACATGTGGACAGTATGCATGAAATACAAGCAGAAGATCTGAAAGTCCCTGTAGAAATCCTGTAGAAGGCCTGTAGCTCTGGTCCAATAACAGTCACTGTTATTTTACTTTTTCATGATTGAAGACAGCTCCAGGATCATGCTCTGCAAGGAGAAAAAAGGTCAGACAATATGTGGTTATCATTTCAAACCAATATAAAACTTCTCTTAGTTTAAAAACAGCCTAAACCTGTTTATTTCTGACCCACAGTGCATCACCTATGGCAGGTTCAAAGCATACATAGTTGTCTTGAACTTTGACTTTGAGTTTGATTTTTCAAACTATAAACAATTTCATTGAATGCACCTCCAAGAAAGGTTCAAAATAGGCCAAATGTAATTTCTTTCATTTTGCCCTTAGTCTTGAGTGTAATAGCAGCCTGAAAGCATCATTGAACCCAAGCTGGGTTAACATGAAGGAACTTCATTAAATATGACATCAGACACAAATGCTATTTTTGATAGCTGTTAATGTTGGTTGCTGCTTATTGTCAAGTTGTAATGCTTCATCTTAATCCATAAAGACCCACCGTAACACATGTTTCACATGACATTTAAATGTCCTGTAAAAGGTGGTAAAAGTAGTACTACTTTAAGTAGAATACAGTTGCAGAAAATTTTAAAATAGGCAAAAGTGGAGAAAAAAAGTGCCAGAAAAGTTGCAAAAAATTGCCAGATATTGTTAACTGGGCTACAAGTGAGAAAAATAACTTAGAAATGGAAAAAAATGAAATTGGGTTTAGAAAAAAGGGGCATAATTAGAGGAAACAGTAGCGAAATGGTTCAAAGGAAGCAACAATGGGACTAAATGGCAAAATTGAATACAGAAATGCAACAAGGGGAACAATGTGAAGACAATATGAAAAAGTGGTTTAAAGGTGACAAAAATGGGTGAAAATAGACCAAAATAGGTTGAAGAGGCAAAAATGGGCAAAAATGTGACAAAAATGGGTTATATTAGCCAGATAGACTTGTAAAAAAAGGTCAAAAAGTGGCCAAATATAAGTTAAAGTGGGGAAAAAATGGCTAAAAACAGAACATGGTTGCAGAAAATTAAAAAAAAAAAGGTAAAAATGGGTTGCAGAAATGTAATAAAGGGTCGTAAAATGGTGAAAAGCTGTTAAAAAGTGGCAGTATTTAGTATAAAGCGGCCAAAAATGGCTAAGTGAAGTAGGAAAATAGGGTTTAAATAGTGGTTAAATGGGGTTAAAAAGCCCTGTTTCTACCTATCTAGCACACGTGCATTGTTGTTATCAAAGAATCACAACTGTGGGGGGCCCATTTACCGGGTTTTTGTATTGACATAAAAAACATGAAAATGATTATTGTTCAATCTAATTGATTTCGATCTATGCTGTATAAATACAAATGAAATGATAAGTAATGCCACTTGGCAATCAAGAGTGGAAAGTAAATATATTTTTCCTATTGGATAATAAAAATAAATTAGCCATAAAAGCCTAAAGTGACATATATGTGACATCTTCTCTCCTTGACCTTCAAGATAAGTGTTCTTTTTAAGTCAGAAATGTGTTTCTACTGAGTGCATGTTATGTCCCAAATAATTTAGCTTTGATGAGAAATAGGTGAGGGCTCTTGTGGGTTAATTTACGCTTCTTTGACTTTTTTTGTGATTAATGTAAGATATTTCTCACCTCCATACTTTAGCACTGTTTGAAGATAATAAAGCACAAGAATGAAATGGCATTTGCCACTTAACAGAGGTAACCCCAGTCTGAAACAGTTTCTTGGTAAATTTAGACTTCAAGTGTTGCAAACAAACATCAAAACAGCAGTAATAAACTAGTTTAATCCCATGGTTTTCCAGGGTCTTTTCAGGGAACTTTCCCCAAGAACAAGAACCCTTTCGTGCAACTCTACTCTTCTATTTACCCAAGCTAACTCAAGAACGGAAAGTCGGATCTTCACCAATCTTTCAGGGAATATTGGGATAGTGACAGGGAAGAATCGATTAGATTTTGGTGATAATCCACGCACCCGTTCAGTTTTTCTCGGACTTCGAATTTTGAACACCATAGTAGCCTAATCAATGGGAGCGTGAGTTCCTCAGTGGCGCTGTTTAGGCGTGGGTCTGCCACCTCAGACGGCCATTCTAGTTCTTTACTGGTAAAAGATCTGATACATTATTAATATACTATGTCCTCCTGAAACCTAGTTTGTATCAGGATGCCTGATCTGCATAATATTAATTCAAACCCTGCTGGAAATACAAACAGCAGTGGACCACAGGAACCATAAAGTCAAGAGAAGTTTCTGGAGCAACATTTTCCCAGGTAATTTTGGTTGGAAAAGCCCCTTTAAAGCATAATGCTTTTCAAAGTGTGAGTCTTGACACTCCATGGGGTTGTGGAAAGTTCTGGTGAAGATGGGAACTTTTTCGATGTAATTAATCACTGCATATTGAAAATTGCTCCGATTTTGAATCATGCAGCCACTAAGTCAGTCATGAAGCGAAAATAATTTTGTAAGAGCAAAACATTTAAAGCAACTTTGAAAAACGTTTGATCAACCTTATTCTTTTGCTTGGCAGTTATTGAAAAGTGTGAAATACAAAATATCATATTACATTATTATTTATTATTTATGTTTTTCCTTTTAAAGTCAAGTTTTTCTTGTCCACATTCAATATATATATGTTGAATAATAAACTACACACCAAAACGTTTAAGTCTATAATAACTGGTTTTATTTATGACAACATCAATCATCAATCATCCTGGTCCTACATGAATCAAATTATAACAGGAAAAATGAGGAGGTTAAATTCTACATTGGAATATTTACCAGCAGAGGGCAGCAGAGATCTGATGAATGCAGACCGATTTAAATTGTTGATTTTAGGATGTGCTTAAAAAAAACAGGCGTGTTGTCCACACTAAAGTGAAAATCAATCATCTCTCTGATAACACAGCTGAAGGGCAGATGGCATTGAGAGAAAACTAATGGCATTAATTTTGCGTTAATAGTTTGGTAGTTGTATTTATAGAGTCGCAGAGATGCCCTTTCACAAAAAATTTAGAAGAAAGAAAGAGAACGAAGGAAGTCAGCAGGCAGTCCCAGCTAAAGACATTTCATCACTGACATCTGTTTCCTCTAAGGAAAAGCAAAAAAAAAAAGTGAATTTATTTAAATACAGCTGTTTGTTTCTAAAATAGATTATTTTTATTTAAATGCAAAACGAGACTGTTTAAATAAAAACAAAGAACAATGTTAAAATGTTTTCTAATTAAATACATTCATACGTGTCTGGAATAGGTTTTTATCCAAAATCTTTAAAAAGTGCAGAACAAATTGACTTATTTAAATATAAAGAGAAAAATGTCAATTTTTATTGAAGCATACAGAAGTAAACCGAAGTGAAAATTAATTTTAAAAAGTTATTCTGTTGCATGTATATTCTGGTCAGCTATTATTCTATCTCTGTTTTATAATTTTATTTTTCGACTTGTCCACCCAAAACCAATTTCCTTATTTATTCTTCCATAATTTCTTACAAAGAGGAAGCCCTAATATTGGCATTCTTTTGAAAACACTGTATACCAGTGGTTCTCAGCTGAACTAGTGACAGGACCCACCAACATCTCTTAACTACAAATGGTGACCCAAGTTCCTTAAATTTGTCAAGTGGAGCAGGTTGGACTTGACATGGAGCATAAGATGTTATGGAATGAGTAAATAGACATTTCCTTCAAAATAAAAGCACATAACTGACTTTTTGCCACACATTTTTTCCCAGGTGCGGATCCACAAACCACTAAAACAGCTATGTTTATGCAGCTTGTTAAATTTACTGCTTTATTTAGTCGTATTTACCAGAGAACTGAGTCGTAACCTTTTATGCCTTGGCACTCACAATAGTGACCATCTGTATATTTGTATATGCCCTTACATCTGTCTGGGCCATTCTAATGAAAGCAGAATCTCTAGATAGCTTTGACGTCCACTCAGATTATATTTTTGATGTCAAAGTTCAAGGTCTGTAGGACTCACGTTCATCCCCTGCTTGTGGACATTTATATCTCAAGAGCACCTTTAAGGATCTGAACTAAACTTCCACATATTGTCTTCAAACTTTACAGAAATATCTGCTATGACACAAGAATAAGCTAAGTGCAGTCTGAAGGTACAAGGGCCAGATCATTGGGCT
Source organism: Cheilinus undulatus (assembly GCF_018320785.1). NCBI lineage: Eukaryota > Metazoa > Chordata > Actinopteri > Labriformes > Labridae > Cheilinus > Cheilinus undulatus. Next base: position 9,151,934 of record NC_054878.1, read on the forward strand.
CCATGATCATCTCTCACTTTAAAATATTATCTCCAGAATACCTTGGGGAGTTTCTAAAGACTCCACACAAATGTCCACTCTGACTCAAAGATGAACTGGCAAGATTTACAAAGTCAAAGATTACACCCATTGCTTAAAGTCGTTTTTCCATGCTTGTGAACAAGATATGTCAATGATATTTTTGAAGATTTTCTTTGAACTTTTCACACACGTCCACACCGGCTTAGGGATAAAGAGGATACATTCTGGAGGTCAGTCATCAAGGTCACTGAGTCTCATGTCCAGCTCTTGCTTGTGAGCACAGTATTTCAAGAATGCTTTGAGGTATTCTTTTCAAACTTTACACAAAAGTCCACTCTGACTTTAGGGTGAACAGACATGATTTCTGAGGTTAGAGGTAAATATTTCATGGGCTTACATTCACACAATGCTTCACAATGTCTAAAAATCACACTACCACAAAAAAAGGAACAAAAACACCTGAGCCCTCCTTTTTTACGCACTAGTGCAATTTTACTGTCTGACACTACGGCATGACTGCCAGTTTTACTCAGAAGAGATGCACCAATTGTGGAAATTAGCTGATACTGATGTATTACACTTCTGCTGATTTTATAAATCAATCATGGTCAATATACTTCAGCCTTTTTGACCCAAAAAAGTCTTTCATGGCAAAGTCAAAACAGATTTCCACAGTATGCATGGCTACCATTACGCCATGAGGACAAAAGAACACTTCAAGCAACTCAGAAGAAAGGTTTGTGAAAATGTAAGTGAGGGGAATGATGCAAAAAAAAAAAAAAAACTAGACACTGAACATCCCCTTGAGTACAGTTAAATCCATCATCAAGAAATGGAAGGAATATGGCACATGTAAATCTGTCTATATCAGGCTGTCCTCACAAACTGAGTGACCATGCAAGAAGGAGACTAGTGAGAGAGTCCACCAAGACACCTATGATTACTCTGAGGGAGTTACAAGCTTCAGCAGCTGAGATGTAAGAGACTCTGCAGACAACAACTGTTGCCCAGGTTCTTTACTGGTCAATGCTGGCAAAGAGAAAGCTACTGTTGAAGAAAACTCAGATCAAATCTCGATTAGAGTTCACTAAAGGCATATGGGGGAGTCCATGGTCAAGTGGAATAAGGTTCTTTGGTCTGGTGAGACCAAAATGGTGCTTTTGCCCATCAGACAAGACACTGTGTTTGGTGGACACACCATCTAGACTGTGAAGCACAATGGTGGCAGCATCATGCTGTGGGGGTGCTTCGCAGCAGGCTTGTAAAAATAGAGATTAATATGAATGCAGCAGAATATATAAGGTATATTTTCCAGCAGGACAAGACCAAAAGCATACAGCGAAAGCTACACATAAATGGATTAAAGACAACAAGATGGATATTCTGGAGTAGCCGAGTCAAAAACCAGACCTAAATCCAAAAGAGACTTTGTGGCTGGACTTTAAAAGGGCTGTTCATGTCCAGTCCCAGTGCAGCATGATAGACCTTGAGCAGTTTTGCAAAGCAGAATAGAATAAAATTGCAGTGTCCAGATGTGTGACCCAGACCTATCCACATGGACTCAGTGCTGTGTGATTCATCTACTAAATGTTGACTTGAAGGGGGTGAATATTTATGCAGTCACCTATTTTACATTACAAATTTGATTTCTCTGACATGTCTTGGTAGAAATTTGTTTTCACTTTGACATTAAAGAGGGACATTTCTTGTAAAGAAAAAAAAACACAAATTATATTTTCTATGATTGATTTATAAATTCTATAAAGGGGTAAAACATCCAAGGGGGTGAATACTTTTTATAGTTACTGTTATACTTCTTTTTGCCTACTTCTACAGTCAACTTTTTCTCTTACATTATGCCATAAAAACAGATTAGAGTTTGTCTAACTGGTCACTTTTCTGCCCTGTCAAAAATCTTTGATTTGATTCAGCAGCTAGATATACCAGATGCCAGCATGAAATTGATTTGACACAACAGATAAACACTGGTAACTGATATCAGTTTATGCCGCATATTTTGGTGATGTTTGTAAGCAGGGTCTATATCAGAGCCCGACCGATTTATTGGTGGGCCGATTAATCGGGCCGATTATAGCGTTTCACAGATTAATCAACATCGGCCAATATGTAGCCGATATATTAACTTTTTTGCTGTGCAGGGATTTTGTCTCTCTCTTTTTGCTCCTGTCACTCTGTGTGTCTCCATGCTGAACTCAGCTGGAGTGCCTGGCCCCTCCCCCCCCGAAGTGTGTCAGGAACTATTCAAAATAAAGCATTCTGTGCAAGTAAATGGAGTTTCTCTATAGAAATGCTAAACCGGGCTTGAAAAGCACAAACCAGAAAAGCATTCATACAGTGTTTATCTTTCCTGTGACATATTCTACCAGTGTGGAGACAGAAAGTTTCACTAATAGTAGATCTTTAGAGAACAACTTTATAAGACAGGCGCATTTAAGCTTGTGGCCTTTCTCGGGGTTATCAAGAAACACATTGTAAACATATTCTATGTGCATATTTGCCACAGTGATGTAAATATGGCTCTCCATTTATCATTTTCCTGTCTAATATGGTCCACAGCCACAGTATACGACTATTATACAGCGTTTTAATGACGTCTAAGTTGCATCTTTGTGAAATAAGCAAAGATAAATGCAACTGGTTATTCACATGTCCACATTTGTGTTCATGTTCAGTATATATCCTGTGTATATCAATGTTCTTATTTCATACTTGGCCAAAATATCGGTTATCGGCCAACATATCAGATATCGGCAAATATATCGGATATCGGCTTTTTTTAGCACCAAATATCGGTATCGGCATCGGCCCCAAAAATCCCATATCGGTCGGGCTCTAGCCTATATACACTTTTCTGTATTGGTTCCAGATCAAACAATACAAACAGTGATGATAATTTTTGCTCTTACCATGGACATCCTCCTTCCAGCAGCTGGAAGTGGTGGTGTCATCATGGGACTCTCCCCCTCGTTCAGGAGCTGGGCCTCCATGTCAGTCCCACTCTGAGAGCCCATGCTGTCAGACGGAGTGCCCATCTTCCCATCGGACATTCCTCGGGACATAAAGCTGCACTTTCTGGTGCTGGGGTGGTGACCACTCTCCGGAGAATCACTGAAGTCACTGAAGTCCTTACAAACACTCACTTTGCTCTGCTTCCTCGGCGCTTGCATATCTACATGACCCCCTGTCAGTGAGGGTCGAGGTCCTCCGTACTGCGGCTTCACTGAGCTTTGAGGTCCGTTCGATTCATTACTGCTGCTTGACGGCTTCCTGTTGTCCAGGGTGAGGCGCCGCTCCACTGCCCCCAGTTGATGGAGACCCTGGATGTCAGCTTGGCTTGCCTGCTGGTTGGAGCTGCTGGACCCCTCCTGATTCTGGGGGGCCCCTAGGATAACACTCAAAGGCTCCTCGACAAAGGAGCAGGTCCTCTGTGTGAGCTGCACCAGCCTCTGTGGTGATGAGTTAGTAAGCACACAGACCGGCTGTACCGATGAGTTTTTCTTTGACCTGTACACACTGTCATCATCTGCGTATTTGTATCCGAACAAGATCTCTTTGATCTTCTTCACGCCCAGGTGGAAAATCTCCAGCAGGTTGAGGAATAAAGAAACTCCAGCGATTACCAGCATGAACAACATGAAAATGGTTTTCTCTGTTGGCCGAGACACAAAGCAGTCAACGCTGTTGGGGCAAGGCAACTGCTCACATTTGTACAGAGGAGACAGTCCAATCCCGTACAGAGCGTACTGACCGATAATGAAGCCCACCTCCACCGCAGATCTTGTCAAGATATGGATAACATATGTGCGCAACAAGGATCCTCTCAAGGGAGCTTTCCTCACTCTCTTCTGCTCATCTAGTTTTTTGAGCTCTCGCTCGATCCTCTTGTGATCCTCCTGGACTGGATCTGTGCCCTCCAGCTCCGCTTTCAGACACACTTTCTTTCTGTGCCTCTCCTTCTCCAGGGTCCGCAAACGGTACAGTGCATGACCCATGTAGACCAGAGAGGGAGAAGACACAAAGATGATCTGCAGGACCCAGTAACGGATAAGAGAGATGGGGAATGCCCGGTCGTAGCAGGCGTTCTTGCACCCTGGTTGCTCAGTGTTGCAGACAAACTCACTCTGCTCATCATCCCAGACATCTTCAGCGGCAACACCAAGAACGAGCATCCGAAATATGAAGAGGATGGTGAGCCAGATCTTCCCCACAATGGTGGAATGAATGTGGACCTCTTCTAATATACTGCCCAGTAAGTTCCAATCGCCCATCTTCTGTCACATTGTTATCATCTGCCAAAGGATACATCAGTTTGTAGGTTTTCCATCCCATTGAAATCAAAGAAGCAATGAAAGGTGGTCTACTTACATGTTTTCTAAGGTCCTTATCTCAAGTGTTCAGAAAAATTCCAGAATAAAAGAGCAGGTAAATTTGTGGAAACATCAGGGCTCATTAGTGGTCTCTGTGGAGACGGATGAGATCCTACTGTGGAGTGTGGCTGACACTGTTTTGATGCTGTTGCAAACTGGGACTCCAGTTTGAAGCCATTGATCCACCACATGGGCCTATAACACCCTGAGGTCAGTTTCATCCTGACACTTTTAAGAGGACACTCAATACACCAACATGTACAATTTGTTCAACCCTCTTCCTTATTGTCCAGCCCTTTCAACAGAGAGTACTAAACTTTAAAAGTGTGAACTTGTCCTTTATCTGTTTTACACCACCAGAAGGGTAGACCATGGGGTTTCCCTGTTTGGTTTGGAAACTGACTGGCCTGCAGAGACCCCTGACCTTGATGCCAATAACACCTTTGGAGTGAGATGTAGACCAGAATTTATAACCCCACTTCAGTGCTGGACCCAGACTGATGTTCCTGTGGTGGAGAGGGAGCATAAGGGCCTGCGCTTTTTTCACTTATAGCAACTCAAAACCAATGTAGTCCAGTGCACTAAGCATTCAGCACCCTGGGCAGAAAAAACACCCTTGACAGCTGTTTTTGTCGCCACACTCAAAGCGCTCTCAGTTGAAAACAACACTCAACTCAACATTCACATCTCCCGTAGCCTGACACATCAGATAGTCTGGCCATGAATAAAATTAAAGTAATCTCTTGGAATATAAATGGAATCCAAAATCCAGTGAAAAGATTTAAAGTCCTATCTCACTTAAAATCTCTTGATTGTGACATAGCACTGTTACAAGAAACACATCTTTCCAAACAAGAGTCTTTAAAGTTAAAACAACGCTGGGTGGGACAAATTTTCTTCTCTCCAGGTACAAGTGCCTCGAAAGGGGTTTGCATTCTCATTTCTAAGAAAGTACTGTTCACTGTCTTGGATGTGATCACAGATAAAGAAGGAAGATGGGTAATAGTCTCAGGAGAACTGGAGAAGAGTAAAATTATTTTGATGAATTTATATGCTCCAAATCTGGCACAGGCCAGTTTCTTGTCCTCAATAAATATCTTGCTAACTCAGTTTAAAAATGTACCACTATTAGTGGGAGGGGATTTTAACTTGGTAAGCAATGCATCAATGGACCGCTCAAGTCCACCCCTACCAGCTGATAAATCTCTCTCTCAAGCCTTTAAAGAGCTACTAGAGACACAGTCAATTATTGATGTGTGGCGCTTATTTAATACAAAATCAAGAGAATATACATTCTATTCAAAGAATCATAATTCCTATTCTTGAATAGACTATCTCCTTTTATCAAATTCCTTAATTGCAAATGTTTCAGACTCTACAATTCATAGTCTCCTCATCTCAGATCATGCCCCAATCTCAATAACTTTTTGTCCCACCAATGAAAGGAAATCAAAGCCTGAACACTGGAGTTTTAACAACTCATTGTTAAAAGATGATACTTTTGTCACATTAATTACAAAGAATATCAAATAATTTATTGAAATAAATATGAACCCAGTAACTCCCATTTCAATAGTCTGGGAGGCATTTAAAACAACCTGTCGGGGCTGGATTATCAGTTATGCATCATATAAAAACAAGGACAAGATGAGGAGGAAAACTGAAATGCTATCAGAGCTTAAAGATCTTGAGTTGAAACATATGAGAGAACCATTGAACAATTCTTTTAAACAGGAATTACTTTTGACAAGGGCAGAGGCACAAGCAATGTTACATGAGGAGTCTGCTTTTTCTTTATATAAATTGAGAAGGTCACATTATGAAGATGGAGAAAAGGCAGGGAAGATGCTTGCTTATCAATTAAAAAAACTTAAACAAAAACACTCCATTATTTCTTTAAGGGACAGTACTGGTATGATTACTAGAGATCAGGGAGTTATTAATGATACCTTTAGAAGTTATTTTTCATCCTTGTATAAATCTGAATATAAGGCCAAACAACAAGATTTAAACAATTTCTTTTATAAATTAATTTTACCAAAGTTGAAGGAAGAAAATAAAGGAAAACTGGAGGCACCTATCTCTGAGGAAGAAATTCACAACACAATTAAATCTCTATCAAACAGTAAAGCACCTGGTAATGATGGTTACACTGCAGAATTCTATAAGTGTTTTTCAAAAGAACTCATGCCTATGCTTTTTTGCTTGTTTAATCATGCTGTGGAGGAACAGATTACGCCACCAACAATGCGGACAGCCATCATATCATTGCAACCAAAACCAGGGAAAGACCACTTAGATGTGGAAAACTATAGGCCAATAAGTTTGCTTAATAATGATTATAAAATTTTTGCAAAAATGTTAGCAAAGCAGCTGGAAGAAGTTGTTACAAATTTAATTCATATTGATCAAGTTGGCTTTATCCGTGGGCGGCTTCTATCCGACAATATGCGAAGGCTCCTGCAAACCATGCAGATGGCTAGCTCTCTTCAGCATCCAGTGGTAGCAATTTCACTGGATGCTGAGAAAGCTTTTGATCGAATTGAGTGGTCGTACCTGTTCGAGACTCTCTCCAGATATGGTTTCGGTCCAAGGTGTTTACAGTGGATCAGAGCACTATATCAGGAACCTGTCTCAGCAATAAAGAGCAATGGCATGATTTCAGCTCCCTTTCAACTTTGGCGTTCTACTAGACAAGGTTGTCCCCTATCTCCTTTTCTTTTTATTTTAGCCTTAGAACCGTTGGCATGTGCTATCCGACAAGATAAAGAAATTACAGGCATTTTGATTGGTGGCCATGATTTCAAATTAAATATGTATGCGGATGACATTTTGTTGACTTTGTCAAAACCTTCATACTCTATACCAAGAGTTTTAGAAATAATTAACTCATTTGGTAGCCTATCAGGTTACAAAATAAATTGGACTAAAAGTGAAGCCATACCTTTGAACATGCTTATACATTTTACAGATCTTGGATCTGCTCCCTTTGTCTGGAGAGCAGAAAGCATGAAATATTTGGGAATAAAAATTAGATCACCTATCAATGAAATATGGGACTTAAATGCCAAACCTCTATTGATTAACATTAAGGAAGACCTTAAAAGATGGTCTGCTCTGCCCCTGTCCTTATGGGGTAGGGCTGAAGTGTTAAAGATGCATGTACTTCCAAGATTGAATTTTTTTGTGTCCTCTATTCCTATGTTTATTCAGAAATCTTGGTTTGATAATGTCAACAGAATGTTCTCCTCTTTTCTATGGAATAACAAGAAGCCTAGAATTAATCAGAAAAAATTATCCCTACCAAGAGACAAAGGGGGTCTTGGATTCCCTGATGTTTATTTGTATTATCTTGCATTTAATGCCAGGTATTCACTTACTTGGGGCTATAAAAAGAGTAGAGACAAAGGAAGTTGGGACTGGCTGGAAGAACATCTTGTAAAGGAGAAGAACAAATTTGTGTCATTATCTTCACTTTGGTACACCCCTGCTCCACCTAAAAAACTGGACAATTGTGTTATTAAGTTCTCATGTGACATAAGCAGAGAAATTCATAAAAGAATGAACATTACAAGTTCAGCTCTTCCATCCTCCCCAATATGGTATAACAATGCATTTAAAGCTGCAGGGAGTCCTCTGGCTAATATGGTATGGTGCAATCACAATATCACAGAAATTTATCAAATCATAGAGAACAGAGAGATTCTGCCCTTTGAGGAACTTAGAAGAAGATATAACTTGAATACAAATAGTTTTTTACAGTACTCCCAGTTAAAGTCAATTGTTTCCAAATTTCCCAAAGAGTATTTTGATTTTAATTATGACATTGATAAAAAATTCAGATTTTTATCATTAAACAGAGGAGCAGTCTCAGGTTTATATAAGCTGCTGCTTCATTCTTCCCCAAACCCGAACTCAAAGACAGAGTCACAATGGGAACTTGATTTAGGGGTCAAATTTACTTCTGCAGAGTGGGAAAACATTTGGCGTGACATTAAAACAATCTCAAAGTCAGTCCGAGGTAGAGTAATACAGCTGAAAATTCTTCATAGAGCTTATATTACTCCCTCTAGACTTAAAAGAATAGATCCAAGTGTTTCAAGTCTTTGTTGGCATAATTGTGGACAAGTGGGAAATTTGATGCATTTGTTATGGTTCTGCCCTGCAGTCAAGTTATTTTGGACAGAAGTCTGTAAGTTAATTTCAGTGATCATTAATGTAAATATTGCTCCATGTCCATCTGTGTGCCTGTTGGGTCATAGAGCTGTACAATTAAAAACAAGACAAGAAAGGAAGACAGTTGGTTTAGCCTTCTTGGCTGCAAAAAGAATGATTTTGTCAAACTGGAAAATTCATAAACCAAAATGCTTCTCTATAGAAACATGGATATTTGAGTTTTTTAATCTTCTAGGCATGGAGCGAATAACAGATACACTAACTGACACTAAGTTTAGCTCTGAAACCATTTGGAAGCAGGTGTGGGGGCACATATCATCATCGCAAATATTGATTTGATTTAATCTAATCTGATCTGATTGACTCTTAAATCTGGTTAATATGAGAAATGCTGTGCTTGTATTTGTCTTGTTTTTGAAAACGGATATACCCCTGTATAGGACATTTTGAACCTTTTGACAATGAACTGAACATTTATTTAAGTATGAGCATGCACTGATCTCCCTTATATGTTGTGTTGTTGTGAATATGTTAGTGTTGTTTGTTTGTATATGTCAGGGCTTGTACCTGTGTGTATTGTCATAAATAAATATTAAAAATATAAAAAAAAAAAAAAAAAAGAGTATAAAAGTGGATCACCTAGTTAGCTGGCTAACTAGCTAGCTAGATTATGTGATCACGTTGCAAAGTTAGCTAGCTAGCTAGTTACGTCAACAAAGTAACTTGCACATATGAAATACTGTATGGTTTGTTTTCATGGCACCTGGAAAACAAGTGAATTGGCCTGCAAACTGGCTAACTAGCTAGCTACCTTAGCTAGGTTTTGCCATCTACATACACTGGCTCATTGTGTAGCAAATAAAATAGTGTACTTTTTAGTTTGTATTTACGGCACTTGAAAATAAACAAAAGAATAAGCCCCCAAATGGGCTAATTAGCTAGGTATGTTAGCTATCTTTTGCTAGCTAAACACACTGGCTCATTGAGTAGCAAATATGAAATAGCCCACTTTGAGGTTTGCTTTTACAGCACCTGGAAAACGAGAGTGTCTAAACTGAATAACTAGCTAGCTTTACTAGCTACCCCTCACTAGCTAGTTATGTTAGCTAACTATTAATCAACTATTTGTATAGCTTAAACTAGTTTCCCAAAGTATTGTAAATCATGTGTGTTTAACCATACCTGTAGCTTACAGAGCGTAAGCCCCAGAAGTTCTTTCTCAAAAGCCCCAAACATTTCAAACTGATAAGAAAAAGCCATAATAGAATAATGCAAGAGGTAATAGATACAAACAACTAAACCCTTTGAACAACATGTATTTTTCTTTTGTAAATTCACAGACTTCACTAACCTCCTACCCTGGCTTTGTTCTGTAACATCACATGTGCTCTACCCTTATTAGGAAAGTGAAAATTAATCCTTTTTACCTCTTGAAATAAAGATGATTTTTTACAGAAGTCTGAATTCTGAGCCTTTAGGCATTGCTAACACTGCGTTATCTCCCTGAGTGAGTCTGAGTGGAGAGTATAGCCTTATTCACTTCAGAACTCATGTCTGTTCTTCTATCAGCAGTCACATCATGAATTCAACAGATAATGGAGTATGCTTTGGATTTGAGCTGCTTTTTTCCTTTTCCATATTTTTTCTCTTCTCATCATTCTGGCACAGTTTAATCTTGGTTTCATCTGCACAGGGAATCCAATTCCAACCTGGGGTGGCTTTTTAGATGTTTCTTGCTATCATCCAATCTGGCCTTATTCTTCTTGATTGTTTGTGGTCAGTGGTTTGCACCTTGTTGTAAAGCCTCTGTATTTAGAAAGTGGCTCTTAATTGTGGCTTAGTAATACACCAACTGCTTCCAGAGAGTCCATGACTTAGCCAGATGTTGTGAAGATGTTTTTCTTTATTAAGACTTCTGCAATGATCTATTGTCCATTGCCACCTGGGCTTTTCAAGTTTTTGAGCCATTCTTTCTTTCTAGGAATGAACAAGATAGTTGATTTGGACACCAGATGTTTTGCTGTCTTTTTTCCAGCCTACTATGACTTCCTTGGACTTTATATTGATTGCTCCCGACAAATATCTGCCCTATGCCTATTCAGTACAATTTTCAGACCTTTTATCTGTGTCATTTGTCTTAAAGCAAGGAAAGAACAGACCACACCTGGTCATGAAACTCCTTGTCAAGTCAATTGTCAAAATACACACATGGACAAAATTGTTGGTTCCCTTCCTGAAAGAAAGAAAATTCCACAATGGTCAATGAAATAACTTGAAAGTGACAGAAGTATTAATAATAATGAAATATAAATGAAAATTAACTAATGAAATTAGGACCACCTTTAAATTGTGGTTCAACAGAATCATTAAAAAAAACTAATGAAACTGTCTTGGAACAAAATGATGGTACCCTAAAAGCTGTAGTAAGCAATTTATTTTTAGTGTATGCCCACAAAAACAACACAATCCATCAGGGTCTTGTTATTGAAGCCATCTAAAAGAATAACACACTTCTGCAACGCCTCCTTGCGCTGCACTCTCACTTGAGGAGAACCAGTAAGAGATTATGCTCCAGCTAATGAGGAGGCTAGTACTCGCAGCCAATCACGAAGGGAGCATTCCTATTCGCTGCTGTAATAGGTGCGCTTCTGCCTCTCAGCTCAGTGAGAAGTTGATACAATGGTGGAGTTACGATGGTGTTTGGTCCTATGTAGAATTTGTTCATGCTGAGATGAAGTGTTTTCTAACCTGTAATTCAGCCATTGATTTCAGTGGAATAGTGGAGCAAAATCACTCCGCAAGAGCTTTGCCAACGTCAGTATTCGATTCAGCGGACATGCACATTCGCAAGGAGGTAATTGAGAAGAGGGGCGGAGCTATGGAGGTCAAACACGGAGAAGAACAGGAAGAGAGGGGGAGTAGAGTTGATTCTACACAGTTCTCATTGAATGTTACATACTCGAGCTTTAACTTAATATTTTGTCCTGAGGCAATCACTGCAATCAAGTGATTTCTGTAATCTCACTAAGACTTCTTCACCTGTCCCAGGTATTTTGGCCCAAACTGCTCCAGCTGTCTCAGGTTTGAAGGATGCCTACTTCAGACTGCATGTTTCAGCTCCTTTCACAGATGTTCAACAGGATTTAGATCAGGGCTCATAGAAGGCCACTTCAGAATAGTCAAACATTTCGTTCTTAGCCATTCTTGGCTGTTTTTAGCTCTGTGTTTTGGGTCATTATCCTGTTGGAGGACCCATGGCCTGCGACTGAGACCAAGTTTTCTGACACTGAGCAGCACATTTGGCTCCAGGATGCCTTGAGATTTCATTGCACTGTGGTCAGATTCAAGACACCCTGTGCAAGATGACCAAGATTGTAATGGAGCATTCTCTATGTTTCACAGTAGCTATAGTGTTCTTCTCTTTCCATGCTGCATTTTTGCATCTATGAAGATAGAGCTGATGTGAAAGTTTTTTTCTAATCTGTCCAAAGGGCATTCTTCCAGAAGCTTTGTGGCTTCTCAATATGCATTTCGGCAAATTCCAGTCTTTCTTATTTGCTGTCAGCAGTGCAGTCTACCGCGGTCGTCTTCCATGAAGTCCACTTTGGCTCAAACAGCAACAGAGGTTGCGTTCTGACACTGATGTACCTTTACCTTGGAATTCACCACTAATCTCTTTGGAAGTTGTTTTGAGCTCTTTGGTTACCATTGGTATTTATTAATCTCTTCAATTCATCATCAATTTTCTTCCTACAGGGAGGTTGGCTAGAGTCCTGTGGACCTTAAACTTCTGAAACACTAGTCACAGGATCATCAAGCTGCTTGGAGATGATTTTATAGCCTTTTCCTTTAACATGCTTGTCTATGATTTTCTTTTCTAACCTCCTGGGACAACTGTCTCCTTAGCTTTCTGTGCTCCATGTTCAGTGTGGTACACACCATGACACCAAACAGCACAGTGACTACTTTTCACCCTCGAAATAGGCAGACTGACTGATGACAAATATGAAGAGACCTGTGATGCTAATTACAGGAAACACCTTGTTTTAACATGTCTTTTCTAGGGGTACCATCATTTTTGTGCAGGCAAGTATCATCAGTTTTCTAAAAATAGTTCTTATGACCCACAATTAAAAAACAATGTCTGATTTTCTTCAGCTAATTTTCAGGGTTTTTTAATTATTACTTTTGTCAGTTTCAAGTTATTTCCATGTCCATTGTGGGTTTTTCTTTCTTTAACCAAAGGGTACCAACAATTTTGTCTTTGTGTGCATTTTTGGGTCCCTGGTGATAGAGGTACTCTAAATAAACTGGCTGTAAAAACTTAAACAAATTTCCATATTTCTTTGATACCCCTTAATTTAGGGCTAAAAGCCTACCCTTCTTGATTGTTCATTTTGGAATCAATTGTGGTGATAAATAGAAAAAAAAAGTCATAAAAGTCATTTCTGTCCTTTACAGTTTTAGTCTATGGAAACTCAAAACCATTTCGGTCTAGTATCAGTCCATAAAAAGTCTTTACATTTCAGTCTTAACTTTTAGTCCAAGCATTAACTCTCTCATTTTCTGATACCAAATCATGTTAAGTAGATCTATGCACCCCTCCGAACCTGGGATCCCTTCTTTCCACAGCTGAGAGGCAAAATAACTACAGATGCAGTGTATTTTGACAGATTTACCCACAGTACAGAAATATCATGGATTTTGAATGTGCAATGAATATCATTACATTTTAGCCTGGTTTTATTCATAATGACAAAAACTAAACTTACTTTTAGTCACTTTTAGTCATTGAAGATCTATTTTTGGCTAGTCTTATTCTAGTTTTTTATGGGAAAAAAGCTGTTGACGAACATTTTTAGTCATAGTTTTAGTCAATTAAATTAACACTGGGTAAAGGTAGTTATGCATCTCCACTTTCTTAAAGCATGTGGTCAATTGGTAAAAGGCTTAGCTTTCCTATCAACTACCTTTCACTGCCAGCCTAGATATAAGAGTAGAATGAGTCAATGGCCTCTTCATTGCTGCACTGCATGACAAATAGTGTGTTTATTCATAATGTGCCTGAAAAACATCATTCATCCAAAGTTGGAAAGTTGATTCTTGCAAGTGTTTTCTTGTGTCCCTCACTCCATATCACTGTCCGTCCCACTGAGTTTCAAACGCCCTGGAGGCGCTGGCCTGGTTTCCAATACATTGTGGCCCACTTCATTCACATTTGTGTCATGCTGATACAGTACAGAGCGCTACCCCAGACATTATCTCCCACTGGTACCAACTGACATCGATTTTATTCGCCCAATTTCCCCATATTATTCTACACAAACTACATCACACTGTCAATTAAACAGGCCCCAAAATAAATAAATAAAACTTTATTTGCACAATATTCACATCATTTGTGTTCCATACTGTTTTTAAGCTTTAGGTTAAGTTGAACAAAAAAGCCAGTTTTAGGCAACAGATAAAATGCTTTGTTGCATTAACAGATATCCTGTACATGAATCAGACATGTAATTATTATAACAACCTTCAAACGTATTAAGCACTTCCCCTAAACACAAGTACATCCATTAAAATAATATCCCAAATATCACATACAAAATTTTACTAAAATAGCCCAACCTTTCAGACATATGGCTTAACTTGAGAGCTAATGCTTAAAATTGTTCTCTTTGAGCCTCCAACAATTTTAGAGACTAACATTTTAGACAAATATGCTCCGTAACCTGGATTTATCACAGTCTGAAGGCAGTTTACGCCACCTCGTATGAGAAAATACATGAGTATAGGACCAGTATGAACTTGAATTATTTTTGCGATGTTTCATATCTGCAGAGAAGAGAAAAATGCTGCATGAGGACGATGCTTTAGTGAAGACCAGAGATCAGTTGATAACATACTGAAGTAGTGTGGGTTGTGGATTCTAAAACCAGAAAGTGTATTAGCAACAAAACCAGGGATGGAGATCGAAACAGGGTTCCATTAGGGCCAAGTTCAGCATTTTTCAAAACTCACAAATAATAATGTTTGAGCTTATCGATACCTCTGTCAAGTCTTGTAGGTCCGTTGGTGAGAATTCAAGTCGAGTCATCTAAATCAAGGCTCAATACCTATTCATCCCTTGCCCCTCCTACTTAACTCTACCACTATTCACATCTATAGGTATGGAGGGATGGGGTGAAATGCTAGGGCTAGATGGTCCTTCAAATGGAGATTCTGCAGAGCACACTAAGGAGACTGAATTATGACTATTCTTAGCCAATAAGTATTAAACACGTGTGTTGGGCATCGAATTAAACTAAAATGCATCATAAACTAGGGTGTTTAAAACTCTGTAAAGCTGTCTGCTGCTCTCATGGGTCAGTCATCCTCCTTCACTCAAAGCAGCCTTGCAAAGATCCCCTTGCTCGTGTTTAGCCTGGCACTCACTACAAGATAATTTTGCCAATTTTTGCCTGATTACCTCCTTTCCAACCAAAGTCAGCAAAGGCCACGTTATCAAATGGTTCTAGAGATTATTTTGACTGATTTTACTGTGGTGTGAAGTGTGTTAAAAGTGATCTTTTCCCTTTGCTCAGAAGTGATTGGAGCCACTCCAGCTTCAGATAATAAACCTATTCAATATTTGGGATCAGAGATCCTGTTGTGAAAAAATACTGAGGACAGTTGAGTATGCATGAGCAGGACTGTTGCATGGTATGGAGCAACAGTGCATCAGGATGTTAGATGTCCAGGGGAGGAAGCACAACAAACACAGCCATGGTAACAAAAGTAAACGTGAAGCCTAAAGTCAAACAGAAATGGAGGAGCAGCTTGCTGATTTGCTACAAAAACACAAGTGTTTACACGTGTACAGTAAAATTGACAAGGAGAGGTATGGACTCAAATTGCTACCACAATGGAAGTGGCTGGTAGCTTAATGCTAGTCACATTTGATTGCATGAGAGCTTTGAAACTATGGACTTAAGTTGTTGGCGAATGAATCTGCTGGTGTGTGGTGTGCTGTGTCAGCCATCCCGTTGCACACCACACACTGTAAGAACAAGTCTGTTAAATCTGTCATGATTTGTCTACATATGTTGGGCCTCTCAAATTTTTAAAAATTGGTTAAGATTTAAAAAAATCTTTTAGTTTGTGCCATGCTTGAGTTAAAAAACCACTAGTCCAATGTTGTAATCCATGTTGACAGGTTTTCGTGAGAAATTTGAACAAAAACACAGTTTGGAAGAGAAATTTGTTTTCTTAGCATTATAAAAAACACATACCAGATCTGTAAGAACAGAGTGGTTATATCCACGGCCAACTAAACTTCCATTAAGAAATAACTATTAGCAGTGTTGATAAGGCCTTGGATTGTTATAAGGGGATAAAAAAGAAAAAAAAATAGGATCTCCATCCTTAAAAATAAGACATTCATATTTACTGTGCAGTTATACTGAGGAGTTTGTGTTGAAGTAGTAGTTTACTTTCTTCTTATACTATAAAACAGTACAGTTCAGTATCTAGACAGTGACTGGTTCAATGACATTCTTTCAAAAACAGCTTGTATAAAAGCACTGTCCTTTTCCCATTAGCCTGCATGAAGATGAGAGTACGCAGGCCTCACGATCAAAGCGAGAAGAGTTTATGTCGATCCTCCGACCCTGCTTTCACATCTTCCAGAGCAGCAGTAGGTGTGTGGAAATGTCCCATTTTAAGAACTACCAAATGGCACAAAGCACTGCACAGTCTGACTCATCAAGTGTCCAACTTCTCCTGCTTCTTAAAAAGCTTCATGAGTTGGTTGAATCTGTGAGCAATCTGAAAAAAGAAAATATTTGTTACCATATGATTCTTAATTTGACCCTGTAAAGACATTAAAAAAACACAAATGATGAAACATGTACAAACCTGGCTGGCTGGTTTATGAAGTCTCTCTGACAGAACAGAGAAAGTCTCACGTGAAGGTCCTTTTGTCTTCAGTTCAACCAGAATGGCTCGATCCTCATCTCTGGAGGCAGAAAAATAAAGAAAAAAATACAATCATGTATTTCCAATTTTTAAAATCCTGTAATGCAACCATATAAACTATTATTTTGGGGAAAAAATTACCATAAAATTCAAATAAAGTCAGGCCATGTGGAGCTTTTCCATTTCACTGAACAGCTCAGCTCTACTTGGGTTCATTTGGCACACCAGCCCAACGCGGCAGGGTTTTTACCCTTCCACCACAACTGAGCTATATGTCTGAGGGTTCATCTAGAGCTGATGACGCTACGTTTTGAGTCGATTAATTAAATAGCTTTGCTGCAGTAAGCAATGTTTCGTGTCTTTGGCTTTAGCAGGTATTTTAAAGTTTGGTGCAATGGTTGCTACTTAAACAAAACTAAAAGCCATCCTCGGATGATGATGAACCACTGTGACACCACCGCGGTGCTTGGGCCCTGCTCATTCTGGCTTCATCATCCTCTTAATCTCAGATCTAGCTGTTAGCAATTGCCTATTAATTGCAAGTATCATTTGAAATCTCAGGATGACCGACAGCTGGGTGGAAAGCATCAAACAGGTTTGTAGTAGGAATTCAATAGCAAAACATTGCATAGAGACAGTGGATTTGATATGTTTTCAAGCAATTGATGTATCCCTCAACATTGATGGATCCCTACCTAATATATATTAATTATCTGATAACCATGTGTAGTAGGCTATTATTATAAAGACCTGACTCTTTACCTGGTCCAGGACATCACCACCTCGCCCTTCTTCCTGATGACGTTCTTTGCAGACAGACTGTTTGGGGACAGAGATGTCGGAGAGGACTGAGACCCACTCCTGTCTTTCATGTGGTTCGACGCTCTTTCTTCAGCACTGTCCTCCTCCTTTCTTGACTTCTTGGCTTTGGATTTCTCCTGGTGCTTCTTCCGCTTCCTGTTTTTTCCATGATCCCGTCTTTCTTTCTCTGGTGAGCTGCTCATGTCCTCTGCAATAGTGAGACTCCTCTCTGACTCTGACGCCTCTGTTTCCTCTCTTTCTGAGTTGGTTTCATAGGACGCCAGCGACTGGCTGCTTTGATTTGTTTCTGAGCTTTCAGTCAGATGATGTGTACTGTTTTCTGACAGGGAAGCTTGAGGTGGACTTTGCGGAGTTGTAATGCCCTGTTCTCCATCGTGTCTTGTTTGTGTTTTACTTTCCTCAGCAGTGTTTGTGATGCCCTCTATGCTGGTCTGACCAGACACTCGATTGGAAGTTTCATCAACATTTTGCAAACTGTTATCTGGAGGAGGCAGAACTTTTAGAGACTCTGTATGTTTCTGCGAGTCCTCAGTTACACCATCCTTTAATGTGTTTTGTTTCGGTGAAGAATCGTTCTTTCTAGGAGATGGATCCTTTGTCGGCGCTGCACTCTCTTCTGGACTTAGCTGGATATCTTCCCTTGTGGTGACCTGAGAGACCTCAGAGTTCTCAGGAGGGTTGGTTTGTGATGGTTCAGCATTTGATGGAGTGTCTGTCTTGGATTTGTCTGACAAAACATCTTCAGCACAAGCTGCCGTGTCATCCCCATGTTGTCGATCATCCTCTGTTAGAGTCTGACTTAAGCTATCATCAGCAGTGAGCGTGACATCTGCTCCTGCTGCCGCCTGACGGATCTTCAAAATAAAATGATCATTGGACCTCTCCATTACCAGTGCCTGCATGGGCAGGTCGGGCTTGAACACGAATGGCATGGCAAGTGGTTCAGATGGCACGCTGCTGCTGGAGCTACAGCTGGAGATGTCGGTGTCTAAGGCCAGGTGTATCTCCTGTTCGCTAGCATCTTCTTCGTCCATCAAAGCGTCTTCACTTATGTGGGCGCTGATGACGCTGTCAGGAGTGGACATGACGTGTACTCTTGGCTGCTGCAGGAAGCTGAGATGGCTGTCGGACTTGAGAGGTGATGGGATGGTGAGTGAGACGGCGAGATCTTCAGCCAGAATTGAATAAGACCTCTGTGAAGCAGAACCGGACTTTTCCGCTGCTTTATTCTCTGATGGAACTTCTAACAAGCAACTCTCGTCGAACAAAGCTGGATTCAGCTGCTGCTGATCTCTGGATCGGGGAGACGACATCTTGCGAGGTGAAATGCTGGACCATGTAGTGACAAGCTTGGAGGGCGTATCGAACTTCAGTGGAGAAAGCAGTCTAGATGGAGAGTCAAACTTGGTTGGGGTTGTGATGCTGAGGAGTCTATCGCCGTCTTTCCTTGGGGTACTGAGGGACCAGGTGGTGTTTTCTCCGGTGATGCCACTGGATTCTAGTAAGTCAGACCCTTGCAGGAGACATTTGAAAATTTCCCCCATTTGAGAGTCTCTCACCAAGTTAAATGTTAAACTGGACGCTTGCTGCTCTGTGAGTAACTCAAAGTCTGTTTTATCGAGTAAAGAACCATTCTGAGAGACAAGCAAAGAGGATATGTTATGTTTGTCTGGAGTTGAAGGAACATTTTTGGGAGGGATGAAGTTGACCACAGGTTCCGTACTTGTTGGCTGTGGGTCAGCATTGTCGTCTTTTTCACCTTGTATGATTCTGATATCTTTACCTCTGCTTCCAAGGCCTGTTTTGTAGGGCGCAACAGTACGAGGCTTGTTATGATTCAGGCTGGCCGAAGCAGGTTGTGTGTCTTTTTCTTGAATTTGGGGCTTCTTCACTGGAGCCTGCGTCAATACTTTCTCATTTCCACTGGGCTTTTTGTCCTCGATCTGAGCTCTTGCTGTTTTGCATAGACTCTTTAGCGTCACATATATGTCCTTGAATAAGTAGTCCACTTGGCCGTCCACAAAGTCCCATAACTTCTGCTTGAGATCGACTGCTTGCTGCTCAAAGATGCGTTTCACAATACCATTATTCGATACTTTGCTAAACACAGATGTGATCAGCTTCCTCAGTTGTGACTTAAGCTCTTTTTCCTGGTTGCAAACTAAGACAAAATTGGCACCATCAACAAAACTTAAAAAGGACTCCTGGAAATTATGCATCATGCCATGGAAGCTCTTCTTGGGAAAGGTTTTATGAAGCTTCATGTACTTTTTCCGGATCTCAGCGCGGACTAGCTTAAAAGTTCCCATGACTTCATCTATGGAGGTGAAAGATGCTTTTGTTGCTGCGGGACAAACTGTTTTAAATCGACTTTTTGGACTCCTTATAGATGAGCCAGCTTTTTCAGTGATTTCTTGTGATGCAACACGCCTCTCCTCCGATGTCCTGGGTAAGACAGACTTGGGACTTTGTTTATTTCTGACTGGTCGAACCAACTTTGCCCTCTTATTTGCAGGAGCAGGAGAATCTGCTGCAGTCTCATCACTCTCACTTATGATTTCTCCTTCCTCTAAGTCCGTGTCGGAGAGACTTGAAGGCACGTCAGACCCTTTGTCCAATGAATTTGACATGTCATGGTTTGTAGGAGGACCAGGATATTTGTTTTCTTTGTTTACGTCCAACTTCTTTGAGTTTGTGTCAGCAGGCGGGCTGGAGAACTCTGTAGAGAAGAAAGCAAGAGAAAAAAGTGAATCATCCATGGGGCAATCAAGTTTTTGTGCATGTAATACCTAACGATTACATGATCCCTTTTTGATATCGTTTAGTAATTTCAACACATCAACATGATTAAATGTGTATGGCCTTTGTGAAGCCAAGGCTAAATGACAATTTTAATATTGAAGGGTTTTACCCAACACATCCAAATTTGGCAGCTAAAATTGAAGACAGGACTATTTTTCCAGATAATACACTTCGACACCACACAAAATACACTCCTGCATTCAAAACCTGAAGGCAACTGCCTCCATCTAATTTTGCACCATCAAAGATTCTTCTCTTATTCAGACTAGAAATGCTCAGATGCACAGGCTTAGCATAGAGACACAACCAACAACTATTTCGATCACCAACCAGCAACTGGCAGCTGAAAGGAATAGCCAATTATTGGGCTGGGGTGAAAAAAGTACACGACTGTGGTACTCAAGTGAAAGTACACGTGCTCTAGTTAAAATTTAAGTACTGGTCTATAAATCTACTCAAGAAAAGTAAACATATCTAATTTGAATTTTACTTCAAGTACTGAGTAGTAACTGAGGAGTTGTAAAAAATATATTATCTTTACTTACTGGCAAGAACATCATGAGAATAGATGTCCAACCAGGTTTACCGGTAAAGGTACACCTCTATAATAAAGGGCTGGGTTTTATGGCCTAAATTTGATATCCCGATACACGATATATATCGCGCTATTTTGAAATGGCCTCTCAGCAGCTGTATTTAATTTGGCCCCAGATGACACTAGTTTGGTGATAAAAATAAAAAAATATGAAGTCAAATTTAGCAGTTTATTTTTTTTTTGAAAAGGGTTTCATTTAATATTTCACTAATAGATCAAAAATACATAAATCATGAAATACTCAGGATTTTACAGTGTATGGAAAGTCCTGAAATGTTTTCTGTGTTATGTTTACTATTGCTGTTTATAAAATGATTATTTTGGTGAAGCAAACCTGCACAAAACTCACCAATCCTGCATGCAGCCAGTGGCCAAAACCCTGCAGTCTAGTCCAGCATTCAGGCTCACCGCTGTGATTATATTAGTCCATTATCTGTGCTGATGGACGCTGGTCCAGTTTCTGACAAGTTCATAACATGGGGGCATGTTTAGGCCTTGTTCAAGATGCTCTCCCATGTGATCATGGGGGGAAAAGCTTGTCTGGAGGCAGGAACATTTTAACTACTCGTTGTCAGTGTTTTGAACTGTTAGGCTGAGATAAGGCCCCGTAGTTGTGGACATGTGGATCACATTTTTCCGCTGCTGGGCCATCTTCTCTCTGACATGTAAGACTCTGGCAGGGAGTTTTCAGCAAAATGCTCGCGCCCAGGCAAATCACGTATTCTGGGTTAAGCGTCTTTATGAGATTTTTTTTAAATCCTGGCTTTTCAACAACACTGTCGTTAGTGATGTGTTGTGTTACTGCCGCCATTATCTTGGTGTCATCTTGTGGCATAACAAACACTGTGTGAGTTCAACCTCTTCCTTTTCAAAGTTTAATGACTGCTCAAAGCTGCAGATCCAGCGCCATTTCTCGTTATCCGCCTAAAAACACAGCAACCCCCCCCCCCCACAGAACCCCAGCAGAGATCACTGTACAACAAACAACACCCAAACACAACTAAATGGTCTGTGGAATGATTCTCTCGCTATGTGCTATGTGTGTAGTCAACACTATTGGAAACATCAAACTTGTTTGATATTTGTGATTCTAGGTATTACTGCCTCAGACGGAGAACCCACAACAACCAACGCGAGCGAGCAGACCAGGAAGCGTCACCAGCTGGGTCATACTGCTTTCACCACTCATAAACATAAATACAACTGTTTATCCCAGCCAGGATTTCTTTGTAATTGTTTTCCTTGTTTTATGATTGTTGCTGCATCTGTAACACATACCAGCTAGCCTGAGACTGAGAAGAAATTTAGAAAAGCTGCCAAAATTAACACAGACTCAGAAAAACCCTGCTACTCAGTTTGTAATGGAAAAACTGGGATAAGATTGATCTGGCTAACATCATACATAAAATTCAAACACTAAACCTAGATCATTTTTACCTAGATAAAAGCCTCTGATCAGCCATGCTGTGAATACAAAAATATTACTGCATAAATGTTTCTATCCTTACCTTTCTGAAGGCTCTTGACATGACCCGGCTTGCCATGCACATGGACCTGACTTCTCTTGCTGACCCGTATCGGGCTCCTCAGAGGGCTGATGGCATCAGGGATCCTCTTCAAGTTGCTGAATGTGCGCATCATTGAGTCCTCATCGTGAAGAAAAGGCACAGAGCTGGAAGGCTCTATGTTATTCTCATGACTCCTTCCAGGATTGAAGTGCTTTATAGGCGTCACAGAGAGATTCTTGTACTTTTCCAGCTGGGCTGTCTCCTCTGTTGTACTGCTGACTTTAGACACTGCAATACAACCAGTAGATGAACTGGGCTCAGCTGTGTTTTTACATTTATCGTTGCTATCTTCAGTTGCTTGTGTTAACATTTCAATAGCCTCAGGGAGACTCAGCCCTTCTTTTGGAAGAGATTCCAGGTTTATTGAACTGGATACAGCATTGGCATCTTTAGGACTTTCTTGCACATTACAGGCTTCTTTACTGTGTATGGGACTGGACATAGGGGGAAGAGGTTTGTGCTGATGATCTTGAGGTAGGATAGTGGGTGAAGTTGTCTGACTTTTAGCATGAGTTTTGTCAGGAACATCTTCAGCTACAGGACCTTTTCTTGAGGGTGCAGCAGATTCTTTTACTGACTCATCTGAGGGGCTTTTCTTTGCTGCATTTTTAGAAGTCCTAGAGTTCAATTCTACTCTTGGATTAAGCACAGTGGGATCTGTTACAGCTCCAGATTTATCTTTACTATGTCTTTGCTTGACTTTTTGGAAAGAGTTCTTTCCAGACATGTCACTGAGGCAATTTTTGGCCTCCAAACCTTGACAATCGTCTCTTGTGCTGTCTGATAAAGTGTTAGTTTTTTCCTTTTTTGAAGTGTCAGCCACTTTAACAGAACTGCTGTCTTCTGTCGAATGCACGGTCTTCTTAGTCTCTGCAGTATCAGATGGTTTTTGTTGAACTGAGGTAGTTTGGACTGAATTATTTTCAAGTTGCTTGTCAGTTTCACTTCTGTTTTTGTCGGTTTCTTGGGCCTCTCCTCCTACACTATGTCTCTTGTTTGTCTCTTCAGTGCTACGTGATGTTTTAGGATTTTCTGCAGACTGCTCTGCTTCTAACTCACTGCTGTTGACTTCATCGATCACACACATTTCTTCAACATTAGGCTGTTCATCTTCTGATGTGCTCACAGCCACTTGGTCTATTGGTGTAGGGTCTTCTAAAGGTAATACTGGCTTCTTGATGGGTGAAAGGGTTAAATTCAATGTTTCCATGAAGCACAATTTCCTGTTTGGACTGTTTTCATCCACTGAGATCTTCCCACTCATTGAAGGCTGATCAGATGCTGTCTTAAAAGCCTCTTGTGTCTTCTCTTGCCGTTCCTTACTAGCAGCTTTATGTTGATCTGGTTCTTTTGATTTCTCAGATTCCCTGCTTTTTTCTGACGAATATTTCCTCTTATGCCGACTGTTTGATTCTTCTTCCCTGTGTTTTTTCTCCCACCTTTTATCACTCTTTGACAGTCTATGGCCTTCCCTTTCTTTTGAAGAATCTCTGCTGTGTTCAGCGGGTTGATTTGAAGAGGACTTTTTCCATTCCTTTGAGTCTGATCGTTTGATATATTTGTCATGGCCCTTGTTTTTTCTATGATCTCTGCCACAGCTTTCTTTGATGCTATGTTCAGAGTCTGACGTAGATGTTTTAGCTTTGTGCCGTCTCTGTTCTTGTGTTCTTAACTTCTCGCTGTGTGAAATGTCTGGTGGAGGGCTTTTGGCCCTCTCTGACCTGTGGTGCCCCTCAGTATTCACAAAGTTTCTGCCTTTACCAGATCTGGATTCATATCTTCGCTCTGTGTCTTTGTGAGACCTGCTTTTTTCAGGAACATGACAGTCTTTGTTTGAATCAGTAGCACTTCTATGTCTTCTACTTGTAGATTCAGGTTTTTCTTCTCTGTGCTTGGACTTGTGTTTGTCTGACTCTCCATGTCGAGTTGAAGGACAGTTGCTGGATTTTTCTGGTGCATCAGAATCTCCTCTTGAAGAACTTTTTGAGTGAACATGAGAGGAGGCTTTTAAAGCTCGTGTCTCGAGGCTAGAGCCGCTGGACTGAGAGGTAGAGCTTTCCTTTAATGAAGGTGGAGGAGGTTCCCTCCTGGATGTAGATTTGATCTCCTGTGGAGGTGAAGGTGGGAGAGGTGGGAGAGGTGGAGGAAGACAGGAAGGTGAAGGTGGTCGAGGCGGAGGAGGTGGCGGTGGAGGACAGGGAGGCTGAGTGGGATGCTTTGAGGATTGCTTCATAGGAGGAGGAGGGGGAGGAAGAGGAGGCCTACTGGAGCTGCCCATGGAGGTCCGACTAGATGAAGTGTGGTCCTGTAGATTATTACTGTGAGACTGATGATGATGATGGCGGTGGTTGTAACCCCTTCCTGACCTGCAGAAAAAAAAAGTTTTGGCAATGAATTACTCATCAAATATTGATTTAACCGTTTGTTCAACAGCAGACGACAGCAGTCCTTGCATACATGCCAACTCCATTTACAACTCTTACATGGAGCTGCTATTTTAACACATTATAAAGTATTTGTATGCAGTAACTCTCTGAGGCCTAAGCTAGTTTTAACAGTTGTGTCTTACCTGGACTTGTCTTAAAAAGCTTATAAAACAACAACCCTGTGGTGCACAGTCAAGCTTTTAGGAGTTAGAGTGATTATTCAAAGCAGCTCCTGTCTGCAGAGACACAGAGGGACACATCACAGCCTCTCTGTGTCTTTTTCTCTACAATATGAGTCATTCAAGCTCTCTCCTCCAGTTTCTAAGTCTGTGCACATGCGCTGTGCAGCAAAACATGACATTGGAACAGCCTGCCGTTGGTTGTCACAGCCCGTCACAATGCATTCTGGGATACAAACCAACAATATGGCAACAGGCTAACCCTGCTAGCTACAGGAAGGATCGAAAAAATGGATTATAAATGGATAAAAAGACATCCATTATTGGAGCTACTGGTGTGGATTTAACCTTTTTTAGACCCTGGAAAAGTCAGCCAAGTTCCAGGCTTGCTAGAAAACATTCAATCAGAGCTTTAAAGGCTTGGATAGCATCATTGGAATGGCACAACAGAGGGCTTTCAAAGAAAAAAACAACAAGTGCAGAGGATTTATGGTTCAAAGTTATTTAACTTTGAAAAACTTTTCTTGTCATTTACAACACTGTCCACAGGGGGTTGAATAAGAGTTTCCCATTACTCTTGTTAAGGGGCATTTTTTGTTTTATTTAGGAAAAGTAGATTCAAAGACGTTTCTCTCAGCCTTGTGTACCTTTAGCACAAATCAAACTCTGATGGAAATAGGAATCGCAGAATTCTGAGATTTTTTTTCTACAACTTAGTTCTTCCAGAACTGTATCTTTTTTAAATCTTTAAGAAACCATAGTGCAAATTTGTAACAAAAGAACACTAAAAGCTTCTAGGAATTAGAGGGAGAAGAAAAAAAAAATCACAAATCAAATCGAAAGAGAACAGGGACTACAGGGAATAAATGTTACTCTCCTTTCTGATCCTTCACTCTATTCACAATTGGCAAATTCTGGCTCTCTAGGGAGCTTTTCCATTACATAGCCCGGCTCAGCTCGACTTGGTTTGACTCGGCACTCCATTCATTCAAAGTAGGTGGACAGAGTCTAAGCTATTCCCTTGTGATGGCTTATTTGGCTTGCAATCTGAAAATGTGTCCTCATTTTTAAAAATCTTTATTACTATATAAATCAAACAGAATATCAAGCATGTGTTCTGTATCACATCAACAGGTACCTCAACAGGTAAATTTGAATCATCTCAGACTGAAATAACACATTAGAACATAAAATTTCAAACTGTTCCAGTAGCCTGGTTTAGCAGGACACCCGCCCTTCCTTGGCAGTAGACCGACTGCAGATTGACCCCTAATCAATCATGCTGAAACAGTGAACACTTTATTCATAAGGAAAAGCACACTTACAACTGATTTAATCTCTGGATTTCAGCATCTTTCCTTGTCACTTCCTGTCTTGCTGTTTGTAAAAGTGCAGAGATGTTCTTTTTGAGACGATAGTTCTCTGTGTTCAGCCCCGTGTTCTATTTAGAGAGACAGAGAAGGCATATTTTTTCTTTAATACTCAACACATGAAGGAAATTACCTGGTGAATTGTTCCGTAAATATAATACAATATTTGAAAAACAAGATATCTTATGTAATTCATTTAAAAAGTGATGCAAGTTGTATTCAGAAGCTTAAGAAAGGAAACAAACCTGCAGTTCCACTTGCTCCAATCTCCTGCGCAGCTCTTTAATTTGATTCTGAGCTGCCTGGAATCTGGTCATCAGCTGAAAACAAACAGAGAGAGAAACAAAGGGATTATGAGGTAGTCTGCTAGATGAAAGCATCCTTTGAGGTTTTGCCAGTTGATCAATCAAACTAAATGAAGCAAAACTAGATACTGAACTAAAGGTTCAACCTCTTATTACTGGTACACAACTGTTGGTTAGGAAATCCAGCTGTAGCAAGAATTCACTTCATACCATCATTTTACACACTAAACATTTAGGCAATAAAATCCACATTCTGTCTATTAGTTGGATATGTGGTTGTGGTGATCTGATGTTCCATTTAAAACACACAGAGTGTCACAAATTGCTGCTAGGGGGCTCACTATCAAAATAATGATAAAAACTGTCACACAGAGGCGTGCTGTCAGTGATCAATCACAGCGTAAACAAGCTTTCTCCAGCTCTGAAAAATGTTGGAAATATTTGAGGTACCTTAGACAAAAAACATCTTGTTATAATAAGAAATCTGTGTCTTTTGTAACTTTGGTAATTTCAGTGCTACTGGTCATAAATATAGCACAGTAGCAAGTGTCCTTGTATTGAAAAAATTGACAACAATTCACTTTTTTCTCCCATATCTAGTGTGCAACAAGTCTGGGATAAAGAAAAAAGAGTCATCTATTTATCTCAAATCAAACCTTCCACTGACATGTCTTTTAACAGGATAATAGAGGGAGACAAAACGTGAGATCTTTATTCCTCACCTCAGTGTACGTAGCCTCTCTGGCCTGCTGCTCCTCTGTCACAATTTCTTCGTACAAATCCATCGACTCTATACGGGCCACATTTGGAGCTGACCCCTCTGTAACATAATAAATAAGACAATAAGTCCGCCTTTTCAGAGCACAGTGATAAACAAAGGAAAATGTGCTGTAATATTTCATAAGCCTGTACAGTTATTAGTAATGAAAGCACACTGCAGCAGACAAAAATGAACAAAAAAAGATTTTACCTCCATTGATGCCTGTGCTGAGATCCAGGCCATCATAGATGTCCACAGACTCTTCACTGACACCAGGTCTAAAAGCTACAAAAAATGTTGTCAGTTAGAGTTTAGAGCCCAGAAAAGTCTAACTTTATTCAAAAAATGATTTAGTCCCTCAGTAAACATTTTCCTCTTGAGCTTATTGTCTCAGTTTATAGCTTCAGGTCTTCCTTGGCGAGTTATGATGTTCATTTAGTAAATAATGGTCTCCTTTACAGTCATATAGCTGGAAATAAAATTAAGGGTGGGTCTACCTTGTTAAAATAAGTTTTAACTGTAGAGAGATGAAAAGAATGTGATGTGATCCATGTGATGTGTAAGGATACTGAAGAGGATCTGTTCATTTTCCATTATGTATGCATATTTTCTTTAAAGCATATAATCTAAAGTTTCACTGATTAAAAAAAAAACGCTAGCACCGATGTTTAAAATAACAGATCCCTGATTGCCACCAACATTACTGGTATAGATGTTTAAGATGCTCACTTTCCCAACATTTTCTCTCATGTTTAACTATGAAAAAAGATCAGAGTTAGTCCAACAGATGTATTTTTTCTGCATAATAGAATAATCAGCTGTTAGGTGAACTGGATGCCAGCTTTAAACTGACTGGACACAACAGAAAAAAAGTGGCTGTAGATTCCATTTCATTCCACATTTTTTGCCAACAGCAGATGTAACAGGCCTGGCAGATGACCATCAACTCCAGGTTAAATTTTCATACTCACTATCACAAACATCACTGGTGTCAATGTCCTCCATTTTCCAGCACTGGTGTGGGTCTGTTTGTGAAGGAGTTCCTAAAAGAAAGGGAAATGCTATTTACAGTTAGAATAATCCAGAGCAAATTTAACAGGAGTTAACTTTTTGTTTGTGCATATTAAATCCATAACTGACTCCAAAATGACAAAAAAAATCCAAAGGGGTTCAACTATTTTGTGTCACAATACAATATCTTTTATTTTCAGTAGGAAACTGGCATTAATCAACCGACTAGGGCTGGGCAATAAATCACAAATTAGATTAAATCGAAATATGGCCCGCTGCAATTTTCAAATCGTAGAAGATAAAATATTTTCCTTAACCTGTAATTTGTGTCAAAATACCAGTTTGAAACCTTTTAACAGAAGACATGTCATACATTAAATATCATGCAATCATTCTAGTGGCATATTTTTAGAATAGTGTACAAAAGAATTCATATTTTCTTCATTTTTGTATGTTTTTCTTGTTAGATATGAGAATTATATAAAAATGATTATTCCCTTTAATACAACAGTTCATGTCCAATTTGCAAAATGAGACAAAATCATCACAATTGGATATTTTTTCACAATTGTTCAGCCCTAGTTTAATCTACATAATATTGTGTTGGTTATAGTATAGAATGAATTATTGCTTGTTTTTGTTGGAAAATACATGAGATGAGGAACTTAAGAGACAATCGCATACCAAATTGCAATTGCAATATTGGTAAAAAACAAACAAACAAACAAAAAAAAAACATCACAATTAGATTATTTTCCCCAAATCGTTTAGCCCTAAAACTAATATCTACACCCATTTTGATATCAACCCAAATGTAAGTTTTAGGCAATCAAAATTGGACAGTTTCAAGTTTTTAGTGTCTAAAAATGCAGGCAAACTCTTGCACACTCCCTAATTTGCACAAAAGTTTGGCACCTTTCAGTACTAGAATGTTAAGTGCTTCCTCATTTTATCCCACAACAGCTTTTGGTTAGAAATATTAGTGATTATCTACGGGCTTTTAGGGAATACTATCTATGAATAAAGTAACAAAGACTGCATAGTTCTAAACACGTAATCCTGAAACTGACAAAGTGGTAAAAACTAAAATAACCTAGGTCAGCCATTCATAAACTTCATTATACTGTGACCCAATCTGAGACCTGCAAATCTTCTTGGATCTACCAAAATCCTTTCACAACCCTAAAATGAGACTTAAATGTTCACCATCCATCTTTTGATATTTTTGTCACAAAAACAGGGGATTTCATTGCAAATGATTTGCTTTCAAATACATTAGCACTACTCTGAAAGTGTTTGTGGGTCACAAAGTTCAATTAATGCACCACTCCTAATCTGCAAAGTCACTTAGCCTACATTTATTTTCTAATATTCATCTCTGTAAACGTACTTTGCTGCCCAGCAAACTATTCCCAAGAAGGCTTATTGTCTCTCAAGACCAAAACGTTATTAAATTGGAAAGTGAGCGGCAAAGTAGAACATTTAATGAGTGCCATCAGTTAGTCCAACACCAGTTAAACCGTGACACTGGTTGCATACATCAGACAAAATAAATAATAAAAAGGTGACATGAATAAAAACTTCTGGCTGTGTTTTTTAAATTCTGAGACTTTAAAAATAAAATGTAATAAAGTATTTTATGACCATTTAAAACATGGTTTGATTTGAAATATCTCTGATTTTTATCAACTATTGCAAATCACCTCTCCCGGCCCACCTTAAGGATTCATATACAATGTTGGGGATAGTACACAACCAAACTCCATGAAATTGCAATGCTGAATAACTTTCATATCTTATAAACAGCTAAAACATCCCAAATTATGTTGAGGTCCAACAGTTTAAATAGACATTCTGGCTCACAATACAGATTTGTTAGTAATCGTACTGTTTATACTTTCAGTGTGGTAGCTTCAATCTCCAAAAGTAGTACAGGAGATAAAGCCTTTAGTTACCAGGCTTTACTCCCTCAGTATCATCTAACAATTGGCTCTGGGTGGCAGACACTCTCTCTATCTTTAAAAGTAGCATTTTGTTTTTCAACAAAGCTCAAAGTTAGGATTGACTCAAGCTTGGAACATCTGACCCACCAAACTCTTGCCTGTTTGCCTCTCTTTAAACTGAATGTATCAAAGTCTCATTAATGCATGACAAAACTATGTATATTTGCATTTTTTAACTTTATTTTTTTCCATGTATTTCTGTTTTCTATAAGCATTACTGAAAAATTAATAAAAACTACCTATAATTGTGTGATGTAATGTATGAATGCAGTTTAGCTTTTCTGATTGAATAAAAACATAATTTATTTGACATAAGGTGGTCACTTTGACAATCTTCCTAAAATGTTTTCAAACATCCCAAAATACTGCTTTAGATTTCAACTGTTTCTTCAAATTCCTGTCATTACACAGCTCTTTAATATCCTTTAGGTTACTGTACTGTAGACAAGGTCTATCAGTAGATTTACAAGGGCTAAATTTGAAAACAGTAAAATGCCAACAACCTAGACGTTTACATTTTAGTGTAAATATTGTAATTAGAATATGTTGACAGTCTAGAAAACACCCACACACTGTCCAACTTTCTAAAAAGAGGGACATTTATTTGCAACATTTCAGGTGTTTTCTTTGAAATGCTTCCTGGATACCTTGCCCTTGATGTGTAACCTTTCCATTGTGTACACCTTTTCATTCAACATGACTGGCTTTGCCTCTACTAAAGCCCCCTGACGGCTCTGACGCTTGACACTTCATTACACTAAAGCCATTCCATTTTTTTGGTTTGTTTTTTTTAAAGCTGTTACATAAAATTTGACATCAATTATTGATAATAAAGTAACATTTCTTCAATGGGAGACTTTTTACAAATATTGACACCCCCCCCCCCCCCCCCAGTACTGTCTGTGTTTTGTACTTTCTATTGTACTTTCTACTATTTGTTTTTTGATTGACTGAAAAATACCAAAACTGTGGGTCCCAGTTTCTCATTACATAGCTGTAGTGGGTCTTGGAAGCAGACCAGCTGAGAACCACTGGCCTAGGGATCACCTGTGTCAGATCTGTCACCCGCAGTCATTTGAATAGGTCTGCTGTAGGTGTGACTGCCTGTAGATTACTAATGAGGTTCACTGTGTTGTTAGCATGAAAATGCTGGGCTAGCATCACCTTTTTGTTCTCAACTGGTCAAAGATCAAGGGCTGCCAAAGACAAAGCCTTTCACATACTGAGATAGACAGAGAGGCACTTTAATGAAGTAGTGGATACCCCTTAGTTGTACCCTAAATGTTGCTGTTCTGGCTGGGCTAATGTTGCTTTTACATCACTTAACTATGACATTTTATGATGTGAGCTGAGGTTGAAATCCACCAGAAATGTTAAGCAATCCACTCACTTTATACAGTGCCACATTTTATCCATAACTACAAATGTTTTCTCTCATAATTGCTTTTGGTTAAAAATGTAACAGCAGCTTTTTTTTTTCTCTTCAGTTTCAGTATTTTCACATAAAACCAACAAAATAACATATATCTCACTGGATCAATGTTTACTAAACTGCTCTTAGATGGTTAAAAAATGGTGATATAACTTGCTGGTGAAGCTCTAATAATACCTGTTACAACACCATAGCATCATAAATCAAGTTTTAAGATCATAATGCTGGGTAGTTTCCTCATTTGACTGCCCAAACTGCAAGCAATCTCTATGGTATTTTTATTTTAGTCTGGCCAATGCTCTCTCTCTCTACCTTTATGGTTAAAATCTCACTGTAGATATTAGGGGTGGGAATCACTAGTGGCCCCAAGATACGATATTATCAGGATACCTGAGTCACAATTAGATATTATTGTGATTTTAACCCTTTAAAACCTGAGTTTCTGGACTCTTTTCTTATTTTAACCATAAAAGGCCCAGAAAATGTCCTGTGAGTATGTGCTTTTGCCCATTTTTCCACAATACTTAGAACTTTCAATATATGGCAGTTATTTACATTTTACTTCATGTTGGGACTTCTGGTTTGTAGATGAGAGTGTAGATAGCTAAAACGAGGAGCTCCTGGCTGAATAAGTTTAAAAAATGGAGAAAACCCTTACAATCATAACTGGAAAAATAATTAACATGGATAAAACACATTTTACTGCATGTTAAGAGTGTTTTAACAGTTTAAAATGAAAAACACAAAAAACGGGGGAACTTCATGCTAGAATCTTAGTGAGAAAAGGGGAAATACAGTAATCACCACATGCTGGCTGTGAAGCACAGTTTCTCAGCTTTCAGAAACTGTTTGAATTTTTCCAATAACACAAACAGTCATGCAATTATGGTCATGCACAGTGTGCTTCAACAGCGCGTCATCGGCGACGCACTGGGATTTAAAGGGTTAAACATTTTGTAATACAGTGCGTATTGGGATACCATATTGCAATATATTACGTTCGATACCATTTTTGCAACTGTTTAGCTGATTTAGCATTAGTCTTGCCCTCATGTTTGACATTTATCTGCAATATTTTATTCACATGCAGCACTTCTTACAAACCTCGTGTCATGTCCATCTCATTCTCGCCCTGCTTGCATTTCTCATGTCCTTCCCCTGATGGTGCCATATATGTTGTACAACCCTTCTCCTGCTCTATGACCATCACCTCTCTTCATTTCACAGGAAAAACAATTTTCCAAACAATTAGTTTTATTTTTCCATTATCAAAGACTTCAGTTCATATTAGCAATTAACTGGAAAAAAATTGATACTTGGTGGACGAGACAATGTATCATGAGACCAAATATTGCGATACTATGCAGTATCGATTTTTTTCCCCACTCCTAGTAGATATGTGTTTTTCCATCAATTTTAGTATCTCTAATTCTATTTATCAATAAAATATCAGAGATTGACCTGGATTGATGCTTATTAAACTGCTCTGGGTGGTTAAGAAAACCTAAGTTGGATGTAAATTGCAAATGAAGATAAAGTTAGACATGTTTTGATATCATGGCATCAGAAACGCAGGTCTTAATACCATATAATTTCTCAATTTTATTTACCCAAGATGTAAGTTATATTTGTTGCCAATATTTTAATTCAGATTAGACTGTGCTTTCCCTCTCTCTCTCTTGGTCACTTTTGGTTAAAAATTGACAGTAGATGTGTGTTTTTTTCCTTCAGTTTCAGTATTTTAATACTCATACCAACAAAATAACAGAAATCTGACAGGATGATGTTTATAGAACTGATCTGGGCAGTTCAAAACTGCTGGCTGGATATAAAATCACAAATGAAGATAAAATCATACCTGTTTCAATACCACAGGATCAAAAATGTGAGTCTTCAGAACTTATTACTGTGTAATTTCTAGTTTTAACAACTCAGACTGTCAGCAGTCTCCATTGCCCAACACTGTATGTACTTAAAACCGCACTCTTTCACTCTCTCTTACTCCAATGACCGCTTTAAGTTACTAATATGACAACAGATATGTATTTTAATGCAATTTCAGCATTTCTAATGCCATGTATCAATAAAATAACCAACATCTAGCTGAACCTAGGTTTATAAAACTACCCTGGGAGGTTAAAAAACGTTGACTTGATGTCAACTGCTGCCAGAAGGTTTGTCCAGCCACCATTGTGCTTTACTTCAATACAATACAAGTGAAGGCAAATTATAGCCGTTTCGATACCATGGCCTTAAAATTTAAAGTCTTAAGAACACAATACTGTGTAATATCTTGTTTTAATAACCCAAAATATAAGCAACCACTGTTGCCAGCATTACTGTACAGTTTAGACAGTATTTTTTCCCTTCTTGGTATATTTAACTTTAAATTGTAACTTATATTTAAAGTTTTACAATTACAGTAATTTAATGTTATAGATACCTAAAAAAACAAAAACTTTATCGCTTTATAACGAGTGGTAACTTACATTTTAGAAATCTAAGCATCCACCGAGCAGTACATGAACAAAAGTGACGTTCTCGTTGCCCTACTAATGATAAAGTACCACATTGTTAAGGCAAGGTTGCTAATTCAAATCATTTAAGCAAGAAAGAACGTCGTAGCGAATGTAGGTCAATAAATATTAACGTCCTTACTTGGTTGTGTGTCCTCCTGTTGTTTACAACTGTAATGTCGCGCCAAGACTTCTGCTCACAGGTAGTAACGACATTTTCCCGCGGTCTGTCAATGCCTCCCCGGAAGACAATTTACACTAAAAACGTCGTTTGAACCAAAAAAGGAGACGAAATGTACCACTGCTAAAGGTATTCTCCGGTTCCTCACATCCTTCCACGTCCAACTGATATCAAAAAGTCACCTAATCGCGACAGATATTTCACTTTTCTCGAGAGAAAGTTGCGGCACTTGCAGGGGAGTTGCTTTCACCGACTCTACGGGATCTGCGTCGCTGTACATGACGTCATGACAGCGCGACAAGGGAAATCCAAAAGTGACCCGGAAGGATATGCGCCTTCACTCACATGTGGACAGGATTTTTAACATCTCTGACGGGAACGTGTGTGATACAACATCAGACACACAAGCTCGTGATGAACCCAAAACAGTCTGTTTTGATAACATTAAATGAGTCTGCTTGTTAAATAGACTGCGTTAGCTTGTTTGTGCTGTAGATCGCTCCTTCAGAGGTGACAAATGAAACGATGGAAAATTTAGAACTGAGCCTGTCCTCACTGGGCACAATATCAAGACATGTTGACAAAAGTCACAACCAACTGAGCCAGTATCTGTCCAAACAGGTAAGAAATTTTAATTTATACTTTATACATAGTATAGAAATGCCTTTGTGGGGTTTTATTTCCATGCTTTGCCTTCCTATCGTGTCCTGCGTTGTGCACTCTGTCACATTTCCTTCACATGTCAGAACTCACTGAATAAATTGGTGATTTTTTATGTCACTTTAGCTTCTCTCATGATATCTTAAACATCAGGACGAGAAAATGTTCAAGAAGTTCAGGTATATATCTAGACTTGATATCAATGACCAATTAGAGGTGTAAAGTTGTATCCCAATGAAGGCTGTCATTATGTTCAGTGCTTTTCTAAACCTTGTGCTCTAAAACGATACAATCTCTGTTATTTTGATTATCAGTTGTACTGAAATGTCTCAAAGCTTTAAGAAAACTATATCTTTTTCAAAATACAGGTGCAAAAGAGAGGACTGAAACAAACCTTGTACCTAAACTCCTATACATTCTCCATATGGCAAAATATTGGCAATGCTTTGGAACTAAAACGTTATAAAAGCCACTTTTTGTTATTTAATGCAATAAAGTATTTTAGATTGGGTACCTTGGACGTTTTTATTTTGTTGCTTTAATATTGAAAAATGTATAAATGTTATTTAATTTTTAATGGTATCATTACAGAGGCACAATATTGGATTTTTGAAGATATCTAACACACTAATATTTCAGACTCATTTAAATACCATTAATTACAAACCTTTTATATCTTAAGAACACCAGAGAGGGCTGAGTCAAGCAGAGCTCAGAGCTGGTTGTTGTTGTTTTTCATTTTTACTCATCGTGCTTTGTGTTTAAAACATAAAATCTGTTTATTTCTTTAATATCTTTGACACTGCTGTTAGATTCTCTGGAACAAGGTTGCTATTTTTTGTTACATGGATACTTTTTCAATGCTGCGTGTTATGAATTACAATGTTATTTTATTCACTTATAGAATCCAAAAAATGTACAACTTTCAGAAATACTGTTAACCAGAAACTGTCACAGGAGAGAGTTAACTCTCCCTTGCAGAAATCAAAGTAAACAGAAAAAATATCAACATATAAACACAAATTCTTACTTGTAAAGTATGAATAGTTTCAAACTCCTGTCTTTTTTAATGTTTGCATTGTTTATAAAGTTGGATTTACTTTCTTCTTTAATTGAGGCTCTAGCTTTTTATAAACACTGTAGAATACCAGAGAGTTAAGCTCTGCTGTTATCTGTAATTGTTCCACATGGTGGGTGCAGCAACATCAAAAACTTTTTTCCCATTCAGTCCTAAACCTCTGTGTTTTAAAGTTGTCCAGTTTTTTTAAATTTAAATGTTTGGTTTGAAATGTTTGTAGACCAGAGAGAAGCCAGGTAAGGAAGGAGTTAAAGAGTGAGTTCTTTATGAGTAAACAGAATACTGTGCTGGTTTCTTTATTTAGAGAACGAGGGACAGTTTATGGAGTAATAGGGCTTGGCAAAATAGAACCAAAATCATATCTTCAAATTTTTTGACTTAATAACAATATGATATACATGTCACAGTTTTATTTAAAGTAGTAACTAATTGTTGTAACAACACAGGAATTCCAAACTTTGATATGGTTTTAGTTAGAATTAAATGATATAGAAACTTATATGATACCACTGCAACAAAAGCAGAAGTCCTAGACACCAAATATTGTGTATTTTTTCATTCTTAATCACTGAAAGACCAAAAAAGAATTGGACAAACCCATACACATTGCCTAAATAGTCCAAAATATTGACATTATTTTTTATGTATGAGGTTGTCAAAATGTTTTATACTCTTAAATACTATGGGCTTCAATAATCGGTTATAGAAAAATAATAATGATCCTTGGTGATATTTTTAACCATTAGTGAGAGCACTGTCTAAAAATTTCTTGGCAAAGTGAGTGGAACTGGAGAGGAGCAAGGATTTCCCCTCTCCTCACCAGTTCCACCTGTAGTTCCACCCACTTCACCAAAAATGATATTCTATGGTTTCAAGACAGAATCACCCTTGTTTAGTGTCTCCATAATCTAAAACTGGCATTTTGAAGATAATATTAAATTCATATATTAATGTACACTAATCCAGTACTTACTAATGGAAAAAGAAAAAAACTGTAGTAGTTTTGGATGTTAAGTTCAGGGGCAACACTGATCAGAGATTAAAAAAAAAAAAAAAAAAAAAAAAATCTATATTAGTTTTTATATTACATCTCATTCTTAAACTTGGACATAAAGATGTAACAACATCAAAATTTCTATCGGGACTATAGTATCCCAGTTATCAGTATTTTCATAATTTGCTGAAGATGTTCAAAATGTAATCTCATTTGAAATAATTTAATCAATTTCAGTCACAAATTTTATGTAGAAAAGCTCAAATTCAATGAGTGTCACAGTACAGTATAGAGTTTTTGTTTGTATAAACATTAAAATATTAACATATTAAAACTAAACGTGAAAAACCTTATCAGCTGTGCATTTACAAAGGTACTTTGTTGTCAAACATGTCAATACTTTTATACTTTTTTAATACCAAGTGCTTAAAATAATACATTATCTGTTATTTATACTTTTGATGAGAAAGAAAAGTGCCAATGATATTAAAGAAATTAACAGATATACATATTTACACATGAAGCTCCTCATCAATCAGAACCCCTATCAGTACAATGACTACTCTCCTGTGGTCTGTGGGAAAGTAAATGGACAATATTTTTAACAGAAGTGATATATAAGATGAATAAAGCTGGAGTAATAACGTTTAAAATGCCATGATTATATCTGTGATATCTGTCTTAGAGTGCTGGAGGAACGTAATTGTAATTTACTGAGCTGACCTTGAATGCATCATTACAACCGTTGGTCGGATCCTTGAGTGAAATTATCAATGCACCGCAGGTTTCCACGTGGATTTCGTTGTTAGATAGTTATTGTTGACTAGCAGGATTAGACACAATGTTTGAGGGCACGGCTGTCCGTGTATTTTGGTTTGATTTGATTTACACTGCTAATGTGCTTTCGGC
The DNA here is from genome assembly GCF_018320785.1 of Cheilinus undulatus. Taxonomy (NCBI): domain Eukaryota; kingdom Metazoa; phylum Chordata; class Actinopteri; order Labriformes; family Labridae; genus Cheilinus; species Cheilinus undulatus. Next base: position 9,190,083 of record NC_054878.1, read on the forward strand.
CTATTAATTTAGCCTGCTGTTAAAGTGTACTTCACTTGATAGCCGTGTCTTCGAAGGACAGCGAGCGCAGCTACGCCCGGAGAAGACAAAGAGGTGTCTTCTCCTAATTTGTGTTGGTAAACAAAAAATATGTTGTATGCTGCCTGAACGATATTTTCTGTGATAATAACGCAGTTTTTCAAATGGTTTTGATGCAAATTCCTATACTATACGAAGTATAGTATACGAAGTTGTCCAAAGTGTTGTGAAATAGATCCCATGCCATGGATATGTGAGACTGTCTATCTGGTGTGTCAGGTTTGTTTTTAATAGCCATAATATGAAAATAAACTGTTGCTTGTTTTTGGTACCAAAACATTGCCAGTGTAATTCTGCACCTGTGGGGTTTACAGGCAGTTGGTGATTTATTATCCAGGTTTGGATATTTTTCTGTACTGTTGATCATCAAAATAACAGTTTGTTTCATTTTGATACAACAAGAATGGAAAATTATCAAAGTATAGAAAATGTTGACAATCTCATTTTACACCTGTAAAAACAACCTTTGGATTACTGTGTTTGTTCTCAGATATGGAGCCAGCAGGACAGGCAGTGTATTCTGGAGTGTTTAGCTCAGCTGCTGCTGGAGAAGGACTACACGCTGCTGATTGCTCGACACCTACGGCCGCTGGTTCTGGATCTGCTGGAGAGGAACGCAGAGAGAGTTAAAGCTGGTGGCAGGATTAATCATGACCTACATGAACGCCTGTGTGTGGCCCTCAGCAAACTCCTTGGCATCAGTCCTGATGCACAAGCGTAAGTTCTCTTCATTGTGAGTGTAGGGAATGTGCCTTTAACCTTGCAAAGTAGATGGATACGCCCATAGCCTTGTTTTTCACTGGCAAATCCATCTTATTAAGTTCCCATCTGAACCATTTGGGCCGGATTAGAAAGTGACAGGACCTATCAGCGACAAGCAGATGGGCAGTGCTTTCAGGCACGGCAGAGTTGTGACGTAAACAAGCAAGCAAGGAGCAAGAGGCCAGAATGAATGCTGCTAAAGCGCCAGTTTTATCAGAACTTGACAACATTTCTTCATTAAAAGAAAAACAAAGAACAGCAGTGGGTTACATCATGTGTTTTGTTGCTCTGATTGGCCCGTAGAGATGTTACAGACAGGACAATCATCCAATCACACTCCAAGTTTTTTCAAAGCCTCTGCCTTTTCTCAAACTTTTCCTATTGATGCTTTCCCAGATGGATGTGTGAAACACATCCATCTGGCATGTCAGGCTAATGTGCCTTACCTTCACCCTAGACTGCGATGGTGCTTGAGCTATCCTTTTAAGCCCCTACCTTCCTGGAAAATATGGTTTTAGCCCTCTTTTACAAGTATCTTGGTAATCTTAATAATCAAATTTTGAGCTCATAAGTTATAAATGATAATTAATTACCTTAATACAAGTATATTAAGGTATTCATAATTTTTCCTATGTATAATGTCTTTAGTGCAGCAGTTGAATCTGGAGATGGTCTGGCCAGCTTTTCATTACATTTAAGAACTTTTGGTTATTATTCTTACACTATTAGTTGTCGTAATTATCAATTAGATTGAAATTATGAAACAAAACGCAAACCTTTGAGGTCAACCCCAAACTTCAAGCCAATGTTTCTGCCAGCTTTATCAATTCTCACTTCTGTTCTTCTTCTTTTCTCTAGATTTGCAGCAAGATACTTCAATGATGCTCCACCAGTGTTTCAGAGGCTCTTCTTCACCAGTGAGGAGGCCTCAGCTGTTCAGTATGGACCCAGGAGGATGAAACTGCGCGACCTCATGGGAGCCACGCTGCGTTTCCTTCAGAGTGATTGTGCAAAGTTTCGGATGCTGTGGGACTGGAGTCCCTGCGTATCTCAGCTGCTCACCAGTGACGTCATGGTTCGAGGGTATGTCTGCCTGTCCTTTGGTTTTCTAAGCCCTTTGCACACATGCACTGCATCCTGCAAATTTCTTGACTTTGTCCATGTGGGGTGCATGTGTAAACCTTAAACCCTTGTTTGGGGTAGGGCTATTGATGACATTTCTCATGTAGAAACTGTCTGGGTATCTTTTAACGATTCGATGATACAATTAGTCCACGATTTAATACATACCTCTGCTTTTGGTCATGTGTATTGATTTGGAGCCCTGCAATTAACTGGCAACCATTCCAGGGTCACCTCTGGCCTAATGGCAGCTGGGATAGGCTCAAGCCCCCTGCTGTATCCTATCCCAGCGGGATAAGTGGTATAGGAAATGGATGAATGGATATTGATTTGGTTCCGATGCGCAAGCCATTAGAGTGTTTTTTTAAATTGCTATTTCATTCTTATGCATTTTAGGGGCGGAGGGGCAACTTGAAAACCAGGGTGATCTTGGTCGGACAAAAGCTTTTCGACCAAACACTCAACCAATCGAATAGAAGCTGTAAGCCCTATTAGATTGTTATGCAATTTTGTTTCGATAAACATCTTCTAACAATGATAAGAACTCAGGGCTCAGCCCATGGTACTGAAATATAATCCAGAGAAGATATGATTTTTTTGCAGTCTTTTTGAACTTTTTTTTTTTTCCATTCTCAAATTGATCAATCTTTGAAATAAAAAACGAGCATTCAAAAATAATTTGGAAAACTGGTTTATGAAAAGTATTGATATAACCATACTGTTTATGTCCAAGAGATGCTTTTGGTAAAAATGTTAATTGACCTTTTTCCAAATTAACATGACCTGGCAGCGTAATACATGGATAGCTGTGAGTGAAGCAGCATCAGTTATGTTCGAAGGTTTTGATGATCTTCAAAAGTGTTGATATTTTTGTACAAGTTGTACTTAACGCTCTATATTTTTCCCCAACACTCATTGTCTTCACTTTTTTTGCTGTTCAGTTTGTTTTTTATACTGTAAATAAAATGCTTAATGTCTATTTTTTTTCTCCTTCTTTCAAACAGATACACAGCTCATTGTCTAGCGCTAGTCTCTCACATGACTGATAATCAGAAAACTATCTTTCTGAGGAAGGTGCTCACAAGTGACGAGATCCTGCACATGAAAATCAAGTATGTATCTTTGATTTCCCTTTTTCATGGATTGTTATGTACAAAGACTTTCCTAGCTAAGTTAATGTCTTTATCTTTCTTTAATGACACTGAAGCAGCAATATGTTCAAGTAAACTTGAGTGTGTGTGTGTGCTTTCTGCATGAGAACATTTTTTTTCCATGGACCCCCACCCCCATAAAAATGTGACTTTAACAACTATATTTTCAAACATTTATGTCTCATCTTTAAGCGTGGTTTTTTTTTTTTTTTTTACATTTTTATATTTTTGATATACTGGTCTGCATGTGTTTTTAAACATCCATCTTTCCCAGGCAATCAGTTATTTAGCTCATTAATTAACTTATTGCCAATACTACCTGATCAGTACGCTATATGCTCTATTTTGTAGGTATTTTATGGGAACTATAAGTTTGCATCTATGCAGTTGATGCAGGGTTGCATAACTACAGATCATCCTCCACCGTCGGCCATGCCTGGTACTCGTTTTTGGCACTGGTGCCACAAACCTGCACTTACAGAGGCTGTCTTAGTTTTTACAGCGCTAAATATCTCAGTTACCTTCAGTGACCAAAATTCCTTTTACTTCTTGTCAAAACATTCCATGGTTTGGTCATTACACTTAGTGCTTCGACTTAATATAATCCCAGGATTTACACAGCCTTATGTGGTCACTAGCTTGTACAATTTTACTAATTAAACACTGTAGCCATTGAGCATCATCCAGACCAATGCAGGAAAATCCTAAATTTAATAGATGATTTTAGTATAATGTCTACATTAACTATAAATCTGTCCAATTTGCCCCATGCACAGCAAAGGTTTGCAAAGCAAATCACCCCTTTGTGGTATATGGTTCTGCGCCTCCCTAAAGTCCTGTGGCATCCCACAGTGGAGGCTCGCCTCACACTTTAAAAATCACTGCTCTAAACTGTCTCCCGTTTCTTTGTTGTTCAGAGCCTTGGAGGAGTCTCAGCAGCTGGAAGTAGAAAAAGCTCTGGTGTTAGCCAATCAGGGCTCTGTGATGTGGCGTCAGGAGAAGGCGAATAAGTTTACGAGGGGTCAGGTGGTTTCAGACGATCTGTCCCATAACGTAGTGGCCGTCTGTGGTGTTGTCCTGCCCAGGATAGCTCCCAGAGCCACTGAACAGGTAGTTTTTCTTTGGGTTGTCACATTAGATTGTCTCAGCTTTGATCATTTTGACCTGATGTTTGTCTCTGTTAGCAGATGAATACAAAAGATCTGGTTCTGGTCGACTCTACCTGCCGTAACCTGAGGAGACTGGCACTGGCTGTGGCATCCCAGAAGCCTGTACTGCTTGAGGGTCCTATTGGCTGTGGTAAAAGCGCTCTGGTTGAGTTCATGGCTGCTGTCACAGGACACACAAAAGCTGCAGAGATCCTCAAGGTCCAGTTAGGGGACCAAACTGACAGCAAGGTGAGAGACCGGAATCAATGTACATTTAAAGGTGCAGTTCAGAAATTTTTAGACATCAAATTCTGTTAGATCTTCTGGAGGAGTACAGAAGCTGTGGAAGGAGCTTTACAAAGTTTGAAATGATTGTGGATCAAACAGTGTAGTATAATTTTGTTCTGCTGGGTATACTAAAGCTGAGAATGGATAATCCAAGTTTTTTTCTCCAGCGAAAAAAGTGTTGCATCATTAACAGTTAGACTTATGGTATTTGAGCTTGGACTCTGTATGAATGCTTCAAATGACTGTGGAACTTACTCGCTCTTATAAAAATTACTGGAAAAAAATCCTTGTTTATCCTAACTGAGTTCTCCAAATTCAAGGACGTTTTCTACTCCATCAATTGAGTTCCACTTTGATGTTAACTAAAAACTGGAGATTATCCACTGTTCTCGGTATGTTTCACAGATGCTGCTGGGGATGTACCGCTGTACTGACATCCCAGGGAAGTTTGTTTGGCAGCCTGGGAGTCTGACACAAGCTGTCACAACAGGCCAGTGGATCCTTCTGGAAGACATTGACCATGCCCCTCTTGATGTGGTCAGTTAACACTCTACCTGCCCTTGCCCTCTTTATGTCAGCCCTTTTTAGTAGTGAATATATCATCAGAAATGAATGGATATATTCTTGTTTTTAGATCTCTGTGCTGCTGCCTCTGATGGAGAATAAAAAGTTGATGATCCCAGGGCGAGAGGACTGCATCGATGTTGCTCCTGGCTTTCAGTTCTTTGCAACAAGAAGGTGAGAGCATCGCTGTTGTTCTGCTGCTCCTATAACAGCTGCTGGCTATACTATCATGTTTTCATACTCCTCAAAGTTAACCGAAACATCTTGAGTGAGCTGCACAAGTGAATGCAAGCTGAGTTTTCACCCAAACTTTACAGACAGTTTTTTCATCCAACCTTCTTGTTAGGTTTACCCAGCAAGTAATGACATGCTTAAACAACAGGAAATATTAAGGATCAAGTTTGTGGATCTGATGTTTACACTCTATGATGGATAATAGGTATTGTATATGAAATGTTGCGTATGATGTTTTTTTTAAGGATTAAAACAATATTGCACTGTTAGAGTTTTGCAGCAAAAACTTGTTAAAGAATGTATGCATTTCCTGTGTTTGAGACCTTCATGTACCTGACAGGTAAGGGCAGGACTGTCCATTTATTTTTTATGAAAAGGCAAAGAAGTTGTCTGACGTAATAGCTTTGTGTCCTGTTGTTTCAGAATGTATTACAGTGGAGGCAGCTGGCACAAACCCCAAAACTCTCATGCAGCTTTACTAGACAAATACTGGACCAAACTGCAGATGGGAAACATGACGAGAGAGGAGATGAAGACGGTGAGCATAAAGCATTTTTACATCCATTAAACAAAAACTCGTAAGTGTGAGAAAAAGTCATTAAACAATTTTCTTTATTTTTTTACTTCAAATTGACAAAGGGTTAAGCAGACTCAGGGAGATCATTTGTAGGTGATGCTATTAAAGGTATTTACATTTTTTCTCTATCTATTTAGGTGCTGATCAGCAGGTACCCTCGGCTGACAATGGTGTCAGACCGTCTCCTGGATATTTACTGTCAACTGACTGGGGAGAGACACTCTGAAGAGGACGACCAGCCGCACAAGTCTGAGGACAGAAGCACACCACTGGAGGGGAGAGCCCTGTCTCTAAGGTAAGCCCTGTATCATTTAGTACGTTGACATGCAGTTGGAAAAAGTCAAGTTATTGTGTTTTGTTCGACCTAATGCCAGACCAGGCTACATGAATGAAGCCTGATTTTACCTGATTGTGTTGTTGCTACCCTAGGTAAAGTCAGGCTAGAATAAGAACAGGAATGACAAATGCTCTTGTAGAGGACGTAATCAATGGTGTGTCCATGGCCATGGTTCAACAAGACTGGCATCACCATTGTAGTTTTTCACCCTGATCTGACGTGAATGGCATGTATCCTGAGGCCTACCATTAGGAGAGCATTTCCTCTCTATCTTTGTATAATCATTCAGCTGAGTGACATTATAAGATTGCACAAACCCAGCATTTTCCTCCTTTGGTCTTCTGTTTACGTACAGTGAAACTACTGTAGCTAACTAACTGGGCTGATATTCTTGACATGTCCCAACATTCACCCCACAAAATATATTTGAAGGAGAGCCAGTCTATATTGCCCCTTTTTGATACAAAGGGACAAGACTACAATTGTTTCTTCTTTGTTTTTCTTCATTTCAGAGCACAAGACTGCTAAAATCATACAGCGCTTCTGTTGCTGTTATTGACACTGTTTTATCTGCCTTGCTGACAACATATGAACTGTCACACAGTCACAAACACAACCAATCAACCTCATGATGGCATCACACATTGATCGGTTGACATCACACTTGTAGTGTTGCCAGTCTGTTGGCCATGTGTTTTTTTAACAACATATTTGATGTGCCATCACAGAAGGAGAGAAAAACTGAGGAGTCTGATCTGGAAGTTGAAAAGCATAAATGCTAAGCATAGCATGAGTCATGCTGTTGTTGGCTTGCTAATACCGCCATACTCTTGAAGTATTGTGTTGATCTTATTTGTACTAGAAAGTAAACCGCAGAGTATGTAAGAAATAGACAGAGTTGGAAGGTTTGTAAATGGCATGTCAATTCACCATAAGTCGTACTGTACAACCCGTTAGCTGCTTGCTAACTTGTTAGCATGGCCAACGGGAAGGCACTCCATAACTAGCTGAAAGGGGCACATTTGCCTCCATAAATCCATTCTTCTGCTGTGCTTGTATATTGGGACAAGAACAGTATTTCAGTTGAATTGCCTCACCAAGCTATAACAGCAGCTTAACTTTACGAGTCTTTTCAACATACTAACTGCTTTTGCTGCTCTCAGTTTTCTTGGTCTGGCGTTATAATGAACAGGGTTTCTGGTGTTTAACCAGGAGTTGTTTTCTTTATTTAATGCTGTTTACATCCATAAATTTTAGGGTTTAATGGTCACAAAAAGTTTATGAATCGCTCCAGAAAAAAGCTCTGGCTTGCAGCTGCAGTGTGTCTGACAACCACATGTTTTCAGGCAGTCTGTGCAATTTGTGTGAGTGCTGTGTCTCAAGAACGCTTTGTGGTATTTTCTTCTCACTTTGTTCAAATGTCCACAATGACATAAAAATAATTGGAATGTATTTTGGATGTCCAAGGTCAAGGTCAAAAATCACCCCAACCTTTTTTCTTCACCCAAAACAATACTTTCACTGTATGGCAGTGGTGTACCTTCAGTCATTAAAACAGAAGGTGGTAGTTCTAGTTAAATAAATAAAAAAAGTGAGCCCTGATACATAAAAGCTGGCTATTAATGTCTGAACAACAGACCTCCTGTTTGACATTCACAAATATGCTCCTGAAAATTTCAAGAGAGGGGAGATGGGCGGTCTGAGGAGGCAGCACATGACAGAAGAGATATCATGTAGCTGCGGTGGACAAAGCCACAGAGTCTGCTGTACAATGCTGCAATGTGAAATGTTGCCTTCATATGAGCTTGCTTACTGTTAATCCCGAATACCTGCTAATACTTTCACATAAGATCATCCCAAGTATAGATCTGAAATCTACCAGTGTTCTAGCAAAAAAAGAAGTCCTCACCAAGTCTGGGTGAAAATTTTAGTTTTTTGTGTTTATACCTGCAGCTCACCGCAAAAAAAAAAAAAAAAAAAAAAATCTTGAAATTAGCCAGCTTTCTGTGCATGTTGAATGGGGTTAAACATACCTGAAATGTGAGATTTCTGTACTCCAACATATAAAATGCCACAAAATTGAAATTACTCAAGAAATATGCTCCTGTGAAAATGTAATGATAGGAACTGTTTAGGTGCTTCTAGACAGGGCCATTAAATCAAGCACTGTGCAAAATCTTAACCTGCTTTTTCATGATCAATCAACATCATTTATTTAGGAATTAAATACAAATCCTCCCAAATTGATGTGCCAAGATTTAAAGGACAAAGTGTCCTACACAATATTGATGTAGAGCTTATGTTACGCGACACCAGAACTTTAAACCAGCAGCCAAACCTCGAAAGCTTCAGCCCTTCGGCTTTATAGCCATCAGATTCTTACAAATCAAAACTATACCAGCCTGTCTGCAGCGGCAGCCGTCATGTTTTAATGAGCTTTCCACTCACTGCTGCTGTGATCAATAGGGTATTGATCAGACTGTCCTCTGGACAAGGGCTGGAATAACACATTGTACTGGTCATACTGGGACATTCCCATCAGGTTGCACGTTTTTGAACACCTCTTCACACAGAGACATGTCTTAAAGGTATCAGTATGTTTTTTGTATGTTTTGGTCTGATCCATAGGAGGTGTGTTTGTGATCAAACTATAAAATCAATGTGCCGTTGTTTCCATATTGCTTTTCATGGATCAATGTCATTAACTTTATAGCTCAGCCTGCGATGCTCATGTGTATCGATCTGGTTCACTAGGGTTCATCCTACAGAAAGATACATCAACTTTAGGTTCATGTTTGTGTTTATTTGCAGTAACCTACTGCCTTACACACAACTGCTTTATACAACAAAAGTGAACAAAAAACTAAAGAAACCAAAGAAACTGAAGGTTGTCATTCACATCTTAACCAAAAGGGAGAGAACACGTGCAGGAGTTTGCTGTTGTTTTTGGTAATATAAAACAAAACATTATTCTATTCTGGATGCCAAAAACTTGGTTTAGCTTGGTTTAGTTTTGAACACATGGAAATGTCCTTTTATTTACCTTTGTCTAATAGTAATTTTACTACCTAACCTTTAACACATCATTGTGAAACATAATGTTGCCTTGCCCCTATCTTGCTGGGTTCAACACAGATTTTAACATTGGCTTATATTTTAAATTAACAGGAATTGTTACATAGTTTTGGGAGACCTTACCCCATCTGCTTGAAAGAGAATGATCACAGCAGCACCAGTTGAGTTGTCAGGGTTTTCTTTTGAGTTAATGATTTAAGATGCTGCATCTCATTTGATTGACTAGTCTGTAGGGTGGTATATCAGATTTTTAAGATTTAGCCATATCCCTTACCCCACTAGTGATGAAAATTTGAAAAAGTAGTTAAAAACAGTTTCCCTTAATGTTCTTTTCTCTTTGTGTCTTCATTGTGGCATAACAGGGACTTGTTGAAATGGTGTGAGCGGATCAGCATTAATTTTGACAGCACCTCACCAGCCACAGCACAACACGTCTTTCTAGAGGTAAGTGGGATCAATTTCTTTTTTGTTTCCACAGCAACAGAAGTATTCGTTTTTCTGCTACAGCTGTAAAAATAATGGAGTTATGTTGCATTTAAAATTCCTAAGATTAAAGTGGAATTGCTTTTATTTTGTGTTTCATTTGACAGGCTCTTGACTGCTTCACAGCCATGTTGTCTCGTCCTGATAGTCGTCTTCGAATGGCAGAAATCATTGGCAGCAAGCTTAACATCTCCAGAGAAAAGGTATTTGTTTCCCTTTTCAGTAAAATTAAGAAAATACTTGAATCTCTGGGAGGAAATTAATTCTTAGTAATCCCGAGACAATACTAAGTAAGCAAAAACAGAAGAGAAACAAAGAAGCTAAACTGATATGTACAAAAGCTTAGTTATTTCTCCAGTAAACTGAGTAATGGGCAGTGAAATAGGAAGGGCAGATAAATTTTAGTGGTCAAAAGACAAGGCCAATGGGTCTCATGTTCATCCCTTGCTTGTGAACTCTATAGCTCAAGAATTTTCAAGGGATTTTTTTAAAATATTGCACATATGCCCATCATGAGTCATGGATGAACAAGACACATTTTTGAGGTACAAGGTCAAGGTCACCATTGTCTAACATCTTGTGAGCCCACTATGCCAAGAATGTGATGAGAGGCCTATCATACATTTAGTTTAGACCTACACTTGGAGTTGCTTTACTTTCTTAAACAGTTGTGTACCTTATAGAAACATATAAACACCAGTCAGCAGTTTTATTTTGACTCCAATTTAGACAAATACTTGTGACAGATTTGAGTTTTTTGCAGGGTACATATAGCCATCCCATCCTATTTCACTGCAGCAGGCTGGAGAAATTTACATGAGCAAATTAAGATGTCATTCAGATACCAGAATATGTCGAAGTAGTTGCCTAGATGTAAAAAAGTGCTTTAATCTCTCTGAAGTTATATTATTTGATATTTTTCCCTGATTTTGTCCCCCTAGGCCCAGCACTTCTGTCAGCTGTACCAGCCGGGCATCGCTCTGAGCGAGCTGGAGGTCTCTGTGGGCAGAGTGGTCCTGAGTCGAAAACAGACTGAAGCAGTGCAGCTGAGTGTGTAAGTGGGACATCCTGCCCACCCACCCGGCCCCTTTGACCTCTGTTTACAACACATATACAGCTATAGTTACTGTGCCAATATTCACCTCCTGATAGAAACTAACAGACCCCTGCTGGGAGAATGAATAAACATAAATTGATTTTAAGCACATCACGCTAAACAAACTCCTCTAATGGTGAGTGCGTGTGAACCGGTTTAGATTAGATCCTGATGAGCAGGTCGGCAACTTGCACGAAAGCCTCCACCATCAGTGTGTGCGTTAGTGAGGGAGAGAAAAGGGTGTAAAGTGTATAATATGAAGCGCTTTGAGTAAAGAGGTCAAAGTAGATTTATTAGTCCAGTCCATTTATCATCTAATGGCTCCACCTCCAGCCCAAATATCCACATCGATCCTTCTCCAAAACTCAATATAAATAAGTGTCAGAGTTTGGGTTGCATAGAAAAATTGATTTAGACCGTACAGTAAATCATGTTGTGACAACAGCAATTAAAGGTTTGATGTTATTAGTATTAATAAGTAGGTATTTAAAGGTAATTATCTTGTATCACAACATAAGTAAAATCATATTGCTCTAATATTAGCTATACATTGTTGAACAGTTATGATTTTGGTAATTCAGTGATTTTTATGCATCATACTTTATCATACAGTTGAGGGGTATGGACCAAAAATCCTTTCTTGATATTTTTTAGCTGAATGGCAATATATAACTATTATTATCGGTAAAGAATAAGAAATGTTCCCGTAATGCCTGAATTATGAACTTTGACATAGTTCCAGTAAAAATGAAATAGTAAGGAAACCTGCTTGATACCACACAAACAAAAACAGAAGTCCTAGACACCAAGTATTGGGCAGTTTTTACTTTTTCATTAACCAAAATTGCAGACAAACTCCTACATTCAGTCTAAATTGTACAAAAACATTTACACTCTTCAGTACCATGTTTAAAATGACCAAATCTCTATTGTTTTTTAATAACAGGTGGTATAAAAAGTCAAGAAACCTAAAGATTATTCATGTTTTTTAATCAAAAGAGAGGGTGAGAGCACTGAATGAATTGCACAAATTTGTTTGCAATGTTCAAGAAATGGGTGGAACTTGCAAGGATAGTTGCTCCTCACCAGTTCCACCCACTTTCAAAACTATTTGTGAAATGTAGCCACTTTGCATGCATTTCCCTGCGATTCTTGATATTTAGAATAGATAAATAGCCCAATATTTGCCGTCAAGGACTTTTCTTTTTTTTGTTGATTGGTATCAAACAGGCATCGATAGGCTGACCGTGGCTCAATAGGTATATTTGGTAATCTCTTAACCAGAAGGTATGGGTTGATCTTTAGCCCAGTCATATGGCACTGTGTCCGTAGGCAAGAGCCTTAAGGTCTTTCCACCCTGGGTCCGTTGGTTTCAGATGCTTTTTTTTTTTTTTCTTTTTTCGGATCCATAATCTGAAAAAAAAAACTTCACACATTTGAACCTTGCACACTGAGCCTGTTGCATTTTTATTTTCCCTCACTGTGAAAATTTGTGGAATGTGGTGAGTTGTTTTTAAACTGTGAGTCTGTGGCTCTGTCACTCCTTGAAATCACTGTATCTATCCATCCTGACAGATATCATACAGCACCTGCTTATGCGTCATAGTGCGGTGCTGAGTTGGAGAGCAACCTTTTAAGTTTTAACTTTCTCTGTTATATTTCTATGGGTAATGTCCACATAATGCGCAGACAAATCTTAGTTCAGTGCAAGAGAGGTAGAGAGAGAGAGAGAGAGGAGGGGTGTGAACAGGAGAGATGGAAGCAGCAGGCATTGATCTGAATCATTAATTGCCCATCTAAATGACTTGGACTGATGCAAAAATGAGCATAAATTGAACGAAAATTTCGGTGTCAGTGTGCAAACATGATCAGAACAACATGGGATTGGTAATGTATTTCACATTCATGAACAGGGACAACCAGACGTTTGCTGCCACTCGTCCCTCTGCTGTGCTGCTGGAACAACTCGCCGTGTGTGTTGCCAAAGGAGAGCCTGTTCTTCTGGTGGGAGAGACTGGGACTGGAAAGACATCCACTGTACAACACCTGGCCAGGGTCACAGGTGAGCTCACAATCCTATACCATATTTATTCAGCAGCTTAGTTTAGATTGTATGCACATGTGTATGAAGTGTTTAAAAATAAGCTTATGTTTCAAATAATCACTCTTTATTTTTGTCTCAGGACACAGGCTGCGGGTTGTAAACATGAACCAACAGAGTGACACTGCTGACCTGCTTGGAGGGTAAGTGACTCTCAAATTGTACCTTAAAGGCATCAACATTTAATTTTCAATAACTGATAAATTTCCTGTCTGGATGATACAAAGAAATGTCTGACATTTCTGAAAAATCCATTTGAAAGAGTACAAGATCGTTGTAACATTTTTTAAAACTTAACAACGCTGCAGCAAATTTTTTCAGAACTTTATTTTTTTGTCTGATTCAGGTACAAGCCGGTTGACCACAAGCAGATTCTTCTCCCTCTGCGTGAGGCATTTGAGGACCTTTTCTCACAGACATACTCAAGGAAGCAGAACCTGACCTTCCTGGGTCACGTACAGACCTGCTTCAGGGGGAAACGCTGGCACGATCTGCTCAAACTCATGGACCATGTTTGCAAGTCTGCACTCACCAAAGAACTGCAGGATAAATCAGACGGTAGAGGAATACAAAGACTGATAAGTTAAAATGATGGCTACTTCACCATAATTAAAGAATTTTATTTCTGTTTTCTGTGCAGCTGATTTGCTGCAGGAGAAATGGGAGGCGCTAGCTCTCAAGCTGACTCAGACCCAGCAGCAGATCCGTGCCTGTGAGACAGCCATGGTGTTCGCCTTTGTGGAGGTAAGAGGAGCTTTAAAGATCTACGTGCTATCTAACCTCATAAGTTGCCAGTAATATACACCGTGTTCCAAATTATTATGCAAATTGGATTTTAGTGTCATAAACATTCAATTTTTGTTTCTCAATTAAACTTATGGATGGTATTGTGTCTCAGGGCTCTCTGGATCACTGAAATCAGTCTCAGACACCTGTGATAATTAGTTTGCCAGGTGAGCCCAATTAAAGGAAAACTACTTAAGAAGGATGTTCCACATTATTAAGCAGGCCACAGGTTTCACGCAACATTGGACAGAAAAAGGATCTCTGCTGCCAAAAAACAACAAATAGGGCAATGCCTTGGACAAGGTATGAAAACATTACATATTTCACAAAAACTTAAGCTTTAACATCGTACTGAGAAGAAATTTGTGGTTGATTCAGAGTGAAGAGAGGTTTGTGCAGATAAAGCCGTAATGAGGAAGGTTTCTGCCAGACAAATTCATCAGATTAAGACAGCAGCTGCTAAAATGCCATTACAAAGTAGCAAACAGGTATTTGAAGCTGCTGGTGCCTCTGGAGTCCCATGAACCTCAAGGTGTAGGATCCTCCAGAGGCTTGTAATTGTGCATAAACCTACTATTCGCCACTCTAAACCAGTGCTCACAAGCAGAAACATTTGAAGTGGGCCCAGAAATACATGAAGACTCATTTTAAAACAGTCTTGTTTACTGATGAGTGCCATGCAACGCTGAATGGTCCAGATGGATGGAGTAGTGGATGGTTGATGGATGGCCACCATGGCCCAACAAGGCTGCGAAGTCAGCAAGGAGGTGGCGGAGACATGTTTTGGGCCTGAATCATGAGGAGAGAGCTGGTAGGCCCCTTTAGGGTCCCTGATGGTGTGAAATTGACCCTGGCTAAGTAAATAGAGTTTCTGACTGACCCCTTCTTTCCATGGTAGAAAAAGAAGAACCGTGCCTTCCGTAGCAAAATTATCTTGATCATGACAATGCACCATCTCATGCTGCAGAGAATACCTCTGTGTCATTGGCTGCAATGGGCATAAAAGGAGAGAAACTCATGGCGTGGCCCCCATCCTCCCCCTGACCTCAACCGTATTGAGAACCTTTGGAGCATCCTCAAGCTAAAGATCTATGAGGCTGGGAGGTAGTGCACATCAAAACAGCAACTCTGGGAGGCTATTCTGACATCTTGCAAAGAAATTCAAGCAGAAACTCTCCAAAAACTCACAAGTTCAATGGATGCACGAATAGTGAAGGTGATATCAAAGAGGGGCTCCTATGTTAACATGTCACTTTGCCTGTTAAGATGTTTTTGATTGTAATATCTGTTGATTTCAGTAAATATGACCTGCTAATGCTGCAAATACCATTTTCAGTTCTTTAGAACCTATAAATGTTTTGAAACTCTGTTGTGCATAATAATTTAGAACAGTGTATTTTGAGTTTTTTAATTTAAAAAAAGTAGTTATCAGTGGGAGGTTTGTTCAATAGAATTTGAATTATCTCTAATTATTCTTGAAGAGTTGAAAATTAAACTGACTGTGATTTGTATCAAGTTTTTCGGAAAATCAGAGAAAAATTGCATTTGCTTAATAATTTAGAATGAGGTGTAAGTGGGCAGCATTCACAAACCCATTCATTATTTACTTTGTTTTGACTTGATGAATACCTTCAATTAAAACTGCACCCTATAACCCATGACAAATAGAGGCAACATTTTTTAACATGTTTCTGCCTAACTCAAGCTTAATTCTTTTGCTTCCTCTGTAGGGAACATTGGCTCAGGCGGTAAAGAAGGGACAGTGGATTCTGCTGGATGAGATCAACCTCGCAGCAGCAGAGACTCTGGAGTGTTTGAGTGGACTGTTGGAGGGCAGTGCCGGATCTCTGGTGCTGCTGGACCGAGGAGACACTGGTAAGGACTACTGACAAGCTTACAGATACAGGGCTTTTTCAAATATGATCAGTTCTAAGGCTGTTTCAAGCCATGATATTTATGCTCCTGTGAGATATCACCTTCACTGTGAACATCACAGAGATGTGATCTCCCTCTGTGCTATGTAATTACAGCTCAGGCCCTATGCTAGGTCCTCTTGTATCACTGAAGGACGACTTGTCTCTGAGTAATGTCTTTTGGCATATTGTTTGCTCTAGAGTGAATTAAATGGCTGCAGACAGCATTACAACTAGTCACATCTACTTCCTGGCATCTGTAAATATCAGATGTGTGTACTTCATCCATGTCTCTGTTAGCCTGTCCACCGTCTTAGTGGCCATACTTCCTATCTCCTCTGAAGTCTCCTCTCCTTTCTTCTTTGTAAAAACCACAGTCTTGTTAACTGCTGATCAATTTGGATTTTAATAATTCTGCAGCCAGACTGTTGGTCTAACATGTCCAAAAACAATCAAACTCATTTACCTCAGCTTTATTGTTGTCATTCGATTAAAATATAGCAAGCTATTGACATTACTGTCATATCAATCGGATTGCTGCTTATATTGTTGTGTGTTTCTTTGATCATAGAGCCTTTGGTACGACACCCAGACTTCCGGCTCTTTGCCTGCATGAATCCAGCAACTGATGTAGGCAAGAGGAACCTGCCGCTGGGCCTTAGGAACAGGTGAGGCTTTATCTCACTGGCTAAATCAAATAGATTGCACTCGAAGGAAAAAAAAAGAACATTTAGAGCTCAGTAAGACTTACTAAAAAAGAGCACTTCCTGCACACAAACATGCACACAAAACAGCTGAACTAGAAGTAACAGAGCAGTGGCTGTGATTATGGGCCATGTAGCAACATCTGTGTGTTCCACAGGTTTACAGAGCTTTATGTGGAGGAGCTGGAGAATGAGGGGGACCTGCGTATTCTGGTCTCAGACTACCTAAAATGTCTGAATTCTCCCAGAAGCATTGTCAGTGGAATCATAAGGTCAGTCTTGATGCAGCAGCTAAAATCACGTTAGCACTGTTCAACACAGTGCAGAGACTTAAAATGCAAAGAAATATAATTTCACTGATACCTTCTAACTTTTTGTGTGCAGTTTTTATCTGGCAGTACGAAAGGAGGCAAACTCCCATCTGGTGGATGGGACGGGACACCGACCCCACTACAGCCTGCGGACCCTGTGCAGGGCTCTGAAGTACGTTGCAGCGAATTCCTGCAACAGTGTGCAGCGTTCTCTCTATGAGGTACAAGGCTAGAAAGAAATCATGTACTAAAGAGGCGGTTCACTGTTTAAAGGTCTGAAACTGAGTGTTGTTGGAGAATTTTTGGATCATTTCTTGGTTTTTACTTGCTGTTGTCTTCAAAGAGTAGCTAATTTTATCAACGACGTGTGTTTAAAGCTGTTTCTTCCATATATGTTTGCAGGGTTTCTGCCTGAGCTTCCTGACCCAGCTGGACAGAAGTTCTCACCCTCTGGTCCAGAAACTCATCTGTCAGCACATCCTGATGGGGAATACCAAGTGTCTCAAACAAGTAAGAGCCCATTCCTTCATTTAAGGGAGGAGGGCTTGCAGGAAACAGGGCAACAAAGCAGAAAGGGTGATGTGGAATAGTGAACAGCAACAGTGTCAGAGGATGTTCTGTTGGATTCTGCCTCTGCCTTTATATCGATGATGTGTGTATTTGGGCTGATTCATTTTTCAACAAATTAGTGCAAAAGAACAAACTGGTGGCAAGAATAGAATATTGAGCAGCTTTATTTCATGCAAGGAGATCATACTAGTTGCATGGTGTAAAATCCTCACCCGGAGTTAATTTTCATGAACATTTCTTGCTGTGTTCACACATTGGCACACCCAAATTTCTTGTGAAAAATCTTGCTGAAAGAGTTTGATGGGTTTGAGCATACAGTGTGGATGCATCAAATCATGTGTTTTTGGAGTGGCTACCATTTGTTTTGTGTATTATAAGTCGGATGTATTGGTAGTGTTTGGTAAGAGTAGTTTGGATGTTGTGTAAAATAAGAATAATAACAGAATATTGCAGTTTCTTTTCAACGTGTTTTGAAACAAATACAGCTCCAACACAAAATAGTTATTGTTCAGACTAATACATTTTATTGTTTTTGGAAACATACTCACATTCTGAATTTGAGGCCTGCATATGTCCCAGAAAGTTTGGGACAGGAGCATGTTTACCACTGTGTTACATCCCCAACAATCTCTACATGATATGTTAATACATCATGTTTTGGCATGCACCACACATTTTCAGTGCAGACTAGTCTAGTACCCTAACCTTTTTACAGTGAAGCCTAACTCATGCAGAATGCGGCTTGGCATTGTCTTTCTGAAAAAGATGCTTGGATGGAAGCATATTTTTCTCCAAAACCTGTATGTACCTCTCAGTATTAATGATGCCTTCACAGATGTAAAAGTTACCCATGCCATGGGCACTAATCTACCTCAAGGCCCAGGAAGTGTGTGGCACTTTGGAATCTTGTTGATACATGGCTTTCACTTTTCATGGCAGAGTTTTAACTTAAATTTACAGATGGACAATGTTTTTTCAAGTGTTTCCCTAGCCCATGTTGCCATATCCATCGCAGAAAGATGCTGATTTTTAATGCATTGCAGCCTGAGAGATTGAAGGTCACAGGCAATCAATGATGGTTTTTATATTAAGCTAAGTCCAGATAAGTCAGCAGGGCTTCAGTAGGTTGCTGACATATGACTTTAGCTTTGAGTCTTAACTTACATTCGTAGAATTTGTTTATATTTTCAAAAAACACACAATCATGATTATGAGTTTAAACATTTTTGTCTTGTCTTTGTGCTGTATTCAATTGAATATGGGTTGAAAAAGAATTGTAAATCAGTGAATTCAGTTTTTAGTCACATTTTGAACAATATCCTCACCTTTTTTGGAATTGGAGTTGGTAGCTTGAGACACAGCACTAACTGATTGACACAAACAACACATATGAACCCATTTAACAACAAGAAATGAACATTAGGAGAAGAGAGACAAACAAGTTAAAAAAAACTAACGATGTACACGAGCAGCCTATTAGAAACCCTGTGTGAACTGACTGGTTAGATAGAAAAACACCTTAGATATTTACTTCCACACTTCTTAACTCACTTGCTAAAATTAGTTTGGCTTCATAATTGTGTTGTGATTGTAGTCTTCTATAAACAAAAGTCTGTTTCTGAGTAAATTAAATCACCATCTTTTGTGTTTCCTGCAGCCCATCCCTGCACCCCCAGGCCGGCAGTGTGTGGATGTGGAGGGTTACTGGGTATCTCAGGGAGAGATGGAGCCAGCCCTGGACCCAAGCTACATCCTTACAGCCTCAGTCAAACTGAACCTCCGCGACCTCGCCAGAGTGGTGTCTGCAGGGTAGGAACACTGCCTGACCTCCTGCCCCTGATTTTTAATCGATGGATTCATCGATTAATGGCCAGACAAACATTTTGGCAGAGCTTAATCTGGCACTTTAGGAAAGATGCATCAGAGTGCTTGGGGACAAAATGTTTGGCTGGAATTAATCCTCTTTGCAGTGAGTGACCTGATGGGCTGAGATCAATTTTAGATACACAGTGTCAGTGATGCCAGACCCTGGTCTGGTCTGCATCACTGCCAGGATTTCAGTTCAACCCAGAGGTCATGGGTTTAGGTTCTCGGTGCTTTGCTTTAGATAAATAAGGGAAGCAATTCTTTATGGAGCTGTAGAAAATATCATTAGGTGTTTTTTATTTAAAGATTCCTCCCTGATTCCTTACAGTATCCACTTTCCTGTCTGTTGAATAAAAGCATAAAACATTCAAAAATGAATCTACAAGAAACTTGAAGTCAGCTTACAGCATCTCTGGACAAACCAAAGTCTGCCCTCTCTCACTCACCCTCTCTCTCTTTTTTTGCCTCCATAGGACTCACCCCGTGCTGATCCAGGGAGAGACATCTGTGGGAAAGACCAGTCTGATCCGCTGGCTGGCTGCAGCCACAGGAAACCAGTGTGTGAGGATCAACAACCACGAACATACTGACATCCAAGAATACATCGGCTGCTACTCATCAGATGACCGTGGCAAGCTAGTGTTCAAAGAGGGTATGAGAACCAAGGCTAATCTCCTGTAGCCTCCTTTTTTTATATGAAGTCCCTGTTTTCATTTGAAATCTGTCTCTTTCTTCCTCAGGTGTTCTGATTGATGCCATGAGGAAAGGCTATTGGATCATCCTGGATGAGCTGAACCTTGCCCCCACTGACGTCCTGGAGGCTCTGAATAGACTCTTAGATGATAACAGGGAGCTCTTTGTGGCTGAGACACAGGAAGTAATCAAGGCTCACCCCAGATTCATGCTGTTTGCTACCCAGAATCCCCCTGGTCTCTATGGTGGCAGAAAGGTACAGCAGTCAACCAGGAGCTGATATTATAGCATGGTTAAACTATGTGGGTAGGGATGGGCAATATGGACTTAAAAAATTTATCATGATAAAAAATAGCACCATTCAACACAACCTTTCTGGACAGGTAAAATGTATCAAATGGGCTGCTTAACTACACTAGCTACATGTAAATTATTGCTGGGTATTGTGACTGATTGCCAGAATCGATTCAATTCCAATTCTCAAGGTCCCGATTTGATTCAGTTCTTGATTCAATTTGATTTGATTCAACATTGATTCATGTAGTTATAGTTTAGTAAAAAATAAAAATAAATAAATTGTTTCTACACTTATTAGGAAATAGTAAAAAAAAATAATAGCAAATTTTTAAAAATGTGCCAAGTTGGAAACAGTACAAAGAATGTTCCAACTTGGCACATTTTTAAAAATATCAGGTTTTGCATTAAAAATGGCCACTTTTGTCCAGTTTGCCTCTGTCTTTGTCGTGTTTGAATCCAAAATGCTGTCTGATATCCTCTTTTAAGTCTGGAGGTTCCTTCAGTGGAGCAGAACTGCCAGGCTCCACAATGTTTGTTTTTACAGAGTTAAGTCACTTACTGCAAGTCCAAGTTGATATTCTTGTCAAATTAATAAAAATTAAAATAAGTAAATTTGATACATTATTTTAAATTAAGTTTGATTTAGTCCATGATGTATAATTACACTGAAGCTTTTTAATGTGTAAGTAGTAGTAAGTCACATTTTTAGCTATAGGGCATACAATGTGGTGCTTTAATGTTTATCTGTCCCTCCACCATACATTTCTGTCTGTGAGGTGTCTACTATAGATAAGACACCTATGCACCTAAATGACAGAACCCACAGCGTTGATAAAAAGAAACATGCATCATGTTATCTTTCATATTTTGTACATTGTATATTGTTGTAGATGTTAATATTATGCTCACTTTATAGAAAATCTACATGAGATGCGAGTTCATTACTCATCTTTCTAAATGACCGAGCGCTTCGTAATTTCCTCGTGTAAACAGTGGGCCATGTGTAATTTTCGCGGTTGTGAAATGGAGGAATAGGGGGTCGTAAAATGAAGCACACTGTGCAAATTACCGTTGTCTGCTCCACATCTGATTTCCTGTAACCAAACCATTTCCAGATAATGGAGGTAGCTCCATGTTGAGCAACAAACTCATCCTCTGTTTCAACTCCACCTTCCGCCATGTTTGTTATGCTTCTGCATGTGAGTTACGAGTGCATCGCAGTTGATGACATATGTGTGCACGGCAATTGCAGACACATACATCAACCATAGTTTATCGTAATTATCCGTGAATGTTTTCTCGTTGTGGAAAACTTTTTTTTCGTGGTATATTGCAAACAATAAGATGTCGCCTATTCCTATATGTGGGTTCTCAGACATAGAAATAGACATTAAAACTCATTACTTTTAATTTAACCTTTGCTAATCACACAATCCATAGGAATCATGTATTTTAGGATCCACTGTTTGTATAGCCCTTAGTGAAATTGTTGTATGTTAAAGCATTAAACACTCCTTTGCCTTAATGAAAAACAAACCTGTTTGATTAATCCTCTCTTACTTTATGTAGGTTCTCTCACGGGCTTTCAGGAACCGTTTTGTGGAGCTTCACTTTGACGAGCTGCCCAGTGGAGAGCTGGAGACCATCCTTCATCAGAGGTGCAGCCTTCCTCCATCCTACTGTACCAAGCTAGTCAAAGTCATGCTGGACCTGCAGGTAAACAGACAGAGCTGCCATTCAACTGGCAAGGTTTTTTTTTTTTCTGTTTGAACAATGTTTTTATTGGTTTTCAATAGGAAAAAACCCCACAAAATCATACAGCAAATAGTGCCAAATATTTCATTAAATCAACACACACACACAAAAAACACTAAAGAAAATACTAAGATACTAAGAAAATACTAACAACAATTTAAAAAAAATGACAATAATAAAAATAAGTTGTCACACCCTAAAATACAATTATGTAATTGTTGTTGCCTTAGATATTCCATTAAGGGTGTCCAGACCTCCTCAAATTCTTGTGCTTTACCCCTAGCAACATAAGTTAGCTACTGGCAAGTTTTTGAGCATTTCTTCTTTAATTTGGATGATCCTTACTGCATGTATGATATGTTTCTTCCTCTCTAGTCCTTGCGTAGGGGGTCTTCTGTGTTTGCAGGAAAACACGGCTTCATCACCCTCAGAGATCTGTTCCGCTGGGCAGACCGTTACAGGCTGGAGCAGCAGACAGAGGACTCTCACGACTGGCTGCAGCATTTAGCTGATGATGGTCAGAATTTTAAGGTGTTAATGTGAAATTGAAAGCTAACTCCTTGTGTTAAAAATACTGAAATAAAGCTGTTTTTGTCTTGATCAGGGTACATGCTGCTGGCAGGACGTGTAAGGAAACCTGAAGAAGAGTCCATCATCCTCTCCATCCTGCAGAAACATTTCAAACGCACCGTGAACCCTGAAAACTTGTTCTCTAAGAAACAAGTTAACAGCCAATTCAGTGAGTAGTACACAACAAAGTACTGCACTAACTTTACACTCAGTCACTTAACAAACAGTTAGACCTGATTTATACCTCCCTATCCAATCTACTCTGCAGATTGCAGCTTCATGATGCTGTAGCTTTATGTAAGCCCTGAACCCTATGCAGATGTTGATGGACTTACCCAGTTGTAAAATTTGATTTTTGCATGCATCTTTAAAATAACAGTCATCCTACTGAGTCGAAATTATTTTGTAGTTCTAAATTTTAACTGCGTTGTGATGTTGGTGTTTTTTAATTTAAAACAGCAAAATGGAGCCAGTTGACAGTTATTTCCAACAAGGGATGGATATAAAAACTTGCTCTGTAAGGACTCAGTTCCACATTTTCCCAATCCCTGAATCAATAAGGTTTCAGTTTTCAGTGCAGCTAGGGGTACTGCAGTTTGACAATATGTATTGAGATACATCTTCTACATCAAATCACTGGTGCTTAATTGATTTTGCAACGAGTTAGAGTTTCTGTATATATCCTCAATTATCAGCCAATAA
The DNA here is from genome assembly GCF_018320785.1 of Cheilinus undulatus. NCBI lineage: Eukaryota > Metazoa > Chordata > Actinopteri > Labriformes > Labridae > Cheilinus > Cheilinus undulatus. Next base: position 9,213,266 of record NC_054878.1, read on the forward strand.
TTAATAAGCATATAATCATTGTGAATTAAATTTGATATAGCAACAATATCAAACAATCATTTTGATGACTCTATGACTCTTCTTTGTGTTGCTAGAATTTGCTGATGCTACCTCACCTGACAACAAACACTGAAAAACATTTTAAAAAACATTACCTGCAACCAATCCTGTTTTTTTTTTCTTGATATTACAATATAGTACAATTTCCTGACCTTCTTTTTGCTGTCCTCTACATCAGAGGTTCTCAGGTGGAAGGTTTTGGCACAAAGTGAGTCGCTGAGCTTTTTTCATGTGTGCCTGAAATATGAATTGCAGGAAAAGTTTATGAAGTTTGATAGACCTTAGTGGAAATACATCCATATTTTTTATTTTGTCCTGGTTTGCTGTGAGAATAATACATTTTCTTGTTCTTTCACAATATCGACATATATATATACAGTGCTTAACAAATTTATTAGACCACCTGTCATATTTTCCTCAAAGACCATCCAGCATCATGAAGTGCTTTAATGCGGACTCTTTCATTTTCAGTCAGCTCTCCACGTTTTACCATTTTGAACAGGAATGAGGGATTTCAAACTGAATTCACCTTTTTATACCCAAATTTAAGCCGGCTCACTGGGCTTCTCTGAGAAGTCAGAAATTGATCAAGCATAACATTCAACCACTAAAACTAATTTTTCTGTTCAGGAATGCAAGTAAATAACTATAATTTGACATGTTAATTAAGAAATAATAATGCGCTTTGCTGTTTTTCAGTTTTTTTTGTTAATCAGTAAATTTGAAAAATTCATGGATAACAATAATAATTATATTTTAGCATTAAAAATATCATTTAGGTTAAAGAGCTTCTACATATTGATTTATTAAGCATTGCAGAAACATAAAAAATGATTTTGGTAATTACCAATGCTGTTAATTTAGGGCAGCTGTGGCATAAACCTTACTTTGGGTGGTGGTCTGATAAATTTGTTAAGCACTGTATATCTTGCTATTGTGAAATAGCAAAGCTAGTTTTCCTGATTGAAGGTGCTAACTTCTCAAGATCTTAAAAAAACAAGTAAAATTTACATATCAGTGTGTTCTTTTTAAAGTCCGAACTCTACATTATTAATAATAAAGACATTTTACTGGTTGAAAGTGTTGATGAAGTTTGGGGTCGCTGGTCTTTGCCCAGATAGCACTTGCTGTGCCTACACTTCGCTAGTGAGGTGTGGTGCTTGGTGCAGGTTTGACTCCTGCTCCTGGCACTGTGTGTTCTTTGTGTCTTCCCCCACTCTCCTGCCTCATATTTCCAAACCAATAAATTTGGGTCCCTGTTTTGTCATTTTGTCAAGGAGGTAGTGGGGAGTCCTGAGGCTAGACCAGCTGAGAACCACTGCTCTATTTGTGTCAAGGGATAGTTCCAAAAACAGGACTGTTTAGTATAACATTTAGCGATAAGTATTGCCTAAATTCAAATTTGGTTTGCTGTCCAGGCCTCACTGCTCATATTTTGTACACTTGTGAGGTCTACCTACATAAAACTGTTTGTGTTTTTCACGTTTCTCCTTTGCCATTTAGATTTAAATCAAGTTGGCGAATAAGAAGTGGAATTACATCAAAAAGTTTGTTTGAAAAATTAAAGACTGTAGCCACGTCACCTCATGAACTGTGTTTTATGTTGCTTTTGATCATCAGGCCCCTTTATTGACAGCATCGCTGGAGTTCCAGTAGAGTTTCGGCATGTGGTGTGGACTCACAGCATGAGGAGGCTGGCTGTGCTGGTGGGACGAGCGCTACATTTTGGAGAGTCAGTCCTGCTCGTAGGAGACACAGGGTAAGAAAATTAAACCAGATGCCTGATTTAATTTATCTTTATGAAGAGATGTGTCTGGTCTTTTTAATCATGCTCCAATCTTTATTTCTGTCCACCAACCAGATGTGGAAAGACAACAATCTGCCAGCTGTTTGCTGCTCTGGCTGGACAGAAGTTTTTCTCAGTGAACTGTCACCTTCACATGGAGACGTCTGACTTCCTGGGAGGCCTACGACCTGTCAGACATCAGGTACTGACCAGTCTGTGATGTTTGACACTGTGTCCTAACAGCATGTGAAGGCACCAAGTGTCATTGACAAAATTAATTTTTTCCTTATTTTTAAGAATTATAAAACATGAAAGGAGTTTGAGCATTATCATCTGATCGTTAATGTGTGTCTGTGTGTGTTTGTCGTCATGTAGACCAGTGGTGAGGACAGCAGGCTGTTTGAGTGGCATGACGGTCCTCTGGTTCTGGCTATGAAGGAGGGAGGAGTGTTTCTCATGGATGAGATCTCTCTGGCAGACGACTCTGTGCTGGAGAGACTCAACAGGTAGTGCTACATCAAAGATGAATCACTTTTCATTTGAAAATTACTTCACTTTTTTCACAACATACTTTTACTGATCAAAACTTTGGGTTGCTGATCCAAGCTCAGTACTTTTCAGCTTTTGTAGAGTTAACAGAAAGGATCGTTTATGGCTCCATCTAAAATTCATACAATTATAAGGCTGTCTGTACAAAAAAGCAGGGGTTCTCAAAATTTTTGAGACATTAGCTCTCTCCCCGTGACTCAAACTCAAACTTCCAAAAACATCGTATACTATCGTAACATCTGCTTGTTAAAAGCTTATTAACTAAACTAACAAGTTAAAAGGTAAAAAGAATCCCCTTTGGCTCTTGATGCCATTTCATATTCTTTTGTCAGGGATAAAATATTCAGTAATGAATAGCTTTTTCTCACCTGTTATTATGTTTATTTTGCCATTTTAGCCACAAAATTAAGAACAAGGATCACTCATTAGCCATTAACCAAAGAAAATATCATGGTGAATGATAAACAAAGGAGAGAATTTGATGGTGCATCTTCTTTCTCCTCAGTGTTTTAGAGACAGAGAAGTCCCTTGTTTTGGCAGAGAAAGGAAGTGGAGACAATGATGATGTGGAGCTGATCAGAGCGGCGGAAGGTTTCCGCCTGGTTGCCACCATGAACCCTGGAGGAGACTTTGGAAAGAAGGAGGTAGATTTAAGAGATTCAGATTTGACAGACATGGAATGTCAATCATTGTTGTGGAAAACCCTGATGTTACATTAAAGACTGCTACATTAAGGAACCATGAGCGCTCATGCTCTGTTGCTGTAACTCATTCATGTTTTTTGATGTCTTACTTGTGATTAACAATGATTGTTCAATTGCTCAGGCTCACTCCACAACCCCCATCCCCAATAACGTTGTGGCCCCACTAGGCTTTTCCACGTCAAGAAGAGACAAGATGTGTTGTTCAGCTCTGCTCAGCTCCATCGCGTCCTTTTGCTTAGAATCGAAATTGCACCCCAAAGGCTGTTTATACTAAAGTAAACCACCATTTTCATTCATGCATTTTATTTAATTGATGGATTTCTCATAATGAGGGAGAATTTTGTCAGTAGTGCCACTCCAGGTTCACCCTGCAAGTTTCTTGCCAAGCATTCTGGGGTCAATAACAGCACAAACCAGGAAGGGACTTTTTACAGCTTTTCTCTCTCATCATGTGCAGTTCCTCCATATAATGAAAAAGGTGGTTAACTGTTTATTAGGGTTGTTCAACAATATACATTTTTAATCCTGATTAATCATAGAAGTTCTATTGTTAAGTTTATAAAATGAAATGTGAAATGAAGGAGCAGTGGTGTACTGAATTTCTTATCACTGTGGCTACAGTGAGACATTGCAGTGTATTAACCAAAGTGTGCTGAAAGTGACAATAAAGCATGCAGATGCAGCTACAAAACTAGTGCTCTACCTATGGACTGTAATGGCATCACAATTAATGCTGACAGCCCTACCTCTTACTAACATGCAGTCTGAAATACAGTTTTTATGGGACAAAGCAAGAAATCAGCAGTAGAGGTGGGCAGAGCTGAGCAGCGCATGTTGACATGTCATCCTTTGTCATTGTTCTGATTTAGAGCTACCCAGTGGTGGAATTGCATGCTGAGCTGTCTTTTATGTCTAAATTGATTTAAACAGTAATTGAACAGATCTATGCATTGGTGGGTTCTGATTTTTGTGCCTGTCTTCTCTCGGACAGCTTTCTCCTGCCCTCAGGAACCGTTTCACAGAGATCTGGTGTCCACAGAGTAACAGCCGGAGTGACATGGTTCAGATCATCCAACACAACCTGCGCTCAGGACTCTCCCTGGACGGTAAGTCAGCCCAGATATGAGCAGACTCATTGTAAAACAAAGCTTTGTGTTTTATGAATAAGTAATAAGTGGAGGCATGGTTTGCCTCTGCCAAGAACAAGACAAAGTCTTGCTTTCTTGGAGACTCTTAAATGCCGAAGACCAAACTTTTTTCACCACATATTATTTATGATCACCAAACTTGACTATGTTTTTATAATCTTTCAAACTGATATAAAGCTGAGTTTTTTTTTTATCCTAACCTCCCTTTATAACATTTTTTGGCCTAAATTACTGATTTAAACTGAAAGCTAGAATTTACATCGACTCTGTAGGTTAAAGAACTATAGAAAAATTTGAGTTGAGCGTGTTTTCTCTAGGTGGTGACATTGCAGAGCTGATGCTGGACTTCATTGAGTGGCTGACACAGCAGGACTTTGGCCGGCGCTGCATCCTGAGCGTTAGGGACATCCTGTCCTGGGTGAACTTCATGAACACTGTGTGTGAGCGCGATGAGGATGGCTTCATGACGATGGGAGCTCTGGAAGATGAAGAAGAAGCAGAGTGGGACCTCAGACTGGACACGGTGACTGCCTTCATCCACGCTGCGTGTTTGGTTTACATCGATGGCATTGGCTCTGGTGAGATGGTTGATTAATTTTAGGTTAGAGATATTGTCCCTCTGAGGTGGGGTTTTAGATATGTGTCTCTTTGGTACTGCAGGAACCACAGTGTCATGTGCAGACAGCGCCCTCCTGGCACGCCGGCTCTGCCTGGGCTTCCTTCAGCAGCGTCTCAGTAAGATGACCAAACTGGATCAGGAGATGCTGGATGCTCTGAGAGTCTATGACAGCAGCCTGTCCAGGGAGCCCCAGTGGGGAGAAGACTTCTTTGGCATTGACCCCTTCTACATTGCTTTGGGTATCAATCACGATTATTTGTAACAGAATCATAGAGTTACATTATGTACTGCTCTTGTTTTTGATCATATTACCATATAACCACCAGACAGGAGTTGTAATTAACCCATTAACCCAAGATTTTACATTACTTTGGCATTTTCTTGTTAATTGTTCAAATTCATTCCACTCTACCCCTCTCATGCTCTAATGTTACATTTTATTGCTTTCTGGTTGTCCTCACAGGTCCTCAGACTGAGACCCGTAACCTATCAGACTATGCCATTGCGGCAGGCACCACAGCAGTAAACGCTCAAAGGCTGCTTCGAGCACTCAAGCTGCAGAGGCCGGTGCTACTGGAGGGATCGCCTGGTGTGGGAAAGACCAGCCTCGTATCAGCACTAGCTAAAGCTTCAGGAAACCAGCTAGTCAGAATCAACCTATCAGAGCAGACGGTGAGCCTCTCTGTGATGAAGTCAAAGTTTGATTCTGAGTGAACTTTAAGGCTCTGATACTGACGATGTTTCCCCTCTTGCAGGATGTGACTGATCTGTTTGGGACAGATCTACCTGTGGAAGGGGGGAAGGGAGGAGAGTTTGCTTGGAGAGACGGCCCTCTGTTGGCTGCTTTGAAGGCAGGGCACTGGGTAGTCCTGGATGAGGTAAACACTACTGATTTTACAGTTTACATTTGTACATTTTGTGAATCTTAATTAAGTTAACCCTGTCATGATATTTATTTAATCTGCTAAACTAAACTGGACTGTCTGTCATACTGACAGCTGAACCTGGCCTCTCAGTCGGTGTTGGAGGGTCTGAACGCCTGCTTCGATCACAGAGCAGAGATTTACATCCCTGAACTGGGAATGAGCTTCCAGGTTCAGCACGAGAAGACCAAAATCTTTGGCTGCCAGAATCCTTTTACCCAAGGAGGAGGACGTAAAGGACTTCCAAAATCCTTCCTTAACAGATTTACTCAGGTAAGGAACTGCTGAGGTGTAATTACAAACTGTTATGCACTTGCGTCATAAGATTTAAAATGTTATTCTTACTTTTAGTGGTTTATGCAAATAAAGAACTGAAAATTATCCTGGATTTCATTTTTGTCACCAACAAAATTAGAAATCAGAAATGTGTCACCATCGTTATTTTTCCTTTCTTTCACGGCCTCAGTACCGAGAAGACTCATGCTGGTTTTATTTTTGAGTATTTTCATCTCTTGACTCATTAAAATGTGTGTTTACAGGTTTTCGTGGACCAGCTTACAAGCAAAGACATGGAGTTCATTGGAGACTCAATTTTCCCCAACATTGACAAAGAAATCATCGTTAAAATGGTGCAGTTCAGTAATAGGGTAAGTCTCTGTTCTACTTTACCTGTATGGTATCTTGAAACAGTGGGAGGTGCAGCAATAGGTATCATTTGACAGTTATAGCTGTTCAGTGTCCAAAGAAGGCTAAAAAATGTTTTTCCTTTTAACAGCTGGTCAAGGAAGTGTGTGTAGAGCGACGATGGGGTCAGAGAGGAAGCCCCTGGGAGTTCAACCTGCGTGACATGTTTCGATGGTGTCAGCTGATGCATGCCGACCAATCACCAGGTTTCTTCAACCCTGGTCAGCATGTTGCCCTGGTATATGCTGACAGGATGAGAACAGAGGCAGACAAGGCTCAGGTACACTCCTCATATACCCTGCTTTACTTAAGAGAACAGAATAATGTTTAAGAAAATCAGTGAAAATGGAAATTGTCATTGTGTAGAAGTTTAAAACTTTATAGAAATAACTTTGATGAATAGGTTTACAATTATTGCCTAATTATATGTAGAAGGATTAAAATAACCCTAAAAATAACATGAAGTCTGCTGTTTAGGATGCTGTCAACATTTCTGGGGCAATTTCAATAAAATGTTTATCACTGTCTTCAGTCTATAAACCCAGGGGAATCGTGGTTTGAAGTATGATGTCAGAAGTTAGATTTTATTGTGGGGTGTTCCTCAGAGGACTGTGTTTGTCCTTCTGCTATATTGATTTGTAGTTAAGCCTTTGAATAATCTTTAAAAATACATATATATTTTATATGATGATGTCTACAGCATTTTGGCTTTGAATGAAAATAGGGTCTGGATTTCTCAGTAGTATTACTGATACACTGGACTGTTGTGGTCAGCTGAGCTGAAATAAAAAACTTTTGATTTACAGTTGATCTATGTTCCTTTCCCCTCCTATACTCAAGAGCTTTGGATAATGACTGAAAGAATAATAATGTGGATCCAAGTGGTTGAAAGTGGAAATTGGTTTCCTCCAGCGTCACTGGGCTCAGCCATAGAGATAGGATAAGGAAGCAGCTTAGCTTGCTAAGGTATCTGTAAGGATGTCTCCTGTTTGCCTCCCTTTAGAGGTCTATTTGGTATCCAACTGGGAGGAGACCCTGGGGTAGACCCATGATTTGCTGGAGTGATTATATACCAATTATGGCCTGGGAACACCTTGGGATCCCTCATGAGGAGCTAGAAAGTGTTTTAAGGGAGCGGGACTTCAAGGTTAGCCTACTTCCACCAAAGCCCAATCCCTGGATAAGTGGAAGAAAACTGATGGATAGATAAAAATTGGAACAGACAAAAGTTAATTCCTACTAAACCCAAGGTACGGTATTTGGAACTCTTTAAAAAGGGATCATCAGAAACAGACTTTAGATAAGAAAAAAATCATTTAGAGAAAGTTTAAGATTGCTGGCAGTTCTTATTTGATCTTGCTCTGGTTTTAACTTTTGGGAAACATCTTCAAAAAAAACTTTATCAATTTATATTTATCAAAACACAGTCAGGACTGTGTCGTAAAATCTTCGAAAAATCTTCTTCTGAATTAATTAAGATTTAATTCAGTTTAGTTTCTGTTTGTAGGTTGGAAGTTTCAGTAAGCTGTACTTTTTATTCAAGTGTCCCTTACACATATCAATAGATAATCAAATGCTGTAGAAACATAACCATAAAGCTTGACTACTGGACCCATCAGGAACAACAACACCCATGCCTTCATTAAAGACCCTCAAAAAGCAGCCAAGGTTGCAGGTGCTTAATGGAGAAATGATGTGGAAAGTTTCCTTTTTAAGTTTTCTTCTAAACCGACTTAGATAAACTTACAGCAAGAATAGAGCTTTGTCAGAGTAAAACTAAAATGCCTGTGACAACCAGCAGTTTAGGACTCTAAAACTCCCCTTGTCCTTCCAGGTGCTGTCTGTGTTCAGGAAAGTGTTTGGTGAGGACTTTGAGCCTTACAGTGGCTCCAGAGAGTTTCACATCACTCCACTCAACCTGCAGGTTTGTTGAAATATCACGACTTCCATTTTTTCCTGAATAGTTTTTGAGATTGAACAGACTTTGATAAGTCTGTCCTCTCCCTGGTAGGTGGGTTTCTCTGTCCTGCAACGCAGCGGCGGAGCCCCTGTGGCCCTGGACCCTCCATTGTCCATCACTCACCAGGCACTGCGACCACTGGAGTCCCTGATGAAGTGTGTGGAAATGGGCTGGATGACCATACTGGTCGGCCCCACAGCCAGTGGGAAGACCAGCCTAGTGAGGCTTCTGGCTCTGCTCACTGGACATCGGCTTCGGGTGATGGCCATGAACAGTGCCATGGACACCACTGAGCTGCTCGGGGGCTTTGAACAGGTAAGCACAATCTCTACTCACCTTTTTTCCACTATCTGAAACACAAGACTATGTTCCTCACCCTTTTTCCCATCATTTCCCATATCCAGTTGGATATCATGCGGCCATGGCAGCAAGTCCTGGAGAGCGTTGACTATATAGTTGCCATGGTGATAAGACGTGGCCTGATGTCTCTGGATGTTGGCGTGCAGGACACAGAGTTCCTACTGCAGACATGGGGTCTGTTCTGTCGCTGGCTGAAGGAGGAGGGGCTGCAGAGAACAGGAGGAGCAGTGAACTCTGAGGCTGTGAACAAGTTGGAGGTCATCATCCTGCTGCTGCAGAAACTAAACACCAAGCTGAAAGTCTTCACTGGTAACAACGCCATACACTAAAGCTCTTCTGTATGTTCTTCCTAAGTGTGTTTGTGCTCAAGATTGTGTTTTTCCTGCAGACATGTCCAAACTGCAGACGGACTTCACCCTGCTGAAGGAGCGTGTGGCTCAGTTAGAGGATGGATGGACTAATGGAGGCTTCGAGTGGTTAGATGGGATGCTGGTACAAGCTCTGCATGCCGGGGATTGGTTGCTCATGGACAATGTCAACTTTTGCAAGTGAGAAAAAGTCAATTTTTCCATCCATAACCTACTGTTTTTCACACAGTAATAGCAACATGCTTTAACGTTTGTGTCAATTAAGATATAAAAAGTCATCAGGTGAAGTAAAACTGTATTGATAATGTCGATGTTTTACAGAAAGAAGCCAGAATATGTAATTAGAAAAGGAGATATGTCTCTAGGACGGACATAAAGAAAGTTGAGAAAATTGGTAGCTAAAAAAAAAAAAAATCTCTTGGAGGTCAAAAATGTTTAAAATTGATTTGATTATCTGTGTGGTTTTCAGTGCTTCTGTCCTGGATCGCCTCAACGCTTTGCTGGAGCCAGGTGGATCTCTAACCATCAACGAACGTGGTGTTATAGACGGCAAGACCCCCAAAATCATCCCACATCCTAACTTCAGGTAAATTATCTTCTTCATTTTGTGTTGTAAAGAAGTTGTAAAGTTGTAAAGAAGTCTTTGCTGAGTTGTTTGTTTTGTGTATGCAGGCTGTTCCTGACAATGGACCCTGTACACGGGGAGCTTTCCAGAGCCATGAGGAACAGAGGAGTCGAGGTCTACATCCCTGGGGAACATGAGGCAGTCTGCTGGGACTCACAGGACCTGAAGACTCTCCTTCACACTGCAGGAGTGACTGGGGACTGTGTGTGTGAGCTGCTGATTGAGATACACAAAAGCATCAAATCTGCTATCTGGGGTAAGAACTGGATAACATATTAATGGATAATCAGTCTGTCAGTGTGCACAGTTAATTATGTTTTTTTTTTTTTGTTTTTTTTTTTTTTTCTTCAGACTCCCCTGCCTCATCAGTGGCTTCCCTCCTCCATGCTGCCACGCTGCTGTCCTGTCAGCTGCAGAGAGGTGTAGATTTACCCAGCGCCCTGCTGCATGCATGTGGAGAGGCCTACTCTCTCTGCCAGCGCACCACTGCCAGCCAAAAGGTATCATCACCTCATCATCTCATCAGTGCATCTTAACAGTTCCTGTCTGTCTAATCTGTTAAGAAAAAAGTATATAAATGTCCATTACACCACTGGTGCAATGGGCATTTATTGCATTTATTTGCATTTATTATAATGGGCATTTATACTGCATTTATTTGGTACTTCCTCCTCTATGCTGACAACACAGCATGTATAAAGGTATGTTCAGACTTTAATTTAAAGTTAATCACTAGATGAAAAAACACAAGTCTATTGTTTTCTCTCCAGCAAGCCCAGCAGGTGATAGAGCAGCACTTATCCATTCTGGACACAGAGGACTGGGGTAATGGGCTGCTGTGTGCTGGAGTCTGGCCTGATGGTTTCCCCTCAGCCCTTCTCTCTACCGAGGACTCCTGCTTCTCAGCTGTCCTCCGAGATGGACAGGTCCTCTCGTTCTGCCTGAACACACTCAGCCTTCAGGGAAAACGGTGAGGAGTTAAACAACCACAAAGATTGCAGCAGGAATCTAGCATAACCTACTAAATATCAAGCTAGCAAAACTTGTTTTTTTATTTGGAGAAATACACAGCAAGTGGAACAAATCCGACACTGAAGAAGTTTGTGATTACTGAATGAAAAATATTAAAAAAAAAAAACTTAAATGCCAGTCAAAATACTCTTGAAGTTGGATTTTTAAAGACATATATGCATCTACAGGAGTCGCCCGCTGAGTCTGAGTGACCTGCAGAGAGCGCTGCAGAGTAGTGGTGTCAATGAAGGTGTGGTGTTTTCTGGGGGAGTAGTGGATCTGGCAGATGGAGATGCTCTGAGGCTGATTCCCACCGCAGTGAGACTGCTCACAGAGAGAGCATCACATGGAGACTGGATCCTCCGCAGCAGCTGGCTTTCTCATCTCGGGAAGAGCTTCAAGCATGTCCCTGGTCTGTTACTTTGCATATACAAGGATATTGCCATCTGGTGAATTTCATTAACCATTCAAAGGCTAAAAGGGTTGATCTTTTCTCCAGTACTCTGGATCCTTAAACTGTGTGCCTTTTGACTCTTTCAGATCCAGCCTTGGTTCAGGTGGAGGCAGGAAACAGAGCCCTAAAGGCTGTGTTTGCTGGTAAACTTGCTGCAAAAGGAAAGTCATTGGCAGAGCTGCTGCAGCCTCACAATATTGGTAACATCATGTTTTGTTTCTCTGTTATACTGCTTTCCCACTAAAATTAGAAAAGCGGGTTTTTTAAACGTGGTTAAACCATCTAACAATTGACAAGTGACTCCTTTCCCATTGCCAGCAGACCCGGGTCTTATCGCCAGCAGACGAGCTGTGTGGCTGTTTTTTTTTTTTTCCTCTGGTGTGTCAAGCTGATGTCATCACGTTGATCATCATCATCAGCGCGCTGAAACACAGCTAAGCTTGTTTATAACTTGCCTCCGCGTGCAAACAAAGCCTCGCTCACTCAACATTTCAGCTATGTTGTTGTATATAGTTGTGTCTCGCACAGTCCCTTTGACCTGGCGCTGACTCTCCTCTTCTCCACGGTTCAATAGAAGCCCTCTGATCCCACTGTCTTGCCAGTGCTGTGCCATCTTGCAAATATAAATCTCACACGCTGAGTCCAAAAAACAACAATGCTCCTCCCTTAGCTGCCAGCATCCTTTTGTTGCCCCAAGTTACAGTTGCGATATGATGACGTAGGCACGTTATGCCAAAGTCATCCCGCGTTCACCTGGGTGTGACGTTCCCACTGGAGCTGATCAGAGGCAAGCCAATTAAAACCCGTGTCCATTGCAGGGTCAGTCAATGCGGGTCTGAATGCCGATCAGAGCCTTTCCCACTGCCGACAGGAGCAGATTGTTAGCGTGTTTAAACAGGTTTTCCAGCCAGTGGGAAAGGGGTATTAGAAACATTACATCTGAAAGTCCCAGCAAGAACACCTTAGGTGCTACCTGTAATTATGCATTTTAGATTAAGATTTGTATTAAGAACTCTTAAAGAAAATTCTTGGATTCATCACTTCAGTATTTTCAGAGAGAAGCCTGTTGTATACTTCTGCATTAAATCTACTCTGTGGCATAGTCCTAAGCCTATGCAGGGGCCTTTGCACAAAGTTGATCATCAAGCAAACTGTGCAATTCTTTCACAGCAAGTTTATGATGATTTGGATAAAGCTGCCATTTGGTCATTAATTTGGACTGTTCTATCCCCAATCAGATTCTGTCAACTAAAAGTAGAAACAACTGTATTTTTTTAATTCCCAGATGAATACAGGATCCTGGTGGACATGCGCTGGAACAAGCAATACCTTGATATTTTAGCTAACAAGTGCAACTTTGAGGATGAGGAAAGATACACTGAGTTCCTGGAGGCACTTAATGCAGTTGCAAACAGGTACAGTTGGAGCCCAGTGGTTTATTGTTTTTTATTTGTGTTAACCTTTGGTGCAAATATGTTGTACACACAAGAGTTTATAAAAGCAAAGATTGCTGCCGAAGTGTAAGAGAGTGGACTCACATTTGCAAATAAAACTGAGACTAACAAATTAGGTGTAAAACAGTACAAATACACTTAATTATCTTGACTGTATTTGATGTCATAAAAAAGTGTTGTATTTTGTATGTTAGGATCATCTTGATGATGGACAGAGAAGAGCGGTCGGTGATCTGCACCTGTGCCATTAACATGTCGGCTCAGAACTGTGCTCTGAGGATAGCTACAGCCTTCAGCAAAGGTATGAATGGCACAATTTAGTGATGATGTCCATCGAATGAACTGTACAGCAAACTGTGTCAGATTGAGATAATTCATCATGTGCCCTTTTCTCCCTGCTGACAGGCACTGTGGATGTTGGTCACTTGCCTCATCCTGTGCTGATGCACCTTAGGACGTTCTTTGACCTGTGGGACTCATTCACACTGCAGGCAGTGCAAAACGGACAGCCTTACATCTCAGACCACATCACGTTTGAGGTCAGAGGTGTTGTTTTCACTCTCTCACATTAAATTTCAGCCTATTAACTACACTACAGCTACCATTTTTCTGCTGCTCTGAATTGCTGATGCATAGATTTCAATCAGTGCTTCTCTACTAATACCATACTTAAAACTAATGGTGACTTCTTTTCACCGACTTAATCATAACTGAGGTAAGATAAGAAATAACCCTAAAATGATGGAGGAAAAGCACACTGGCTGAGGTTAACAGAATTTACAAAGAGCTCAGACCTCATCCCTTCACTCTTCTCTCTCTTTCTGTCTTTAGGTCCTGCAGCTGCTTCAGTGGCTTGATCGGTTTTGGGATGTCTGCAGCACACTGCCGGCCGACTCTCAGGGCATCTCTGTGCTGTCTCTGCACTGGCAGTGGGTGCAGAAACACCTCATCCTACGCCTGCCACAGCTGCTGCTGGGAGACAATGACACTGCAGTAGAGTAAGCAGTTTCTTCCTCAATTTATCAAATGTATAGAAGAATTGTGTTTTTCAGGACCTGCAGTTCTTCTATTTTATCTTTATAACTCATTGTTTTTGTCTTGTCTTCTTCAGAGGTTACCAGGAGCTGCAGGTAGTCTCAGCAGCCATCCAGACTGTTCTGTCCACCCCGGTGTCTTTGGCTACGGCGCTGAAAGGAATCCAGAAAACACTTGGGAAAGCTCTGCCTTTCAAGGTCTGGATTAAACTTCATCATCTTATTTACACAGTTGACATAGCTTTTGCATATGTTTACTCATGGCCAGCTTCTTTGGCTAGCCTTATTTTCATCATACCCATCTCAATATTACACCAAAGTTTTGTAAAAGATTAGACAGAAACAATTTATCTCTATCTCCCTCAGCTGGAGTCAGTGGCAGAGTGTGCGTCTCGGCTAAGGCTCCTCAGTAAAGCCCTCGATGTGAGCGATCTAAGGCTGGATGGTTCAACTTCTCTGAGGCAGGAGCTGCTCCGTCTTCAGGGTGCTGGTCTTGGACTGGACATTAAAGAGAGTCTGTTGGAGGCTTGGGGTCTCATTCTGCTGGCAAACAACCAGCTGGATCCACAGACATCTGGTAAGCTTTTATGATGTTTTTAAGTCTGTTTAAGGCAAATCCTCCTATAAATCATAACTTCTTCTTTGGTCCCGCTATGAGTCTAAAGAATTTCTCTCACACAGAGAACTGCTGAGAAAAAAAAATAGGGGGTTATAACTAAACATTGTGTTTTCTTAAGATGTACATCTTTGACATAACCAGAGAGAAAAGATGTTCTGCCCAGGGAGCACAAGTTTGTGATACTGTATCTCTTAGGCTTTTCTATCCCAATAAAGGGAAAGAGCCCCATAAATAATCTTACAAAACTAAACAAACAAAAAATGTTGGGTTTAATGGCAAGTGTTCAATATTTTCCTTTAGGGTTTATAGTGTTTTGGCTAAAGGAAGTCTGTAATATGATTTGTGTGCCATGTCTGAACAACTGATCAATGAACCTCTAATTATATCCTCTCATCAGGAGTGATGGAGAGGTTGGTGTTGAGTGTGGAGCAGCAGCAGCGTCAGATGACATCCAGAGGCCTCCTAGAGGTCTGTATGCCATCAGAAGGGGAAGAACCAGCAGACGGAGTCCACCTGAGCCAAGGAGAGTTGCAGCAACTCAGCCGCAGAGCACAGTTGTGGCCACTCATGGAGCAGCTGGCTGTCCTCAACCAGCTAAGACTGAGCACTGACCTGCTGCACTTCGCTCTCTCAGCTGGGTAGAAATCAGTCTTTTCATTTTCAGGAATACTAGAAAGGTCTGATCTGGACACACCTTACTGAACTTTTTTTGGTGTAATTTCAGTGACCCAGAGGCTGAGGAAAGTTTACGTCGGGAACTCTCCAGACACCTGCGATACTGCCTCCAGTCAACACCAATGAATGTCAGTCAGCTGCAGCCGCTCTGGTTTCTGCTCAGCAGTGACAAGGTCAGTGCACAGAGGCTTTATTTGTGGCAGTAGGGGTAAAATACTTAACTAAGTTTGAAAGTTAATCCCGTAAGGTTACATCTTGATTTTTCTGATAAACTGAAGAAAAAAATCTCCAGTCACAGTAGACAGAAACGTAAGATGAGGATGAGACAGGATCTGGGCAACACTTGTCCATTCAAATTAATTTTTTGCATCAACTACAGTCATTAAACTAAAGTAGGAAATAGTAATTGATGCTAACACTTAAAAATTCATGTGGGTTCTCATAAATCCTGATCGATGTTAATGACTCTGCTCTCTCCAGCCGGCTGAGGAGCTGCAGTATGTGTGGTGCGAGCTGCTCTCAGAGGCTCTGTCCACCCTGTGGACCAGCAGTGTGACCTCTGACCCTGACCTGTGGTTGAAATGGGACCCACTGAGACCTGAGACTCGTCAAACTCTGAAGCTTCACCATGGGGCTGACAGCAAAGTACTGATCAGCAACATTTCAACTTATTTCACTAAGTTAGATTCTCTCTGCTGGTTTAACACACCTTCATGTTGTTTTCAGGGACCGGGCTTGTTGAGTAAAGCCGTGTGGTCGCATTGCATGCAGGGAGTTCTCAGCAGCAGTGAGACTGGAGGTCGATGGGAACCATCGGGCTCTGCACTCCTCTCCCTTTCCCATGTCACCCTGGGGGAGTGGAAAGAGAGGATCCAGCAGCTGCAGGATGTTTCTGCTGTTCTGTGGGACAACATGGCTGTCCCTGCTCTGGCTGGGTTCAGGTAGTTATCGATTGATCAAAACATTGATGAATGGATAGATGCATGGGGAGTCATGTTGGTAACAGAGATGCCACAAGACCAGAATTTTAAACTGAAATTGCTTTTAAACTTACATCTGTTCTTTCGGTTGCCACAGCATCAAACAGGTCCAAGGTATGCAAAATTGGTTGATTTCTTGTCAATTACCAAAATTGTAGACTAACTCCTGCACACCCTCTGGCCTAACCTTGCATAGCAGATGGATTGTTCAGATGCAATGTCTGTTATTAGGCAGATCCAGCTTGCAAAGCTCCAATCTGAAATGGTTGTGCTAGGTCTGAAAATGGACCTGACCAATCAGCGTCATTTGAAGAGAACAAGGCGGTAACCACAGGCATGTTTAGTTGTACTGTGAGAGGGTTGCAAAGGGTGCCAACAGTGTAGCGTTTAGCTCGGATATAGCTATTGTATAGCAGCAGGTATAAGAATTGGACCACTTTTATTTGTTCAACAAAGAGCAACAACAGAACTGAAAGCTTTTCATGATGGAAAATATGTTTTTGCTCCCCTCCTGATCTGCTTCAGCATAAGCTTGAAATAGTTACAGGCAAGGTATAGTAGTTCTGCTGTGAGCCAGTATATACAATGGCATCCACAGCTGCTGGTGTAGCAATTTGCTTGGATGTAGCTTTAGTTTAGCAGCAGTTTTACCAGAACTAGGACACGTTTTTTTTATCAGAACAAGAGCAAAGAGCCTCACTGGAAGTTTTTTTTTGCCAAAGAAGATGTTTTTGCTCTTCTCTGGACCAGCCTGGCATGAGTTTTATCTACCAACAAGCTCCACCGTTCATAAACTACGGCAGTGCCAGCCTTTTGAGCTTAGGTTACTACCGTAGCTGTGCATGCCTATGCCCAAATTTTGTCTTGTTGATCTGATTGGCTCACAATGAATGTGTCAGACGGGTTGTTCTTTCAATCAACTTTCTAGAATTTTTTAAAATGTCCAAGCCTCCCCAGATGAATGTGACATATATCCATGCAATGGACTTATGAAACATCTGGTTTATCAGGTTAAACTTGGAAGAAAAACTTCTCGATTTTGTCAAGATTGCACAGCAACATTGGAAAAGTTTACTTTCTAGAAGTACTTGTCTGAGACATTTTAATAATTTAAAAAATGTGATAATATTTTCTTTTTTTTTTTTTTAAGTTTCATTAAACAGCTAAGTAAACCCTGTCTAAATTTTGCAAAAACACAGATGTTTGTTGTTCAGATAAATTCCTTTAAACTGCCTTAATTGCACAAAAACATTGCAAAACTCTGTCTGAACTGCATAACAAATCTCACCGACATCCATTTTTTTGAGACATTTTGTTTTAAATTTAAAATTTGCAGACAAACTCCTGAATTAAACACTAGAAATTATCTCTATAACCTCTGGTTTAATAATCATCTCCATTTCTCCTCAGGGCGACAGATTTCCGTCTCCAGGGTGCTGTCCTGCGTCGTCAGCTGCAGAGCATGGCGGACCTACTGCCCCCCAGCCTGCAGGAGGGTTACATGGAGAGCTGTGAGAGCCTTGTGGAGGACCCCGACCCACTGATAGCAGCTCAGGAGATCCAGACTGTGTTCAGAGACTTCCTTCCTCCTAATCTGCTCCCTGCTGGCCTTCTGGAGGCCTGCATCACCTGCCTGCAGCAGTATGTGCAGAGTAAAGTCCAGGGGTCCAACACACCGGCTCGGTCCGGAATGTTCTGGGTCAACATGGGCCTACTACAGATAAAAGTGTGGACGCCTCAGACCATCTTTGACCCAGCTGTGAAGAGGGCATACAAACTCAATTATGCTCAGCAGGAGGTCAGAAGTGTTTTGTGTTTGGCTGGATCACATATGTTTATGAAATTTGGCTGATAATAATCAATTGCAAATCAATTTTGGCCACCTCTAGTTACATCCAAGGAGCAGAGCAGTATATTTCATATATTCAAAACAGTTGTCCATTACCTTTGAATAATTATTTTTGTGTAGCGTGACAGTTTTGGAGGGATTAATGTAGCAACTGTTTATTGTTAAAAGAAATCATTCTTTTTTTAGGTAAGTGCTAACTGTGTAGATAGTTTGATTAAAACTCTTGTGAGGATATTTTCTTGTGTGTTGATTTTGAGGAACCATCTAGGCTAAACAAGATTATTCTTTCATGCTGATCTTTCCTTCTACATGTTCAAATTGTGTTTTCTGTCAAAAAACACTTATTCTTTATTACTTGAAGGGTCTAAGGTTCAGTGTACCTTGAAATTTAAGTCTGTTTTTTACAGTTTTATTTACAGTATGCTGTGAATATATCTGAGGTGGTAGGGATAATGTAAATATTGGACTGTACTTCAATACTTAATTGTAACTTCAAATAAATCTTTGTATTCATTTGTAGCAACTTTTTGTGTGAATAATTGTTTTTGTCTCTTTGTTTCAGCTGGCTCTCCTGCAGGAGGAATGGAGAGGACGCAGTCTGTCGTCTCAGCTGCTGACTGGAGCAGTGTTGGAGGAGAGCAGCACCACAGATGGCTTCCAGCATCCCAGAATAAGGTGAGTACTGGACACAAGTTTTCATTTTATTACATTCCACATTCAAAACAACCGTAATTCAAGAGTTTTGTTTGGGAAGTTTGTTTTTGCAATTTCGATTTGCATGCCACACCATTGCTCCAATTGTCCTTCAGACCTCTCAGAAGACTTCTTGGGTGTACTGGTTCGAAACTGGTGCCATTAAAAATCATAAATATGCACAGATTTTGTATAAAATCCCCAAATGTTGCGCCAAGTCATCATTCTGGGACTTCTGCTGCGTTCCATTTACTTTGGAAGCTGGGAATGATGGGTTTAATGTGCTTCATTTGCAACAAGTTTACAAGAGAAAGTGACAGTCACAAAACAACTGGACTTTGTGGAAATACACCCACAAGGAAACGATCCCCAATCACAGTAAGCTTTCTTTAAAGCACTTCTCTGGGCTCATATCAAACAAGATAATACAGAAGATGTGCTACACGTTCCTGTTAGAAACATTTACTGAGAAATGACAGTTGCATAGCTTTTTTGTCAGCTGTAGTTGCCGGTGCTCCGTAAACATGTTAGTATATGGACCTGTTTTCGCGTAGACTGCATTACACGACAGGTGGGCCATGTGATGCTTTGTTAAAGCTCCACAATGAAGTGTGCACTCTTAGAATGTAAATAAGTCAAAAGACAGCTTTAAAGCGCCTCTTATTGTGTTGTTGGCATATTGTTGGCTGCACATACGCACCAGTGTGCAGAGTTGCTGAGCCATTATGCAGTTATTCGGGGAAAAAAAACACCCCTTTCCATGCAAATTGGCCTTATTCCATTAAGCATTGATTAGGATGGTAATATGGCATAAATACAGTAAAGATTAGCCTACTGTCAGCAAGGGGTAATAGAAGAGTGCTGCAGTTTTTATGATGCACAAACTTTCAAGAGAGCAGGAAAAAAATTTCACCTCTGTATGACTTTAAAATCAAGAATGATAAACTATAGCCATTTTTACAGAGATTCCGCAAGAAAGGCGAAAATGAATGCCCATCTCTGTTCAACAACGAGCAATTCACACAAAGGTGTAACAGAGCCGTGCACGCCTGAGCTTATACACACACCCCGGTGTCCCGTAGTTAGATGGCAGCCGCTGCCTGAGTTGCTGCTTTCAATGAAACTCGAAACTCTGGATTTCTCAGTTTAAAACTTTGTATTTTCTAAATGCAATATGGGGAAAATAACATGAAAATTAATTTTGATCAATTAGATCCAATAAACTTTTTCCCTCCATGTTTCTGAGTTGGAGGTAGGATGGGGATTGAAACCCGGGTCCATAAGGACCCGGTTCTGTGTTATTGAAATACCCGAAATCAGTAACATTTTAGCTTATGGATACTGCTGTCGAGTCTCTCAGGCTCTGTGACTTAACATCATTTTAAGATATAACTGTTTTAAAAACATACACCAGTTCTTTCAAAGGGAGCATAAACTAGAAGTGTTGTGCATCACATTAGACCGAAATGTACCTTCATCTGTCAGCTTGAGGAAAAAAGACGCCGCCTGTGAGACGTATGCACTCATCTCTACCTGCGCTGGGAGGAACAGGCTCTCATATCCCTCACTTCAGCTGCTTCAGGACATTTTTCTTCTTCAGCTGCTCAAAAAAATGCTGAAAAGTGCTCCAGAACTTTGAGATAGTCCTGTTTGTTAACAATATTAATCCAGTGTAGAAATCCGCGGTGGAATCGACAGAATTAAAGTTGATTAGCGAACTTTACGGGCTAAAGACAAAATTTGATGCATACAGGTAACCTCGGTAAATTAGACTGTAGTCGAAATGTTGTGATCTGTTCAAATGCCACATAAAAATGGGAAAATTTAGTTTTGGATGAGAAACCGTAATAAATACAGTTGTGAATATGAAGAATCTGTTTATATTTGAGGGATGTAAAATAGATGTGACAGACTGAATTATAACTTTTTAACTCAAGCACTACTCAGCTAAGACCACTCAAGTGTAAATATTTGTCTCCATTTTGTTTTTCCACCAAACTATAGCAAAGTATCGATAGTGGTATTGATAAGGACTCGGATCAATAAGCAGTATCAATGAGGGTATCAGTATCGGTAAAAATTAATGATCCCCATCCCTAGTTGGAGGTCCAACTTCAAGCAGTGTCACAGCACACGTATTTATGTCAGAGTTCAGAAACTTCAGAGTACTGAGCTCACTTGAACATGTCATGGAACTTTTCAGACTCTGCTGTGAGCAGAAATGTGTCTGCTCTCTCCTCTCCTGTACAGAGTGTGATCAGCTCTCTAAACTCGCAGTCTCTCTAGTTAATCCACATTATTCTTTGTTTCATTCCCCTGCTGTTTTCTCCAATGAAATGCTGCTCGATTAAACGGCGCTGTTTTTTAAATCTCCTGTTTATGGAGACAGCAGCGCATACTCGCCGTTGTGGAATGCTTTGACGTCCTTTCACACTCGTTGCGGAGAAGTCTGTTATGGCTCTGATACTACCTCTCGATCTGGATCAGAGGTGGGGCGAGATCGACCCCCCATTGCGGAACAGTCGCTTTCATACAGAACAGCGTTGCGGAATGAAGGTGTAACAGACACAGAAAAGAGAGGCAGTGTGACAGTAGCTAATGTGTAAATAGGCTTGATATGTCTTTGAAATTACCATTACTAAGCAATAACCAGGAGTTAGGCTGCTTTTTTATTAATGTGTGGCAACATAACTCATGACAAGGATGTGGTTGTTTCCTTAGGGATTCCTTCATTCAGAGAGGAACTTTAATCAGGGTGGTGCTTAGGTGAACGTGTAAAAATGGCCTTTTATTAAACGCACTATTACCCTGAATATTTAACATGGATCGTCAGAATCGGTGTGGGATGAAGGCAGAATTCAACACACCTATTGCAGGTGTTGGTGTGAGTGGATGGCACATTCAGCAGGAGCAGCAATCCAGCGGATTAAGAATAATCCTGCGCAGGATTCTAGTTGTGTTTTATCTTAAAGGTGCAGTGTGTAATATTTAGCCTAGTAGCATTTAGCCGAACAAACTTGGTAAAATAAAGCAAAACATTCCGGAGATGGTCTATCTAAATAAGTGTTTAGTCATCTAAATTCAAAAATAGCTATTTTGAAAAAACAACTCAGAATAAACCTTTAATTCATACATAGGGAGGGTCCCCTCCATGGATGCCACCATCTTGGATTTTACATGTTTCCATGGTAACATAGAGGAAAAAAGGAAAAATAAAGTTATTGTATTACATCTGTATTGTATTCACATTACAGATACATTAGATTCAAGTGGTTGGCACAGTTTACAGCAGAGAAATGCAATCTAGAACCCACTTCTAGATGTTGATATTCAGTTTTACACACTGCACCTTTAAGCCCAAAGATTTTAAACTCATCATGACTGTTTTAGAATGACATTTGAACAGTTGCAGCTGTGTCATCTGAGCCGTTGCAGCTCAAATCAGACCAGCTAACAGTGTTGCTGGGTTTTTTTATAATGCGATCAGATTAATGTGAAGGCTAGGTTTTGAAATTTTACACTCCGACAAATACTATTTTCAAAGCAGAATATTTCATTAGAGGAAATCATGCATCATTGATTCAGGAAATTATTACATCTGTTTTTTGTTTTTTTTTTTAAGTTATGTTATTTTATGCAGAAACTTTAGCCTGCTTATAAACACCCCAGTCCTTTCCATCAGCTGTGCAGGCAATTTAAAATACATTATTTTAAACTTTTTAGTGTGAAAAGTCTAATTTAGTCTTACAGATAGAAATCAATCATCTAACTGTGTGTCTTTGACTTGCAGGTATCTTTGGATCCGTATGCAGCAAGTTAAGGAGCAGATCGCTGAGCTCTCCAGAAAACAAGCCTGTCGTCCACATGAGCCGCAGTATGGTCGACTCTTCCAGGAGCTGCAGCACTACCTTTGCAGCATTGGGCAAGCATCTGCGGTAGAAGACTTGCTGTCACACCTCCTAAAGGCACTGCAGACCTGCTCCTCTTCCTCCAAGTCCCGCTCAGCGATACATGCCCTGCTAAAGGAGGAGGCAGTGTGGCAGAACTCCCAGCAGCGCTTTTGTCAGAGGCTGCTGGATGATTACCCTCTGTACCCTGATGTGGTCGGACCAATTCGGACAGGAATCTTCCTGCTCAGACACGGAATGAGGCAGGTGGCCGCCCAGGTGGCCTCCTCACTCACAGCTGCACCTGGTCTACCCAAACTAGTGTCCTGCCTGTTGGCATTCCCCTCCCTGTCTCCCAGCCTGCCATCCTTCCTGTCCCGTGCAGACTTCCTCTGCTCCAGGTCATGTTTGGATGTTCTGCACTGCCTCGTTAAGTTCCTCCCCCAGCAGCAGGACTCTGATCATGTGATACCTCAGTTGTCTACGCTACTCCTGAACGCTCTGCTGTATGTTCAGTGTCACGCTCTGTCCACGGGAGAGTTCAGCCTTGAGACATGTGGTCTCTTTAGACACATCTGTCAGGTCAGAGCTGATACCTGTTATATTTAAACCTGTTCTCATTTTTACTTATTCTGGGGCTTGAATAACTAATATGTGTAAAAGATGGTTTGTAATTTCTCCAATTTAATTTGTTGCCTAAAAGTGCTGAAGAATTTCTAAACTGAACAAAAACAATGGCAATGAAATAAATTACCCTAATTACTTAGTAATGTTTGACTGTACTCAGTGAGATTTAAAAATATTGATGGAAATTCCAAACACATTGCATCCCTTTGCTAAGCTGACTATGACTTGATGTTCCCCAGGCTCTTGTGAATGAATGGGATGAGCAGGAGAGACGAAGGAGGGAGAAAGAGCAGATGGAGGCAAGTTTGTACCGTAACCGCAGTCGACAACACGGCTCAGGACTAACTGAGGATGAGCAGGAGGAGAGGGAGTTTAGACGACTGTTTCCTCAGTTCAACAAGGTAAACACACTAAACAGTTAACCTCACTGTCTCTATTGGTCCTGTCTGTCCTGGTGATGTTTGATTCAAGTGATTTTACTTGATAGACAACCCAGATGATGTTGATGAAATGCATGTAGATGCATCTACACATTTGGTGTCATTCTGGTGCTTTGCACACTGAGAGCCAGAGAAGCTTTTTTTCTCTTACAAACTTTATTTTATATGAAAACATAAGTTCAAGGTAAGGATGCGCTGAATATTTTGTATGTTTTAGACATGCCTTGTGTGAGGGGCTTTGTTTGGAAGAGTCAGTACATCTTATTCTTGCACAGATTAGTAAACATTAGAAACAGCTGTCTTTCATATTGGGTTAGAGGTTGATGGTTTCTTGTTATTCTTGTTGGTGAAAGCAGTTGCTATCAGTTAAAGCACGAGGTGGTACACACGTGGACAAAATTGTTGTTACTCCTCTGTTCATGAAAGAAAAACCCACAATGGTCACAGAAACAACTTGAATCTGACAAAAGTGATAATAAATAAAAATTCAATGAAAATTAACCAATGAAAATCAGACATTGCTTTTGAATTGTGGTTCAACTGAATTATTTTAAAAAACAAACTCATGAAACAGGGCTGGACAAAAATGATGGTACTCTTAGAAAAGATTGAAAATAATGTGACCATAGGGACACGTTCAACCAAGGTGTGTCCTCTAATTAACATCACAGGTGTCTACAAACTTGTAATCAGTGAGTCGGCCTATTTAAAGGGTGACAAGTAGTCACTGTGCTGATTGGTGACATAGTGTGTACCACGCTAAACATGGACCAGAGGAAGCGAAGGAGAGAGTTGTCTCAGGAAATTAGAAAGAAAATTATAGAAAAGGATGTTAAAGGTAAAGTCTATAAGACCATCTCCAGATAGCTTGATGTTCCTGTGACTACAGTTGCACATATTATTCAGAAATTTAAGATCCACGAGACTGTAGCCAACCTCCCTGGACGTGGCCGCAGGAGGAAAATTGATGACAAATCGAAGAGACAGATAATACAAATGGTAACAAAAGAGCCCAGAACAACATCCAAAGACATTAAATGTGAACTCCAAGGTCAAGGTACATCAGTGTTGGATCGCATCATTCGTCGTTGTTTGAGCCAAAGTGGACTTCATGGGAGACGACCAAGGAGGACACCACTGTTGAAAACAAATCATAAAAAAGCGAGACTGGAATTTGCCAAACTTCATCTTGACAAGCCACAAAGCTTCTGGGAGAATGTCCTATGGACAGACGAGACAAAACTGGTATTTTTTGGCAAGGCACATCAGCTCTATGTTCATAGAAGCAAAAATGAAGCATACCAAGAAAATAACACTGTCCTTACTGTGAAACATGGAGGAGGCTCTGTTATGTTCTAGGGCTGCTTTGCTGCATCTGGCACAGGGTGTCTTGAATCTGTGCAGGGTACAATGAAATCTCAAGACTATCAAGGTATTCTAGAGAGAAATGTGCTGCCCAGTGTCAGAAAGCTTGGTCTCAGTCGCAGGTCATGGGTCTTGCAACAGGATAATGACCCAAAACACAGCTAAAGACACCCAAGAATGGCTAAGAGCAAAACATTGGACTATTCTGAAGTGGCCTTCCATTAGCCCTGATCTAAATCCTATTGAAAATCTGTGGAAGGAACTGTAACATGCCGTCTGGAGAAGGTACCCTTCAAACCTGAGACAGCTGGAGCAGTCTGCTCATGAGGAGTGGGCCAAAATACCTGCTGAGAGGTGCAGAAGTCTCACTGAAAGTTACAGAAATCGTTTGATTGCAGTGATTGTCTCAAAAGGTTGTGCAACAAAATGTTAAGTTAAGGGTACCATCATTTTTGTCCAGGCCTGTTTCATGAGTTTGTTTTTTAAAATAATTCTGTTGAACCACAATTCAGAAGCAATGTCTGATTTTCACTGGTTAATTTTCATTGAATTTTTATTTATTATCACTTTTGTCAGATTCAAGTTGTTTCTGTGACCATTGTGGGTTTTTCTTTAAGTAACAGAGGGGTACCAACAATTTTGTCCACGTGTGTAAATAAGCACAGAGGTTTGTTTGCTGAGGCTTGAGTTGGAGGCAGCTGTTGTGCCTGTGCCTGTAGCAATAGAGAGTGACACATGTGAGACATGCACAGAGCTGTACTGCCAGTCTGATCTTTAAGACACAGCAGAAGAGGAAGGGTTCAATGAGAAATGTTCTCTGACTTGTAAGAAATTGATCTCTGTTCAGTATTAATTCATCATTGAAGCAGACAGGAGCAACAGCCAGTGATCCACTCTGAAGTGAAATGATTCATGTGTTTTGTTTTGTTTTTAAATGTCAATTCGATGTTTTCTACAGTGACATTCAGTTTGACTAGAACTGATGTCCCTGTGTTTTTCCCTTTGTTATCATTTCAGTGTAGTTTTTGGTGAGCATATTAGAGTCACAGACTTCGATTGAGTTATAAACAAACACTGTTGTCGCAGGAAGCCTCTTCTGACATCCCCATCATAAATCTACATCATGAACTGCAAGTGGCCTTTTCCTAAAGTTGTTGCAAAGCTCAGCAGTACAAACTTCTGCTGTGGATGACCATTAAGGACCGTGTTATTCTGCAGGACATCCTTCAGACTTGTACAGCCGAAGAGAGAGGTGGACGTGCACAGTAAGAGTAGTTAAACTCAGACCAGAGAGACAATTTCAAAATAAGTGTGCACATTGACACTAACTGGAATAATGATCATCATAAACTAGCCCTTTTGTTCGAGATGAAATTTCATTCCAAATGAGACATGCTGGATCTGAATCCTTTGATTGTGTAAATACATAATATGATCTGTTTTGAAGTACTTATTTTTATTAGTGTCCATGCAAACATCGCAGATGTATAGGAATCCTGTTCTGGCATTTGCAGCAGCTGTAGACCTAGGAATTATAACCTAGAATGATAAGTCTGATGGATTTCTCTTTAGTTATTGTTTTTGAAAATGTATAATAAGGCCCACCCACACATAATTTTGATTGGTCAGTCAGAGAGAAGTGACACGAGTGAAGTACTGATGCAGAAGTTTAACTTTTTCAACTGAGGGCGCTGTGACTGCAGAGGCAATCCACAACTAATCCTTAGGGCATTTTTGCACTCAGAAAGCTGAGTACTGTAAGTACTGGACATAGCTTGTTTTGTACTGAAAATCAGTGCTACAAATGCAAAAAACAGTGGCTGTTAAACAGTGGCTTATACAGCAGCTGGAGGCATCAGAAGATAGTGTTTAGCAGAGAATGGAAAAGGAGATATGGTTGGCAACTCTGAGCCATCAACTGTAGGTGGATGAGGATGCAGATTCTGCAAAAGAACTGAGTTCAAGACCTTGATGCTGTCTGTCTTATTATGCATGTAGAAATGCAATCAGTGGCTGAAGGTTGTTTGCATTGGGGGTGTATTGGGGCTTTTCCACTATGACTTTTGGCTGCACCAAGCCAAACCAAGCCATGCTGATTTACTTATCCATCACCAGTTTTGCCGCGCCAGGCTGTGCCAATCTGCACGGCGAATGATCCTGCTCTAGGGCGGGGCAAAAACAAGCCATCCCCACGTCAAACTGTGCCACATTGATGTCAAAGCGGTTGCAGGTTGTCATTTGCCAGGGGGATTTACGCCTTCTGCCCTCTGATGATACATTTTCAGCCCACAAGTAAATGCTTTTCATCCCTGCCTCTGCTCTGACAGCCTACAACTCTATAACAGTGGTGGTCTAATGTCAGCATTTGCTGTGCGGTTGAAATGTTTATGACACACAACCAAAACTCCAGATTTACTCATAGGATACTCATAGGATTATGACTTTGTCCGTACCTACTAATAACACAATTTTTACCTTTTCCCCTTCTTTTAGAGAAATAAATGCTAGACTTTTTTTTTTTAAGAGGTAGTGAACACTAACTTTTTTAATCTGTACACTGAAGTATCTGACTGAACTATGATAAAACACATCACTGGTGTTATTTATGACATTTGCACCAAACTAATAAAAATAAGCATTTTATGGCTTTAATTAGCTCAAACGGATAACTGCTTCAAAAAGGCTTTTCTGAAAAGATGTAGAATGGTAGGTTTCTACGTCACAAACTTTATATAAAAGGTAGGATGCTACCGCCTCTAAGTGACTTTACCATTCAGAGACCACTCCCATCCTCTCCTCCACCTGCACTGCCTCAGCTCTGAGAGCTCTGGCTTTACTAACACAGTAGTCCTGGAGCCAGTGGCCCAAACAGGTAGCACTCAGGACCACCACGGTCCGTGACCACTTCACAGTCTGCTTCAGGGGATTCTGGAGGGGAAAAATCCTCCACCTTAGAAGATCGCTCTGAGGCAGCAGTGCTGCAGGACTCTGTGTCACTTTCTGGCAAGGGTAGTCACTGTCACTTCCACTTCATCAATAATTTAATATGTATAGATTTCCAAAAAATGTTTATTGATTTGGACAGAAAATATTTTTGTTTTTCTGCAGCATTCAATTAGATATAGTTTAAAACATTTCTGCATAACTGTATTCTCTTTTTTATTTACATTTTACACAGGGTCTTAACTTTTTTGGAGTTGGGGTCTGACATCTGTCACACAAACTTGCTACAAAATGATAGCTTTGCTTCTGAAAGCAGTTCATACTGCTGCTCTCTATAGACAAAAACAATTCAAGCAATCTTTATAAATATCATGAATGTTCTCTGTATTTGTCTTTACTCCATCAGGATTTTGCAGACATTGTGTCTCAGCCCAGCTTGGAGGCTCCAGTGGCCTCAGAGCTCCATGAGGAGGACCAGGAGGAGAACCAGGAGGGGCCCAGTGAGAGCAGCTGTTTGTCTTCAGGTGCCATGAACATGGTAGTCCACATTCATCAGCATCTCTGTCTGGGATACGCCTGTTCTCTGTGGTACCAGAGCACCAAACCAGCCAATCGCAGCAAAGAACACATCACAGCCCTGGTCTCTTCTTATCAGATCGCTTCCCCTCTGATGTCTCGCTTTTATCATCTCATTGGTCAGTGTTTTTTTTTTTAATCTTTTTAGGCCATTTTTTAATAATTTTTCTGCTGTGATTATGACTCTTATGACCTGTTTCCTCTCTCAGACTGCGACGTGGACCAGCAGCTGAGCGGCAGTGAGCTGCTGCTTTCCACTCTCCTCCAGAACACAGTGCAAGGTTCGGGGGGTTCTGATGGTCTCTCTGTCACCTCAGAGGGTCCGTATGATTTCTACCAACAGCCCAACATGAGCGAGGCCCGTCTCTGTCTGCCTGTCCTGGAGCAGATGACTGCAGCAGTGAAACAGAGACTGGACGACTGGCCTGAGCACCCAGCACTCGTACAGGTCAGATACCGTCTTTTATCAGCTCCTTTTAGAAATTTTAACAAAGAATCAATGTTTTACCTCAAGAAAATATAAAATATAATCCTTTTGTGATATCCAACATAAAATTATGTATAGCAGTATTTGAATTTAGGTGTCTTTGAGATCAGATTCAATGACTCATGAACACGTTTGAAGTCACAGGGAAGGCCACAAATAGCCAAGCAAAACCTCATCATTGATCTAGTAACTTTTAGGTTTTTTTTTTTTTTTAAACATTAACATATCCATTAAGAGGATCCCATTCATTAAATTTTTACATCTTAAACCATTTTCCTTGTTATCCTTATGTGTTTCTTGCAAATGTACAAAGGAAAACAGAACATAAATGGTAAAAAGAAGAAGAAAATTAAAACAAAGATGCCAGATACAAAAAAACATCAGGTAAGGAAAAGTTCTGAAATACTTGGAATTGTCACAATACCATCACATCAAAATGTTTTAGACAAAAAAGTAGGGGAATTATTTATTGATTTTGAAAACCCAAAAGCTTTGACTGGAATAGACATGTGAAGTATTACATGCGTGTAATAATTCATGAAAGAGGACTGCTGAATAAGACTTTTAGATAAAAAAAAAATTAACATAATTCCTTGTATTGTTATTTAACATTGACTGTAAAAGAATACAATAATGAATGCAGCCAGTTAGATTGGTTATAATAGTAAACATAATAGTAAATGCAACCTTAACAGAATGTCATTAGCTGACACCTGATAATAATAAAAAATGCTTCATGTAAAATCTCATTTTTCCAATTGGTTCCCATGTACTCACTTGTGTTGGTCATGTATTGGTCAGGGTTAAACCTCGCTTACCCCATGTTTATCGACTGCTTGAGCTTTCAGTTTAATTTGGAAGAACCACTGACAATGGATCAATTGCAATGCATTTTTTTAGGTTCATTTTGAAATAAAGACAGAGAAAATATAGACATCCAATGTCAGGCAGGAGGATTAAATCAAGGTCGCAAAGCGAGAAGACGACTAGAGGAGATTGGTTATGTTTAAACTGGTTATTGTTGCAGAGAAAAACATTGACACACAACCATCCAAATGCTCAATTGAATTGAAACCCTTACTGCATATTGTGAATCTTCAGTCTTTATTGTAGTGGTGCTTAAACCTGTCTGTGTGCTGTTGTTTTCCAGCTGACTGTGGTCATAGAGAGAATCACCGCTTTCAGTCTGTCCAGTCCTTTGGCCAAGTTCCTCAACGGAATGGAGATCCTGCTCAGCAAAGCTCAGGTCAGCCCTGTTGTGTTGTTGTTATGTCATCTGCTATTTAAAAGGTAGTATCAGTATGATTACCTCAGCACATTATTAGTACTTTATATCGATTTGAATATATATCTCCGACAAAAAAATCCGATATTTCCTAGTTGATGTTATCTTAAATGTCACATAGTGGCACAGATTTGATCTTTGACCTATTTTCTGTCATGGTTGGTCTTAATAGGATTGGGAGAATAATGCCAGCCGCTCAGTCTCCCTACGGAAAGAACTGGAACCAGTCACCCAGCTCATTATCCAGTGGCGCAAACTGGAACTAAAGTAAGAGACTAAAGGGCATCCGATTAAACCAGCATGTCTTGTTACTTTCAAATACTTTAGTCATGTCTATATTGAAGGAACTTTTCACAGGGACCAGGAACTTTTGGAGAAACTGAACTTTTGTTGCATTTTATATGCTTTTTGTCTCTTGATTTATAGCACAGTTTTCTTAATTACAAGTACACTTTGGGGAAAAATTTGTATGTTTCTAAGGCATGGCTTAGGGTGTTAACTGACCCCAAAATCTAATTTATCCCTCCAAAAAGTGCATGCCTGTGATGCACAAAAGAACTACAGCAATGTTTTAGGATGGTGAAAGCTGAACATTCCTGATTGGTCAGGTGCTTGCAGCATTTTATAGTTGTCTATCTTGTACTGTTGTAAAGTCAAAAATGATAATAAAGTGGGTCAGCCGTCTATCAAACATTGGGTCAGAGCTTCAATTCCAAGTTCCTGCAGTCACATGTGAAATTGTCTTTGGACAAGACAGTGAACTTTGTATTGCTCCTACTGATGTGCACTTGTATGTCAATGTGTATAAATGAGATTAGTTCATACTGATGGACAGTTTAAATAACAGATAGATAGATAGGCAGATAGACATATTTGCCTGGTCTTCTTTAATAAGTAGACCTCAGCAGAACAAAGGCATGGTCCTGAAGGAAACTTGCTGTTTCTTGAATTGTAGCTCCTGGGATTTAAGGACTGTGCACTTCTGATCCTGTTTGACCAGGATATGTGACAGTGAGCAAAACAAACAGGTTGTTTTCTTTGTGTGTAGAGTGTGAATGTGTTGTGTTCTAAAAATCTATGTTGTACTTGCAGCTGTTGGTCGAGCAGTCTTGACAACGCGATGAAGCGTCACACTGAGAAATCAACCAAACACTGGTTCTCCATCTACCAGCTGGTGGAGAGATACATGGAAGAGCAGAGGATGGACACTAACACAGGTATGTGCGAAATAAATAGTTCAATCAGAACTGAATTGATAAAATAACAAAATATATTAAACCAGAGAAATTCTGGATAACCAAACAAGTTTGATATTTGTGCTTATTTTAATGTCAATTTTTTCTTTAATGTTTAATATCCCTTAAATGTTTATAATGCTGTTTTGAAGTAATTTTATTGGTATATTTGCTTTATTTTATTTTCAATTCCACAAAATACAGAAGTAGTGATCTCCTGTAGTGTCCCATGTTTTTTGGTGCCTCTTAATTTTGATAAATGTCTGAAAATGAGAGATTCAGAGATCTAAAGCTGATGTTTAAAATATCAATTTCGTTGACTGGTAATGGAGATACTGTTTTTTTCATTATGACTCCACAATGCCAAAATTTCCTTTTGTTTGTCTGTGAAAACAGATCAGACTGCCAAACTTGTGACTTCTTTTGCCCAGTGAACACATTTTCTCTGAATCAGTGGTTATGCCTACTAGATGGCAGCAATAAGTTATTTTGACAACAGATTAACATCTGCTACTGAAATCAGTTCATGCTACATTATTTGCAGATGGGTGGATGTTTATCAGCAGTACATACAAAACCAAAACCAATGCAACTGTGCATCACTACTGGAAATGGCAGCTAAAAGCCAAGAAAAATAAATTCAGATTACAATGACAATTCTCAGCTGTAGTTGACAATAATTTCTTGCTGTGTTTTTGTTTAGAAGACAGAGACATTAAAACTTTCTGACATGGCCATTAAAAAAAATGAAAAGATTGAAAAATGTTTGACCGGTGAGGCGGGTATCATACATATTGTTTAATTCTGCATTTGCATCCAGCTGCATCACACACATACCAGTAACAGTTTGTCTCTTCCTGTATCTGTGTCTGTTCTCTCAGGTGAGGAGGTGGAGCGTCTGTCCTTGTCCTCAGTGTCCTCCACCCTGCAGGCATTCATGGAGGGATCAACCCTGGGAGAATTTGACACTCGTTTGTCCATGCTGCTCAGCTTCCACTGTCACCTTCTGCTACTCCCCAACCAACCGGGACAAGGTCAGATAATAAGACATCTGTTTGGATATCAAAAACAAGTCTATGTGAACAGACTGTTAACATGTTATTATTAAATTAAATCAGTTTTCTACATACAGGCCAAAGATGTGTTTTTTTTTTTTTAGAATGAGAACACTGTGGAAATAAGAGGACAGAAATTCAAAGTCCTAATTCTGCTTTACTCATATTAAGGAAAAACATAATTTGTGTATTTTCCATAAAATCCGGAATATGAGTCACCCAAGTGTATAGGCTGCATTCTGTTTTTTTAGGTTTAAACTTTCCTGCTGCTGATGATTTCCATTTAATTCTGTCAAGTCCAGACCATTGCTAAATAAATGTTAACAAAAGAAAAGAAGAGCTTAGTTTTTAGGTTGAGAATATTTGCAGGAGTCATAACTTCAGTGCAAAAACACATAAAAAGAACAATTGACAGTTTGCATTACTCACTTGAGCTGCATACAAAAATCCCAATAAATGTCAACCATGTCCATATCTCTGAAATACTAGCACAGAAATGACCAGAAAGAAACAGCTGAGTAAACAGGAAAAAGAGATATGAGTGGGCAAAAGCACACAAAATATGGACCTATGATGACTGGAACAAGTTCTCTGGACCGACAAAACCAAGTTGAACTATTTGGTTCAAATCACAGAGTCTATGTTTGCAGAAAAACTGGTGAACGTCTTAAAGCACCATGCGTAATGACAACAGTAAAGCGTTGAGGTGGTAGTGCCATGGTATGGGGATGTTTTGCAGGTGACAGAGCAGGAGATTTGTTTGAAGTAAAGGGTATCATGAAGAAGGAACACTACCACTCCCTCTTCCAGCATCATGCAGTTCCTTCTAGACTAAGACTTGTGGGTTCAAAGTTTGTTTTGCAGCAAGATAATGACTTTAAGCATTCTTTCAAGTTTTGTCAGGGTTACCTAGACAAAATAGAAGATGAAGGTGCTCTTCCAAAGACCGTTTGGTGCCATCAGTCTCCACACCTCTCTTCAATCGCGCTTGTATGGGCCGAGTTGGATGTTTTTTGTTTTGTTTTGTTTTGTTTTTTCAAAGTATACCAAAGAAACTATGATCTATTTTTGCTCAAATTTGATCTTGCTTCCAAACTTTTGCCCTGCAGTGCACCTTGGGAAAGACAGCTTTTTCATGTGAGAATAGGAGATAAATAAGTAGAAATCTTTGGATTTGGACTACTACTACCACTTCCTGCATTATCCAGTGTCCTAGACTTTTCAAAACAAAAAATCCTAAAATAGTTCTTTAAAACTGGTAAAACTCACAACTATAATGTGAGGATAGGTTAAAGAGAGACATGCCCCCATTGACTGACTTACTGACCCCCTCATAATGACAGCGACCCCTCATGTTTTGTGTACCATAGAGCGTAAAGATCACAACTGTCAAAATTTTCAGATATATTTCTATTATCAGCTTAAAATTAAACATCTTACAGCTGCAGCTCTGCATGGCTTGGATGCTCAGAGGTAGTGGTGTGCAGCATCAGATGTTATGTGTAAAACAGAAATAGTATTTTATGCACGCTGTCATGATTTGGTGATGTTAATATTGACAAAATTATTGACACACTGACCAGACACGGTCAACCCATGCCAACCCGAGTCAGACATCAAACTATCTCAGACATCACTGATTGGATTCCATTACACTCAATACTAACATGGAAATATCGTGTCACACCGAAGTTCAAAATGGATTTGACCCTTGAACTTTTTGATCAGAGCGAGGCAGTATGTAGTGAATGTACTGAACTATTGATGACTTTTTTTTCTGTTTAACAGAGGTTTTGTCGAGTCTTTTGTGGAACCTGCACAAATACTACAGCCAGTTCTCTGAATGCATCCAGAGCAGAATCACTCAGCTCAGACAGCCTATCGAGAAGGAGCTTAAGGTTTGTATCAGTGTCTCATTATCTGCTAAAAACCAAAAGGACAAATCTTTGTTCATATATATTGGTGAAAACGCATGTTAGAGTTTTTCTTTCCTTTAGTGTTTAGACAGCGCAGAGCTGTGAACAATACAAACAATTTGCTGTGCTAAAGTTAAATGTTTTCACCTTGTGTGAGAAATTCAAGCTGTTTGTAAATCCCTACAAGCAAATTTATAAGTGAGCAAGCAAATTAATGTTCTAATCATTTTAAGAGTTTCAAGTCAACAGTCATAATTAGTCACAGATAAGGTTTCACATATCAGTAATAAACAGATGAGCAGAATCCATCTTTTTTCGCTATGAGATAGGACTGGACTATTAATTGCAAATTAGATTAAATCACAATATGGCCTGCTTCAATTTTCAAATTGCAGAAGGTGCAATATTTCTTTAACCTGAAATTTGTGTCAAAATACCACTTTAAAACTTTTTTTTTTTTGGCAGCAGAGATATCAGGCATTACATAGCATGCAATCTTTCAAGTGCCATATGTTTAGAAATAATCTACAAAAAAATCCTACTTCCTTCATTTTTGTATGTTTTTCTTATTATATATGAGAATGCCATAAAATGTTAACTCCCTTTAATACAGCAAGTCATATCCAATTGGCAATATGAGTCAAAATCATCACAAATCGATATTTTTCCAAAATTGTTAACCCCATTTAATAGGCTATTGTTTTGGTTATAGTATAGAATGATTTATTGCTTGTGTTTGCTGGAAAACATTTGAGATGAGGAACTTAAGAAATAATTGCATATTAAATCGCGATTGCAATATTGGGAAAAAAATCACAATTACATTATTTTCCCAAATCATTCAGCCCTACTATGAGACTGTCAACATTTTAGAAGAAGCCAAAGAAGTTTTGCTTCATTAATCCCAAGGAAAAATTCAGTGTTGAAA
The DNA here is from genome assembly GCF_018320785.1 of Cheilinus undulatus. Taxonomy (NCBI): domain Eukaryota; kingdom Metazoa; phylum Chordata; class Actinopteri; order Labriformes; family Labridae; genus Cheilinus; species Cheilinus undulatus. The sequence continues at coordinate 9,248,565 of NC_054878.1, forward strand.
ATCTGACCTACGGTATTTCCAGACTTTGATCAGTACCAGGGCTTCGTCCAGCAAACCGTCTATTCCCAAGCTAAGTCCAGCAGCCTGATTTATACCTCTCTGTCAAATCTGCTCTACATGAAAAAAGTAACACTAAAAACACAACAGTTAGGTAAAATCAAAGAAGTGTGTAACACAACACAAACTATAGGGACAAAGAAAAATTGAAGTTATTCAAATAATGACGATAATACAACAAAAATGATGGACCATTAAAGACGCAGGGAGGGGAATGAGAGACATGAGAAGGAAAAGGGGGACTGGGAAAAACTACTTACAAGAATGCTTCAAGTGATGGTAAAACGATACTACTAAGCCCAAGCAGAACTACAATGACAGCGTTTGACGTTTGTATATTGAATTTAGAAATCACTGATAAATAAATGAGAGGAAAGAAGGGAACAAAAAAAGGGATGTCTATGCATGTACAGTATACACATGTGCATGCACATACATATATTCACATACATGTGTACACAAACATATATCTATCCCTTTTGTTTGTATAAATAGAAATACCTGGTATACAAAAAAATCACCTTCATATTTGGATGTACTCTGTTCTGTTTTAATCATCTCATTTCTTCATCCTTTTCCTCCATACCTCTGTTGACTTTGGCAAGATGTGTGTGGAATTGATCTTCAGTTGCAGGGCTGTGAAGACTAAAGAATGGATTCCATGCTAAATTTGTGTGCTACATACTTGTGCAGTGTTGTGTTAGTCCTGCCTTCAGGAATAGGTATACTCTTAATCTCAGTGCTTGAATAACAAGTATCTCACCTAAAAATGAGCCTTGTGTATTCACAGACACTCAGTTTCTCCTTCTTGACTTCAGGTAGTAAAGATATTTATGAAATGATGCAAAGGGACGCAAGCTAGTTAAAAGTTGAACTTCCTGTGCTTTTTTTGTTACAAGATATTCTAGCAAACAGCCAAGATTTACCCTTCCTACACTGCCTCTGATTGGCTTATACCTGATATATTTAACTGGATGGCCAATAAAGGCAGTTAATAAGATAGTAGAGTAATGGAGGTCAGTACTTCATGATCCAAGGGGAAAAGTGTGACATACTAATAGGTAATGGCTGATGGGCATCAGAGGAGACACAGAAACTGATACACTGTAAGGAGGCTAAAAACTGACTGTCACTCTGCAATAAAAAAATGCATTTTTAGCAGCAGTTCATTATAACAGAAAAGAGAGGAAACATTAAAAGGAGATAAAACAGACATCCACTGAATCAGCCAAGGCTTAGGACAGGACTCATTCGCACCCATTCAGCCACTAACATGAATTGAGGAATGTACAGTGCTTAACAAATTTATTAGACCACCCTAACCCTAACCAAAGTAAGGTCAATGCCACAGCTGCCCTAAATTAACAGCATTGGTAATTACAAAAATCATTTTTTATGTTTCTGCAATGGTTAATACACCAATATGTAGAAGCTCTTTAACCCAAATGATATTTTTAATGCTAAAGTAGAATTATTATTGTTATCCATGAATTTTCAAATTCACTCATATACAGAAAAAAATTAAAAAAAATAGTAAAGCACATTATTATTCTAGATTAATATTTCAAATTATAGTTATTTACTTGCGTTCCTGAACAGAAAAATGAGTTTTAGTGGTTGAATGTTATGCTTGATTCATTTCTGACTTCTCAGAGAAGCCCAGTGAACTGGCTCAAATTTGGATGAATTCAGTTTGAAATTCCTCATTCCTGTTCAAAATGGTAAAACTTGGAGAGCTCACTGAAAATGAAAGAGTCCACATTAAAGCACTTCATGATGCTGGATGGTCTTTGAGACAAATATGACAGGTGGTCTAGTAAATTTGTTAAGCACTGTATATCTGATATTTTCAGATCCTGAAATTTTTTTGCCCAAACAAAATAGTTTTAAAAAGAGCAGGAATATTCTGATGTTCACTGGGATTTAAATTGTCTCCTCAGGATTTTGTGAAGATCTCCAAGTGGAACGATGTGAGCTTCTGGTCAATCAAACAGTCTGTGGAGAAGACTCATCGGTAAGATTCTGTATCATTTCTGTTTTTATATTTAAATTAAAATTTTTGTGATGCTAATAATTGTTTTTTCCTCCCAGGACTCTGTTTAAGTTTGTAAGGAAGTTCGAGGAGGCCCTGAGTTGTCCAAGTGTCCCTTCTTTGGTGGAGCAGGGAAGCAGTGCAACGTTAGACAGTGTTGATACTAACCCGGAGGAAACACCTATCCATCGGGTTCACTGTGCTCTGAAGAACAACCCGCCTGGGAAGAGCAGAGATCTGGAGGTAGTGGTCCTTTTCAGCTTATGGAGAGGATTTACTAACATCACTTTTGATCATTTTTGCAATGTGTGAATAACCAAAGCTGAATGATGTATTTCAGTGTGATGAGGTCCTGGATGAAGGAGCTGAGGCTTCATCTCTGCAGGCTCGTTTGCCTGTTCTGTCAAAGAAAATGAAGAAAATGTGCATCCAGCTGCTGAAGAAAAACCCTGTGCCTGAGCTGGCTGAAGACCTGGACAGCTTTACTGGTAAGAAAAATATACCAAATAACCAAAATTAGTTGAAGAATGTAGTCTTATGTGCAATTTGGCACACTTTACAGAGCACATTCACGCTTTTAAAAAGGGAAACACTTCTGATGGCCTTTCCTTTAGCTCCTCTTGCAGGATCTTTAAGACTTTACAACAACTCTGGTCAAAGTCTTTTGTTCCCCCAGGATTGTTAGGATTATGTTGTATGCATCTTGCTAAAAGTTTTACTGTAGTGGTCTTTGGTCTCTGAATTTGTTCAGGTGAGGTGATCAGTAACGTTCGGGACCTGCAGAGTCTGACAGTCGACACTTCAGCAGAGAAAGAGAAGCAGAAAGCTGAGGTGAAACACATCCTGCTGCAGAAGCAAAGAGCGCTGTCTGATCTATTCAAGATGCTCACAGAGATAGGTGAGTTCTCCTCTCTGATACAGATGTTGCAGTTTTGATCAGTCAGAAAAATAACCTCTATGTATGATTGTATTGTGATTTCTCTCAGGACTGTCGTACCGTAAAGGCCTGACATGGGACAGGACTGCAGATCCAGAGAAGACTTTGTGTCTGCAGCCGTTAGAGCTCAGCACGGCTCTGTCAGCTGTCAGGAACCAGGAACCAGCCGAGAGCACGTAAATACAACCAGTTTACGGAGGCTCTTTACCAAAGTACTCGTTTGATATTAATAGCTTGAATTAGTTAGCTGTTTCTCTAAAACAACACCACCCCACTAAAAATGGCTGACATTTTCAAGGCTTGTCAATTTGTCTAACAATGTGAATCAAACAGAACTGAAATGCCATTACAAAAGTTTGAATAAAGTCAAGTTATTTCTCTTGGTTTGGTTTTTCAAACCAGGGGGTGACCTCTCTTATCTCTTCTCTCTTAAATGGATTCTCTCTGTGTTGATGTTGCAGGTTGTTCCCAGAATTGTTGACTGCATGGGACGGATGTCAGAAGTATTTTTACCGTTCATGGGCAAGGAGGACAGCTCTGCTGACCGCTCTGCAACAAGCCTCCAAGGTGGGACATACTGAATGGTCTGTTGGTCCATACTACAGCATTCAGACATTCGGTATTGGACTTTCTTTGTCTAAATGTTCAGACAAAGAAGACAGGAGTGAAAAGAAGTGATCAAAAAATAGTCCTTCAGTCTGATGTGTGTTTGCATGTGTTTTCAGGAGCTGGGTCTGGGGAACATTGAGCGCTGTAGAGGTTTCTCTGCTCATCTTTTCAAGCTGCTGCTCAGACAGAGACGTCGGCTTTCAAAACTCACTGAGCAGTGGGTTTATCTCAGGTCAGTCTGCCATTACAAAACCAAGTTTTTAACACGGTTTATAAAGCTGAGGAGCTAGGCCTACACTGTCACACTAATCTTGATTCTATTCAGGTTAGAAAATAATGCATTAGATTTTTCCAGATCAAATGCTTTTTGGACCTTTTGGATTCACCATAGTTAAACTACTGTAGTGTGGTAGCATCTTCCTGCTCTCACAGTGGTGTAATATATAAAGGCACCACTGCTTCTTGGATTGTCTGACAGCTTAGTGACAGCTTATTTTGCTCCCTGAACCTGGAATATTTTACAGAGCACTTTACATCCGAAAAGCTAGTCTCACTGGATCATTTCAAAACTATGTTAAAAGGCCATTTAACTGAATGATGTGGCTGCTTCATTTAGCTGGCTTTTTTTTGTGTCTCTTTTTTGTTGTATCTTAATGTTCCTCTTGTTGAGGAAGAGATCTTAATCACAAGGGACTATCTGGTAAAATAAAGGTTAAATAAAATAAATTAAAATACCCAGCCATCATAATGTTGTAAAATTGATTAAAAAAATAAGCCAAACATGCTGTTGTCTGTTGATTTGTATCATTTTATGCATCAGAGAGATACACACCATCCAGGATTGACTAAAACACAGCCTCTCTATCTCACCCTTTCTACCTGTGTTTGTGTATGTAGATACGTGCTGAAGTGCTGCGTCCATAAAAGCTGAATCTACTATCTACTGCAGTTTAACTGTTGCCCTGTCCTTTGACCCAAACTTTTAGGAGGCTGACAGACAGTGTTGAAGGCATCAAGGCTGACCTTCAGAGTCGCAGTGAGGACCCTGGCTGTGCCCTTCCTCCTCAGGAGTTTCTGCATAGCTGGGTCAGCAGAGGCCAGGAGCTGGCTGCCCAGTGCTCCACCCTCCTGCAGCAGCTGTCCTGGCTCCATCAGTGCTGCCCTGAAGACCCGCAGCAGAACCAGGAGACAGGCTTCTGCAGGCAGCAAACCCTGAGGTGTCCATCCCCGCTCGCTGCACACCGCCAACCCCCCGGCTGTCTGATGAGGAAAGGAGACGCTGCATGGTGTCAGCTAAACCAGCAATTTAGCGCCATGTTGAAGCAGACTCAGAGCGTAAAGACAGAGTTGGATGATGTGGCTCAGCAGACATCTGACAGAGTCCTCCACACGTGGTAAAGCATCCCTTTGGAGATAATTCAAGATCTACTGGAACAGCTCCTGAAAATATTCGGCCCTAATGCTGTCTTTTATTCCCCAGGAAACACTTTGTCACATGCTGCTCAGCCTTTAATCAGCTGGGAACTGTAGCAGCACAGATGCCTGGCATGGAGCAGCTCTTCAGCCCAGCTTTGAGTGTCAGCAGCTCAGACTACCAGCCAGCCATCACACAGAGCCTTCAGTACATCAGAAGACAGGTGGAGACGAATATCACTGAGTTTACCACATGGAAGACCCAGCTGCTCTCTATTGGTCCCCAGGACTCAGGTACATGACCAAACCAATAAGTCTACAACCCTAAGTATAGTCGTTAGCCTAAAAACAATACTGTAACCATAACTTTTTCTGTTTCTTAGAGTAATTATGCCATTTATGAATCAGGGTCTGTTTGGCTTTTCACACTTGTAATGTAAAAAGCATTTAGAGATTTCAGACAACAAGCAAAGTGCTATACATACACCATTTAGCCCTCTGAAGTAGATTCCCACTGTAAAGTCAGACAAAGCTACTTAAAGTTGAATGCTTTCACAGTCCTCATCCTTTTTTCATTTACAGATCAGCAGCCAGCCTTCTGCTCTGAGTTTTCTGCTGAGCTGGAGACAAACATCAACACAGTGCTGTGTGCCGTTCAGACACTCGTGAAGAGAAGAGAGAGAGACCAACAGCATTTAGACGTCAAGAGGGGTAAGAACGGTAATTTTAAAGTATGTCAATGTTCTTACAGTTTACTTCTTTTTTGGCAACATTGTTGTCAAATTAAACCCCCAGACCTTTTTTTTTTTGTTCAAATGAAAACTGATGTATAGAGATATTTATGTATGTCATTTCTCAGTCAAGGCCCAAATCTGTACATTTGAGTAGAAAGAATTAAGGTGATAAACCTTGTGTTAGAGATATAAATAACTGCCCTCTACAGGTTTAAACTCAACTACTCCATCTGTTCTATTAGCTGATCTGGAGGCATGTGGTACCAGCTTTCGTCTCCACAAAGCTCAACAGTTACTACCCGCTTTTTAGCACAACCACTAATTTCAGTATTGTCTAACTGGTTTTCTTGAACTTTCCAGTCTCATGCCTCGGTTTAACACTGATGTTATTTAGTGTGCTCATAGTATTATTAAATGTTTCAGAAGGTCCTGCGGAGGAGCAGGCAGATGAAGAAGAGTCTGTGGAAGACCTGCTCAAGCCTGGGCACCTGACTCGTCTCCTGGAGGAGGAGCTGGCTGCAGAGGTGGAGGCTCTGTCTGTGGGAGATGTGAGTGACGGGTTGGAGAGGCTGCTGAACCGCCTCAAGACTCACAGAGACTCATGTCAGCCTTCACAACTGCAGGTATGAAAACATCTGGGAATCAAAAACACTAAAAGCCTGATTCTTACTGAGTCAGTGAAAATGTAGGCTCGTCCAATCACAACTCCTCAACTCTACTAAGCTATTTGACGGTTCATGTTATGTTGTATATTATGCTGTACATACTCACATTCTCATGCTCATTTATTTGTTGATTCATTTTTATCTTAAGTCTGCTTTTTTCTCAGCCTTAATTCAAGAGGTTATTTTTTAATTAATTAATTTATTTTTAATATTTTACTTTTGGGCTTTTTGCCTTTATTTTAGAGGTATGACAGTGGATAGAGCAGGTAACAGGGATGAGAGAGTGGGGGATGATATGGGGTGAAAGAGCCACAGGCCGAACTAGAACCCAGGCCACATGCATACTAGGTGTGTCACTTAACCACCTGGCTATCTGCACCCAGTGTATTAGTAATTTTTGTGTTGATTTACTAGTTTGTACTTTGCTCTCTTTTTATGGTCTGATTGGTGGGACGTTAAGCACTTTTATTATTTGTATATTTTCGGGGTTATCATGTTTAAGTAAGTAAATTAAACTATCTACGGGTCAAATAAAGTTACCCAAAGCAGCATAAATGTGGAAATTTAAATATGGTCTGTTGAGTTGCAAAGGATGAAACCACAAGTTTTATTCCATAACACTTTTCTCTTATGCTCATTGTGGCAACCAGCCAACAAACAAAATAAAGAAATATAATGGTCATGTGGAAAACGTGCAGTATTCTCCGAACTGTACTGTCTCAAAGAAAGAAAGGAGGCTGTTGTTGCCCCATTTTTGCTTAAGAATTTTTTTCCGTTTATCCATTTGCCTCTCTCCCCACTTCTCTTTAATATTTCTGTATTTCCTTTCAAATCCTCTTTGCACCTGTATAATTTCAAAATTAACTTTCTACCTAGCTCTGACTCAAAAGCTGAGATTAAATCTTGAAAAGTTCCTTAATCTACCTTCTCTAAATATCTCTTGTTATTGTTTTCTCTGAGCAAATGTCAGAAAGTCCTTTTTGATTTTCTTAAAAATGAAATTTCCCCCAAATGAGATATTTTCTGTTTATTTTAGTATTACTTTAGATTGTGTCTTTGCAGCTGTTTATTTATTGTTATTACGTATTTCGGTGCTGCTGTTTGCATCTCTCCATGTAAAATGTGTCTGTGTTTCAGGAGGTGAACAAGGCATGCAGGATGCTGGTGCGTCTTCAGCCTCTGCTCGGCGTTTACAATGACGTTGTTAGGTTCTATGTGTCCGTGTCAGTGGGAGCTCACAGGAGCACGGGGAAGCTTCTGTCCGTGCTTGCCAGCATCTTCACTCAGCTCGCTCAGAAGGTTCAAAGCTTAAAGCTCAATAAAGTGTCAACAAAAATATACATACTGCATAATTGAGATAAACTAAAAGCAGTGATTTCTGCTCCCCTCAGGGTTTCTGCCTCCCACAGGAGCTGATGGCTGGTGGGGATGGAGAAGGAGCCACAGAGTTCCATGATTATGAGGGCGGGGGTATCGGAGAGGGTGAGGGTACCAAAGATGTCAGCGACAAGATCGAGAATGAAGACCAGGTGAGGGAATATCTCTGGCTTTACTCGTGTATTTTTACTAGATCAACTTAAAGAGATAATACGTAACATTTTTGCTCTGGAATATCTGAATTAATTTAGACGATTGGCACAAACACCAGCAGAGGTCCTACTTTGACAGTATTTAAGAGTTCAGAATAATGTGTGTAGAACACACAGATACATACACTATAAGAAACAAAATCCTTTTTCTCTGGGAAAAGACACGATACAACACTGAACAAAGATACAGCAATGATTATAACTGTGCTATTTTGTTCTCCAAGTTCCTGGATGGGCTGGCCTGGTGCTGTTGTTGGGTCTGCAGTAAAACCTCGGGTTAAAAGGATAATAGGCAATAACTGATATCATTGATTGCAGATTTAAATTACTTTGTCGAAAATTGTCTAAAATGCCGATTATCTGAATCAGATATTCTGTGGATCGTCCAAACAAGATTTCCCATAATTCTGTATTCTTCCTCTCACAGGTCGAGGACACATTCCAGGAGGGTCAGGAAAAAGAGGAGCAGCAGGAAAAAGGAAACATCAAGGCGGAGGACAACGCCATTGAGATGTCTGAGGACTTTGACGGACAGATGCATGATGGGGATGAGAATGAACAAGGTCACATTAACTATCACTATAGTATCTTTCTAGTACATATTTGCCAGTCCACAGTCTACTTTGAATGGATATGACACTATGGTTAATAATCAGATCTGCTATGGAGAAAATGAGTAGGATTTTTACATTCAGAACCACACTGTA